>NC_031972.2:36793977-37460196 GCF_001858045.2 Oreochromis niloticus | reverse complement strand
GTTACAGCAGTCTCCTCCTGCTGGCCATTACAGAGAATATAGATTTAATATAAATTCAATACATAGAGATTTAAATAATTAGATCTTTCAGCGGCGGTCCCGTAGTGTCCTCTTGTACTGGTGCAGCTCCTTTAACTTGATGGTCGTCTCCAGGTGTTGGAAGAAGCTGCAGGCAGGCAAACCTGTTGCATTGTTCAGGTTAAAGCATTCAGGTTGGCATGGGCAAGAAACAAACTTCTGTTTTCAGTCTGAGGCTGAGGCGGCTTGCTGGCAGAGTTCATTCTGTTTCCTCTGAGTGTTTTCCCTCAGACACCTTAGGATGTTACAGTAGAAGAATGCACTGACAGTCTCACCCTGGGGGACAAATAAACACTGCACAACACAATGAATGTAAAAAAGTAACAGAAGACGAGCACTGCAGTCTCAGTCCTCACCTCACCTGCTGCCTTCAGGTTTGGAAGCGCTGAAAACTATTCGGTCACAGCTGGAGATCAGCAGCAGCCACCAGCCGGCCTCTCGCCCTCGTAAGTGGGTCCAACTCTGAAAACAGTGTTTTAATACATGAAACTGATTGTGTTCATAGTCTCAACACATACTTCACTGAAAGGGCCACTGGAACTATTTTATCTGCTTTATGTTTCAGACTGAAGCTCTGAGAGTGACACTCTCTGTATGTGACCCACATATAACTTTCAACTTGTCTCTTTCTTTCTGACTTGTTTGGCAGGCCTGACGTGGTAACAAACACCCAGAGCCAAAAACACAAAACAGAGTGACACCCCAACACTTCAGCAAGATATGAATCAATATGGATGGAGACAGCCCAAATCTGGCTCCAGCCCTTCCCCGGGCTTACAGGCACTGATACAAGAACACAAAATCAATACTCACTCTGAAGCGCTTTCAGAGGAATCTGCCAGTAACAAGCTTCCAGTCTACTGCCCGACACTCAGTCATTCTTCCATTAAGACATTGTTTAAATCAAGTTTAATGCATAATAAGGGTCTTTGCAGTAACAAGCTCGTATAATCAGCGAATAAAGACTGGAAATATTGTTAAAGGAAACGGTGAAGAAAAGTTTTACTCTCTGAGAACAACAACACCGATAGACATCAGCTACAGATACATCAGAGCCAGCAGCAAGTCCTAGAGTTACCCACAGAAACAAGCTGGCCAGCCCTGCAGTTTCTCTACCGTCCAGCAGGGGCAGCAGTGAGTCAGTTCCTATAGACTCCCATGTTAAAACTTTCCAGCAGAAATAAACGTGTTTACAGCCTGATACACTAACTGTTTGGTCTCTGTGGATAATTTGCTTGTTTATAACAACATGTTTTTATAACCCACCTGTTTAAATTGTATTAAGCTAGCCTCTGCTAGTCTTCACCTCAGCTAACTGGAGTCCCTGAACTGGACCACTGGACCATATTTGTGCTGTAGGAGCTTTTTGGAGCATTTTTAATTACATCATCTGACCAATAATATGGCTGCTGTGAGGTTGACGTACTAACAGACGTCCAAGAAGGCTGAGCTTCAGTTTTGGTGATATAAATTCTCTGTGATGATGGCAGTCATGAAGCTACAATCTAGGCTTCAGTGGGTAATGTTCTAGCGATTACGCCAGTCTTGATCTGAGGGTTACAGATAGTTTTTTTTGTCTTTTAAAGTAAATGTTAATACAAAAGTCAATGAATGGCAGGGTCCACATCCAGAAGCAGAAGAAAGCGTGCATGTGCAAAGAGAACATACCCAAACCGGCTCTGAATGCGTAATCCAACCAATCTGCTGGGTGACATTTCACGCCGTAATTGGGACTTTGATGTGGACGGTTTACGTCAGATGGTTGTTGTAGGTCAGACTCCTGCCGACCCAACTGGTTTGATCCCTGCATTCTTCTGCTGGAGTAAATAAGAGGTTCAGTAAAATCCTTCAGTGCTGATGATTAGCCTGCTCACACCATCTGAAACGTCTCTTTGTGATAAATGTAAGAAAATGTCAGAGGCTTTCTGCCCGTAAAGGTCAGAGTCAAGCTGTTTGAACTGGTTCTTGACAGGTTCAGGACAGTTTGGGTTAGGTCAGGTCTGACACACTTTAGAAGCTTGTCAAAACCAGCTGTTGACCTATCTCTCTCTCTCTCTCTCTAGATATATATATACAGATAGATATATATCTATATATATCTATCTCTATCTCTCTCTCTCTCTCTCTATCTATATGTATACATATATATATATATATATATATACACACACACACGCACACACACACACGTGTATATATCTATATATATCTATATATATATAGATAGCAGAAGTATCCACTGAGTGCATTTCAACTGTTTTACAGCCATTTCTCTCTGGAAGTGTTACCTGTATTTTTTTCCTGTTTTGTATTAAGATGAGCAGATTTGCATGAAAACTTTACCAGTGGTGTTGAATGGCCTAACTGATTTATTTTTGGGAGGTTTTTTCCATCAAAGGTGTGGTTGGTCGGGGTCAGAGTCATTGTCATCTTAGTCCCATCAACCACTGATGTTCTGTAAAGGCTTCTTACTTCTCTGATGAGGTCCCATCTATGCTACTCGTCATCATGAGGACCTTCATCTTTGTTTTCCCTCCCACCTTTGAGCCGACCCACTGAATGGCCCTGCGTTACCTCCAGCCTGCCTGTTTTCCTGAAAGCTTTTACAATCTATAAGACTGAGTTCCTTTTGCTCCAATATGCTGTTTTGTGCAGCTCAATGTTTCTCAAAAACAAAGCTGGAGAGTTCAGTTTGACCACAGCAAAAGTGTTTAAATGTTCTAACAAATCCTTCCAAATTAAACTCTTGTGACTAATTATACTAAGGTGTTAATATTGCAATTTATTATCTCCGTCTTTGCAGTGATTAAATCACAGTTTGTTGTTTTTAACATGTGAACACTGTCGTAGCTTTGAAGTTATAAATGACATGAAAAGTGTAATTAGCATCTTCACGGTGTGCTTTAATGGCAGCGGTTTCTCAGACGAGCGTGCAATCGATGGTATGATCCTACTCAGTCTCGGGATCACTTATTGTGTTCAAATATTTTGCACTTGTCTTTGTCTTTGCTCTCTCTGCAGCTGAAGTGTCCGTGTGTAATTTGTCTGCATCTGTGAATGTCAGCGGCTGTCTGCACTCGTCTCTGAGCAATCTGGCATCTTAAAAAGCTTGGCCTGACAAGTAAATAGCTGAAAATTGCCTCAGACAAGATTTGTTTTGGCTTTTTGTTTTGATTTTTGCAGAAATTACATTCCTTTTAGGAAATGGCAAGAAGATAGCTGCGGGTGAAGTTGGCAGCATGTGAGGCCATCCTCATTTAAACTTTGGACATTTCAGCGGTGCGTCTTTGTCTTTGGCATAATGTCAGCTGCTCAGGATGCACAGACAGAGGTCCGATGATGACGATAACACCTGAGAATATTAACAACACCCCATGGTCCTGCGCACAGTTTATCCTCTGAACTCGAGAGGTTGAGAGGCCGTCCATTCGGAAAAACACTGTTTTCATAATCCATCTGCGAAATGTTAGAGCCATTTATTCTGGCCGTGGATCCAATCCTGCTCCATGTAAACACATTTATGTGGAGTTTACCTGCAAAGAGGACCTGTTCTGTTTATTATGATTGTTTTATGATGTGAATTCAACTGAGTAGATCTGCATGAGTCATACTCAGGTTTTAATTCATGCTTCCTCTTATGCTGATCCTTCAGCATCGGCCTCAAACCTGGTCTTTTTCTTTTCTAAGTATTTGTGGCCGATGTCTTTCCTGCCACCAGCGTGAATCAGCAAGCATGTCACTTGTCCATTTGTGTTTTAATTAGTTTAGGAGACTCAGAAAGGTCAGCTGAGTTTTATCCAAAATAGACATTAGAGCTAGATTAGATCAGATTACTGGAGTTCTTCATTCAGCTGATCCAAAATGCCGCAGCCAGACTTCCTCCTGAAACAGGAAACAATTAAAAGTCAACATTGAAATCACAAATTAAGTGCCACTCTGAGCACAGCCCCTGGCTGTAACCACAGGTCCTCAGCTGCAATATCGATAGCAAATGTACGATGATTCAGCTCATAAATCATGACACGCTGCTTTCATAAGCTTCCTTTATAGGTAATACTACCCTTCATTTACTTGGTATCGGATCGATACCTAACTTCTGTTAGGTATCGATCCCTGTAATGGTCCCACCGAGGAGATCTGGGCTATTTCTATGATGCCCTTCATAATTGTTTAATCATGCTCTCCTTTAATTTGTTTTAATTATTTCATCTGTTTAGGTTTAATTTTATTTATTCATCACTTTGAATCTCTTTGAATCCTGTTCCTTAAAGCTGATCACCTGAATCTCCTCTTTACAGTTTGATTTGCTGTTTGTTTGCTTCTTGTCTCCTGAAGCACTTTGAAAGGTGACATGAAAGTAAAGTTTGTTATTATTTATTTATTAGGACCTGTTTTTAAAAAAAAAAAAAAAAACCCTCTTCATTCTGAATTTAGTGGTGAGACAAACTAAATTCTGTTGTGGATACAAATTTTGATGGTATATAAGCGACATCTGCTGAACGTGACAAACAAACACAAACGAAGAGCATAACATTGCATTCGCAGCATGATGATGAATCCAAACATCCAAAGAACTGAAATAAGTAAATGTTTTTTAAACTTACAGATATTAATAATCGCTGCATGAGTGACTGTTTGTGCAGTTCAGCCCAGCCTCTGAGGAGATAGGGTACATACATCTTGAAAAAGCAAAATGTGTTCGGCATCATCGAGCATTCAGATCATAATTCTGATTGCAAAAGCTGCCAGACAGGACAAGTTTTTTTTGTTTGTTTAAAACAAACAAACAAACAAACAAAAACCCCCCACACAAAGAGAGCTCTTTTGGTCTCAAAACTGAAGTGAACAGTACAGAAATTTAAATAAAAACAAACAAACAAACAAATAAAAAAAAACCAAAAAACAACAACACGCAAATAAACTGAGCTGTCCTACATGGGAGTAAAACCTCCTGCTTAAACGTTTTGTGGTCTATACCTCCAGCACCTTACCCGTCTGTTCATGATAACTTTATTGGTCTTTTAAATGAAATGTTTAAATTAAACTTATATCAGAGAGAAAAAAAAACGATTTGAATGTAAATGTAATGAAGAATGCAGTTTACTTTTTTGGAAACATTTTTAGCGATATAGCTGATTTTTACCTGAAAAGAAAGAAGAAATGAGGAACTCAAGGATCACTGAATGACCCAGTTCAGCAATAGATATTATTTTCCCTATGATGGAAAAATGGAGCTACAGCATTCAGTCAGCACTGCACAAACACAAACACAGAGGGCAAGCACAGCAAAAGCTCCTCTGAATGCAATTTATCCACATTCTGGATATCTAGCACCAAATGCAACAGTCATGTGCTCAGAGAATAAGCTCTCTATCCTTAAAATACAGCTCTCAGATTACTATGATTTTATAAGCCAGCATTAATAACTGTCTGTACATAAGATGCAATTTGACATTTCTTTCACCTCCAGTAATACTGATTATAAGAGAATGACACAAATATTACAGTATGATCGCATATTTTACAACGTTTGCTAACATATAAATTGTGTTTTTCTTCTTTTTTCATCTGCTCCCTTTAGGGGTCATCACAGCAGCTTATCTGCCTTCATTTCTATCCCAGCATCCTCCTCTAATCACAAACCCTCTGTAAGTCCTCCTTCACTAAATCCATGAATCTTCTCTTAGGTCTTTTCTCTCTCTTTACCAATCATAGTCCTGATATTTAAAGTCTTTACTCTTACTTAAAAACTCCTGCCTTTCCTTCTCTTTCACTGCCTCGTAACATGCTTTCCCCCTCTCCTCTTCCTTTGTCTTTGGCCAGCAGTAGTGCAGTTTCCACCATGTTGACCAATACTGAAGGTGGTTACTGAAATCCAGTATTGAAATCTCATTCTTTACTATCCACATGTTTGACTTGGCCAAAAATTAAAGCGGATTGTCCTTCCACACGTGACCTTCTCCATGACTGGGTTAGAGGTATACTCATCTTCTGTTAGGAAGCTTTGCTTGCTAAACATCATTTAAAATGCCACTGCACCGACTAAGTGGGCTATAAAACGCTCACCAAAAAACAACTTGTTGCAACCAAGCAAGGTCAGAAAGTACGGATAACAAATCTCAGCATGCCCCTCTGCAATCACAGCGTTTGAGAAAAAATGCCTAAATAACTAAATATTTACAGCTTAATTCATAAAGAAAATTCAGTTTATGTAGTTTTGCCAGTTTGTCTTCTGTACTTGTGTAAATAAAGTCTGTTTAACTGATTGCGGTCTCGGTCTGGTGTCTGCACTTGGGTCCATCTCTTGTACTGTCCTCTGGGCCTTGTGACATCTTTTTTAACTGTTTATCCAGTATGTTTAATACTTTCTTGTTTTTATTTATATACTGTTAGCAAACAAGCCAGTACTGTCACTTAAACCTACTGGTTAAACAATTAGAGTTGTTAGCTACCAATTCAATACATTTTGTTCATACAGCAGCATTTAGTCAGGATAAGCAAGCAAAGCAGTGCTTGTCCAAAGAAATCTAAGTTACAGTGATTTCTCTACTGTCCCATTTCTCTCATCACCTGTGAGCATCCATTCTTTAAATTATACAATCTTGCGGAAGTAGTAGCAACATTAACTCAGGGTGCACCTGTAGAGTATCTCAAATTTCTTTAGAAGTGCATCCTGGAAGACTTGCATCCCTGGTTGGAATCAAAAACTTTAAATAGAGGTTTGGATGAAATGCACTAAAGCTTCTGCTACAGAAACCACAGTCCTGAGACTCGACTCTGATCTGTATCTGCTCTCCACACACCTCATACTTCCCTCTAAAATATCTTTTTTGTCCATTTAGCCATGCAAAGATTTTCAGTTTGGATCAGAATAAATTCCTCCGCTGTGTTTGAAGCCATATTGGCAAATTTAACCCATTTGTTTGATTCAGAAGAGCTTTGATCACTTTCCTATTTCCACGCCGTGAGTGTTCAGCCCTCTGCTGCCAAATACAAACTAAAAAAAAACAAAACAGAAAAAGTAGCTGCAGAAACAAAAATCGACTCAAGCTCTCTGATCCTTTTAACCTCACTTGTGTTTTGTCACATTGAGATCTCAGTGTGAGGAGGAAACTGGAAGCAGCACTGTGCTTTCATCTTTTCCAGCTCCCCACTGACTCAAATTAGGAACATACTGACTCACTGTTACCTACACAAAAACTAGCCATTTCCCCTCTGCATCACGTCTTTCCTCGAGCAGATCCCAGTTTGATCATCCAGGTCTGGATTCACACACTGTGCTGCGTGGCTTTAAATGCCGTCAATCACACCAAACATGCAAATCAGAGTGTGATTATTGGTGTTTGCGTGGAGAGAAATGAAAGAATTCACGCTTGTTAAGGGATGTGTTCGTGTTTATACTGAATGTGTGTTTCTGTTCAAAGCCTTCCTTCCTCAGCCGCCTGTTAAAGGACGAGGCAGGGGGATTTGGAGGCGGGCGTCTCCTCAGCTCATGAAAGCATAACTTGAGGCGACACAGACCAAACAATGAAGAATACCTCCCCTGTGTG
Organism: Oreochromis niloticus; assembly: GCF_001858045.2. NCBI lineage: Eukaryota > Metazoa > Chordata > Actinopteri > Cichliformes > Cichlidae > Oreochromis > Oreochromis niloticus. The sequence continues at coordinate 37,452,568 of NC_031972.2, read as the reverse complement.
AGAGCCACACTCAGCACAAATCAAAGCAGAAAACAAAGGAGCTGACAACCTGGTGAATTTTAATAGGATTTGAGTCAGCAGCTTTACGCAAATTCTTTTCTTTCTCAATGTCATTGACGCAGACGAGGCAAAGGGGGGAGGTCGTCCTGCGTTAACCTGCACGGAAGCACCTGCATGGAGTAAATTTAACCATTTTCAGCTTCAGAGGGAGAGATTACTGCATTACCTTATCTGACAGCTGAAGTTAGTATTCAGGCCTCTCAGTAAGACTTCACAGAAAAACAAAACAATGATGGCGCATTAATCAGCCATAAAATTAAAATGACTGACAGGTGAAGTGAAAACATTGATTACCTTATTATAACGGCACCTGTATGCGGGGAAAACGAGGATCTGCAGTTATTTTTCTCGTCTAACCTTCTAAATGAATAAAATCCATCCACTGAATGATGAAAAGGAAACGTCCTGTTGCTGTGCTGCAAATGAGTTTATTAAACAAAATATTTTCATGGTTAGAGAAGTCTCGGTAAGAGCTTTCAAAAAACATGACCTAGGTTTTTCCGAACACCGCTGGCTAATGAACTTTGAGGAGACCGACGGTTAGCTCCTTGTGATGCCGACATGAGAGGAGCAAACTTGGAGTGTGTTGTTAAATATATTATTGACTTTGAAACTTAAAAAGAGGTGGATTATGAATAATGGATTTATTCTCTCCCGTTTCAGTGCTGTGGAAAGCTTAGGGACAAACTGAGAATGACTAGCATGAATTATTTCAGTTACAGCTTTCACAATCGGAAATCTGAAAGCTTCAGCTCAGATTCTCATACGGAGCAGAGCGCTAATGTACAGATTCATGTTTTAGATGCTGCTTATTCAAATCTTCATAAAAAACTACAACTACAAAATACCATTTAATTACTACAGAACAACACAGAGCAGGTAACAGACGACAAGAGCACGGATCATGTTTGAAGCCTGTAGAGCTGTTTATTTCTGCTAAACAGAAAAATGAGTTTACAGCCAACAGAACCATAACAGAACTACGACCAGATATTTGGAGGGTTGGTGAAGTCTGCCTGGTTGATGGAAACACATGATGATGGATGAGGGTTCACGTTTACGCCATAAACAGACCATGAGATGATCCGTCCACAGTACGATCTTAGTCATTAATCCACTGCTGCGTGTTTTGGTTTACTCTGCGAAAACCCCTGATCCACAGCTTCATGTCCACACCAAGAGGGATTTTTCTCTTCAAATATTCACTGTGGGACACCTGATCCCAGAGACTGCAGTCCAACCATTACTTCTTTACCCTGGATGGCATTACCCTGACCTCCAGTAACACTGTGAGGAATCTTGGTGTCATGTTTGCTGTGTCGCAGGAAGGATGTAGGACCCGAACGCAGGACTCATATGCAGAGAATCAACTCAAAACGGCGCCTTTATTGCTGGAAAAACTCTAACATCAAATACAAAACTAAACTGAAACAAGAAACTCAAACTGGAAAACAAACCAAAAAGATCGTGACGATGTGTGAGGCTGATGTTTCTGACTGAGTGAAAGCAGCGATGACACTCGTTATCAGAGGCTAACGTACACAGCAGAGTTCACTTCCAGTCTCAGTTCTTGTTCTGCTCTGTGGAAAAGTCAGAGGTGAGAGCAGGTGTGGGTGTTGTCTCCATGATGCAGACAAGGCTGTTGTTCTGTTTCCTCCTGTAATTATATATTTTTTCACTCTTTATGCTGTTTTATTTCAGGCCTCGTATTAATCACAGCTGATCTGTGATCCCGAAGAGTCGTTTGTCTCTATGTAGATGCAGCATACCTGCGCTTCCGGATAATAACTGTAATTAATGGGATAGCATCATGGCTGACGTTGCTATCCACTAATTACTCACAGGCGTTTAAAGTGCACATCTATACATGTAAAGATTATTTAAATGGGTTCACACAGTCATGGAAACGGCTTAAAGTTAATCTGCACTGAAGGGCAAAACAAATGGAAACTCAGACAGAAACAAACATCTGCCAAGGAGGCGAAATCCTCCCAGAAACACGCTGAAAATAGGACAGTGTGTGAAAGGAGGCGCGCAGTGTAGCACCTTCACTCAAGAAGTTCAGGCTTAAAGTACGTGAACTTTTCTCGAGTGTCCTCACAGATTTTATGGCACCTCAGATAAAATTAGTAGTCACAGGTGGCTCTGCTGTGAAGGTGCACTCGGCTGAAGTGCTGCTGAAGTTTAAGAACCCTCGATTAATTTTTTAAAATATTTCTCTGTGATTATCCTAAAACACGTCTTCACGTGTACTACAAGTACTTAATGAGATCTCAGGATAAAAATGAGACAAAGCGTTGATTTGTTGAGGAAAATTATCTAAATTAGCATCAGTGAGGAGCAAACCTTTGCTTGTGGTGTCCTGTGTGACCCCCATGTGCAGAAAAAACTGCATGATAATAACAATTTTGGTGATTTTAGCCACTCTTCCACATGTTGGTGGGATTAACTTCATAGATGTTTATAAGAATCAAAGTGAACCCAGTGCTGAAGAGCCTTAAACCTGCCTGCTTCCCTCTAACCAGGAGGACTCCTCTAAAATATGATTGGATGGAAATCTGTGAGGAAACGAGCCCACCTGATCTCTGACCACAGTAAAGGCGTTTCTGAGGCGTTCATGGTTCCTGCAGGACTGTGGGATTTGGAGCATCATTTCCACCCTTCTGTCCAATAAATTGAGCCTCTTTTAACAACAACTGTTTCTGGGAAAAGTCCAGAAGTTATGAGCTCTATACCACTATCTGTTAAATCTATACCAGCCTCTCGAATTATATAATCTAGCATACTTTGAGTTTTTGCTGAAGCTCTGCTCTGAACAGTATTTATGAGAGTGTGGGCCTAAGTTTCAGATGGCATGAAACGAAGCTCATTTAAGGAGAAAACAATGATCCTGCAGCTAAATATAATCTGAAAAGCCACAGAAATGCTTGCATGCTCATCAGTTAAATAACATAAAAGCATACTGTTATCATGTATCATTACATTTAGTTCATAGCGTGACCTTTTTGAGAACAGGAAGATTCCTGCAGGCGCACAAATATTATTTTGTGAAGCGAATATCATCATGCAAAGACTAATTAAATTTGAGCAAAGGGAAAACTCACACTCAGTTCTCATTCTATCCACACGCACAATAATCTCCCTGCGTGGTTCGCCTGCACACTCAATCACAGAGTCATATCCTCGCAGCGTGGCGGGCGCTGCTGGAGGCTCGCTCTAATGTTTCTGGGAATTACAAAGACACAGAAACACCCAGAATTGCACAACCATGCAGAGGAGGTCCTGCTCGCAGGCCGGGCAGGCCGGGTGGTCTGCAGGTGACAGTCATACAAAATTCTTCTGGCTCAGAATCACATAAACAATATTATTTTTCCTCACATCTTACCGCAGCGATCTGATCCCAACGCAGAGCACCTGAGCTTTGTGCTTGATGGCCTGCATCAAGGTTTCTCCTCTTCCTGACTGTGGTGAGAATAAGGCACGGCGGGACCACGGAGTATCATTTAGAGCCATCTTTATTCACATCTCACCACAACACAACACACCACACACACCTGAGTCCCTGTGTTTTAACCCGGCGGGCGTGATTACCAGTGTTGGGACTAACAGTAACAACGTTATTATTGTGGTAACGAGCACGGTAACTAGTTATTATGCCAAAACCAGGAACGCGTTACTCGTTACTGGGATTTAGATAGGCTCGTTACTCGTTACTTCGTGTGGTGGATATCGCGGAGCTTCCACAGATTCAGTAACATTAGCAAGTGGTGGAAGCCAGCAGGTGGATGAAGGAAAAGGGAGGCAAGAGGAGAGACCCGAAGCGGCCGCCGGTCCGCGTGTCAGGTGAACTGAACTTCAGGTAAGAAGTTATGACCTGCAGTCTATCTGAGTCAGATATAAACCAAGTTTAGGTGGAGTTTATTTTCGGTATGCTGACATTTTCGTACTGCGTGCTAGCTAGCATGACGGAGTTTCGGGTGCTACTGATGTTGAACTTTATTTTGTTCATACGGTTAATTATTAGAGTTTCCAACCATCCCGTAAAAAACAGAATCGTCTGGTATTCAGAGAAAACATTACGCGTTTCGTACTGAGGTGAAAAGGAACACAGTTTGTCCCGGACTTCAGCTACAATGAAAAAGACACAAAGCTGAAGCTGCACAGCTGCCTCTTCTTCTCTCATTCTCTCCCCCTCCCTCTCCCGTTTCTACTTCAATCACGAAACTGATCAATGATCAGCTGATCGGCTTTTCTCTCTTGTTTGATTATCGCCCACTTTGCGCCAGAAAGAGGAAACCAGCGGATGTCGCGTTAAACAACAGCAGCACGTTTAAGCTTGATCAGCTGTTGTTAGAATTTATTTAATAGTAATTTCTAGTATCAGCTGATGTTTGCTGGAGCCACAGCTGTAAAGCTGCTGGTCATGATATCGGTTTGGTTATCTGGTGAGAGGGAAACATGCAGATGAAACCAGGAGATGTCCTTACTGAATCATCAGAGCTGAACAGGTGATGAAGAAACAGGTTTACCTTTTAGGTGACATGGAGGAGTTGAAGGGAAGTTATGAACTGTTTCTGAGAGACAAATAACACCAGCATCCTTTTCTACGTAGCTGACAGCTGGTAACTGTGCAGGGGCGGGTCTAGCAAAGTTTTGCCAGGGGGCCAGGTAGGGCATTAACAGGGAAAGGGGGGGACAAGGAAATACTTTCCTTTATTATTTACATTTAAAATGTCTCGCTTTTAAAAAAATAATTATCTGAGTCTTACAACAAACAATTGATAGATTGATACATATATACCATCAGAACAGTGTACATCACTGTCACAACAGTGTTTATTTTCATTCAAGGGCTTTATGATTTTTCCTATAATGGTGGGCCGGTCTCTAGTCAAAATGCCCGGGACGATTTTTTGTCCCAGTCCAGCTCTGTATGCAGCTCATCTGCAGTCTGGTGTTACCTACATCTTCCTATTCAGAAGGCAGAATTTCCAAGTTCTGAGTACAATCAAAAGCACCACGACTGCAGTTTTTGTGTTGGATGTAAAAAGCAGGCTAGAATCATGGCGGCGGTCAACGACGGTCCAGGCGTGGGATCTCTCTCGTGGAAATGAGCACATTATTTTTTCCTTTCTGTTGGTAGGTGGCACAGTGCACTTGTGGCAAGTAAGCAAGCTAGAAGACTGGCAGTCTGGCTGGGTATCCAGTTATGGAAGCAACACATAAACAAGAGAATTCTGAGTAAAACCAAAGTTACTTTCCCTAGTAACTAGTTACTTTGAAAGTAACAAGTAACTTGAAGTAACTGAGTTACTTTTTTAGAGAAGTAACTAGTAATGTAACTAAGTTACTAATTTAAAGTAACTTACCCAACACTGGTGATTACGAATGCCATGCAGGTGCGTCCTCCCTCCCGCACGGCACCGCAGACCACGCCCCACCACACTGACCGATGAACATCAGCGAACAGCCAAACATGCAGCTGTAACTCCAGTCAGACCCACCCCGTCTTAATGACAGAACTGTGGTAGTCTGTTAACAATTTTCATTTTTAAAACTCTTTTGAAATCTTAAACCTGCACCCTTTCTAACGACCACCAGGGGGGGACACCTGTTGTGGTCCTGTTGAGGTTTCTCATATAACTTCAGAGTTGTCCGCCACATTAGATGTAACAGAAACGTGTTTTTCTGACTGCTCGCAAACACGGCAACACGTTTCCCTGCTACCCGGTGGTTTGAGGTGGGTCTGCAGGTCTGTGTGTCTGGGGTCTTATTTATATGATTGTCAGCCCAAAATAGTGAACAAGTTAATGTTGTGTCTGCAAAACCTCAAGTCTGTGGAAAATCAGCCTCAAAAACACGTCCCTGGGGGTTTCTGGGTAAGGCGCTAGTTTTTGTTCTGAATAAAAAAATATTTAAAAGTTAATTTTGTAGATTTTGGTCATTCTGAGTTTGGCAAAGGAGGATTTTCTAGGATATTGTGATTGGCTACCAGCTAATGATTGACAGGACGTCAGGGTGGCTACGTCCACATTTTTTACTGTCTGTGCACTCCGCCTGTATGATGTTGTGACCTTTCCTGTTTGTGATTGGTCAGATGTGGCTGACTCATGTGTCATGTGACCATCCTTAGACTATCATCACGTTCAGGCAGAAAAGGAAAAGACATCCCGGCTGTGCTGAACTGCCTTCAGGCCGGAGGCCTCTGGACGACCTCACTATGAGAAGCTGAGGGTGAAGCTGATGAGATGCAGAGACGAAGAGAAGTGAAAACACAGAAACAGGCAAAGTAAAACAGGATCTAACCCAAAGAAGGACGAGAGAATGGCTCAGATAAACAAGAACCTGTGGGACAAGGAGTAACAGGAAACACAAAAATCTCGGAGCGTAACCAAAAAACCTGACATCTGTCATCACAGGTAAAGCGACTCCATGCAGTGCTCGACACTCACGGAAACATAAAAAGATGAATACTTTTAGATTTTCTGCCAAGCATCGCTGTAGGCCGGCGAGTGATGGCATCCTTCCAGCGGCTCCTGGGCGGTTGGGGCGGAGCAGCGGGACTCTCGCTCGGCTCCATCCTGCAAAGGAGAATCTCATGTCTCATGTGGAGAGCCATTTCGTGCTGCTGTATATCAATGACTTCTTTATTTACTTGAATATTTCCAGGAATGAAAGGCTTCACCTCTGAGAGAAGAAGGTGGTGTGAAAGTCTTACTGTGAAACTTGAAAAGTGTCATTTTTTGCAGCGGGCGCTTTATTCAGCAGCAACACGATTAGTGGAAACATAACCTCGCATTAAATAAATATTCAAGTAAAAATACTTTAAAGTAGTAGAAGTAGTTTAGTCCTCTGACTGCACCTGTGCCTTTAGATTTTTTATAAGTGAGCGCTGCAGGTGGAGGCAAGCTCGGAGGGGCTGGTGTGAGCTGCTGTCACTGTGCAGCTGAAACAAATCCTCACCTTCACACAGGATCCTTATAATGAATCCCAGTAATCACGGCCCTCGTTCCCCAGCAGAACCGCTCCGGTACAAACCTCTCGGGCACTTTGTGTCCTTGGTTGTCATTTCTAAAAATAAGTGAGCGGTCTGCACTGAGGCGAGCGGCGGCGTTTTTTCCAGCAAACATTTAGCCGGGGAATCGATTGTGCAACAGACAGATGACAGGAGGTGAAGCTCAGCTCTCACAGCTGATTCAGGAATAATGATGTGATAGGAATGTCACGATTCCCAGGAGATGATCTGTAAAATATCAGCTTCTGCTCAGGCAGACTTTGGGAAACAGCATGGCAGCCCCAGAGGTCGACCGTCGGGATGATTGCAGATGGATGTCGCAGAGCAGCAGGGGTCCGAGTTTCTGACAGCTGCCATCACAGAGCAGATACAGACTTTAAAGCCACAACATAACAAATATATTTGTCCTGAAATCGCCCAGAAATCATCAGACTGTTTGAGTTTGTGCTGACTAAAATGATCTCTCTGTTTAAAGACACACAGCAGTGAGCTGATGAGAAAGTCATCAGCTGAAAATATGAATTAGAGCTGCTTCACTCCTTCTGTAGGAGTCAGTGTTATTTAAAGAGAGTGCTCAAACTGAAACGTCAGTCACTGCTCTGTCAGGGCAGCATTCACAGGATCCTCACATGATGTCATCCACACGCCGCTCCAGCGTCATCCACCATATCAGGTGTGATGCGACCCCCGTTACAAGGGACAAATGCAGGCTGGCTGCTGGCTGCGTCATTCATAGACACCCAAACACCTCAATGTGATGGCTTTAGTTGTTAGCAGGTTGCCATGGTTACCTGCCGTTTCCGTGAAACATGTCAACTTGTCTGCAAACACTTGAGGATTTCTATGTGATGCGCCTCCTCATCTCTGAGTGGGTCCCCTCCAGGTGATCTGGACTGTTAGCTCTGCGACAGATTGGACACCTGTTCAGCGTGCTCTCTGCTTCTCAACCTGCGAGACTCCACACTCCATGCCAAGCATGACCCAGAATTGACTTATGACCCAGCCCAGCTAAAAATCCTCATTTTATGCACATAGTTCCAGTTATCTGTATAAAGTACTGCTCCTGGTTATGCAGGTAATATTACTCGTGTCTGTATTATATAAAAAATCTTCCATGCAAACTGCAGGCGCTGAAAGCAATCATAAGAAGGTTTTCAAGCAACTTGTTGGGGAATACACATTTTTCCCTAGCGACCGGTGGTTGCCAGGGGACCAGTGACGGATCCCTCACAGGCCAACTTCACCTCTAGCTCGTGCAGGTTTCATTCTTAATCAGTGTCTGGAAGCTTTGCTGAGTTCCTTCATCTTTTATGGTCTTTGTGCTGATTTTGTCATGAACATTTTCCTGCTTTGTGTTTGAAGCTGTAGAGCTCTGGCTGCCTTTTGCTGAATTTCACTGCATTAGATGGTAGAGGTGTTCCTAATAAAGTGCTCAGAGTGCATGCTTTCAGCAGCTCGGTGTAAGAAAAAAAGGAAACAGTATTTTCCAGTAATTTCTCATCTTCTCCTGTGGGATGTAGGTTCCTGAGATTACCCCACACTGCATGCAGCCGGTATCAGCGTTGTTCCATCTGGCTGTTTGTGAATATATTTTGTGTATACCATACAGAAAGAAGATGAATCCGTCTCCTAGCAACTGCTTTAATAGCTGTGAAACTGGCGTACGGCGTTTAGTGAGCAAAGCTTTTGAAGACATCACTTTAAGGTTGTTGAAGAAACATAAAAACAGATCTGCAGTCTGTCAGTGGAGCGCGATCCCTCGGAGGTCTGAAGACGAAGCTGCTCAGTAAACATTTACTCTACCTGTGTGATAACTGTGAGCAGCGCGGCTCCACGGGGAGCTCACATCCAGCAGAGTGGGTAAATACAGCCGAGGAGAAGGAGGAAGACGGGCCAGCAGGAGGACAAAAAGACTAAGAAGCTGAACAACCAATTAACTCAGACTTTCTCTTAAATACACACTGAAAACAGAGCGGTTACAGTCCCATCACACTCCGCAGACCAAACACCGGCATCTTTGCAAAGCACAAACTCCTGCAGCCTGATGAGTGCTTTAATTAACATTGGGCGCAGCACTCAACACACTTTTATCTGACTGAACATCCCTGCAGTCAGTCAGCAGCAGCTTACACCTGAAGGCCACACAAGGAACCTCCGGCCCAATTGATCAGAAACCGAAATATAACAAGTGTCAGGACAACATGAAGAAAGCAAAAAATGAAGAGGATGAAAAAATCTGAGAGAAACACGGGAAACACACGGAGGACAGTCAGGTGATAAAACACAGGAGGAGGACAAGACAATCAAATAAAAACAGAAGAGCACAAAGGTTGGGTGGTTGTGTACATGTTGATGAAAAAAAACCTGAAGCCCTCTGAGTCACACATCATGAGCCAATGAGTATGCAGTTTTACAGTCAGATGCACACTTTGCTTGTCACTTCCGATTAAAGAAGATGACGGTGGCAACAACAATAGCACTCGGCTCGAGGCTTCATAACGGGACATGAACCAATGGGTGGTGTGATGGTAGCCACGCCCATCTTTCATACTACCTGCATTAAGCATGACCAGAATCAGAAGAGTTTGACCTGATAAAACTGGCTTTCTCTCTTTTTCTCTTGAGTTGATCAGAGAAACCGTTTCTAAACTAACGTAGCCAGCATCGCTTACTGAAGAGAAGCTTTGAAGCATCAATGACACATTCTTTGGGTTTTTGTGACAAACTCTTCCCGAGTCTTTCACACAGAAATCAGCTCACAGGCTGTGCCCCACGCTGCTGACAGCAGAAGCTTCAGCTTTTGTTTGTAGCTAAAACATAAAACTTGTGGGTTTCTTTCTGTACTCCACCATGAAGCAAATATAATCCCAGGCATGTGTGTGGTGTGAGATCCAAAGTGACCTCTGCTGTCAGTGCTGATGTCTGACCGCAGCCTCCTGTGGTTCACCTGATGCCTGACATCGATCCATGGTCCTCGGCACACAGCAGCGACTCCACCCGTCCATCGCAGCTTCAGGAAGCTTCGCCACGAGGCTGAGTGAGAATCAGCTCGGGCAGAGACAGCTTCAGCTGTTAAAGGACCATGTCACCATGCTTTAACCAGCTGGGCTCCAGAACACGAAGTGTCTCAGTGATGACGCGGTGGACTGTGATGAAGTTTGGTTGTTTACACGAAATTTATGAATTTATTGGACAGGCAAACAAACGGCAGGAGAGATGATAAAGAGAGAGGCATGTGCTGTTGTCAGACACATCGCTCTCAGCAGACTTTATTGGAATAATAAATTAATATTCAAATTCAGCGTCTGCTACTCTGTCTGCAATTCATTGCAGCTCTCCTGAGGCCAGCACATAAAAAAGAGTACAGACTGTTAAAAGAACTGTAGCTCATGCTAATATAACAGCTAGCAAACAAAGCTCCAGTCCTCCTTTCTTCAGGGACGTCAGCCGCTGTTTGAAGCCTTTAGAGTCACTTTTCCTTCATGTTTGAGTCCAGTTTGCCAACTCCAGTTTTCCTCTGTGATGTTTTAGCCTAATTTTCCTTCTTCTCAGATTTGTATTCCAATATTTTCTGTTATTTCATATTTTAATCCACTTCCTGCTGTCATGGTTTAGGCGTGTTTTACTCACTCAGTCCTTTTCCATCAGTAACATTTTATTCTAATTTTTCTTTGTGACATTGTACTTCAAAACAGGAACAAAATGTCTCCTCACTAATGTTTATTTTTGATTTTTTTTGTCACGTTTCATATTTCCTCCTGCAGCTCTCCTTGACCTTATTTTAGTCTAGTTTACCTGAATAAGGTTTAGTCCTTTTTTCCTCGTTTATTCTTCCTTTTTGATAATTTGCTTTAAAGCTGGAAAGTGTCACTCCTATTTGAGTCCTCCATTTTTAGTTATTTAAACTTGTAACTTTTTTTTTATGAACTTAACTTTTAACACTTTTCTTGTCAGCTGCAATCTTATCTCTTCAGGCCTTTCTTTTAAATTGGCTATTGTCCCACACTTCCTTATCCCTACCTATAATTAGTCATGTATTTGGTTTCAGGTCTCATTTTTAATGAATTAATTAATTATTTTACAGAAGAAAAATTAAAAAAAAAAAACTTTGTGCAGTTATGTGGAAAAAGAGTACATCCCAAGTTACTTTAATTCCCAGTTAAGGCCCTAAAATGCTGCATAATGTCAGGAATTTGTGGGGTCTTTACATGATGGACTGATAGCTGTTAATATTATGTCATGCATAGGACAGAATGCGTAAACAGGCTTACAAGACCACATAAATAAATAACGGTTGTTGTACCAATAACTCACAAACAAATCATCTTTAGTACCAGAGGCGTTGCACTCAGAGTGCAAGGGAGGCTGTGCTGATGGTTGATGGTTGTGTGACTTGGGGTTCTATAAATGATCACTGTAAAGTTTCGCCTACAGCGAGCTGTAGATTTTCACCTTTTACAGCCTTGGAATGACTAAAATAAAGAAAGCTGCCCTTTGCCTAAAGCAGAGGATCACTCCGTCGCTACCACTGAATGATTTTTTTAATCTCAGCTTCAGTCAGGTGTCAGTGAGGTGGTAAATGACATCACTAAGATGTCAGATGGTTCTATTGACGTTTTTAAGGATTTTGACACAGTGGACTTTGTCGCCTCGCTCCATAGACTTCACATTATTGGCTTATCGGGTCATGCTGTAAATTGCTTTGAAAATTACTTGTCAGGGATTGCAGGTAATCCTTTACTTTTCTCACAGTATTGAACGATGTGCCCCATGGTTCAATACCGGGGCCACTTTTGTTCCCTATCAGTGGTCATTGTCCTGCATTTGGTTTCACGTTTAGATTTTTTTGGCCTAAAGACATTTCAGTAGTTTTCTTTTCTTCCTGATTTAAATTTTAGTTCAGCTTCTTTTCCGCTCTGTTCAGTCCAGTTTGCCTTCAGTGATATTTTCCTGCGGTATCACTTGGCAAAATATATTTTAGTCCTGCTTTGGCCTTGGTCACATTTCAGTCCCCTTTTCATTACAGTTTAGTTTTTTTGTTATATTTTATTCCAATTTTGAGGGCTTATATTTGAGTCCAGTTTTTTTCAGACACATTGTACTCCAGTTTCATCGTTTTCTTTCTCATTAACATTTTATTCTAGTTTTCCTTGCAGACATTGTAGTCCAGATTGAGTCATTGAATTTTTGCTCATGTTTCTTCCTCACTGACACGCTAAGTTTTCCCTCAGTGATCTATTAGCCTATCTTTCCTTTATGACATTTTACTCCATTTTTCTCATTGACACTAAATATGTTTTAATCCAGTGAACTTTTTAACTGAGTCATTGAAGATTTTGTTTTTTTCCAGAATATAGTGAGAAATTTTCCCATGAAACATGATGGCATCCATAGTTAAAATCTCCCTTTCTCTTATCTCAGGAACTGTCTTTGGTTTTTATTTAAAGTTTCTTTGAGAATTTCAGAGAAAAACTGTAAAAGGGAAACTTAATGAAAACCTTTAATGCCATTTAAAAGATCTCGTGGTGGGTAGATAAGATGCTTTATGATTTCAGCCCCTGGCTCTGGCATCTTTCAAGGTAACAACAGATTAACACAAAAGCAGCCAAACAGTTTAAACACTGCCCAGAATCTTTAGCACCGATCCTCTTCTTCAAACTGTCAGCATAATGAAGGTGCTTGGTTACCTGATCCATCTGTCTTCAGCCTCCGACTCCCACACTGCTCCCAAGGTTAACATCTGAGGTAAATATGCAAGCCTTGATGTCAAAAACCGTAAAGAAGACGTCCATCATTGTGATGTTTGAACACAGCGTAACAAAGGGATTTACAGAGTTAATCTGCATTCAAGGCTTCACTGGGAAAATGGGCCATTTTAAGCCTTTTGTTTTGATTCTTGGTTTTCTGGCGATTTTAATTAGCACGACTTTCCCAAAGCAAATGTCGCTCTTAGAGGCCAGCTGTGCATGAATCACATCCAAAGCAGGACAGAGGAAACGTTGAATGAAGAGGAACCTTTTGAAGTTTTAAATCCACACTGGCCCATACTCTTTGTCCTATCTCACCTCACCTGCTAAGCCCATATTTTTAAGAACATCGTTTTCCACCTTTTGACACGTCCTACAACAAATCAGAGTTTGTGTGTTTCCGTACCTGTGCACACAGACTGTGAGCATAAGCTATTTATACTGCAGTGCGTTTGATTATATTCGATAGAGTAGCGTCACAATTTGCAGCTCCACTGTGAAAGTACCTGTCAGACTCAGATAAGCATTAAAAAAAAGAAGTGAGGCAGAAGAGTGAGGAAAATACCTGGGGAGAGAGAGAGGTGGAGAGGGGGAGAAATAATAAAGGCAACTGGAGACAAACAAGTTCTCCATTAACAGCAACAGCATCATTTAATGATCAGTGAAAGCAAACGCATGGAAATGGATGTTTTAATAGAGGCTAATATTTGTGGTCTGAAGAACAAGCATCAAACCAGTCTGACAGTTTTACAAATAAACATCACTTCTGGAAGAAGCTGAGAATATCGATCGCCATGTGTAACGTAACTTAGCATAAACAACCAAACCAATACGAATCATGCAAACCCCTGGTCCCAGCACTCAATACCTCTCACCATAATAAATTCTTACAGCAACAAGAGGAAGCTGCAGGTATTAAAGCGTAAGTTAGGACTGGATCAGGTGACCCTGCTCACAGGGGATCATGTGATTGGGTTTTTTATTCTAACATTGTGTCATGGCTGTGTGCAGGCAGGCACGGAGAAAGGACCCAAAATGCAGGACTCGGGGGCAGACGTGGACTCAAAAACACACAGCTTTATTGCTGGATAGCAACAGAACAGAACAGAACTAACCTAAACTGAGAAAATAGAAAATAAACTAAGCAGGCTGGCAGACAGAACACACAGTTAACATGAGGGTTGAAGAGATGTTAACGACGCGACAGAGAACAAAAGAAACACAGGGCTTATATACACATGGCAGTAATCAAGGGATGAGAGACAGGAGGGGAACACACCTGGGAGAAATCAGAGCTGACGGGACAGGGGAAACGTAAACTGAACACACTCACATGAGACGGGGACCTTCAGAATAAAACAGGAAGCACACGACAGACAGAGACACAGACGCAGACTCATAAGCAAGCACAATAACATCACGGACAAACAGAGAAGACCAAACACAGGCCACCTAAACTAAACATGAGGGCAAGCTAACAAAACCCAAACCAGAAATACTCATCATCATCGGCAAAGGAACAGAACACAATTACAATCAAAACAGCATCACCAGAGGATAAGAAATGATCCATAAAGGAAAAATAAACCAAAGCATAAGAAACACAAAATGCTGGGTCGAACTGACCCAGGACCGTGACACATTGTAGTTTTTTAAAACTTTATTTAAAGAAAGAGTGCCACATAGAGAACAGACCCTGTCCTGCTGATGATGGATGGCAGTAAGTTAATGAAATGCTGCAGGTTAGAGGAAGGAGGATGTTTGTTTTCAGCCTCATTAAAGATGCAGTCACATCTTCTACCCAACGACAGCAACAGCAGAGATGAAAGTGATCATCACAGAACTGAGATGTGGATAAAATAGAAAAATGAAGCAGTGATGAGCTGGGTCTGTGTAACCTTAATCAGCACCGTGATCACAGGAACGATTACAGCTCATTCAGTTCCACACGGTGGCACATTTCCCTCCAGTTCTCCGAAGGCACCACAGACGGTGACCAGCCAGCTGCCGTGGATGGAACTGATAAAAGGGGAGTAGTTCCTTCTGGTCATCTGAAATAGGTGAAGTAAATATACCAGTAGGCAGCTTATTAACGTAAGCAACAATATGACAGATATGATCTTCAGTTAATGCACACATCTTCGTTACATAAGACAAAGGATCATATAAGCAGCTAAAGTCGATCCCTGGCTGCCTGCCCACATGCCAAAGTGTCCATGTGCCAGGGTCCTGCTGCATGCCTCAGAGTGTGTGTGTGTTGTCTAAAGCTCTGTGTGAATGGTTGAAATAAAATGAGTGCTCATTTAGAGCTGAAAAGTACTTTTAATTACTCATCCATTTAAGAATTTATGAAACACCACCATGTCTAAACACAGTAAATACTATGATCACTTTCAATCACCACTCTGCCCAATAACACCAACATTCTTTCTTCTTCTTCAAAATCAGAAGCTGGGAGTTGTTGCTTATGTTTGTCAATGCTGGCTCTAGTTTTTCCTCTTATACCAGCTTCATACGCGACGAACAGTTTAATACAGTCAAACCCGTACGACACATTTAACCCTTCATGAATGTGGCTGAGCTCTTTCAAATGGGGACAGGTAAGGTCACACTTCTGTCAGAGGATGAAGAATGAAAGCACTGAAACATTACAGGCAGGCAGGTGTGTTATTTAAGCTGCTTTGACATATGCTGTACGTCTGTGAAGCATCAACCTGACCCTTTAGCGGCATCACGTCACATGATCCTTGTAAGGTGGAGTGGAGCACACTTGTGTGTGAGTGGAGCCAGACCTACCTGATGAGGTGTCCCACAGGAAACTGCTGCTGCTGCTCTGGTATTATTCTGAGCTCCTTAAAGGCCACAAATCATTTTCTATCATAACAATCCTAATTCCCCCCAAAAAACTGCATTAGTGCTTTGATATGCTCGTGCATGTGCACTGATGTTCACGTGAGACGTTATAAAGCTGCTGTGTCTGTCGCTCATTCAGCTCCTGCAAACAAAATCCCCAAACCTTCGTTTGTCCTTGTAGTCGACATGTTTGTTCCACCAGTGTGTGTCCTTTTCCTCCACACACAAACACACACACACACACACACACACACACACACACACTTGTGGCTGTCAAATGTCAGGAGTTACGGCGCAGCGACACGGTGTGTGGAGGCTTCACAGAGAGAGATGATTGCTTGTGTTATCAGTGTTGAAACAGACAAATCAATCCCGCCCTGACAACCACACAATTAGCCGCTTTATTAGCCCGCTTGTAGACCAGCTCCTCTGGAGGGGGGAGTCAAGTGCCCGCAAATAAATGCTCCAACACACGGCGGCGAGGCGAGGAGGCGGAGGAGAAGAAGTGTGTTTAATATGGAGAGCAGGGACAGGGGTGAAGATTGATTGGACTGATTCACACACATAACACACACACACACTGACGTACACACACTGACATACAAACACACACACACACACAGCATCTTGTGCAGGCTTCTTTTGATCAAATTTGCTATTTAACTAGGCAGTTATAAGTGTTTTTAGAGGGGGTCTCTAATATTCGCGGGCGGTTGTGGTCCCTAACTCCTGTGAATCTCGGGGCTCAGCTGTATCTTATTCTGAAGAGTTTAGAGAGTTTCCCTTCAGTGTGAGGGACAGAAAACACCTGGGTTTACCTGCTCTGGGTCTGGTTCTTTGTGGTGTGTCGGTGCTGCTGAAGGACAAATCCAGCCTGTAGAGCTCTGTGTGGAGAGAACAAGCCTGTCAACTCACCAAATGTGATTCAACATCTGGGCTTCCTGTCAGTCAGACTCATACGAGCCTGTGCAGCATTCAGTTACAGCCGAACTTTTTAGCACAATGCTTCACCTCATTTTAAAGCCACCAAACTACATTTGTGTGTCCCAGTGATCTCGGGGCCTTTGCTGTGCAGGCTTTTGGCCCTTGCAGGGACTCCCAAGTACAGCTGGTCCTGGGTAAAGAACCACTCAGACAACACCTATGAGAGAATAGAGACAGATCACCTGCCTGTGATAGGGAGCTCCAGGGAGAGCACCTGGTAGCTGGGCACAAAAACGAGATATAGGCCTGCCTACCTGCAGGTAGTGCAGGTGGGTGTTGTATGCAGTGTGCGTCAGGTTACTAAGGTTACTGAGACTGACTATGGGGAAATGGAAGTCATCTCTCTGGTGGGGAAGGAGCCTGAACTCGATCATCAGTTGGATATAATTGGGGTCTCCTGGAGAAGTCCTGGACTCGGTTCCAGCACAGCACAGACCCCGAGACTCTGTTCCAGTCTGGAGTTGGTGAGAGGCAGCAGGCATGGTGGGTAACCTTGCATCTTCCTGGCTTCCTACCTTTATGCTTTGGTGTTTCCTGGTGGATGAGGGGGTTGCTTCACTGCACCCTCAGGTTAGGGAACAGGCCCTGACTGTACCCAGAGGAGCCTTCTTTGTGCTGGAGGGTGCTCCACCTGCTGACTCCATCTTCTACACATGTGGACCCTTTCACTGCTCCTGCTGGTAACACCAGGCCGCCTATTCACCCCTTACCTTGCTGCAAACAGACCAGTTTCTATACCTGACCCCACAAAGTTCCTAAAAGGATCCATCTGAGCTTGTTAACAGCGTGTAACTGATGCTCTCTCCGTGTGTCCGTGATCTCGATCGTGTTCAGACGCTGCTTGAACGCTAAGGCCGCTCAGCGAACGCGCCCGAAAACCTGAAGTGCAGCAGCCATAAATCTTTAACCGCCGACAGGCAGCGAAAACACAAGCAGCGAGCATCCTCGAGTCTGCGAACCAATACAAAACCCGGTGTGTGTGTGTGTGTGTGTGTGTCAGGTCTGTGTGCGTAGGTGTGGACAATCATTGATTTCCCCTCTGCAGCCTAACTCAGCTGGCCCAGAGAGGGGGGTGACGGGATGGATGAGGATTATTTGTCGGATCCACATACGCTAAAAACACAGAAACACAGCGCGGTGCGTGCACACACACATACACACACACACATCAGATCAATGAGGGCGAGAGGAACATCACCCTGAAGACTGATTGTTTCCAGCCCGGATGCAGAAGGAGAGAAAATAGCTTTGTTATTGAATCAGCACCAACCTGCTGCTCCCTTATCACACACCCTGTATGCTGCCTCACACACCTGTGTGTGTGTGTGTGTGTCAGGGAGGAAATTATCCATCAAAAGCATCAGACACGATCAGATGAGCCTGAAGCCAGACGCTGGCTGTTTTCTTCCTGCTGTCAGTCTCACTTCCTCTCGCTGTTTGTTCACACCCAGCTCAGCGAGCAACAGTTTACCAATGAACGAGCGCCACAATCTGCTTTGCCCGGCCTTGTCACACACTCACACTCGTTAGCAAACACTTCCTTCTGCTTCAGCTTGCTCTTTTCACTGCGCCGGTTGGAAATCCAGAAGTGGTCTCTACGTTGGGAATTCATTAGTGGCTCATTTCACAGACCTGCCCGCTGCTGTTTCAGGTGGAGGTGGAGGTTCAAAGGGCAGCAGGCACACCAACCGTGAAGGTGAAAACATTCAGTGCATGCAGATGTCTGAAGCGTTTCAAACGCTGAAGCGAACCAATGGATCCAGGTGACTGCAGTGTCATACATAGCTTCCAGGCCTGAAAAATTAAGATGTCATATTGTGTCTCCAGGTAGTTACTATGGAAACAAAATCATGCCGATTGGATGGAAAAGTGGCCTATGATATGTTAAATCTCATTTTCCACTTTTCCAGAGAACATGAGGTCATCAGAGAGGCGGCATTATTTACTGTAAAATGTGAACGATGGACCATGCAAGCGATCCAGAGACAAAGCAGCTGTTAATATAAATAAATATTTACATTTTTACATGCTGTTTTTTTTTAACTTGCTATACATAAATACAAACTTTATACCCCAAACTGCAATCATATTTAGGTCCACAGTATAGGGATAAATTGATACAAATGCTACAAACCACAAAGAAACTGAAAATTGTTCTCAATACAGAAATGTCACCGCTGAATCCCTCAAAACCATAAATGAAAAAAGTCAAACTAAATCTTTTCAAACAACAGGAAATTTATTTTGAGTGTGTTCATTTTTCAGATACTCTCATTTTTATTAACTATAGCAAAAACAAAAATGGATATGATTACGCACCATTTGCAACAAAAACAGCATGTACATCAAAATAAACAATTTCTAACCAAGTGTGCAGAAACATTTGTCCACCTGTGGACCTGTGACAGGCTCTGAAAAAGTCCAGGAAAATGAATAGAATAGAATAGAATAGAATAGCCTTTTATTGTCATTGTACATGTACAACAAAATTATATGCTCCGTGCCAGCTGTGCAGGAATAAATAACAATCAGGAGAAATATAGACAAAAATAAAAGAAAGGCACATATTAGAGAACAAGTTGCAAAGCACACACAGTGACATCACTCCCTGTTGTCACAGCTGATCAGGTCGATGAAGGACATGTGACTGGATTATAATGTTTTAGTTACATGATTTCTGCTAACCCATCAGTGGAAGGAAACAGTTTCCCATGTTAACATTGTTAAGTTATTAATAAAGGATTCTGATCATTTGGTTTTCTTTATGCTTTTCTTTTCCTTGTTGTTGTTGCTGTATTATTTTTAACATGTTTAGAATAAAGAGACACAAACACAACTCAATGATCTCTGAGCCACTCAGTGATGCTGAGGTCAATTTCGACACGTGTCACCAGACGTTGTCCCAGTTTGTACAACAGGCTGCAGGATGTCTGAACATGCTGGCAAAGGTTCAAAGACTTTAATAAACACTTCAGAGTGAAAGCAGGTAAGACTCTGCAGAGCATCAGGGCGCTACAGGGTGGTGGTGCAGGTACATTCTCACAGGTCCTTTCACAGGTGGATTTGCAGACATTGTTGGGCAGTAACATATTTAAAATACAGTATGAAATTTTAAAAAAAAGAATGCTTGGACACTTGATGGATTTTTGACGGGGCTCCCACACAAACACAAAGCAGAGGATTAAGCATCGGCAAATATGCTTCCAAACCAACTTCCTTCTAAGCCAAAGACTAGAAAATATGATGAAGCATATCTTGCCTTTGGCAACACAGCCCAGCTGGACTCTCCAAATCACGGACAAACAGTATCCCACATTCTTGATTTTTAGTTCACAAACACTACTTATAATGCCATTTTGGCGATGTTAGCTCTTTATACGTGTAAAATTACAGTGGGATACAAATAATATCAGGCTGATCCTGACGCAATTTGCTCCCCGCTTCAAATCACAGACAAACAGTATCCCACAGCTGTTTATGTTTTTAAACCCATTTAGCACAGAGAGACATATTTTGAAAAATGTATTGACAGCAGTGTTGAAAATTCTTACACAGTAAAAAAACCCCAAAAAACAGAAAAACAAAACAACTATATGTAAAATAATTACACCATAAAGATGGTTTGTTTATTGGTTTATTTTAACGGAACCTGTAATTCATTGAAATTTACTTTTATTTGTTAAATTTTTTACAAAAGATTTGAGGTGTGGAATAAACTGCAATGGAGTTTGAAAACAAAATATGGGTGTGTGTGGTTGGAGGATGTGTCTGTGCCGGGAAGGGGGCCTAGCAAAAAGTTTGGGAACCACTGGCCTGCTGCAACTATCTTGTTTTAGTTGTGGTAGCTACCTGGGTTATGGGTATCTTTGATGTGCTATAGCTGTGTGATTTATTACTATTAATGTAGGCTGCATTACAACCTGCTGCTATGAGCAGTTCTGAAAGCAGACAGAAAGAAAACATATTAGTGATACAGAAATAGTTTTCTATATGGGGTCACTGCAAAAAGTGCAGCCTTACCAAATATCCACCCTACTGTTAGTCATTTTATATTAAGATTTAAAAGCCTACTTGGTATTGCTTTCAGAACTGCACATGAATATTTGCAGCGAACAAGTTGTTAATAGTATCCATCAAGTCTAACGGTCTGCGGTCTATGAACTAACCTCAGGTAACGCCAGCTAACAATGTTAGCTCGGTGGTGAGTAACTTTCAGTATTAGTAATAAATCACACAGCAATAGTACATTCATGTAGTTGTAAAAAGCATGATAATATATCAAATAATCCAAAGTATTCAGAATACGTTACTCACGTTGAGTAACGTAACGGAATATGTTACAAAATACATCTTGGGGCATGTATTCTGTAATCTGTAGTGGAATGCATTTTAAAAGTAGTCTTCTCAACACTGTTTGCAGATAAGTCTTGTGTGTTCTCTCATCAGGCTTGGATGCAGGCAAGTACTCTTTAAATCCACAGGTGTGAACTTGAGTCAGGATTTCTTTGTGACTGGGAGTAGGTCAGGCAGGTTTCTCCAGAGGTTAGGTGGGCAGGTCAGGTAAGTACACAGGTAACAGATAGCAAACAAACAAAGCATCAAACTAGGAGGTCTGAATCTCTCCACACACTGTAGTTTAGCAATCCAGCGAGGGATGGAGAGAAGCACCAGGATTATTCACTGCTGGGGATGGTAGGTGGGGATCAGGTGTGCAAGCTGGGGCAGCCACGCCTGCTTCTGGGAGGGGTAAGCAGGTGTTATGAGTTATCACTGTGGGCATGAAGGCTGGCTCATCTCAGGCCTGTTCATGGGAATCACTGATGGAGTGTCATTACACCTGCAGCGTTTCCTTTCACTCATTCAGACACATTCATGACATAATGATAGCTGCTGTCATTCATTCATTATTCATTTAGACAGAGCCCTTCAAGATGAACCGTCCTCAACTTTTAATGTTGGGTCACATGTTTTTCTTCACAATCAGTGCACTCTGTCCTGATTAATCAGTGAAATTATAGTTTACTGTAAAGTGTGAAGATGAAGGAGAGTTTGTCCCTGGGCCTGAGAGTCACTCCAGAGCCGTCATCAGTCCGAGAGTGCCGGCGATAATGAAGCCTCACAAACTTAAGTGGAATCCAACTGATTTTTCTGGAAGCTGAGACACAGCCCACATACAAAGGTTTATATTTTAACATCTTCAGAAATATGAGCAGACATAAGAACAGTTGTTGTTCAACAGGAAAAGAACACTCCTGATATCGGAGGAAAGTATAACCACCTTTAGCAGTAGTAACTTCCAGTAGGCGTATCCCACTATTCTTAAACACTCTCAGCTTGTTAGTGTGGGGAATATTCACTGCCCACTCATGCAGCTGACTAAACCTCCTTGTGAAAGTTCCCACATTTAATTTTTTTTACATCTGGCGACTAACTGTTTGCCCAGAGGAGCGTCCAGCACCCTCCACCTCTGAGCCACCATCTTTGATCACAAGGCAACTGCACAGGTCGCCTGGTGAGAGAACACCTGTCTGACTCAGACTCACTGGCCTAATTTATAAGAGGATGGATGGACGAACGGATGGATGAGTGAATTGCTGTTAAGATGGAGACCTCATGGTGCCCCGGTTGTGTCTGCTGCAGACGAGGCAGCTGGACTTTGTGTAAGCTCCTGAGAACGTCTCCTCCCACCACAAATGTTTGATTCATCACAAGAAACAAAGCTGATCGCTGTGACTGCTCGAAGCTCCACTGATGGGATATCAGAGAAAACAAGTTTGATGAAGAGTCGTTTCATTTTAACAAGTGGCTGAAATGGCCCGCTGGGGTAGCCGATCGCAAAGAGTAAGGATGAAAGCTTTCCTCCATAACACCTGTGTGGGTGTGTGTGTGTGTGTGTGTGTCTCACCTGTGGGAAGTTTTTTGAGAGCATCCTTCATGTTCTCTTTAGCTGCAGTCCCCACAGAGCAGCACAAGGCAGTTAAAAGAGAAAAAGAAGAAGTAAGCGGAGTTAGTTTAGGTAAACAACCTTTCTGCAGCGATACTGTTCCCACATCGTTTCGTCCTTTTTGAAATCATAATCTCTGACTTTGCACACATTTGCAGGCACACAGGCAGGCAGCACACACGTGCCCACAAGATCAAAACCCAGTTTGAAATGACTCCAATGGGTTGTGTTGAGATTAAGAGGATTAAAAGTCATGGAGCCCTGGCAGCAGTGAGAAAGGAGACAGTTGTTCCCAAGGTAACAGCGCTCGCAGCCTCCCTCCACCTGACACCCTTAATCTGCCTCTGTGAATCAACACGGTAAACTCCCTCCCTGATTTCTCTTTTATAACTGTCTGTCACCTCAGTGCTTCAGTTTGTCTCAACATACTTTTGTCTTCTTCCCATCCAGCTTGACCTCAGAGTTTCTGCTCCCTCCATGCATTCATCCAAGCCCCCTCTCAGTCCCAGGACATCAGAGACTCCCTTTATTCAAAGCCACACCAGGTTTATGTTCATAGTTTCCACTCTAAGTTTATACACAAGTATAAACCTCAAAGGCTGAAAAACTGAAGCTAATCCAGAAATGCCAAACCTTCAGTTCCTCTACTGCACAGCAGAGGCAGCAGTGAGTCAGTCCCCATAGACTCCCATGTTAAAAAACAACATGTTTACAGCTTGATACACACACACTGCTTGGTCTAAAGATAATTTAAACCTTCATAACACCTGTACAGGAGGATGTTTTTAGAACTCACCTGTTAGGGGCGTGGTCTCTTTGGAGGTTACTGTACTAACAGACCACACAAGAAGTCTGAGCTTTACTGACCACTGATGGATGTTATGGTTGTTAGCATTACCTAATAACATCACTTCTTCAAACATGGTCACCTCTGGCTCCAGAAAAATCCCCAAGAATCACACAGTGGTGAACAAATTCCAGAATTACAGGCAATTCCTAAATCTAAAAAAATATTCTTGGTCCCTAAAAAGTCCAGAGAGTGCATGCAAGAATAAAGCAGCTGAAAACAAAGGAAAAGCAGTATGGAGCCCAGCAGCTGTTAATGGTCAGCAACAACAAGAAGAGGGTAATAACAGCGATACAGAGGGGAGATGGCAACAGTAGCACGATATCTTCTATCTCAGCTTTGAAGTGAGCGACTCAAGTACCTACCGGTGAGAGTGAAGAAGACCTCTAAAACTCTCTGACTGTCATATGTCCAGGAGAAAAGGGCTTAAAGCTTCATCAGTGCAATGTCCACCAGCAACAGACCAACAGCTAAAAATGGTGCAAAGACTTATTTGACCCCCAGAGGACATTGACCCATCTACCCATTTGGAACCATGATTACAGAGTTCTGGCTGATCGGAGCTGGCTCGGACCAGGTCTTGGAGAAGCTCACAGCTCTGCAATGGGAAATTGATAGACCTGATGACCAGTGATAGACATTAGACCAACTGTGGAGTTGGATGCAATTGTTCGCATTAACCCAAACAACCATCTCCCCTCACTCATGCGGCTCCAGAACAACAAATTCTTTCCTGATAACGGGACTCTAGCCCTATCCTTCAAGGACACCTGCACCAGCTGAGGACTGGTGACTTTTGCTTAACCGGGTGAAAGGACACGCTCTCTCAAGTTGAACAAAGGATACACGCACAGCCCTAATTCAGTTCACACACACACACATACGCATGTACGCTGACGCAGATGTACACTCACCCCCCTCCAAACGCCTCCTTGCCCCTTCCTGATGCAGATCGACTGGGCCAGCGCAGAATCATGCTGCTGCTGGATGCTGCTGTCTACACCAGCGAACTCTCACCTCATTTACCCACAAATAACTTCATAGAGACAACACATCAACAAACGAAGTTCAGTGAGTTGCACAATGACCACACAGAGACCTGCGGTCATGTTCCTGGGACAGATTTCACGTATAATCTGTAGGTATGCATCCATGCCAGCATCTGAATTAGATCTTAGTTTTTGTGTTCATAATCACCAAACCTCTCCAATACCACATTATTTATGAAAACTATATGAAAACCACGTGATAACCAAGGTCCAGTGTGTGTGTATGTGTGTTTCTACATTTCTGTAAGGGGAGGAAGAGGAGCTGGTGTGCTGGTTTCTCTGCACAGCTGTGTAACAGTGTGTAAGACTGTCAGAGATAATTGAGTGTGGATGCACATTGAGTCTTATGGCATCAATAAAGCAGGAGAGGAAGGGGAGCAGGAGGCAGACCTCCCCTGCAGCTGTCCTAGAGGTTTAAGGGCCTCATTAGCCCACCATCACAAGCAGTAACTCACACAGAGGGACATCAGTGGGGGGGTTCCTCGCGACTTAACCCAAAGCCCCCGAGTGTCCTCCTGATCAGCTCGAGTCACATGTTCTCCTGCGCCCGCTTGGCCTCCTGTGTCCTCACACTAATGTAACTGCAGGCCTTCATTCAGAGCACACAGACACAGACTATCAGGAGTGTGTCTGTGTGTTTCTGCACAGATGAGGACACAAAATTTAAAAAAAAAATGCAACTAAGTCACAGTGACTAAAAGGAAACACAACGTGATCATGATGATGACCACACATGATCACAAAGACGTGTGAAATGACCATGAAGAGATACAAAGTTATATTTATGGTAAATAAACTGGTTCTTGTATCACAATTTTCTACACTGAGCACTCAAAGTGGTTTATACAAGTCTACACATTCACACAAGCACTTTTTCTCTGCTTTTTCAACTGACGTGCTTTCTATCTAACAATCACACATTCATACTCAGATGGATTCATCATCCAAAGCTTGGAGTTAGTATCTTGCCCAAGGATGTTTAGCATGGAGACTGGAGCAGACGGGAATCGATCCTTTAACCTTCCAATTAGTAAGTGACCTGCATCAGCCACGGTGCTTTATACCAGGCTCGTTTTACTTGTCTAATACTGCAATTCACTAGCTGGGCCCACGTCCTCATTTTAAGTTTGACAGTGTTTTATCAGGTAAAGTGAATGCTTTGACATGAATTGAGCTGCGGTTTGGGGAAGGCCTCGAAGGGGACTGGCGATGGCTCCCGGGCCTGGCAGATCCCCATGTACTAAATAGAAGAGAAAAGGTGAAGAATGGAGAAGAAGGAGGGAGGGAGGGTGGGGCACGTAAACGAGAATGATCAGCTTACAGAACTGGGGGAACCTATATAGATGACAGCCAGAAGGAGCGTGTTTGGAGGCGTGGTCCCGCTCCTGAAATTCCGACACATAATCTCCAATATAACTCATCAGTGTACGTAGCGAGGTAACTTGCACATGTGTGAAGGCCTCAGTGATGATGAATGATTTCTACAGGTTTACAGGAGCAACACCTGCTGCTGTTTCAGGGTCTTCCTTATTTCAGCCACAGAAAGTGAAACGTCATTGTTCATGTTTTCTAACAGCATGACGTCACACCTGTCAGACGTGTCATCCTTTACAAACATTCTGATCATTATGTTGTTAAAACTATGACAAAGGAGGTTGTGAACTTAACTCAACTACTCGCTGCAGCTTTAGTCTCCACACAGGTAAACCACAACCAGAGAGATGAAGGACAGCCAGGAAAACAGGTCTGACAACACACACACACACACACACACAGAAAACACCAGCAGTCTGGTGTCACACGGGGGCACAGAGAGTTTTATTGTTGGTGGTTTTGCTAAAAGACATGTCAGAACTCCTTTGCTTCCTCTAAATCCCTGCATGAACACACACACAGACACACACACACACACACACACTGTAACATGCACTCTTCAACCTCGTGGCTGTAATCAGGGAAATGTTCTAGCAAATTTGTTGTGCAGCAGCAGCCTGAGAGGAGGCTGAGTAATGAAGCCCTACAACAAACACACAACTTCTGTGTGTGTGTGTGTGTGTGTGTGTGTGTGTGTGTGTGTGTGTGTGTGTGTGTGTCACATACAAACAGGAGAAAGTACACAGTGTATTAATCTGCAGAGGATGCTTTGTTTGGGTGCTTAAAGAAATAAATGAGCGCAGAGCAGATGACACAACACAGTTTGTTTTTTAAATCGGTCACACACGCAGACACACAAACCAGTCACAAAGGGCTTTCTTTATTTTTTCCATTTTCTTCTGAGCAGAAGTAAAGTGAGGACATCAGGGCTCTGAAATGTCATGCTTTATGTTTCTGATTGTTCAAAGGAGCTTCGGTTTGTGATAATCAGGATAACCAGGATAATCCCAGGTTCAGGGTTCATAAAGTGAATGTGAACACTCTGATTTTACAAAGCAGAAAAACAGGGACAGGTTCAGGAGAGCACAATAGAAATATGACCAGGAGAGCTGCTGGTGCTGCTGGAAGAGAAGGTCAGTATCAAAGCTGGTCAGCAGATGGAAGCTCCAACATGTCCTGGTGGATGCTGTGTTCAGTTTGGATCAAATACTGCAGACCAATGTCCACCAACAGCAGCAGATGACCTGGACCCCAGACCATCACAGACTGCAGGAACTCCTCTCTGATTTTCAGACATTCAGCGTGTCTTGTCCCAGACTGCAGGAGCTCGATTTCCAAATGAGAAGCAGTATTTACTTTTATCTGACCACCGAGCAATAGTCCAGTCTTCTTCTCCTCACGAGGGGTTTGATATCAGGACTGTGACAGCTGAAGCTGCTTTCCTGAAGATGTCTGTGGGTGGAGGCTCTTTGATGCAGTAACACCAGCCTCAATCAGCTCACTGTGAAGATCTCCAAAGTACTGATTTTCCTCCTCAGGTCTGCGGTGATTGCAGTTACCTGTGCTTCTTTATTTGTTTAACATGCTTCCATACAGCCCTCAGAGAGCAGCCAGCAGCTGCAGCAGCGACCTGCTGTGTTTGAGAAGATCACCGTGGTCGTGTACTGAACTACACCAGGAAACACAGTGTTAATGCAGTCTCAATAATAATTTAGTCAAGCTGCAAATGTTCTAAAAATCTGAGATGTTTGCTTTCTGATTTTCATGAGATATAAGACACATTCACCATAATTAAGATTAAAAAAGGCTTTAAATGTTTCACCTAGAACATATGGAACCTGCAACCCTTCCTCCCAAAATACTGAGCTTTAATAAAACTAACTGAGCTTTGCAGAAAGACTTAACATAATCATTTTAAAGTTCTGCCTTTAGTTAAGAAAATATCAAACTTTGGGAAGTAAACTCTGTAAACTTCAGTCACAGAGACCTATCAGTGGCTCAAACACACACCGAGTCCCAGGGTCTCCATTCAACTCTGTATTACTCTCCTGTCCTTGAGCCAATTCCAGCCGGACCTAGCTGCTGATAAACTGGCTGTGGCACACACACACACACAAATAAACACACACACACTCACACACACACATACAAACACACACAGACTCCACTGATGCCAGTTTCAGATATAACCGTGTTTATTCAATTCAATTTAGGGCTGTCAGTGTTAACACGTTAACGCATCATCACGATTAATGCAATTAAAAGTTTTAACGCATTTAACCCTTCTGGAGAGCAAAATGGACAAACTTTGGACAAACTGCCCAAAATACACTGACAGAGACATTTAAGATTTGGTGCTGTATAAATACAATTGCATTGAATTGAATTGACTATGACCCCCTATGAGCAAGCACTTTGGCGACAGTGGAAAGGAAAACTCCCTTTTAACTGGAAGAAACCTCCAGCAGAACCAGGCTCAGGGAGGGACGGCCAGCTGCCACGACCAGCTGGGGTGAGAGAAGGTAGACAGGATAAAAACATGCTGTGGAAGAGAGCCAGAGATGATTCAATGCAGAAAGGTGGATTAACACACAGTGAGTGAAGAAGAAACTCAGTGCATCATGGGAATCCCCCTGTTGCCTTCATCTATTGCAGCATAACTAAGGGAGGATTCAGGGTCACCTGATCCAGCCCTAACTATGTACTTTATCAAAAATAAAAGTTCCAAGCCTAAACTAAAAGTAGCACGATCAGGAATCCCATCAGCATGTCTGCAGGGAAAATATGGCTAAAGAGACAGACAATGAAGGTTTGGGCATAAAAGGATAAATTAAGGACAATTAAGGATATATATCCTTGATTTTAACATAAACTCATTGCTGCAGCCAGGGGCAGCATGATGTGAGCCCTTATACCAATTTTTAGTTTTGGTGTCCTTATTTTTCCCTGAGTTATTGGTTCTGTTACTAGTTTTGCATCTGTTTCATCAGTAACATAAACTAATGTAAGTCTACTGACAGCAGTCAACCAACCAACCATATGACGTCATGTTCTGTACTGAGAGAAGATGTTTTAAAAACTTTAAGCACTCATCTTTTAAATCCAGCTTCACAGACATGTATCTGTTTCTCTTTATTTTGTGTCTTTTTCTTGTACAGAGCGTTTCTGTTGTCATTTTGTCTCAGCCAAGTGCAAATTGTGTGTGTGTAATAGAAATATGCATTAAAAGCATGTGGAAACCCACAGACTCACATCCTTCAGCAGAATTAGACAGACATTTTCTCACACAAACATCCTTCCCATGCACACATACACAAACAGCAGATTCCTTCACAATGTGAGAGCGGATGCTGATTCGGTACTGGTATATTCCTGACTGGGTCGGACTCGGGATCAGGTCTTCATGCTTCCGTTCTGAAGCTGTGTTGTTTGTATTTGGAGGTGCAGCTTCTCCTCTGCAGGGAGCTCCCTGCATGAGACGGAGCTGTGTGAAACATTCAGCGGGGAGCACAATGTAACTACCTGCACAGCAGAACCCAGATGCCTCATAAATGAGCTATTGAATGTAGAGGATGAACTCAACAGGCAAGCCCACAGAGAAACAATGGCAGCGTATCGATGTGTGTGCAGGAAGTAGAGCTGGAGGAGAGAGTAATGGGACGCATTATTAAAGCTTCAGAGTATGCAGTTTATTTTGGATGTGATGGCAGATGTGGCAGTGAATGAACCGCAGACGACTAACTGTAACAGAATAATAAAATACAAACCCCCACCTATATTCAGTTTTATTTATAAAGCACCAAATCACAGCAACATTTGACTCAGAGCACTACAACAGACCCTACAACATTAGAGCCAAAACCCTAAGGATCAAACCATCTCCTATAAGCAGCAGTTAGTGACAGTGGGAAGGTAAAACTCCTGTTTAACAGGAAGAAATCAGAAGAATTGGGATCAGGGAGGTGCAGCCATCTACCAAGACTAGTTAGAGATAAGAGAAAATAAAAAAGCACCAAGGACAGCACAGGGAGGCAGGACAAATGACACAGTGTTGGATAGAGAAGATAAAATGTGATGACCTGCAGCAGTGGCTCAGTGCATGATGGGAAATTCCTCAACAGACTGAGCCTATAACAGCATAAGTATTCGAACTATGACTGCAACAATATGCTAGTGACCAAGCAATCTCAGGTGGTTCCTACCAACTCTTTTGAGAATACACAGTTTTTCCCCAGTGACAGGTGATTACCAGAGCCATCTGTAGGATGTGACTGCTGTGTGACAGCAACCTCTCACAACCGATGGGGAAATACAAAATTTTCCTTTGTGACCGACAGTTTTCAGATAAGATGGGCGGGTCTGTAGGTCTGTATGCCTGAGGTCTTGTTCAGTTGATTCCACATCCTCATCATGACTGTCACATGTCTAAAATTGCTGAAAAGTTAGCATCAAGTGATTAGTGGTCACTTGTCTGCAAAACCTCAATACACTTTATCAAATGAAACATCTGAACCAGATTGGGAGTTAACTGTTTTGTGGCTTCATTGATAGAAAAAGCTGGGTATCATCTGCATAGAAAATAAAATTTACACAGTCTTTTTTAAAGGGACTTAAATGGGAAACATGTGTAATGTAAAAAGTATTGGTCCCAAAATAGAACTTTGTGGAACTCCATCACTAACTTTTATGTATGAGGGATCCTCAGTTACATGAATGTAAATAATTCTGACCCCTCACAGTGTTCTGATAGCTTTTTGTGACACACACAATGCACTTCAGTTCGGCACCATTATTCCAGCGTGGTCAGCTTTCCAGCTGGTCTCACACACACCTTCTCTTCTGGTCTCCGACCTCACTATAAAAAGGAAAAGACCTTGTTCGATGTATCACCCTCACCTGTCCCTTCAACCTCTCTGGCACCGCCCCCTTGAGCTCACTGCACCACCCCTCCCCTGCAGCTGAGCCAGGGACCACCTTTGCCACAATGAACAAACTGGAATCTCTCAGATAGATAAGATTCAAACCACTGCAGCGCACTTCCTTTAATACCAACAGTATTATCTAGTCTCTGTAGATCAGGTGAGGTATTGGTTGGTGTAACATTCAGTTTTTCACACTGGGTACATTCAGTGACTACCACTGGTTTCATTACATCAAGAACCACAAGAACAGTATGACTGATGATGACCTTCAGACAGTTAATCTTGCCACTTCCTGTTTACCTGTATTTTAGAGGTAAATAAAACAGGAATTGAAACTGATGTGCGCTCCTTACAGTGTGCAGTAATACAAAACACTGCTGCTCTCAGGTGGCATTAGTTCCTTGTCTTGTCTTTGGTTGAGTCCACCTCATAATCAGTACCTGCAGGTGGAGGTCAGCAGGGGGGACAGGCGGCACACGGTCATTAACCAGCATCGTTGCTGGCAAGTGTGTTTTCAGTGTGTTCAGTGTGTGTGGAGACATGCTGGGACACAAACTATATGAAAGAACGGCAGCTGTGCAGTGCTCCCATTGGTTTCCATTTCCTCTGAATGAGAATCAGTGGAGCAATAGGAGTCTCATTTTCTAGAAATAAACAGCAGCATGTGTGAAAACTCACATTTAAGTGCACGCAGGCAGATTTCAAAACTCGAAGTACTGCCTCTGAGTTACTGCCGCACGGAAATTATATCACAGGGTTATCAGCAGATGGGGAAATGTGAAATAAGGGAAATCAGTGGATGCGAGAGTGATTTCTGCTTTTATTTGAGCTTTAATTAACTGTTTTGTCACCAGCATGAAAAATATCAACTCGACCTGAAAATTCATCCAATTTAAACACCTCAGTTTACATCCTGATAATAACGGCAGAGACATTTCCCCGGCTGTTTGTGCTCATTTTGCATCCGTTTCATCAGTGTGCAGGGCTTACATCGCATCATTTCCTGCATTCTGGTGAATTTTTAAGCATTAATTTGTGCCTTTGCTGACTTTAAAAGCTCATGATTTTCAACCAGATTTTTTCTGCTCATGTTTTTTAAAAAATCACATACATTGGATTATTTGACTAGTCATCTTCACCTCAGCTGTTCATATTACTGGATCTATCTTACCTTAAGATTAGTGAGAATCATAGCAAACAGTACTGAACTTAAGAAACATCACCTCTGACTCATAAATCTGTTGGTTTTAAGGCTTTTTGAAAGACTCTAGAGGAGAGGAGGATTCTGTGTCACTGAACAAGTTTTCACAATGTGACTTTGAAATATTCCTGTATATGTGTTTACATCTTCCTCTGCACTCAGTTTGTGTGTTTCCAGTAGTTTGCATCTTTCTAGCCTTTTTCAGGTTCATTGGTTGTTGCTTTGAGCCTCTGAGTGGGCTGTGGGGAATTGTTGCTTCTTTTTACAAGGGGCCTGGACCCAGAGACCTGGAACCCAAGTTGGCTCCTACAGTAATTGTTGATTGCAAAAGGTTTCAGGGGGACTTCAGGTTCGAGTTTAAAGGAATCAGCCTGATAAAGGATCGCTCCTGAAAAAGTCGATGCTGGAGGTCATGACATATTTTCATTTTGATGGACGATGAGATAAATGCACGCAGACTGTGGCAGTTTATACACACTGACCTCTATGACTGTTTGTGTGTGTCCTGCAAAACGTCCATCATTTTTTTCCAATAAATCATTAATGTGCTGCTGCTGGAGGCTGTTTTCATAGCAGTCTAATTACGAGCAGGCAGAAATCCAGTCAGGTCGACCGGGATGGATTTCAGACGTGAAATCCATCAATCAGTTTGCCCTTCAGCTCACTCTGAAAACACCCTAAAGATAAGAGGTCAAAGTTCAGAACCAGACTGACAGCTTCAGATGACAAATTTCAGTCAGTGATAATGATGTCACAGTGATGTCACAGGTGACATCTGAAGATTGATAAACTTCACACTGTCCTGAGACCGTCCACAGAACCCCTGTCAGTCTGTGGTCATTAGGGATGGGTACCGATATCCGGTGCCATTATGGCAGCGCACATTTCAGTGCTTTATTTCGGTGCTTTTTGTTTTCCTGAGATGTCATACACTTTGGATTCTAGCTAATCATTTTACCTTTCCAAGGATATTAGGCGGGCCCAGGTACGTCCGTTCTTTTAGAGCGGAGCTACAGATTAAAAATGCCAAAGGCGAAGCGGTCAAAAGTCTTGCTGTACTTCACAGCAAAAGGTGCAAACTCAGCAGCCTGCAACAAGTGCTTTAAGGTGATACTGTGATACTGTCAAAGGAGGTAACACCTCAAATCTGATGAAACACCTGGCAACGCATAGCGTTTTTTAAAAACAATACGGTGCATTTTTTTTAGAAATGCACCGTATTTGATAGCTTGCTGCGAGACCTCACACCGTGCACATCTACTGCGGGCGTGGTGCCTGTTATCGGACCCGGAGTTAGCAACATCCCCCCAAAACCCGAAGAGGAGAGTCCTGGCCCCTAGCCCTGTCAGTGTAGCAGAAATGATGACGGATGATGATGGCAGCAGCAGCGGTTCTTCTCTGCGTGAGTAGCTTCATGTTGTTTGTGTGTAATTTACATTGAGTAGGCTAACCATGCTATTATATTAATGCATGTAAGGTGAACTAGCAAACACCGTCGTAGTTACATGCGGCTATCTTCTTGTTTGATGGCAGATACTCCCTTCATGTTGTATCAACAGAAAAGGCTAACTTGGTTATCATTTTGCAGAAAAAAAGAGACCGCTAAAAATAAAAACATAAGAGGTTTTTGGACAAAGTTTTTGTCCTCCATTCTTTAAGCACCGGTTCGAGCACCGTTTAAGCCCCGGCACCGTTTCAAAAGTACCGGTTTGGCACCGGTATCGGATAAAACCTAAATGATACCCATCCCTAGTGGTCATCAGGAAAATGTTTACCTCCTGATGATGTCATTAGGAGAAATAAGTCACAAAGAGGGTGCTGCTCTGAAATCTTCTTTCTGAATGCTTCAGTTGGCCCTCATTAGCATGCAAGACGCCGCCTTATCAGCAATCAGTCGCTAACTAGCCACCAAGTGCTAATGAAAGGAATCCCATGGGGGGTTTTCTTGGTGCATCCTCGATCTCTTTGCAAACACTTTCACTTAATGACAGCAAGCGTTTTTCCAGTGGTCACTAACCAAGTGGGTCTTAAACAAGTTGTTTTAGTTTCAGGTTCTTTAAGGCTACCCTCCCCTTAAAGTCCACTGTCTTCTGATTGGATGCTTTCCGGAAGCTTGCTGAAATACTGCCTGCACTTTGGAGACATGACTGCAAATGTGTGAGTATACACTTCAAAATAAATCAGCTGAAAAGATGAGTAAACCAGCTGGAGAATATGTTTATCTCCAAAATTTATGTCTCACCATATCAGCCATCCCGAAGTCACTTTTTCTGAAATATCAACTTCTAAACTTTGACACAAATCAGAAGCTGTAATTTCTGCAAGTTCACCGAGATTTTAAATTAGCAAGGAAAATAAATGTGTACCTGTGATCGTTTATTTTCTTATAAAGCTCTAAAATGTTTCAAAAGAAGAAAGAAAACACAGGATCTCATCAGTGACCACTAGAACCTCACAGCCTGATGGAGAACCTCTTTATTCACCCCTAGAACCATGTGAAGTTCACTGTTCTAGGACTCCATGTGTGTGTGTTCTTTAACCTTTTTCTTTCAACCTTAAGGTAAATATTTGCAAGTCTAAATAGGTCAAATCAAGTGTGTGGATGTTCTCGCCGCAAGGGAGCCAAACTCGTTTCCTCTTTTTTTATTCGTACTAATGAAAACACCATACCAAGGGGCCATGCCTGCAGACTTCAGGCTTCACTTCAGCTGACAACAAAGTAAAAGGTTTGTGATATAACTAGGAGCCAGACCCTGTGCTGCCTCACATGTAGCAAATGATTTTTAAAACTGCAGCTTAAAATAACCGTGAAGGAGGCTGGAACACATAATTGGCTGCATGCTTTATTTTAGCATGTTGAAACAGAAAATAAATAAATAAATAAATCATATTTTCACTTGTTCCAATCTGCAATTTTAATTAATGAGGCTTTGGACAGCAGTGTCTCATTAGTCAGATGTTAGGCTTGTCTGTCCTGGCTGAGCCACATAATCAGAGGCCTTCAGGCTTCACACATTAATGTCAGAATCAAACACTAAATATAAAACAACTAATAAGCTGCATTCAATACAGGTGTTATTTTATATAAAGCTGGAACAAATTCCAGCAGACTGCAGCCATGCTGCAGCTCTGCCAGGTTTACAGTGTCAACATGCTGATATTCAACAGACTTCATCTTCATCATCATTGCTTAGTGTATTAGCGCACTGAGATTTGCTAATTAGCATTAAATATAATAGAGGCTAAAGGGGATTAGTTTCATTAAATGCGAGACTTTTCCAGATATTCACAAAAAGTACAACTGTACATCCTTTAGGACCTTTCCAAAGCCTTAAATGATGTATGGGACCTCTTTACTAATGATTGCAACCCCTAAAATCCCAGGAACCTGCCCAATTCTTAGAAATATCCAAATGGCCATTACAATATGTTGAAAGACCTAAAGTCTCTGTGAGATTTCCTGAATGGACCCAATAAAATCTGACAAGCCCTCAGGAACCCCATCGCAGGCCACAGAAACAGCCCAGATGGCACCTCAGCAACCTCTGTGACATAAAAGACCTTTACAAAGGATGTTTTGTTCTGACGATTAGAACCTCCCAAAGGATCGACAGCCTCATAAGGGACAAGAGACGATGAGCACAAGAATTTCTGAAAAAGCCCATTCAGATTAATGCCAATGACCAAAAACAAAACCTTTATGAAGTCTTAAAAAAAACCTTTTGACCAACATTATTAATAACTACAAACACTTGTAGGTTTAAAACCTCATAAGTATACAATGTATAAAATGTCCTCAGTGGCCTCTCAAAATCATGAATGATAGAAACTTCCTGATCATTAAATATGTACAATTTCAAAATATACTTTAAGTTTTTAAGAGTGTCCCCAAGAACTTCTAAATAACTTTTATGAAATAAAATATATTAATGACTCCCTAAAGGACAAATAAAATCTCTTTACATCTACACTGGATGGCCAGGAAGCGTTCACGATGTCTTCTCGGGCGCTTCTCCGGCGCTGATAATTGGCGTCTGTCTTGTGTCAGTGACGTAAAAGACGGATTTAATGCGACATGACCGTTCAAACAGCAGTCACTTTCTAAAACAGCGCCCGAGAAGACATCGCGAACGCTTCCTGGCCATCCAGTGTAGATGTCAGTGAAACTGTTGGGAAGACAACGTGAACATTTTATTTGTACTGTATAATCTGCAGATTCTGACAGAAATTTGCAACTATCCTTTGAAGCACCGCTCCTCTCTAAAACTGCAATAAGGATAAGTTTTAGGTTATTTACATTATTATGTAAATAAAGAACTTAAAGCAAAAATTGGGAAACGTAAAGTCCGAAGTCTTTATATTAAGGGCCATCAGTCAAACAATATTGTTTGCTCTGGGTCTAAACAGAGCGCGTTGTGTGTGACGTCTTCTTTTGCGCATGCGGGCCGCTTTGATCGTTCACACTAGAGCGCGTTTGCTGTCGCATTTTATTTGTAGTGTGAACAAGCAGACAAAAAAATCGGATTTGATTAAAAAATCGGAATTGAGCATTAAGACCTGCAGTGTGAACGTAGCCTAAGTGCCTCCATTCTGTCTGTGCTAGTGCCCGATCTGTACCCTGTTAGGCTACGTTCACACTGCAGGTCTTAATGCTCAATTCCGATTTTTTGATCAAATCCGATTTTTTTGTCTGCTTGTTCACACTACACATAAAATGCGACATCAAACGCTCTCTAGTGTGAACGCTCAAAGCGGCCCGCATGCGCAAAAGAAGATGTCACACACAACTCGCTCTGTTTAGACCCAGAGCAAACAATATTGTTTGACTGATGGCCCTTAATATAAAGACTTCGGACTTTATGTTTCCAGATTTTTGCTTTAAGTTCTTTTGTTATTTACATAATAATGTAGATGACCTAATAATTATCCTTATTGCAGTTTTAGAGGAGCGGTGCTTCAAAGGATAGCTGCAGATTTCTGTCAGAATCTGCAGAAAATACAGTAAAAATAAAATGTTCACATTTCTCCAACGTTGTCTTCCCAACAGTTTCACCGGATGGTAGGAAATCGTTCGCGATGTCTTCTCGGGCGCCTCTCCGTCGCTGATAATTGGCGTCTGTCTTGTGTCAGTGACGTAAAAGACGGATTTAATGCGACTTGACCGTTCACACAGCAGTCGCTTTCTAAAACATCGGATACGTATCGGATTCAGTACCACATACGAAAGTGACCCAGATCGGATTTGAAAATATCGGATTTGTGCCGTTCACACTGTCATACCAAGATCGGATACGGGTCACATAGGGGCGAAAAAATCGGATTTGATGCGCTTTCGCCTGCAGTGTGAACGTAGCCTAGTGACTTATGTTGTTTCTCCGTATTACTCAAAGCATTTTGGTGTGCCCTCGGGTTTTTAAATGCGCTATATAAATAAAACTGTATTGTATTGTATTGTATTATAAATTGCATAATACCCAATGACCAAAACCTTTAGAACATCTGTAACTTCTATCAATGAACAACAACAATGACCTCTAAATGACCTCAAATGATACAGAACCTTTCCATTGACCAATCTTGTAAAGGTTCAGAGAGGAAAAACATCTCGAGGTGGCTCATCTAGAACTTTATCAGTGACCATTAAAATCACAAAAAGATCGACCTCCTCAGTAACCTGAAAAAACAAAAAAGCTAAAGTAAGACTTCCAGAAAGTCTTAAAGAACCAGAAAGTCCATCAGGACTTAGAACTTTTTCAACCCCCCTGGGGGATTTCTATTCATACAAACAGTGCTGTCACACTGGTGGCATCACAAAAATAAAATACCAGATGAGACACTAAAATAAAACCAGCAGCAAATAACAGAGTAATACATATATATGTGGAAGGCCATGATGCCTCTCAGAGTCACTACCAGGATAAAAATCTGAAGTTAGATTAGTTACTCAGACAATAATTCACTGTGAATAAATATTACCTCTGTGCTTTAGGAAAGAGACTGTGTCTTAATTGAATCATTTGCAGCCAATTAGAGGACATTAGTGGGAACACAGGCATGGGCCCAGTGGAGCCATCAGCAGCGCTCCGCCCTCGCTCTGACTATGGTGTTACAGCGCTGGCAGCTCGCCTGGAGCTACATCCACAAAGCCTGAACATTTGTGTCCAGGCTGCCACATGGTGCATGTTGTTTTATTTGCTCATTCCAAGGTGCTGCCTATAGCAGCTTGGCAACTTTTATTCTGAAACGCTGCCATTTATTGCAGCCTGGGATCGATTAAAGAGACAACAAAGGCGCTGAGATTCAGAATAATAAAAACCAAAATGATGATTTGTGGTTTGATGAAGCTATATGCTGTTGTTTTAGAAAGCATGAACCTTTGGATGTTTTCAGGTAATCATTTTTAACTCTATGATTCATAGTAAAAACCATAATTCATCTGTGTGACCACGCGACAACAGTGGGACGGATACCTTCTAGCAAAATGTATTATCCAATATTCTCCAAGACTCTTTCAGTTCCATCATTTATCATGAATTCATTTTTCTGTTGTTCACCTAATCCATCAGTTTCAACACCCCTGAATCACACTGATGATCAGCAGTCCTGAGTGTATCTCTGTGTTTCAGGCACACTCTGGTACCACGGGGCCAGGAGAAGATGGTGCATCGGTAAAAAGAAAAAAAAATCAGTTTAACTGAGACACTGAGTGAGGAAAAGGCAGAAAACTTCCCTCTACTCTCAGATCTGAGAATCAAAAGACATCAACCATCGCTAAGGCCTCTGTGATGGCTCACCATGTCCCAACATACAACCTCCCCTGTCAGAGATTTTTACCGTCTCCTTCCTCGGCTGACCGCTGGAGCACCAGAAACGTTATTCAGATTTCACTTTTTAACCAAATCTCCACACGTTTTGCACGTCTGACAAGACAGTGTGACATGGTGATGTGACTAACTGAAGTGCACGTCTGAGCTCTTTGTTCGATTTTATTTCACCATCAAACTGTCCTGACCTTATCTCAGTACAGACAAACCCAGCGTCAAACACACAGACTGCGTGAAACCAAACAAATCTCAGTCAACACAAAGTTCAGGCCCGTCCACATCAGGCAATTATGTTTAACCCTGAAAGACACACACAACCAAAACACAATGAAGTACACACACAAACTAAACCCCTCAACACACAAAGAACTTACATAAATGGTTCCTACATGTAGATTTGCATAAAAGGTCAAAACACTGGAAAGAAAGAGAGAGCCTAGTTTTTTTCTGCCTGATATCATCAAGAATTTATTTTGTCAGACTCCTGCAGGTCAAACACTTTAGTGCTGCCAGACCCTGAAAAACATGCTCCATGAACCACAAAACTCCTGCTTCCTAATATCCTGACCTTGTTCTCTCGTCTTCTTCCCGGTGTGCACCTTGGCTGGATCGTGTTTTCTTACAACTTGAAGTAATCCCTTATTGTCTCCCTGCATCAAGCTGGACTTGCCTCCAAACCAAGCGCAGCCAATTCCTTATCAATGATCAATACATCAGTATTGCAATACTCACCTCCCTCCTCCTACCTGCTGCTCAGGATATAGATTCAAGTCATCATCACCCATTGACCTGCTCTCTTCTCTGGCAGTTTACTTACAGGAACCCTGCCTGCGACCTCACAGGTGTCTAAAACAGCCAAATTTATCCTTGTGAATTTGACACATTCATGAAAAAATGTTACAAAACCTTAAACAACCAAAAAAAAACAATCATGTTTATCTGAAAAAGAATTCGTTAAAACATAATAAATAAAGATAGATAAAGATTTTATTCATTCCAAATTTAGGATTTTTTTTTACAGCAGTCTAAATAACAACAATAACAATAAAAATAATAATAATAATAATAATAATAACGATGTTAAACAGGTTGTGTAAAGGTGACAAAGGGACAGCAGGTGTGCACGCTATCATCCAGATGCGTAGGTGTAGGAGGGAAAAGGCTCAGAGTGCAAAGGGAGCAAAATGCTGCGCGAACACGACTTTGACTCATCGGCAGACCTGCTGCCTGTATAATGTGAGAGTGAAGGAGCATGAGTGGGTGGCGTGAAGGTAAAACTGGAGAGAGTGAGGTTCAGCTCCCCGGCAGCGCTGCCTCAGCCCTACTGCTCGCTCCAAACACAGATGGCACTGATAGTGGGCGTAAAACAAAAATAAAACATAATTATCCAGGATTTTAGACTTTTTAAAATCTGTATTTCAGTTCGGTTATTGCTTCTCAGGAGCTGCGTTATTCCCTCAAACACTGCTTAACTTTACTAGAACAATGTAAAAGGCGGCCTGTCAGGTAATGTGGACGTTCAGTAATCTCACCGTCCAATCCCAGGCCTCTCCTCCGACACGCCTGCTGGTTGTTGCATTGATCTGTGTGTTCAGCTACCAATCCTCACTTTTTTCTTTGTTTTTCAGGGGTTTTACTTTTTTTCTGCCCAAATGTTCCTTTTTTTTGTTTTGATTAACTTTACTTGAAGCTTATTATTTAACCTGATTTTACTTATCTTCTTTGTTCCTTTTCCCACTTTTCTTATTATTGTGATTGGGGGGGCGTCGCTTTTCCTGCCATCATTACTGTTACCTCAGTTTCCTACTGTTATACCTCCTCTTGCTGGCGTCTGACCTGTAAACTGTGAAAAGCTACTTTAATCCCTTTAAGCCAGGAATATTATCAAAAATGTGATGTATAAGAAGTAGCCATAGGTTTAACACTAACTTCATCTTGTGTAAATATTTAAAACAGTTTTATATAAATCAACTGAACACAGTATGAACCGCGATACACTTCAGGTGAAAACAGTTTTTCTTGAAGGAATGAGGGCAGGTTTTTTTCAGTCTGAGCATTTTGCCTCCTGAAAATGTTGGAGAATTGGAGCTTTTACTGCTGTTTGTCCTGTGTGCTGTGATGATGATGATGATGATGTCTTTCCTCTGACCACAATCTACCCCTTCACGCTCAGCCAGGGGACAGAGCCAGGCCGTTTTTAGGTTAGATGCTGTGCTGGAAGCAAAGCGGCGCAGGAAACTTGTCACAACAGCGTGATGGGCTCGGGGCCGTGCACAGAGAAAGTGGTAAATGGCCACAACAGCTTCACTTTGCTAAAAACAAATTACTTGGAGCTGCTGGCAGTGAAATGTTTTCTGCTGTTTCTCCACCGCTGTCACGTTTTGATGAGCTGTGACAGCTCCACAACAACACCTGACAGCAGCCAGGTCCACTCACACAGCAGGAACCATTACAGTCTGGATTCGACCCAAAGGACGCCGGCAGTCAGCTTGTTTGGGGGACCAGAATCCTGCAGTACTGCCATGGAGGACTCTGTCGATGTTACAGGAATCAGTTTTCACCTGAATGTGAAAGACAAAATTCTAACACATCTTACTGTGTCGCTTATTTACTGTTCACAATGGAGCAGACCACATATTACGTCATGAAATTAGTTTAATAGTCAGTTTAAGTGGACCTATTTTTCATCCTCAGTTTCATATTTTTATTCCTCGACTGTACTGAAGAAGAAGCAAAGGATCATTTATTAGTGTCACTTTTTTCATTCATTTATTCATTAATATGCTGATGACACATCTATTTACCCATCGGCTCTCTCTATTCACAGCACCTGTTCTGCTCTGCTTATTTTTGGACTCTTCTAGAGCAGCTTTGCATGATTCACACTTCAAAATAATCCTTCTTTATCTTACACTGGGCCTTGGTGAAGCTCTTCATTTCATCCTCTGTCTGAAACAAACTGTTTTAGCCCTGCCACTTTAAGCCAGCTTGCTTTTAAACCTTCATTAAGAGTTCATCAGAGTTTTTCGGCTCTTGGATCTGTATGATTTCACAGAGAATGTATATATCCGAAATATAGTCATCCCAAACACTGAAACCACACCCACTTCTGAGTGTTTAGAGCAGTCTGTAGCCTGAACTTATTTATAGCTACTGTGACATCATCACGTGAAGCTGTGGTCATGTTAAAATGAACATCCTCCATATATGAAGAAAATAACTTTAATGAGAGAGTCCAGCTCCAGGACACAAGAAACAAAGGTCTTCTGCAAAATTCACCTACCTAAGACATTTAGTGATTACCAGAGGCGTAAATGGTTGGGGCACGATTTCCTCCACCAACACTGAGCATTGGCCAGGTGGATTCTGGGAAGGATATTTGGCTGACTGCTGTTCCAGCTCATAATGGAGCTGCTGTCAGTTTCCAGACCCAAGCTTTCATCCTGGCTCCTTTTCCTGTGCTGAACCAGCTCATGGAAAAATGTGAAGCAGAAAAATTGTTTGTTCACGTACACGAGTGCTCAGGTTTCTTTCCTGACTAACTCCTAATGGAAATGAAAGGAAACAGTGGAAGAAAAGTTAAAAGTAACTGTGTGTGTGTGTTCATGTACATAATAATTATAAGTCATTGCTTATTTATAATGAAGATATAAAATTTAAAAAGCCAGGCTGGGCTAGAAGTAACGGTTTTAAAAGGGTTCATCAAATATGAAAATGTAGGTTGTTCCAGAGATTGGGAAGAATTACAATCCTCGATTTTCTGACCAGGATTTGGGAGATGAAGCATAAAAGTGCAGGAGTGCATTTACTGATTTAAAAAACATTACAACATCGCACTATAACATCATATGAAGATGTTTGTATGTCTATGAGGGGCCGTACAAGCCAAAATTCATTCTTTCACTCTCACACACATACATTCTTCTCTCACACACATATATTTTCACTCTCACATACATATATTTTCACTCTCACATACATACATTTTCATTTATGCATTCCTACATTTTGCTCTCATTTACATGCATTCAATATGCATTTAATCTCACAAATAATATATGTATGTAAGCAGAGAATGCATACATGTCAGAAGAAAATATATGTATGCAAGAGAATAATGTATGTGAATGAAAGAGTATAGTGGAAACGGAAGGAGTTTAATGGAAACGGAAGGCTGGGTGTCTGTACCGCTGTGATTGGCTGAGAAGCACGCGCGGGTCACTTTCAAGTGTCTGACAGCATTGAGGGGGGAGAAGAAACTCGAGTTCTTCAGCAAGCTATCGGGGTGTTAAGAAATATTTTATCATCTCCTGAAACGGTCACATCGTTGT
Organism: Oreochromis niloticus; assembly: GCF_001858045.2. Taxonomy (NCBI): domain Eukaryota; kingdom Metazoa; phylum Chordata; class Actinopteri; order Cichliformes; family Cichlidae; genus Oreochromis; species Oreochromis niloticus. Next base: position 37,409,417 of record NC_031972.2, on the reverse strand, counting down.
CCTCGTCACTTGATCGAGATGGGACGGGCTCAACTTTTTTTTTTACGTGCGCTCAGAATAGTGGCACAAAAATAACGCCACAGTAACCCAGAAAGAGTAATATTTCAAACTCCGCCACTCTGTGCTTCTCTGCCACTGCCTCGTTTGAGTTTTGGACGAAATGGATTCTGGGATATTGCATTTCGTCATTTCGAGCTGATTGGAGACCAGAACAGCCAATCAGATATTTTTGCATCCAAGTCTGTGATTGGCTGGTTTTGTGGCACAAAAATAACGCCATAGGTCACAAAATAAACTTTTAAGATATTTTCATGCGAGAATAGTGCTGTGTAAACTTCAAATATCTGCTTGATTCATCAAGACATCACATATTTCCATAAGTGCTCTAACATTTTCGGAGATGCCTGTTACCTATGGCCTTATTTTTGTCCCACTATTCTGAGCGCACGTAAAAAAAATTTGAGCGCACGTAAAAAAAAGTTTGCAGGTGCAAGTGTTGCATTTTGAGGAGAAATTTATTTTGAGCGAAGAAAAGCTGAATTTGAGCGAACAAAATTCATTGCCGCGTGCAAAAAATGTATTTCAGTGTTTGCTATTATCCATACACACACACAATAGCAGCCCCTCTCGCTCAGTTTTTGTATTTGCGCTCAGGCTCTCAACATTTCTGTCCGTGCGCGCTCAACTCTTTGTGTACGCTGTTATATTGTGCCACAAAACCACAATATAACAGATGGTGATTTTTCATTCTTATGTTTGTTTGTTTTTGTAATGGTATAAACAATGAAAGGTGGTGGATTAGCCAATTGGTCATGATCAACTCTGGGCTGGACCAATTACAATACATCCGTATTGAGAGGAAAAACAACGCGATTAGTCCCGTACTTCAGCTTGAATGAAAAAGACAAAGCTGGAGTTATTCTGTCTTTACGTTGCACAGCTGCCTCTTCTCCCCTCATTCTCTCCCCCTCCCTCCCTCTCCTGTTGCTACTTCAATCATGAAACCGATCAATGATCAGCTGATCGTCTTTCTTGTTTGTTTATCTCCCACTTTGCGCCAGAAAGAGGAAACCAGCGGATGTCGCGCTAAACAACAGCAGCACGTTCAAGCTTGATAAGCTGTTAGAATTTATTTAAAATTAATTTCTAGTATCAGCTGATGTTTGCTGGAGCCACAGCTGTAAAAACTGCTGCTCATGGTATCGGTTTGGAAACATGAAGGTGATACAAATCATGCATATATACCAACAAGACAGTGTACATCACTGTCACAACAGCGTTTGTTTTAGTTCAAAGGCTTTATGGTTTTTCCTATAATACCTGGTGGTGTAGTCGGTGATTTTTTGTCAGTTGAGCTTTATATATTATGTTTAACCCGAGTGACCACCCGGTCAGCTGGTGGGTAACTATGGCGTTATTTTTGTGCCACTATCTGTTCCCTAATTCCTTCTACACTTGTTAATTAACCTGGATGAAATTTACTGTATGAACTGCCTATGGTACCATTAGTGTCAACATCTTTAAAGCTTTTGGGAATTTTTTTATAAACTTTAATTCTTACAAATTATATAGAATTTGTGTCGTAGATCATTTCAAAACAAAGAGTGAGATTATGTCAACGTTACACACATATATGTAAGTTTGTAAATCAGTTTTGGTGAAGAATTTTATTGCAGTGACACTTGTGACACTGTCTGTATTGATTGATTGATGGATTATACAATAAATATGTAGCTTGCAAAGAAGAAGAAAATATGTTTTTATATTTGATTTGTTGCGTGTTCATGAACAGTGATATAATGAAGAATAACATGATAAATTAACATGTATGTGTTTTGTCTGTGTGAAACTCCCTGCAGGTTTCACAGAGAGGACTCCCACACAGTTCAGACACATAACAAAACTTCTCAATGTCAAATACACAGTCTTCTGGAAAAAAAACAAAACAAAACAAATGAAAATCGTTGTTTGTTCGACCTGTGGAGCAAAGTGTCTCAGACCAAGATTTATACTGTGCATCTTGTTGTCTTTTGTGCTGTTGCATGGAGATGTTTGTGTTCATTCAGCAGGTTCTCGTGTGTTTGTGAGCCTCCTTCATCCTTCACACTGCATGGACATTCTCCCAATACTCCAGCTGCAGTTGTTAGCTGCTAAGAACTAAGAGCCCCATTTAGTAAGGCTGGAGGAGCGATTGTGGTAAAGTTTATTTCGGTTGTAGCCCTAAAAACCCAACATTAAAGAGCGTTGTGTGCATAAATGAGCTTGACCGTCAGCTCTGACAGAGTTTTATTACCTGATGACCCGGAGTGCTGGTGAAGAATTATTTTGTTTCATAGTGGTGGTTTTGGTGTTTTGGTGGTGGTGGAGGTGGTTCTGCACGCCTCTGCCTGAAGCAGCAGTTATCCCTGCAGGCTGATGAGCCACACACACAGACCTTGACTGATGTTTGCTCAATTTTTTTCCCCTGAGAAAAACGAGGTGAGCTAAGGTGGTAGATTTTTCAATATGATATTTGTGAGCGTGCTGCTGAGTGGAAAAGCATGGCCTCTCACACACACACACAAGTACAGTGTGTATTCCCACCGTGCGTCAATTTTTTGAGCACACTGTGCTACAGTGAGCGCTAACAGAACGGTCGCTGCACACCGGCCTCCCGCGGCATCATCACAGCCTCGGGGAGCTAATGCTGTTCCTATTAGTGTGCTGCGTGATGACACAGGAGGACATCACGGAGTCTGTTCGAGGTCTCCACACACTCTGAGAGACCATCAGGGAGGCTCTGAGCTTACATCCTCACTCACATACATGGACCACACACTGTGTGCTTCAGCTTCAGCTGGGGGAAAGAAGGAAGAGAAAACGATCATAAACATCATCTGCATGAAGTGAAGACATTTAGAACACTTAGAAACATCAAAGAAACAGAAAACCTGACAAATCTGATGTTACAGTCAATGTTTAAATGTTTAGAGCCTCAAACATCACAGCTGCTTCATCTTCATCAGCTCTTCTGTTCCATTCATCTTCAGCGTGACTGTCAGGCTTTTAAATAGCATGATTATTCTTCATATTCTGATTATTTTAGCAAAATTAGAATTTAAATTCATTTAAATGATATTTTTTCTGTTTACAGTTACTTTCTCTTCTTGTTTTAGTTATACTTGCATGTTGATCTGAACTTGTAAACATGTAAATGAGTACAGGTGGATGGAGCTAAAGGGAAAGGAGGACTCGGTTCAGCATCCTTCTCTGAAACTGATGGATGAGCAGGAGACGCAGGAGGACGTCGGCATTCAGGGACGTTTGAAGCAGATTATTTCCTCATAGATGATCTATCCTCCATCCATTGATCGTTCTCTCCCCGTGCACCACAATCTCCTCTACCTGATGGAGTGAAGAGGAGCCACCTGTGGCCTCCTCCTCCTCCCTCCTCCATCCGTTTATGAGTTTGTCTGATGTGCCGCCCTCCTTCTCTTAACCTCATCCGCTTCCATTTCCTCCTCTATTTACTCTCCATCTCCTCTCAGACACCCACAGCGTTGGTTTTATTAACAGCCGTCCTCTTTCTCATTCCTTGCTGTCCTCCCAGCACTCATTTACCTCCGCTTTCATCTCCTCACCCTTTTCATTTTCATCACAACCAACAGTTTCTCTCTCGAAACAGCTGACTCTCTCTCTCTCTCTCTCTAACACACACACACACACACACACACACACACACAGACAAACACTCTCACACACAGACACAAACACACACACTCAGACACAGACAGACAGATAGACACAGACACACACACAGACACAGAAGTACACACAGACACACAAACTCACAGATACACACACAAGGACACACACACACGGTGTTTGGAACATGAGGCAGGAGCATAAAAATGTTTGCTTCAGTGTGATGTCTGATGCTGTGCTGCCCCCTGCAGGATCACTTCTGTAAGTGCGAGTTTCTTTCACACTTAGACTCTTTTTTCAGTCTTTTATTATTAATAATTTATATAAATCTGATGTTTCTATAGCAGATAAGAGATAACAGAAACTATAATTGTTACATTTTTGTTGTATTAATAGAATCAGTATGTTTATTCACTCTGTGCCACATACCAATGTTTACACTTCACCAAATCTCTCATTTTTATTTTTTCTGTAGCAGTTTTCCTCAAATGTCATGACACCAAAAGTCCAGTTCGTAAAATAAGATGAGCAAAATATCAAATGAAAGGTCAAAATTATGATATAAAAACTATGGGCTCACCCGAAACCCTGGCTGATTAGGTCCCACACCCGCTTTCACACCTTGGCGCATGCGATTAGAGGATCACCAGGGGGTCCTTTGTCCCTCCTTGGGGGGGATACTCCCACTGGGTTTTAAATCTGGGACTCTCGGCCATTTGACCTTAGAACTGAAGAAGCTTCTCGGATGAGAGGTGAAACGTCTTCAAGCAACTTAAAGAAGTCCAGACGCTTTTCTTTGCAAACTCCTTTGACTACGATGACCTGGATGACTGAGAACCTTCACAGAGATATAAAAACTAAAATTTCAAAATAAAGGATGAAATAATTTGGTGTAAAATTGAGGTTAAAAATTAAATTTATGAGATCAAAGTGAGAACTGGAATAAAATAGCAACTTTGAGAGAAAAGTTAAAATTCAAAATGGAATTACAAAATTATTGGGTGAAAAGTCAAAAATTATAAAATGATAAAAGATCAAATTTAAGAAATGAAAGTAAGAATTTCAGAATTAAATGGCAGAATTGTGGGTGAAAACTCAAAACAAGGTTGTTAAGATTGAAATATTATGACAGAAAAAATGCAATGAAAATGTCAAACAGTGACTATAAGTAATAAATATGAGTAAAAAAAGTAAAATGATGAGAAAAAGTCTGGAGGGGAAAACATCTGATTACTGATTAGCATCTTTGGTCAAAATGAGCTTCCATATTTTCTGTACATGTTTGTGCTTTGATGAAGAGGCGACTGCTATAATGAAGAGTGTGTGTGTGTGTGTGTGTGTGTGTGTGTGTGTGTGTGTGTGTGTGTGTGTGTGTGTTTCATCCACCTGTACAGCCCGAAGAAGCTCGCTGTTAAAACATAACAGAGAAACATCAAAGAGCAGATTTGAGAGAGAAGCTGGAGGGATGATGAAATGCTAAACGAGGCGCAGCAGGAGATGGCATGCAGTCAGCTGGAGGCTGAAAGGTTTCCCTCTGTGAGACCTTCAGAAAATGAAGAAGACTCTCCTCTCGTGGTGCATGTGATGAGTCATCCAGCTGGACAAGAATCCTTACAACAGAAACCATCCAACAGTGGAGCCCCACCTCTTTCCCATGGCTGGAAAGAGACGCCCAGATCTGGTTTGCCAGAGGTAATCCACACATGGGCCAGCACAGGACCAGCAGTGTGTCTGCAACTGGCCTTGTGCTGGCCCATGTGTGGGCCAGCACAAACCAGATCTGGGCCACCAAAGGGCCATCATTCTTTGCGGTATGTGGGCCATGTGTAAGCACATTGTGTGGGCCAGATCCGGGCCATACCAATTTTGCTATGTGGGATGTTGATATGTGAAGATCTTGGTAGTCGACTTTAGAAGGAGGAAGTCTGAGCTGCAGCCTGTCAGCATCAATGGGGAGTGTGTGGAAAGGGTTTACAGTTTCAAGTTCCTGGGTGTGCACATAGACACAGACCTCCAATGGAGCTCAAACACCTCTGCGGTTTTGCTAACGCTAAATTCTTGTGAGTGGTTTTTTCAGTGTAAAAGCGATGAAAATGCTATTTTGTTTAGAATGTGGTTTTACCAAACTTTGTGAACTATAACATCATTGTGAACTTTCGTTCACCTGCAGTTGCCTTTGACGGTTACGTATTTAAAATACAAAACATGAGTAACTGTATTCCATTAGAGTTACCGTTTAAATAGGTGATAATCACAGTACACTTACTTTGCTGAAATAAATGGAATACACAGTGTCAGTTACAAAATGGACCCGGAGCCAGCACAACAGAGCCAGCAGTGCACGGGCAGGAATTCATTTCTTACTTGGACACCACTTCATAAGAAGAATGGGATGGGTGAAACTTCAGTATCTTTGATGTACTATTGCTGTGTGATTTTTATTACTATTAATGAAGGCTACTCATCTCCGAGTTAACATTGTTGCTGGCGTTAGCTGAGGTTAGTTCATAGACTACAAGACTGCAGTTCGGCCGTTTCAAAATACTCAAGTACGCAAGTCTGTACTTGCCGACAATGCAAGAACGCAGAGCGATTTATGTACAGTTACTCTCATTGAGTAACTTGCATTACAAAATACATTTTGGGTCATTTGTAGTGGAATACATTTTAAAAGTAACCTTCCCAACACTGGCAGTACCCACAACACACCTTCCTTTTTTTGACACATTTATTTATTGGTTTTAACAAGTTTTACATAATGCACCATGAGCATAAGATGAAATAATGACAAAAGACATAATGATAGAGACAAGAATAAAGCTAACCATAACAGAAGGGGGGGGGCAGACAGGCATATCAAATTAGCACTTCAAGCCATCAAGTCCACAGTGTGTACGTAGCAGTTCTCCAAAAAGTTGGAGAATTTTGACCATATGGCCCAAAACTTGTCCAGTTTGTTTCTTAATGCAGAAGTTATTTTCTCCAGAGTTAGTATAGACGTCAGTCCATTAAGCCACTGAGATAGTCCACATATTTTTTGATCTTTCCAACACTTAGCAATACATCGCTTGGCTTCCAAAAGTCTGATCATTAACAAAGCTCTGATGTTTGCAGCAGGTACAAAATTGTTCGGGTATATATTTAAAATACATAGTTTGGGATCGAGTGGAATCACATCACCAATGATTTGGCTTAACAGATTTATTACCTTTTCCCAAAAGACTTTCACATCTGGGCACTCCCATATGCAATGACACAGAGAGCCCCTATCCACTCCACACTTTATACGGGTATCTGGTATGTTTGGGCTAAAATGATGCAATTTTGAGGGGGTAATATACAGTCTTGTTAACCATCTATATTGAAGTAATTAAGATGGTACATCGATTGTCTAACTCTGGGCCAAGGAGCATGATTTATACCACTCATCATCAGATATATCCATTTGCAAATCATTCCTCCATGCCTCTAAAATAGACTCTGTTGATTCAGTTTTTCCATAAACATTTTGTACAATGCAGAAACTTGGCCTCTCCTATTTAGATGTTTTATAACTGTCCTCTCTGGAGAAGAGTGGGCGGGGAGTTCTAAGCTGTTACCTTGTGTGGTTAAAATAAAATTTCTTAATTGAAAAAGTGTTTTGCAGGAATAGAAAAGTTACTTCTAAGATCAGACACTTTTCTTATACCTTGATCGAACCAGAATCTGAAGCCTGCATCTGCCCTACCAGGACGAAAGCTGTTATTTCCAAGTATTGGAGTGAATCTAGACAGTTGTGATGTTTCTCCCAAGTAGTTATGTGTTTTCTGTTTTCTGTAGACTCCATAGAAACCCACACAGGTGCACATCACACCTTCTAAGTTTTATGCTACATGTTCTTGTATTAGATTGGATTGTGCTTCATTATGCTACATGACACTGTAGTGTTTTGGATTATAACTTCAGAACAAAAATACTTTAATAATCCCACGAAACCATCCAACAGTGGAGCCCCACCTCTGTCACATGACAAGAAAGAGAAGCAGAGCAACTTAAACTCAACATAGCATAAAGGGAAAAAATATTTGTTTGCAAACTGTTTGTGTGCAGTTTGTCTCACAGTGTGTTGCTAGCTGAAGGTTCAGCTGCTGTATTTCACAGGGAGAGAAAAGAAAGAGAGCAAACTTTACTCAGAGATGGCGAAAAAGATAAGACAGACAGGACAGGAGACGAAGAAGAGTGGTTAGATTTAAAGGTAAAGACTGCTCATTTAAATTTTTCATGTAAGTCCTCGTATTTCTAAATCAGATATTGTGTCTGTACATGTCACATTATGTTTTTTCAGATTGTTAAATTTGCTTTAAATCAAACTGAGGTAGACTAACTGTGTTATTTAAAGGTTGCATTAAAATCCTCTGCAGGTTAGCGCAGGATAAACGGTTAGTTTGCTGCACTGTGATGGATTTAAAGTAAAGAACAGTGTGTGACTGGTGCACAGTAGCTGTGGTTTCATAGTCAGAATTAGGTTACCAAGTATAGCAGAGACTCATTCACTGAATTTCACCTTCATACCAACTTTATACCGTCTAATATGAAGACAGAATAAACAGTGTACTGTCAGTGTAGAGGGTGGAAATCAGGCAGGGCAACTCATGAAACATCTGCTCACATCTGTGGATTTACACAACTGAGTTTAATCAAAGAGCAGCAGGTCAGCTGATCACAGCCTGTACACAAAGAAATCTACTGGAGCACTCAATAGAAATGATTATGTTATGATTCTTTTCCCCATACTGGTCCATTACAACCAATTTTAGGGTTCATCCACCTGTTGAATCCACTTTTACCTCTTCTATACCCATTTCTTCTTTAGAGGCAAAGTCACCTTCTACAATGGAGGCAACAGAAAATAGAGCTACTTTTTTGTTTTCCTTTTCTTTCTCTGCTCATGTTCTACTTGCCTGATTCAAGCAGAAAATATTATACTGTAATTTATAATATACATTGATATAGCATACAGTTCAGTTAGCTTTATATAAAAATATGCAGAAGAAATGTTCTTTAAGGAGCTCTTTTTACTTTCTTACATTTCAGAGCTGGTACTTTTTCACTTTTACTTGAGTAAGGAAGTTGAATTAGCACTTCAGCTTTTACTGGAGTATTATCTAACAGTACACAGTAAAAAACCAAGTGTCAATTTTACACTTAGAGAGTTGATTTTAACTCTGCTTCAGATAACATTTGGTCCCACTCAAAATTAGAGTTAAATTTACTCTATGACCAGAGTTAACTTTTCAGTGTTAATTGTACTCAATTTAGTGTCAAAATTAACAACAAAATGTGTAAAAATATTTAACACTGGGGGTTATTCACACTGTTCAGAGTAATTTGATTACACTTTATAGAGCTATTTTTTACTCCAAATTTAGTTTAATAATAACACTGATGTGTAATAATATATCATTTCTCTGTAGTGTTAATTTTTCATATTCATCTTATGATGCTATGAGCCACCCTGGGGCGCACTAACAGAGGCGAGGCTGCCGAACGGGTGAAGCGTCTTCCCAAGGACACAACGACGAGACTGTCCAAGCCGGGGGCTCGAACCGGCAAGCTTCCGATTACAAGGCGAACGCTCAACTCTTGAGCCACGATCACCCCATTAGCATACAGTTCTATGATGCTCACTAGAGAAAGCAATACGGCGTTTCCCCAATGTCATAGTTGTTTGCAGAAAAGTGAAAAAAGTTGGTCAGCGATGAACTGTATGATGTACCAAAGACATAATGGGCCCTAAAGACTTCATCAAGGGCTCCTACTGAACCTGTCGCTTTACATGGAAGTGTATGCTTGTCAATCACATTGAAGGTGTAAATGGTGCTTCTTGTGGATCCCTGAGCAAGAAGGTAACTTCACTTACCTGACTGCAGCAACTCTCCGGAGAAAATTCTATGCGCATCAGAGCTCTGAGACCGCACACACCTGCGGACTGGTACTAATCAACACTGTGTGGAGTTAAGTCTTCACTGCGTGTCTAACAAACTTTACACTGACTTTTAACTCTGATGTTAGAGCTGGTTTACTCCTCATAGAGTTGTAAATACTCTATCTAGATTAAAATAGGTTTACTCTGAAATATTGACACTACATTTTTTACTGTGTAGCACATGTACTTCCACTTAAGTACTGAATGTCTGTACTTTTACCACTCCTCTCTGTGACCTCATTCATAGTCCACCAGAAGCTCTCAGTCTGCTGTGGAAAAAGGAACTCCAGGTGAGTTTCTTCTGATCACCTGAGGCCGTCATTACTGTGTGAACTTTACCCACACACCACTCCTCACTCCTCCCACCTGCTGGACAGTCACAGAGTATAACCCTGCTGATTCATGTAAAGGGAGAGACAGTAAAACCAGAAAAACAGCTTCAGGAAGAGGTGGAGCAACACCTGAAAGACGAGACGTTCAAGGTCGTTTTCCAGAAGTGAAAGTGTGAGAGAGCAGCAGCAGAGCTGCAGTCAAGACCTGTTAGTCTCTAAAAGAAGACTCACCGGAAATCATCAGGTTTCTCTCAGCAACAGTGGTGAGTGCATTTTCTGTTTCTACACAAATCTTCAGTTTACTCTGCTCACTTCATGCTGACTCATCAGTCACATTGGTTCCATAGAAATCTGCTCATGTAGCCACAGATCCACTGTAGAAACATTGAGCTCCCGTGTGAAACAGTCTCACTGTGGTCACTTGGTGAGTATCACTTCCTGTTCCTGTCACAGTACTGGGTCTGGGGACCCAGGGTTTGTGTTTTCTGGTTTTTGAATATTCTTTGATTTAGTTTGATTCATGTCATAGTCTTTGTATTTCTTGTTTCTTAGTTATTTTCTGTAGTTTGTAAGATTTAGGTTTGTTTCTATGCCTTTCCTGTCATATTCCATGTTTCAAGTCTAGTCACCCTTGTCTCTATGTTCATGTATCTCCTGTGTCCAGACTATGTTCCCTTGTCTCCCTAGTCAGTCATGTCTCCTGGTCTCAATGTTAAGTCCGTGTCTTATTCTGTGTCTCATGTTTCCTGTTTTATTTTGATAGTTCCTTGTCTAGTGTTTAGTGCGTTCAGTTATGCTTCCTCCCTGCCCCACCAGGGTTTTTATGATGCATTTATGACTATATTTTGTTTTTGTTTTCTCTCTTGTGAAGCACTTTGTGACATCTGTCTGTGAAAAGTGCTATATAAATAAACTTTTACTTACTTTACTTACTTTACTTTACTTATGTGATTACTTTCAGCTGTGTTCCCCTCCTGTGTCTCATTCCCTCGTTATCCCTCTGTGTATTTAAGCCCTGTGTTTTCCTCTGCCAGTTGTCACTTTGTCCCAGTAGCTGTGTGTTTTCCTGTGTGTCTCTTGGCTCCCTAGTGTATTCCTAGTTGTTCTCCCTATTTGTTTATTTCTGCTTTTGTTTCTAGTTACTTGTTTTTGAGTTTTTGGTTATTAATGCTCCAATGTTTAAATATCATTACTTCAGCAATAAAGCTGCCTCCTTTAGTTCGCTCTTTTGTTTTGAGTCGTGCATTTGATTCCTCACCCTGCCTGCCACACAGCACCATACATGACAGTTCCTGTTCCAACCCACAGTGGTGTTTTTGTGTAGCTTATCTGCATAGCCAAGTTAATTAAAAACTTATAGATAACTTCTGTTTTCATAGTGTAATCTCCACGTGCACGTTGATTCATCTGCTAATTATATTCACAGTATTCACTCACTGCGTCTTTAGGGATTCGCTAACTTAGCTTAGCTCATAGCAGCAGCTAGCAGCATGGCCTCTTCCTTTAGAAATAATGATACTTGTAATAAATGTAGCCTATTTGCAGCTCTGGAGGCCAGGATCACTGAAATGGAGACTCGTCTTCACACCCTTGAAAAACCTGGAGCTAGCCAGGTTATTGGTGATTCTGTTCTGAGACATATGAAGCTAGCGACAACAGCAACCATAGTCAATTGTCTGCCACTGACAGAGTTGCCATCTTACACGAATCTCTGCAGCTTCTCTCCTCCCGTTACCCCCCAAAACCCCATCCCCTTAGTGACTGTGTCAGCTCCCAAACAGACAAAAAACAAACTAAAAAACAGAAAAAAATTACTTAAACATAAAAAATAACAACGAAAGAACAATACAGTATCCTTAACAACATTAAAAACTAAAACAGTGAAATGCGGATTATAAAACATTAGGTCTCTCTCTTCCAAGTCTCTGTTAGTATATGAATTAATAATTGATCAACAAATCACTTTACTCTGCCTTACAGAAACCTGGTTGCAGCAGGATGATTATGTTACGTACATGACAGAACGCCGCGACTACGACATGGACACGGCGGACTCTGAAAGAGCGAGAGATGTCTTTCGCCTCCTGAGGCTGTGGCAGCGCATTTCCCATGCCTCGGATAAACGGACTTTATCTATTGGAATTAATGCCATTGAGGCAATTTTTCTGGATAACCCTCACCTGCGCCAGCTACCCATAGCTTCGGAGTTTGCCCATAATCTGGCCCAAGCAAAAGAGGCACTCCAAGGCACGGAGCTGGCCCAACCCATCACGTCACCCTCAACCACATCCCAGCAAAAGGATTTCTCCACACTGTCGCAGCAGATGAATTCTTCCATGTCGCTGCAGCAGGGGGTGGTTGTTTCCTTGCCGCGGAATCTCTTCCCCTCCACATCCCGATCTGACCCACATTCGCCTGCCTCCTTCCCGGCTGCAATGTGGTCAGAGGATAAAGAGCAGGTCACCAGTTCTCCATCATCACCGACCTCCTCTGTTATCTCTGCTCCCTCTTCCAGGAGAAAGCGGCGTCCACGCCACCGGCGCACATCACCACGGCTGGAACCCAGTACTTCCTTTGAGAAACCAGTCGTGGTGAGTAAAAAAGACCTTTTTTGTGCTCCGTCCGAGCTGGGAAAGAAAAAGACTATTCATTCTGAGGCCATCTATTCCAGTTCTGTGGACTTTAAAGACTGTTTGCCTTGTGCTCCTTCCAAGCACGGATTAACAATAACTGCTCTACCTTTTTCTGTTTCGGACATTGAGACAAAACTCAAGGACTCTAAGCTCTCAGTTTGTGAATCTAGACTGACCCCCAACAAAATTAAACTGTGTGTTTCCCAGGCCTCTGAAGCTACGTTTTGTGTTCCTCAGCTGACTCATTCCAAGACTTTGCATGATGTTGTTTCTGTTTGTGCAACTCGATCTGTTCATTTGGAGACTGATACACTTTCTGAAAGGACTGTTAATATGGACAATATACAAACTGTCTTCTCCGTTCCTGAGTCTGGTAGGGATAATTGTTTTGTTGCTGAGTTTACCTTGGGTTATGGGAGTTCTGTTTCAGGCCTGGATTGTGTTATGCCCCACTCAGCTAGTAATTCCAGGGCAGACTCTGAGTTTTGTGAGCTAACTTCAAAGACCCTACCATCTGTGTGTGCCAAGACTGTTTTTGACGATGCTAAACATTTCCGCTCAGAGACTAAAACTCTTCCCGAGGTCTACCCAGAGGCTGGGCCTGTGACCTCAGCTGCATCTGGACCATCTGAGGTTTTGGAACCAATGCAGCCTGTTCAACCATCATCTGTCTCCGCTGGGAGCTCAGGAGAGTCATCCCAGCCACCTGCCTCTGCTGGGAGCTCAGCTGAGCCATCTCAGCCATATGCAGCAGTCTCTGCTGGGTGCTTAGCAGAGCCATTTCAGTCTCCTGTCTTACTTGGAACCTCAGACGAGCTTATCCAGCCAGCTACGGACTCCATTTTGCTGTCTGTGCCTGAAAAGTGCCCTAAGCACACTCTGTGCACTGCGCAGCCCCAGCCGCTGCAACCTGAGCTGGCTGTGTGCCCTGAGCAGCTCCAGCTAGCTTTGTCGTTACCAGAGGTCTCCGCATCATCTGGTTCTGCTCCACCAGAGGTTTCCACACCGGCTGGCTCCGCTCCAGTTTCCGCTGGAGGCTCAGGAGAGCCCATCCAGCAGTTCCTTGTGTCAACTGGGGGCTCTGGAGAGTCTGTCCAGCCTTTGCCTGTCTCCGCTAGTGGCTCTGGAGAGTCCGTCCAGCCTTTGCCAGTCTCTGCTGGGGGTTCAGGAGAGTCTGTCCAGGCTTTGTCTGTCCCTGCTGGGGGCTCAGGAGAGTCCGTCCAGCTGCCTGCTGCTTCCACACAGCCACCAGCTCAACCACCAGCTCAGCCACCTGCACCTTCCATGCCATCTTCTGGCCCAAACACATCTCCACCAGAGGTTATCACGCTGTCTGGTCCATCTCCACCAGAGGTCGTTGGGCCGTCTGATCCAGCAACGTCTCTGCCAGAGGTTATCACGCTGTCTGGTCCATCTCCACCAGAGGTCGTTGGGCCGTCTGATCCAGCAACGTCTCCGCCAGAGGTTGCCGCACCGTCTGGTCCTGCCTTGTCTGGTCCTGCCTTGTCTGGTCCTGCCTCATTTGGTCCTGCTCAGCCCAAGCCATCTGGATCTGCTTGACCTGGTCCTGCTTAGCCCAAGCCAGAGGTTAGCAAGCCATCTAGACCTGCACGTCCTGCTCAGTCCACATCCTACACATCCACGTCCTGCACGGCCAGTACATCCACATCCTGCATCATCTGCACATCCTGCATGTGCCAAAGCAACCCAGCACCAATCATCTACCAAGGCATGCCGTCACCAGCTACCTTCCAGGCCACCAGGGCAGCCTCCTAAATTCATTCGTCGCCACTGCTTCCCACGCTGACGGCCTCCAGAACTGTCTCGTTGTCACCACGTCTCCCATGTGGTCTGCCTCCAGAAATGTTTTGGTGCTCCTGCCTTCCACACAGTCGGCCCCCTGCACTGAGTCAGCGCTGCCACTTTTCACGTGGACAGCCTCCAGAACTGATTCAGTGCTGCCGCTCTCCATGCGGACGGCCTCCAGAACCATTTTGGTGCTGCCACCATCCACACAGTCAACCCCCTGTACTTCTGGCTCTTTGTTTTGGACTCTGTTTTCTTTTGTTCTGGAGGAAAACTGGTCTTCTTAGGAGAGACAGCATCCATCCCACTTTGTATGGAGCAGCTCTCATTTCCAGAAATCTGGCCAAATTTATTAAACCCCCCAAAAACGTGACTATCCAGAGTTGGAACCAGGAAGCAGAGTTGCAGTCTAACATGCCTCTCTGCAGCTTCCTCCTCCTGTTATCTGTTATTAGACTCAATTGGCTTCTCTCAAAATGTTTTATTTTAAACTTTTTGATTCTATTTGTAAAACGTTCATAAATGTCTAATAAAAAACCCAACGCACATCAATTCAAGGCTGAACTGAAAACCTACCTGGGAACTTTGAAAGGTTTGACAAATCTGTAAGCCATCAAGACTCAAAGTCATTTTAATACCTTTAAAGATTTACTTTGAAATATCTGACATGTACCTCTCCTGAATGTTTCATTGTTTGTTTTCCTCTTTATTTGATTTTATTGCTTTACATTGTAAATTTTATCAACTACATAAATACTCAATTTGTATTTTATGTCAATATTGATCATTCTAAAAAATTACTGTTTGTACATCACTTCCTACTCTTACATCGTTTCTATAGCTCTTTCAAAATAAAAGCAAAGCAGAGTTTCTTGGTGTAAAAGGTTTATTTTTGGACAATTCTGACATAAGACATTCTGAATAACCTGATTTTAAAAATGTCACATTTTTAGGTTCTGATTTGTTTTTCTGGGAACAAAACGTCCATCACACATTGTTCAAGAACCATCAGAAAGTTGAAAATCTGCCAATGATTTTTGTAAAGAGTACAACACTGACACTTTTTTCTTTCTTTTTAAAAATGAAATTGAAACTGAATTTTAAATAAAAATCATTCAACCTCAGAGTGCAGACATGTCTGCTGTCAGCAATCTACGATCCGATAATCAGTTTCTGTGCTGCATCTGTCTGGATGTGTTCACTGATCCAGTCAGTATACCATGTGGACACAACTTCTGCAAAAACTGCATCACTCAGCACTGGGACATGAATGTCATGTGTCAGTGTCCCATGTGTAAAGAGACTTTCTACATTAGACCTCAGCTGAGGGTCAACACATTGCTCTTTGAGGTGGTCGCTGAGTTTAGACGTGAAGTTCAGCAGAAAGCCAGCAGTAGCAGCTCAGAGCAACAAGCTGCCAAACCAGGAGAAGTTCCCTGTGACATCTGCACTGGAACCAGACTGAAGGCACTGAAGTCCTGCCTGGTGTGTCAGGAGTCCTACTGTCAGACTCACCTGGAGCCTCATCTGACAAAGAAAGGCCTGAAAAGATATCAGCTGATTGATGCTTTGGAGAACCTGGAGGGCAGGATGTGTAAGAAGCACGATAAACCTCTGGAGCTGTTCTGTAAGACCAACGAGACATGTGTCTGCGTGCTCTGCTCTGTTTCAGACCACAAGAACCACGAGTTTGTTCCTCTGAGAGAAGAATATGAAGGAAAGAAGGCAGAGCTGGAGAAGACAGAGGCTGAAATTTAGCAGATGATCCAGAAGAGACGATTGAAGATTCAGCAGATCAAAGAGTCAGTGAAGATGAGTAAATGTGCTGCAGACAGACAGAAAGCAGAAGGTGTTCAGGTCTTCACTGCTCTGAAGGAGTCTGTTGATAGAGGCCTGAAGGAGCTCATAAAGGAGATCGAAGACAAACAGGAAACTACAGAGAACCAGGCTGAAGGTCTCATCAAAGATCTGGAACAGGAAATCTCTGAGCTGATGAAGAGAAGATCTGAGGTGGAGCAGCTCTCACACTCCGAAGACCACCTCCACCTACTCCAAAGCTTCTTGTCCCTGAAAGCTGCTCCACCCGCCACAGACTGGACAGAGGTCAGCGTCCGTCCACCATCATATGAGGGGACTGTGGTGAGAGCTGTGGCTCAGCTGGAGGAGACACTCAGGAAACTCATGAAGAAGAAGCTGTTTGAGGCTGAGCTGAAGAGGGTCCAGCAGTATGCAGTGGATGTTGTTAAGTTTACATACGCTGCTAAGATGGTGAAGGGTCGCTTTTAGTCTGTCTTTGCATGTGTGAGTTCCTGTTTTATTTTGTAGGTCTGCGTCTCTCGTTAGTGTTTCTGGTTTCGCTTCCCCTTGTCTCGTTATGTCCAGTTACTCCCAGCCGTGTTTTCCTCCTGTTTCCCATTCCCTGATTGCCATGTGTGTATTTAAGCCCTGTGTTTTCTGGTGTGCATTGCTGGTTTGTCTGCGTTATTTAGTGTTTTCTGGTCTGTGTATCGCTTGCCGTCATCCTGTGAATTCTCCCTGCCAGTTGCTTTCACTTGTGTTCAGGTTTTGTTGTTTAAGTTTTAGTTCTCCCAGTATAGAGTATTTCTAGTTCTGTTTCTCGCCGCCCTTTCCTTTGTTTGTTATCTCACCGTCGCAATAAAGCTTGCTCACTTCAGAAGCTACCTGCATCTTAGGTACTTTAATAATTCACACGGCTTGCCCCGCAAACCGTAACACATTCTTCCAATGACATCATTTTGATGTGATGATTATGTTTCCATGTTCTGATGATTTAGTCTAAATAATAAACAGAGAGTTGAGGAAAGGCTGCAATCACAGCATTGTAAGGCGGTGAAGGCTGAGCTGTCATTTAAAAAATGGTTTGCACATGTTCAGGGGATGGATGGAGCTGCCAGCTGGGAGGAGAAGAGGAAGACCTCAGACGAGGTTCATGGATGTAATGAAGGACCCCATGCAGATGGTTGGTGTGATGGATTTTTTTTTTTTTCATAACTCTAACTCTGATTAATATTTATTTGATCAAACCAAACACTTGAAATTCATCAGCAAATATCAAACGTTACACATTCTTTGACTCAGAAACAGTTATTTGCTCCTGCCATGTTTCTACTTTTAGTAAAACTTCTCTCGTGGTAGCTGTTTACGCTGCTGATTTTATTTTGAAAGTCCGCATAGAAAGTTTTGATCCTCTGTCAGAGTGCTGGCAGTATTCTGCCCTCTGGCGGTCAGACCTGAAACTACAGTATTGTCTCAGCCACTGCAGAAGACGTTTATCATCGTTATCAAACCTGCCTCTTTTTTTTAACCTTCAAACCTTTATTTACAACAGCAACATAACAATTTACAATAACAACATGACTGTGACCAAATAAAAACCGGAAATAACAGAGAGAGGAAAAAAAATTAGAAAACCAGCCCAAATCAAACCTTTTTTCTTTCTTTTTTTGCCTGAAGAGAAAACACAAAATTCAGAATTTAAGGGGAAAAGATCCAACATTTCAAACGTAAAATATGTTTAAATGTGACTTTTATTCTAAGAAAAAAGTGTGTGTGGCACCTGACCGCTGCAGTCTTTGTTAGTCTGCATATTAAACACAGACTGGCTCTGAGTGCATGATGATGATTACAGAACAACATGAAAGTCAGGTTCATTCAAAGCTCATTCTTTGAGGAGCTGCACATCTGTCTGCAAATGTGGAGATCACACTGTGATCACAGAGGCACATAAAACCTGTTGTTTATAAACATATCTATTTATTTAAATAGAAATATCATAAAGATGACATCCACCCATCCATTTACCCAGTTCTGGGGTGCTGGGGTGCTGAAGCCTATCCCAGCTCTCACTGGGCGAGAGGTGGGTGCATCCTGGACAGGTCACCAGTATATGGCAGGAATAACACAGACAGTCATTCACACCTACAGCAGATTCCAGATCAGTAGTTCACCTAACGAGCAGGTCTTTGGACTGTGCACGGGGAGAACATACAAACGGAAAGAACCCAGGCAGCCGATGGATTTAAACCCACGACCTTCTTGCTGTGAGGTGATGGTGCTATCACTCAAAAATTACAAATTTAAATAAATGAAAAAATATGAATGTATTCCTTTCTGATTACTTTTGGGCTTACCTGTGTAGATCCACTAACATCCACCAGGGGGGACTGCGGTACCCACAACACACCTTCCAGTTTTATACTCAAACATGTTATCGTATTAGATGACATTGTGCTTCATTGGACTACATGCACTGTGGTGTTTAAGATTATGACTCAACAACAGAAATATTTTAATAATCCAGCGTTTAGGACATTCATTCAAACAGCAACAAAAATACAACAAGGGCTTAGATATAATATGACCAAAGAAATAGGCTAATGAGGTCAAAACTCACCTGAAATTAAACAATCCCAAATACAATCAAGCAAAATATAATTATAAATGTAAATATAAATAATTCAATTCAATTCAATTTTATTTATATAGCGCCAAATCACAACAGTTGCCTCAAGGCGCTAAGGACTGCAATGATCACATCCTCATTCATTCCTTTACTTTCAATGGCACGCCGAAGAATTGCACTGTCGTCACTGGCATTGAAGTCTGGATATGGAGTAACCAAATAATTAGTAATAATATAAAAATCGCAAGTGCAATAAATAAACACAAAATAACTTTAAAAATACAAATAAAATATTCAATTTAATAAATCATAGGTTATAACACTGTTTTCTGATGTGTTACTATATGATAGGATGTTACATTACATTTGTCCATTTAGTCCATCTATCTATAAGCATCTTTAAAAATGTCAGTTCAAAAACTTATAGTACTACTACTACTACTACTACTAATAATAATAATAATAATAATAATAATAATATGACAGTTAAATTAATTTAAAAAGTCAGAAGTTTATAAAAAGAAAGGTTTTCTAACGAGTTTTTTAAATGTCTGTCACTAAACAAACTCTTATTGTATGCCTAACTTATCTTTGTTACATGTTATTATGCATTCATATCTCTATGTATTTGATTCCAATGTGTTGTAGTGCATTACATTGTGTTGTATTGTAACATATTGTCTTACAGCACTGTATTAATGAGATGTATAGTTTATTGATCTATTTGCATTGTTAAATTACATTGTGTTGTATTAAATTGTTTTATGTTGTATTTAACTGTATTAAATTGTATTGTGTTATATTAAATTGCGTTCCATTGTGTTTCATTGTGTTGCATCGTGCTGCTGGAGTCCTGCCAGCGGCCACCAGCGGGGGCGCTGTTGTCACTTTGGTTACCCATAAGCGGGGGAGTGAGAGGTGCATGAAATGGAGAAAAATGGCGGATCATGTGCAGGTAAGTGGAGGTTTCATGTTTTTGTCGCGGATAATTTCTGTAGGCGGGCGCAGCTGAAGCTGAGGCCGGATCCGAGTGCGCCGCTCCCGGCACGGAGCCGGCGTGCAGCCGGTGCTTGCGGGCGGCGGCCGCGGTGGAGCTAGCGGGGAGAAAGAAAGGATGCGGCCGCCTGTGTTGACTTGTGGCCTGCTGTCACAGCACGGGCTGGAGGCTAGCCGCTGTTAGCAGCCAGGGGAGGGATCGGGCTCCGGGGCGAACAAGGGAGTCTGCGGGCTCCGAGTGTCCAGACCGGTGAGCTCCGGCGTCCGTGGCCGTCAGAGGCGGGTAACCGGAGGGCGAGCGGCGGGAAAAGTCGGTGTATTTCAGTGAAGTAAACAATGAAACAGGCGGTTAGCTGTAGACGGATAGCTGCCAGGCTAGCACGCACGGTCACCTGGCGCCACCGGGAACCGCCGTAAACACGTTTATCCCGGCCGGACCGACGGACCGGGCCCGGTACCCGGAGCTTCTGTCCCGGAGTTCCAGGTTTTTGTGTTTTTATTCACAGCTCGCTCCGGTAACGACACCCAGCCATGCAGCAGGCTAGGCTAACGTTAGCATCTCCACACGTCAACTTCTCCCGCCCGAGCGTGTTTGAAAACATGACCTGGTCTGTGTGAGCGTTAGTCGGTGAAACAGGGCGACGGTACCGGGCCGGACCCGCGAGGGGCTCCAGGGTGAGGACAGCGGGGGTTTCACCCTGGTGTGGGCAGCCTAGAGCGGCAGCTAGCCAAGCCGCTGTGCTCCGGCACATGTTTGGGAAGCCGAAGGAGGAGAGGGATGAAGTTCAGCTGCTGTGGGCTTCCTCCATGATGTCCCTGCAGGGAACTCAGTGAGGAGACTGTGGAGACTTTGTGCTGAGGGACAGGTGAAGCCAGCTTTCGTTTTCTCTGCTGGTCACATGAGCTGTGTGTGACATGACATAATATATTGTTAATTGCGCACAGCATGCATGAACTATGAGGAGAAACTCATCCGGTCCTCTCATGTTAGAGGCTGTAACAGGTCGTTATTGTTTCTGCTTTAGAGTAACTTTAATCAGTTTATCTGTGATCAGCTTTAATCCCAGGAAGGGTGGTACGAACTCAGGTGGGTCACAGATTCACTGAATGTGGTCAAAGTGGAACATCTCAGCCTGATTTCATTAATATTTAAATAATTTACCAGGTAACCAAACGTTCCGGTGAGTTTCTGAGGGATTCTGGGTAAACTTGTGACGATGATTTCAGGTTTTTCAGTCTCAGCTCTGGTCAGAGTACTGGGGAGAAAATATTTATTAGTGATAAAAATGATAATATAAATTATTCTAGCAGTTATTTTTATGATTATACAGATTAACTATAAATTCAAAGTCATGAAAACAGCAAACTTTATAAAAACAGTTTTAAGTTAGCAGATTTAACCTCAAATAAAGTTTTTAAAGCTTTTTTTCCCTGGAAATGACACTTACTTCATCACCTACTCCCAGGTTTATGATCCTGTGAGTGCCATAAAGTGTCTGATAATCCAGGTGAAAGTCTTCACTTATGTAATGGTTATACTGGTACCACTGAGCTGGATGTAGCTCATAAATTCATAATTAATAATGTTTGGGTAAAGTAAGAGAAGGGCCTCACGTCGGGCAGTTCTCGTAGCTGGATTAAGTTGAATTTCTGTGATTCTGGCACACAATAAGCCCAGATCCTTGTTTTTAAGTATTTTTAGGTGAAATCTAACAGAAAGCAGACTTTAAGTATTTTTAATGATTTTAAATGACTGAAAACGAACCACTTAAGTTCTTTCTGGTGTTACTGAGACAGTTTTTGGTGGAATAAAGATCAGGCTGATATTTACTGCCCGTTTCCACTGTGTGCTGTTTATTTTACTCAGCCGTTTGTCTCCAGACTGATGATCATGTAGCTGCCTTGTTCTGATGGAGGGTTGTTCACTTTCCTCACTGTAATAAAATAACATTAATGTGTAATTTTTAAAAGATCATCTCATGTTAGAGCCCAAACACCTTCATTCCTGTGATCAAACACTAACTTTAGTCAGTTTATCTGTTATGAGCTGTCATCCAAAGATGATGTGATGTGGCGTGTCGAAGGCCAACGCCATGCGGCCATGAGGTCAGAGTGACCTGCCTGAGTCTAAAAAGTTCACGTTGAAGTCCAACGTTTACGCTGGTGTTCCTCACGCACGTTCCTCAGGCTGGAGTCACTGCACAGCAGGGAAAGAGATTTTCGCTCTTTAGCTCCATAAAACAGTTTCTAATGTTTGTGTAGTGACAGCAGATGATGATGGAGAGGATTTTTCTTCAGACATTTCAGGCCCTGAATCGTCTGTTTTTCACACACCTGTGTGTTTATTTGAATAAAAAGGGGTGGTCTGTATTGACAGCCGTGCTCCTCTGATGTTCAGGACTCCTGCTAATGATGATTAAATGTCCATCTGGTAATCTTTAGATAATAGCTGATCAGCCGTCTGCTCCCTGACGCCTCCCACAGGTTCTCTGTTTATGGAGATAAGCTTCAGACCAAAAATCACCTCCTGAATATTTAATGATTCGGGAGGTTTCACAGGATATCCCTCCATTATGTTTATTATGTTTCTGCACACATGGGCCTTTGTAGCTCGAGCCTGCAGAGCCGTGAGGAGTTTATAGAATATAAAACGCGTTAATAAATAAAAAATCTGCTCTCAGGTTTAGACTGAGCCTATTCCTGTGAGGTTATTATTTATGATCTCTGTTTTCTGATGCTTACCTGGGTCTAAGCAGAGACTCCCCACCTCTCTCTGTGGGACGCATTCTAGTCAGGTGCTGCACCTCCTCAGCTGGAGGAGCAGCGTCTGTGCTACGAGCTCCTCCCAAATGACCAAATCTGCCAGCCTGTCTCTGGTCTCTGAGGGAGCGCCGGGGGTCAGATCTCCTCCATCCTTACACCTGCGATCCTGTCAGGATCACACCCGACCTCTATGGTGCCTCCACGGGACGCTGTGTGTTTCCAGGTGGATTAAATGATAGAAGTAGTTGCATATTTGTACAAAACCGAGACAACTAACAGGCTGATTAATGTTCAGTTTAAATACAGGTTATTTAAAGTCTTTGGTGAACACGGCTGCTGTTTGGACGCTTCGGTTGTTTTTGTACCTCATTTTCATTGAAGTGACTCTTCATAAGTTTAGATGAGGAATAAACAGTTTCCTGAGTCTCGCGTCGAGTCGTCGTAGAAAATACAAACCTTGAAAACAAAGAGAAGTTAGTGCAGGAGTGTTTCCATGACAGGTGTCATTGTCTTGTCATTAGCCAGTGTCCTGTCTGACACTTGGAGTGACCCAAATTTAAAATTTGTTCAGATTTTCAGTGTGACCTGAGGCAACGTCAGAGTGCACACGGACTAACAAACCTTTATAAAGTCACTGCTGTGGTGTTCAGGCGTGTGAGGCTGCCGGCTGCAGAAGCTTCCCAGGTTGTTGTCTCTGTTAGAGGCACGTCTGCGGGTTCGAGCAGAGCAGGTGAGGTTAGTGCAGCTGAGTATTTTATTCATTCTGATTGGTCTGTGTGCCGTCAGCGGGGAGGTCGATGCTCCTGCAGCAGTGTGTAAAGTGTGTGTAAACATCTCAGCCAGAGGAGGCTGAGATGTTTCTCTGCTAGCGTACCTGTAAAGCTTCAGCCTGAAGCTTGGCTCAGTGGCTGTTGGTGTTTCTGAGGTGGGCTGGACTCTCCTGAAGCCATAAAGAAAACACCTCTGTGTCAGTGCAGGTGTGGGAGGAGGAGAAAGTTTGGTCTCTTTCAGCTGTTGCAGCATCTCATCGCCACTGAACCGGTGATGAAATCATCACACCTGTGTGCTCGTGTCTCCAGCACGGCCGCGGCATGTTTCTAAATGACAAGCTAAAGCGCGGCCATCCCAACCTTTCAAACTGCCACAGTTACAGTTTTACAGAGTTGCGGTTTGACGGCAGAAAAAGCTCTGACGCAGATACATTCAGATCTGTGACGTTCACGTTGCTGCTCGCAGGCCTGCAGCTGGACTCAAACTCAGTACCAACCCTCTAAGTCAGATTTACCTTCACACTTACCTACAGCATTTACAAATTTGGGGTTTATATCTTTATTATAAAACTAAAAAACAAATGCATCCTTCTGTTCTGCAGTTTTAGACGTCCTGAATCTAATAAAGAAGAATATTGTTGAAGGTGCTTGCAGGGTTACGAGCAGAAAGTTAAAGATGTGCTCTGGTTCACATCGTTTTAGGATTAAGGTTATTAGAAACTCTTTGAGAAGCCGGTCGAATAAAAAGAGACCAACTGTGTTAAGAGTTATTGACTGAATATGATAATTATGCAGACAAACGGACAGAATCAAAAGGAATCAAAGGTTTGCTACTTCTTTCACGTTTGTTTGTGTTTCTGAGTTGTTTGTGACGGTAAATGTGAGTCTCTGGGTTTATTTAATTAAGATTAGACGTCAGAGTCAGCACAGGTGAAGTTTTCACTGTTTATGGACCAAAAACACAAAGTTAGACCAGTGAGGACATGTTAGCTGCCACCGTAAAGAAACTGCATCCTTATTTCCACATGGATCAGCGTTAAAGCCGATTGATTTATTGATCCAGTGAGAGAAAGTTCCTCTCCACTCCTTGTGATGGTGTGAAGGGGAGGTCTGCATACAGCCCAGAGGCAGGAAGCCAGTACATTTACACCGTGATGCTCGGGTTTCTGGTTTCTTTATGAGCCAGATTTTAAAATGTTTCCGATATAAGTGGTTTGAGGACTTTGAATCGTATATCAGGGTGAAGTTGGTGTTAGCCAGGTAAAAATAAGGCTCCTCAATCATAACTTTAAAGATTTTCGTTTTGTTTGATTTGTTTCTTATCTGTAATTTTTCTGCTGGAAATCAGGAAATTCAGATTAATTCCTCGAAGTCTTTCCTTTCCTGCTGAAAGCAGTTTTAGTTGAGCTGATGAGAACTTCATTTCATGTAACTGGTCTGATGGTTGGAGGCTGCTGGCTCGAGTCACATCACATTTATAGTGATCCTTTATTTATCAGGTAAAAGTCTGTTTCAAAGGAGACGTGTCCAAGAGGGCAGCAGCAGTTACACAAATACAACAACAGTATCAGGATAAAGACGCACACAGAGCTGATATTCAGTCACAAACATGTGATAAACAGAATAACAGGCCATCAAAAGCTGTCGCTCTCAGTGGGATCTGAAGGTCGTGAGCTAGTTTGATGGTTGTGAAAACTGAAATCTGAGAGTTTAACGCCAGCCCAGAAGTGTTGCTCAGTGGCAGCACGGTGAGGAAACTTTGTGAGGAAGTTGTAAAACCAGCTCCTGTGTTATGGGAACCAGTTCAAATGGCAGAAGTTCAGGTTAGTCCTGAATAATGAAAGTAAAGCATGCAGCTCTCTATGAACCTCTGTGCTCATTGTTAGCCAAGATTTCTTCGTCATTTTCACTTAATTACAGAAGCTTTTATTTTGTAAAATAGACTGAAAACAGTTCATTTCATATTAAATCAACTAAATCAAAGGAAACTTCAGAATCAGCTGATTTTCTTTTTAATTTAATTTAATGAAGCCATGAAAAATTAACCTTTGTACTGTGAATGCTTTCAGAGTTACAGGAAGTCTGGGAACGTTTCTTAGATCTGGTTGATTTTCATATGGAAAACAGACTCAGCAGTCAGGACTCGTTATCGTCCTCCCTCATTCTAATGGGACCAAAATAAACTTCACTTTTATTCACTCATAAAACTAACCTACAAACTCATCAGAAAGTGTTTGATGAGCTCAGAGGTCAGGTGACTTAGATCCAATCAGACCTCAGAGGAGTCACCCCCTGCTGGTCCTTAGAGAGAGTGGATGTCACCTGTGAGATTAAAGCACCCAGAGTATGCATCTGCAAAATAAAAGCAGCATTTAAAATCCAGAAAACATCCGTCTGCAGGCCAGACGCACAGCACATATTTAAAAATAGAAACGGTTTGATTTAAAATTAGAAACTGGAAGCATCTGTCGGCTGCTGCACCGGGAAGAGCCGGAATCAGGCTGATGCGACACCTCGGGAAAATGTGGAAAATTTACACAAGGAAAACAAATTTATGAGGAAAACTGAAAAATGTTCCTGTTTTATTTGAAATAATTTTTTGCGGGATACCGTTTTGGTTTTGGTTTTGTTTGTTTTTTTCCTTAGATGTTATTAGTGTGTGTGTGTGTGTGTGTGTGTGTGTGTGTGTGTGTTCGTTCCTTCTTCTTCTTCTGTTGAACTTAATGAGTTTCTCGTGAAGCTGATTGTAAGCTGAGGGTCTGCAGGCGTCACCGTGGGCGGGGTTTGGTGTTCGCCGCTTATCTGACGCTTGCAGAAGTGCGACGCACATGATGCAGTGCTTGGTCGTACCTCACTCCACGTACCCTCAATGCATCACATGAGTGGAGGTGGCTAGCGCACCTAGGTGGAGGCTGAAAACACCATCAGACCATCAGCTTCCACCTGCACTCGTGCCACTGTCCTCCATCTTTGGCGCTGTCTTTGTAGTTTTCCTAGAAAGTAACCCGAGACGGTTGGAGCAGACGGCGCTCGCCGTGGTTGTCTGTGATTATGAGTGTGTAAAGTTCGGCGTGGCCGCCCGTCTTATCTGCTGTGATCTCTGTTTGTCTGAAACGATGAAAGACTCGAGCCGGCTGCGGCTCGCTGATAAGCCTGCGCTGTGTTCCTCTGTCTTATCCAGGGCCTCGCCCAGCTGGAGATCCTGTGTAAGCAGCTGTACGAGACCACCGACACCGCCGTCCGACACCAGGCTGAGAAAGCTCTGGTGGAGTTCACCAACAGCCCCGACTGTCTCAGCAAATGTCAGCTGCTGCTGGAGAGAGGCAGTGTGAGTACAAACTACAGCCGCGCGGTCCGAGCAGCTTCAGTTTAACTTTCCCACGTTAGCAGAGATGATGCTCTGCAGGGTCAGACAGTCCTGTGCCTGACCCTCAGATCAGACTCGGCAGACATGATGGGGGATTTTTGGACAAGCTGAAAGCATGAAGACTTTCAGTTTTGTGCTCCATCTTTAACTCAGACAAAAGTCAAGTCAGTGAAAAATGAGGGGGAGGAGTCACGCCCTGATGAGGGTTAGCTGAGCACCGACTAATCCTTCCACAGGTTCACCTGCAAAAGCTTCACCTCACGGGTGGGCAGCGTTTCCTCTCATAGAGAGAAACGGTATGACGCAGAAACATGACCACAACGTGCAGACACACGATAAAATCCAAGAATGCCAACACGACAAAGTTTTAAATATTTGTACTTGATAAACACAAATTGGAATATTTCAAGGGGTTTGTTTTAATTGGGATGGATGAAAGTATCGTGTCATCCAGGTGAAGATCACTGAGCCCCCACACTAATGAAGAGGTAACTCTAAAATGAAGTGGAGCTCAGCTCATACTTCATATTTATGAGCAGGTTTCTGTACATGTGCAGGTATACTTTAGGATTTCTATTCTTTCATCTGCCTGAGATAACGATGGAGTATCCCTTCACTAACCGGCTTATCAGGTTGGAGTTCATGTCTGAAAGGCCATTTCCTCTTCCTCCTCTGTTGTCAGAATAAAAGCATGTAGATGGCTTTCAGAGGAGATAACCTGACTTCACTGTTTTGTCTCCTGTCAGTCTTCATATTCTCAGCTGCTCGCAGCCACCTGTTTGTCAAAACTGGTTTCTCGGACCAGCAACCCTCTACCCCTCGAGCAACGCATCGATATCCGTGAGTATCTCCTGAAAAAAAACGGATAAACCCTGCAGGTCAGGTCAGTCTGAGGATTAAAGAGAAGCTGGAGTGATGCATTAACAGTCACAACAGAGATGCACTCATCAAACCTCAATAATGACAATGAAGATGTTTGTCTTTGAAAATATAACCAAATCTGTATTACTAGTTGAGGTTCAACTAGTAATGGGGTTTTTGTGGGGTTTTCACTAAAGTTAAGCAGGGTGTTTCAGTGTTTTATTTTGAAAAGCCGGTGCTAATTGTGCTGCTTGGTTTTTTTGTTTTTTAAGGGAACTATGTGCTGAACTACCTGGCGACGCGGCCGAAGTTGGCGGCGTTTGTGACGCAGGCTCTGATCCAGCTGTACGCCAGGATCACCAAGCTGGGCTGGTTCGACTGTCAGAAAGACGACTACGTGTTCAGGAACGTGATCGGAGACGTGACACGTTTCCTGCAGGTCAGAGCGCTGAAACCCTTCAGTCCTGTGAATCTCGTGTTTATTTATTTATTTATTTAATTTGTCAAAATAAAAAGTTTTAAAGTTTTTAAAAGTAAGAAGATTCAGCTTATTGGTTGGATCATTACCATGGTGGTTTCGGTGCTTTTATAACTGTTAAGTAGGCTCATTGGATCTGGCGAAGGATGCATTGTTCTGGTTTCAGGTGTAAATGTGCAGCGTACTTTGATGTCATAATGACCTGTAGTCGTTTACATGGCTCAGACCTGCTTACTCTGTTTCTGGACCTGTTTTGTTGAATGTGTGAGAAGAAAGAAAGAAACAGGATCATTTAAGCCTGGATTAGTTGAACATGATCTGTGTGCATCTCTAACCTTTTGTGTGGTTGTTTTTACAGGACAGCGTTGAACACTGCATCATAGGCGTCACCATCCTGTCCCAGCTGACCAATGAGATCAATCAGGTGAGTCACAGCGTGCAGTTTATGGAGGTGTGGCAGATTTAAACAGATCTGACCACAGCAGGCTGAAGAGTTTGCATGTTTGATGACGTGTCCAGACCAAACTGGGCTCTATACTACAAAACAAGTTCAGCATATCCAGGATACCTTTCCTGTATCCAGATTCACCTACACTAACATCAGCAGTCAGGATAAACAGTCACATGATCGTTAACTCGTAACTCGCTAAACTGACCCAGTTTTCGCTGCACGTTCAACGAAAGTATTGATGTTGGCAGCATCTGACCAACCGCAAAGGGGCATTTGACCTTTCTTCTACAGAACATGAAAATGATCCCTATGAGTGTCACCTGCTCCAGGGATGTTACCAAATACTCACTGAATTAGGAAACATTAAATAACGTGACAGGTGGATTTTATTTATTGCACAAAGTTAAGGTGGCTCAGTAGAGCAAAAATAAATCAACGTAGTTATAATGTTCAAAAAAGTACAGCAGCTTTAAAAAATGCAAGGAAATAATAAAGTGTCTTAAAAATAAAAAGTTCAGTAAGGTGGATTAAAAGGTGACTTGACTTGATTCCAAAATAAAATATATCTGTGCACAGCGAGCGTACAATGCAGGATATTGAAGCTAAACTCTGGAAGTGTCATTTTTATTTATTTTTTGTTGATGATGAAATCACCAGTGTGATGGTTGGTCCTCAGATTTTCTGCCGACTCTGATCTTTCTTTTTTTTTTCCCCTCCTCAGGCTGACACGACGCATCCTCTGACCAAACACAGGAAGATCGCCTCCTCGTTCAGAGACTCCTCGCTCTTCGACATTTTCACGCTTTCCTGCAACCTCCTCAAGCAGGTTTGTTTTGTCCTGTCAGCAGTTTCTCCCATACAGGCGTACATTTACACTGCATTTCATTTTTGTACTGATTTCCCTCTTTTAGTTTTTTAGTTATTTAAGATGTGTGTTTTTTTAATTTTTGTTCTGTATTTAATTTTGTATCAATTCCTCAATTTATCTACTTTAACTTTAGATTTATTCTTTTTCTTTGACAGTGTCAGGCTAACATGGAAATGCAAAGAGAATAAATCTCTTGTGTTCTTTGTACCAGATATTTAATGTTCATATTAAACATGTGTCGATGCTTCAAACAAAGAGCGGAAAGTATGAAAATGTGATCTCTGCAAGGAAAACACAAGTGCTGCCCTTTAGCAGGCTTCCAGAAGTTGGCCAATCAAAAGAAAATAGAGGTCTTAAACTGCTCAGTTCAGCCTCTGTCTCAAAGGACAAAGAAGGATTATTTTGATCTGTGGATCACGCAAAGCTGCTGTAAAAGCTCGTATAAAGATGTATAAGGGCGATGGTGGCTCAAGAGTTGGGAGGTCGCCTTGTAATCGGAAGGTTGCCGGTTCGAGCCCCGGCTCGGACAGTCTCGGTCGTTATGTCCTTGGGCAAGACACTTCACCCGTTGCCTACTGGTGGTGGTCAGAGGGCCCGGTGGCACCAGTGTCCGGCAGCCTCGCCTCTGTCAGTGCGCCCCAGGGTGGCTGTGGCTACAATGTAGCTTGCCATCACCAGTGTGTGAATGGGTGGATGACTGGATGTGTAAAGCGCTTTGGGGTCCTTAGGGACTAGTAAAGCGCTATACAGGCCATTTACCATTTATTTTGGGTCAGGCAGCGTGAGCATGTTTGTTTCAGCAGCTCGTTGTGGACACTAACAGATCATATTAAATGCCTGAGAGCAGCTGATTATTATGCGTTTGCCTTTCAGGCTTCAGGGAAGAACCTGAACCTGAACGATGAGTCCCAGCACGGCCTGCTGATGCAGCTCCTCAAGCTCAGCTACAATTGCCTCAACTACGACTTCATAGGAACCTCCACGGACGAGTCGTCGGACGACTTGTGCACCGTGCAGATCCCCACATCATGGAGATCAGGTAGAGGAGCGAGGCGCGCCCACCGTTTACACATTAATGTAGCGTTGTTACTGAGATTTACTGCCTCATGATAACGTGAAAATGCTCAGCGAAGTAAAAAACGGTTAAATCTGTGTTTTCTCTTCCGCAGCGTTCCTCGATTCCTCCACCCTGCAGCTTTTTTTCAATTTATATCATTCCATCCCTCCATCCCTCTCCCCGCTGGTAAGTGAGCACACTCATGTGACTACAGCCTGCAGACTGAGGCGTGAAGCTTTCCTGTTCATGACTGTGTGTGTGTCTGGGTGCAGGTGTTGTCGTGTCTAGTTCAGATCGCCTCAGTTCGGAGGTCTCTCTTCAACAATGCAGAGCGAGCAAAGTTTCTGTCACACCTGGTGGACGGAGTGAAGAGGATACTGGCAAACCCACAGGTAACACACACCTGTCTGAAAACACACACACCTCTGTAGCTTGGTGCGTGTTTAACAATGTGTGTTTGTGCTTCAGTGTTTGCCCGATCCAAACAACTACCACGAGTTCTGTCGCCTGCTGGCGAGGCTGAAGAGTAACTACCAGCTGGGCGAGCTGGTCAAAGTGGAAAACTACCCCGAGGTCATCCGCCTCATCGCCAACTTCACCGTCACCAGTCTCCAGGTGGGTTTTTAACTTTTTCCGTCTGTAATAGTGCATGTGTGTGTCGTCCATTTAAAATAAGTAAATAAATAAAAATATTATAATTTCATCTTTAAAAAAAAAGAAAAAAAAAGACTTGTTTGGTTTTTTTTGTTTTGTGTTTGTGTCATGTGACCTCCTGCTCTTGGTCTTTATGACAGCCACGAGGCTTCCCTTTAAGATTTTTGTTGTGTGGTTATTTCCTTCTTGGGGAAGTTCTCATACATTTACGAAGAAGAAAAAATTTGTTTATTTTATTTTTATTTCAATTTTGACTTCTCCAGGTCTTAGAATACCTCATGTGTGCGGTCCTTTTTAATTTTATTTGAATTATTTCTAAGTTTTTTAATCATAATTTAAACAAATGTTTTTTTGTTTATTTTCTTTGGGGGGGGGGGGTTTACTCTTGTTCCTTGTGAGATTTTTTTTTTATTATTATTATTTAAAATTATTCTGAAAGTTACATCAGTTTAATCTGTGCTAGTTTAATCTGACTTGGACTAAAACTGAGATTAACGAAGGTGTAAAGTCACCTGAGCCGTGTGGGGAAACACGAGGTTTCCTGCCGCTGCTCTGAATGCACAGACTAGTTTCCAGTCAGCAAGTTTTGCTGCAAGTGTTGAGTTAAAGTTGATAATTATGAATATATAGTTATAGATGGTCGATATGAGGGTTTTATGGTGTAGCGGTGAGGTCTGTGTTTTCTGAAGGTATGTAGAATAAATCTCAGCATTTTCACTTTTAGTAAATTATTTAAATCACTTAGAGTGATGAAGAGTGTGGTCAAGCAGCAGTGTTGCGTACCTGACTCTTTACTCCTCCTCCTCAGCACTGGGAGTTCGCCCCCAACAGTGTTCACTACCTGCTGAGCCTGTGGCAGCGCCTGGCGGCGTCAGTCCCTTACGTTAAAGCCACGGAGCCCCACCTGCTGGAGACGTACACTCCAGAGGTCACCAAGGCCTACATCACGTCCCGGCTCGAGTCGGTCCACGTCATCCTCAGGTGAGACCGCCGCAGTCGGTCCAACAGGGGGAACTACGGCAACCTTAAGTTAGACAGGATTTAGGACGTTTCATCTCGTTTGATTTTACAGCAAAGGAGCTGCATTTTCTTTTATTCTTCTTTTATTCCAGTTCTCACAGCATTCAGACAGTCAGCGCACTGAGCGTGAAGGCTCAGAAGGGTTGGGGTTTGTTATCAGACAATAACTTGGCTCTGCTCATGTTAAAATTGTTTGAAAAGAAATGAAATCATAAATTTATATGAAAAAGAAAAACCTTTAATTTTATTAATGCGCTCATAAGATGTACATAAAAACTTAGATGTGTTGGGAACGGTTTCTGGATGTTACTCCCATGATGTGTTCGGTGTTTGTGGCTATGAATCGGTACAGTGACGCTGGTTTGAGTCTGAAGGGTTGGGTCGGTGATGGCTCAGGCAAGCTTCCGCTGAGGGTTTTTGGGGACAAGCTGAGAGTGTCTCTGTCCGTAGGGACGGGCTGGAGGACCCTCTGGACGACGCCGGCCTCGTTCAGCAGCAGCTGGACCAGCTTTCCACCATCGGCCGCTGCGAGTACGAGAAGACGTGCGCGCTGCTTGTCCAGCTGTTCGACCAGGCGGCTCAGACCTACCAGGAGCTGCTGCAGTCCACTAACTCGAGCGCCATGGACATCACGGTGCAGGAGGGTAAGAGCGTGAGCCCCACCCCTGTGCTATTTTGGGGACTTCGGGATTCTGACGCCTCCTCTGGTTCTCTGCAGGTCGGCTCACGTGGTTGGTTTACATAATCGGGGCAGTGATCGGAGGACGCGTGTCGTTCGCGAGCACAGACGAGCAGGATGCCATGGATGGAGAGTTAGTCTGTCGGTAAGAGTGGGAATGTGGCGAGCCGGTGTCTGGGGGCGTGGCTTCCTGTCGCTGAAAGCCTAACCTTGCGTTTCCTGCGTTTGCCTCAGGGTGCTGCAGCTCATGAACCTGACGGACTCACGGCTAGCTCAAGCCGGGAATGAGAGGCTGGAGCTCGCCATGCTCAGTTTCTTTGAGCAGTTCAGAAAGATCTACATCGGTGACCAGGTGCAGAAATCATCAAAGGTAAGCCCCGCCTCTCTGTAAGCTCCGCCCTTTCAGCTGACAGGAATGAGCAGGTCTGACTCTGTGTGATCTCTCTGCTCAGAAACTGCAAAACATGAACGTCCAGATAAGTGCTTGAAATTAGATTGTGGTTAGTGTTAGCGCCCCCTGCTGGCTCGCAGAGCATAATGGTGGTGTTTAAAATTCAGGATGTGGCGTTAGGTAGACGTAGAGTCAGCTGTGAGTCTGATGGTCAGTTCCCTCCTCCAGTGGTTCCCAAGGCATTCCCAAACCAGCTGAGAGGCTGATCCAGGGCCTGGATTCTCACCTGTGAGCCTGCCCCAGGGCGCAGCAGTAACTCACTGCACAGAGTATATGATTATATATCTCAGCTGGCCCAGGAATGCCTCAGGATGCCCAGGAGGAACTCGGAAAAGTCTCCAGCCTCCAAAGCTCAGAGAACCTCAGTCCATCCAAAACATCAGTCAAACCCGAGGCCTTACTTTTGGATTCAGTTCCGGTACCTGTTCTCGGGCCGGGAAGTCTGACTGAATCTGGAGCGTCGTTCATACAGTGCTCGGGCCAAATTACTGATTTCTGGCTGGCTGGATTCAATCGAATTAGCGTGTTGGGGCTAAAACTAAATTTAGGGGAGTAGTAAAGTCCTGAAACCCTTTTTAAACGCTGCGGGTGATCAAACAAAAATGAAGTGCACAGGTTTGAAATTATTTTATTAAAATATTTATTATTATTGTTTCTGTTTTCATTGGAACTAATGTAAAATATTAAGAAGCAGCCTGTTCCAAACTGAAAACAGAGATATGATTTACAGTGTCCTCTGAAGCAGCAGTCGTGTGGTGATCATGTGACTTCCTGTTTGTGTTTGTTCGTAGCTTTATCGACGACTATCAGAAGTTTTGGGCTTGAATGACGAGACGATGGTACTGAGCGTCTTTATAGGGAAAATGTGAGTAACTGAAGTCCAGGTAACTCCGGCACACCTGAGAGCCGATGTTCAAAGCTAAACAAACTCTCAGCCGCTGTCAATATAAACTTTCCTTTCTTTCAGTATCACAAACTTGAAGTACTGGGGCCAGTGTGAACCAATCACCTCCAAGACACTCCAGCTCCTGAACGACCTCTCCTTAGGATATCCTTCATGTCTGTGACCCACACAAGTGTTTTCATGTTGATTTAGTCCAGCTTTTATCTTTGTTGTTGTTTTTGTGTAGTGAAAGTAAAGCAGAAGAAGCCCTGCCCACCTGATCTTCTCGTTAATGAGGGGCAGCCAATCAGAAGAAAGTTGACTTTAAATGTTGAGCAGCTTGTTTCAGATGAGCTGAGGGCCTGGTGTATAATAAATAAGGATAATTATGAACTGAGTCATGAAAAGCTACTGAACAGGATAATGAATCCATCCTAAGGACTTAAAATTAAAACCAGGCGCTGAGTTAAAGGAAGGGGCGGGGCTCTGGGTGAGCATTTTCTCCTTGACTTCACTGTCTGCACGTACAGCAGCGTAAGGAAGCTGGTGAAGCTCAGTGCTGTCCAGTTCATGCTGAACAACCACACGGTGAGTACTTCACATTTATCAGAGCCCGAGTTTCACGTCTGATTAAAACGAGTCGAGCTGACACACACGCGTCACAGGAGAAGAAGAAAGTGAGCTGTGATGAACTTCCTGCTGCTGTCTTTGTCAGAGCGAGCACTTCTCCTTCCTGGGAGTGAACAACCAGTCCAACCTGAGCGACATGAGGTGTCGGACCACCTTCTACACTGCACTAGGACGCCTGCTGATGGTCGATTTAGGTACGCAGACACACACACACGCTGGTGTGGCTTCAGGTTCTCCAATGTTTGACTTTTTGTAGACTTCACTTGGCGAAAGGTCGCTGAGACACAGATCCAGAACGACCCACTGTGGCGCCCCCTTGTGATGAAGAAGCAGCTGAAAGTTTTTATTTGTAACAACACAAAAGCTGAAGCAGGAGAGACACTGCTGCCTGAAACTCAGGAGACAGGAAATGAAGTGTGACGTGGTCTGCAGGAGCCACACACACAGTTTACACTGAGCCTTGCGTGTGTGTCTGCAGGTGAAGATGAGGACCAGTTCGAACAGTTCATGCTGCCTCTGACGGCGGCGTTTGAAGCAGTGGCTCAGATGCTGAGTACAAACACCTTTAACGAGCAGGAAGCCAAGGTTAGGACACCCACACCCTCACACACAGACACATAAACGGCGTCAGTTTTGTCAAACGTTTATTTCTGTTTTTGCAGACAGACACACATTGTGTTGCTCGTGTGTTTGTGTTTCTGTGTGTGTGCGTAAATGCATGCGTGACACAGCGATGGCGGTGTAGGAGGGATAAAGAATAAAGCGGGTGTTGTGCTAATAAAACTGTGACGCTGCTTAAACATGAGGAAACTCCAGCAGAAGCAGCTGAGCACACATTTAGTAATGTTGACCTTCCTCCTCCTCTTCCTCCTGCAGAGGACTCTGGTGGGTTTGGTCCGGGACCTGCGAGGCATCGCGTTCGCCTTCAACGCCAAGACGAGCTTCATGATGCTGTTTGACTGGATGTATCCTTACACTGACTTCCGATCAACCCACGGTCAGATCCTGATTTTTCTGTTTACTGTGTAAACAATGAGGGTGTGTCCTTAACCCGCTCCGCAGATACCCAACCTACATGCCCATCCTGCAGCGGGCCATCGAGCTGTGGTACCACGACCCAGCATGCACCACGCCGGTCCTTAAGCTCATGGCAGAGCTCGTCCACAACAGGTAAACCTGCCTGGTGACTGAGGCATCGCCAGTTTGGGAGTATGACCTCTGACCTCTGTGCTGTCACGTCCTTATAACGGTTTAGCATGTGAGGATCCAGAGACGACTCAGAGAAAGTAAAGGCGGCCTGTGATCAGATGTGTAGCAATTCCCCTCCCAGCAGGAGCTGTGCGAGTGTTTTCATTGGTTAATTCTAACAGTACACACAGTGAACGTCAGCAGAACGATCAGCACAGGAAGTTTTAAATGAGGGTGAAACATTAAAGTGTCCCTCAGGAAGCCGCCTCAGAGGTCTGACACTTGAACATTTTCAGAGTTCTGGTGATCAGGCGTGACTAACATAGCTGGTCTTCAGTGATGTTTGACTCGGCTCAGAAACCAAAGCGCATCTCTTTTCAGATCAAATGTAGAGGTGAAAGGTCTCTGTGTTTGGTTTTTGTTTTGTTTTCAGATCACAGCGGCTTCAGTTTGACGTGTCGTCACCAAACGGCATCCTGCTGTTCAGAGAAACCAGCAAGATGATCACGACCTATGGTACAACCTTTGACCCCCACTCAACTCAACAGATAACTGTCTTTGCTCTGCGCCGCTCATCGAGTTCCTGTTTTCTCCTTTAGGGAATCGGATCCTGACACTGGGCGAGGTCCCGAAGGACCAAGTGTACGGGGTGAAGCTGAAGGGTGTCAGCGTGTGCTTTGCCATGCTGAAGGCGGTGCTCAGCGGGAACTACGTCAACTTCGGGGTCTTCCGTCTGTATGGCGACGACGCTCTGGACAACGCCTTACAGACCTTCATCAAACTACTGCTGTCCATCCCTCACAGTGACCTGCTGGTATGCTCCACCTCACAGGTTTTTGTGACTTTGGAGACGTGGACTCTGTTTGAGGGAGTTTTTAACCCTTGACCTCTGGTCCTGTCTCTGCAGGACTACCCGAAGCTCAGTCAGTCCTTTTACTCTCTGCTGGAGGTGCTGACGCAGGACCACATGAACTTCATCGCAAGCCTGGAGCCTCACGTCGTCATGTACATCCTGTCCTCCATATCAGAAGGCCTCACGGCGCTCGGTAAGGCAGCGGCAATGGTCAGGTTGAGTGTGTGTGTGTGTGTGTGTGTGTGTGTGTGTGTGTGTGTGAGAGTGCGCGTGTGTGTTGGAGCTACATCATTGTGTGTGTGTTTCAGATACGATGGTGTGCACCGGCTGCTGTTCCAGCCTCGACCACATCGTCACCTACCTGTTCAAGCAGCTGTCACGCTCCACCAAGAAGCGTCCCGCTCCCATGGCGACAGACGACCGCTTCCTGCACATCATGCAGCAGCACCCGGAGATGATCCAGCAGGTAAGCTGATCACACCTGAGTCACCTGACACCCCCCCCACCACCACCACCACCACCACCACCACACACACACGTGTTGACACCTTGCTGCTGTCGTTGATCAGATGCTGTCCACCGTTCTGAACATCATCATCTTCGAGGACTGCAGGAACCAGTGGTCGATGTCGCGGCCACTCTTAGGGCTCATCCTGCTCAATGAGAAGGTAACCGCTGCTCGCACTCGCCTCAGAGGTGGCACCGTATGGATCCGTGTGCACTATAACACATGTGTTTTCTAACTGCAGTATTTCGCTGACTTGAGGAACAGCATCGTCAACAGCCAGCCGCCTGAGAAGCAGCAAGCCATGCACTTATGTTTCGAGAACTTGATGGAGGGAATCGAGAGAAATCTACTAACAAAGAACCGGGACAGGTGAGAGCAGACAGCATTCATCCTCATTCAGTCAGGATCGTAGCTCAGCATTAGAGATAAAAGCCACTCACAGACTGTCACTCAGTCTGTGATCATTCAGACTCTGCAGCAGGGCTTGTATGAGCACAGACAGGGTTACCTGCAGAAAGCCACGCCCACAAGTAGGTACAAACTAAAGGTACTGCTGTGGACTCGATTACTGCTGTCACTGATTTGTTACTCGCTTAAACTGGAGGAAAACATTTTTTCTTGTGTAATCCTAAACAGCCTGAACGATATATGAAGACCAATGTTTAGTGATGTGGAACAGCAACACACCTTAGTTTTGGTGACACACATTGTGCATTATAATATAACCTGCTGCCGGGGGGACGTCAGGACGATCTGTGTGTGGAGGAAGTCGTCCAGTTACCATTGTTACGTTGTGATCCCGAACACGTCAAATTTCCTCATCAACTGGAAAGAACTGAATTAGGAAAGTAAAGCTGCTGATGGAGAACCTTCAGAAGGTGTGATCTGTGATGGAGCAGCAGCTGAAGGTCTGGGTGACTTAAAAGGACGAAAACTGTGAAAAATGAGCTTGAAATTATTTCTGTACAAATATTGTGTTTGTTCACGGTCTATATCTAACCTCAAACCTCGGCTGACGTGCAGATATTGCTGCGGTCTGTGCAGTGCGTGGTCACATTACTCCAGTCGAGCAGTTATACATCAGTCTGCGCTGTAACAACCAAAAAATCCTAATGATTCCCACGGTAGCCCTCGGTAACTAACGAGTGTTTCTGTGCTGATGCCGCAGATCTGCTCCTCTCCACCAGACTTCATTCACAAAACCACAAATTTATCCTGTAAAAACACGTCCGTTACATGCTGGTCAGGCCCTGAAAGGAGCGCTGCCTTTCTGAGCTTTTCCACAAATAAACGCGTTTTAAAGTGGGCGGATGTTAACAGTCGGGATTAGCTGGTTCTGACCTCCTGCAGGGGAACACTGAGGGGAGTTATTCGTGTGCCTGATGAGGTAAAAATGCTCTGTGTGTTTTCTGCAGGTTCACGCAGAACTTGTCGGTGTTCAGGAGGGAGGTAAACGACAGCATGAAGAACTCGACATACGGTGTCAACAGCAACGACATGATGAGCTGACATTCCACGCGGCCGCCTGCCGAGCTCGCCCGGCCCCTCGACCCGCCTCTCCACGGCCTCCTACCCCTCACCTCTCTGCATCCCCTCTCCCCCCGGGCCCGGATGCCCGGGGATCATCACCCCGCCACGACACCGATTCAGCCCTCCCCTCCCCTCCTCCTTTTGATATAAGCATATATAAATATATACAGATCTATTTTAAAGCCAGCCCGCCGCGCCCGGCTCACCTGGCTGCTTGAACAGAGGGGGGGAAGGGGGAGGGAGCATGTCTGAGCACTCTGAATCACTGACAGGAAGTGGAGTGCGCCGCAGCCAGAAGAGGCGGCGAGGGGACGAAGGGACGAACGCCGGTAAACGTAGTAATCCGCTTCTGCCTGCCTTGTATAGAAACCACCCGAGAAACCAAGTGTACATTTTCTTTCGTAACATTTTGAACAATGTTTATAATGATCGACTTTAAAAACCCACAAAGACGAGACGACAAACCAACGTGTGATTGAGCTTTTTACAGAATAGTGAGTTAGTGCACATGTCTGTCTGCGTGGGCGCGAGGCCAGAGGGTGGGCGGGGCAAGAACAGGAAGCAGAGGTACACACACTAACGGAAAGGGAGGCTCAGAGCATCCATGTTGTACATTTTTCTCCGTCTCTGCTGCTTGAAGTGATGTAAATATTCCCGAATGACGGCCTCAGAGGGACCGTCCTGCTGCTTTTCCTCCTCAGCGTCACAAAACCGTCACACTTTGGTCACAGCGAGGCAGAAAAACGTCGCCTCCGTCCTCATTTCCTGTTTTTCTTTGCCCACAACACTAACCTGGAGATCTTTGGGCTTTTCGGTGGTGCTCGGACTGAATTAAACACCTTCAGCAGACCAAACATCTTTCATTAGAGCCGCTTTTATTGTGAAGGCTCGCTAAACCTTCAGCTTAAAGTTGGTCTAATGTCAGCATGTTTGTCAGAGCGTCATAACAATGATTTAAAGGCAAAAATAGTGATTAGCTCCTGTTTTTCTTGGTCACGTGAAACTTTTTGTCCAGCCATCATTTTAAAAAGAAAAAAAAAACACCTTCAGCTGTGAAAAAACAAAGGTTAAAAATGCTGAAGCTTTTCTGATTCTTCACATTTTTCAGTTTTCTGGCCTTTTTTCATAATCAAAGAAACGCTTCATCATCGTCATTATTATTATTATAACTGTAAGCTGCAGAACAATAAGCTGGCACTTCATCAACTTCAGTTTGACTAAAGCGCGATCAAAACAAAACTTTACCTCTTTAAGTTTACAGTAGACTGACATTTCAGTGTTCAGAGAAGTTCAGGGTGTCATCAGGCTGACAGGAGGTCACAACCCAGGTTTCCAAATACAGAGGAAATCATCAAAGCCGTATTTGTATGATAATTATTATTATCATTATTATTATTATTATTATTATTATTATTACTGGAGCTGCAGTGATGATTTTAGAGACAACGCAAAGCCGAACATAATTATCAATATTCAGTCAGATTTTTGATGATATAATCTGCTGATTATTCCTTGATTAGAGCTTCTGTTGTGAGGAAGAGTCGTAAAAGTTTTCAGCCTCAAAATGTTTCAAATGTTGAACTTTTAGATATTTTGTTCTTCTTAAGTTCCAGCTTTTCTTTTTCCTGCGACACTAAAGCAGATCATTAACTTGCTTGTTCTGATGATTAATTAAAGCTGCGTTATTTTAAACTCTTCATCTTTGGGTTTTTAAACGTTCATCAAACATCTGAAGACATCTCCTTAAAAGTTATTTTTCATTTTTTCCCTGTTATTCAGATGTTATTGATTTATGTAACAAAATGATCTGCAGCATTTCAGTCTCGAGCTCCTGAAGCTGATGGACTTCCTGCTTTCGCCCCACTTAACAGTTTTCAGCTCTCCGATATCTTCACCTTAAAAATTTTCATGCTTTCTGTAGATTTTTTCCCCCCCTTTGTAATAAAAATAAACTTTCCCAATAAAACCAGCAGAAAACGAGGATATAATCACGCTCAGTTATCATATTTTCAGTTAAGTTAACACAATGAGTCATGTAAAACTAGATGTGAGGGTTCTTTTTCAGACAGACTTTAAACGCATCGTAAAAACGACATGTTTGAACCTCCACAAATCTTCTTTGACATCAGAGGAGTTGCTGATCATAATGAACACTCGAGCCTTTAAACAGTCTTCAAACTCAGGAAAAAGACTGTTAAAGTGATCACATGGTAACGTTACAGTATTACCCCGATTCGCCTCGATGACTAGTTTAATATTGCGACTTTTACAGGATTTTGTCGGGTTAAGAGTTTATGTCTCAGAGGTTTGTGGCGGTGACGTTCTCGAGTGTCTGACCAACAAAGTCCAAAAACACTGAATCCACTGACCGAGGAAAACGTTTAAAGCTGAGCTGAAACCTCCACAGATCTTGAGGCAGCACCAATTTCTACCGAGACTTAAGTCGAATATGGCGCCATGGCGGCATTTAAAGACACATGACCAAGAAAAACCAGTCAGGGAGGAAGGTCACCGTTTGTTCATCACCGCGTGAATCGGTTCTTTGGCAGTTTTCGGCGTACGTTGGGTCATAATTTCCGATATTTCACGTTTCACCACATTATTTGTCGTTTTCATGCAGTTAAAAAACGTGAAATCCTCTCCAGGATCAGCTGACTGAATTCACAGAAACTGATGGAGGTTTTTTTTTTTTGTTTGTTTGTTTGTGTTTTTTTTTTTTGTAAAAGCAGCAGAACTTCCCTTTAAGGTGCCGTCTGCGCCGCCGCGGCTCCGCCTTCCTCTGAGCAAGACGGCGGTGCCGGTGGCGACGTCCTG
This sequence comes from Oreochromis niloticus, assembly GCF_001858045.2. Taxonomy (NCBI): domain Eukaryota; kingdom Metazoa; phylum Chordata; class Actinopteri; order Cichliformes; family Cichlidae; genus Oreochromis; species Oreochromis niloticus. Next base: position 37,367,753 of record NC_031972.2, on the reverse strand, counting down.
CAGGTGTCACACGCCTGCTGCTTGATGAACGTGTAAGCAACATGGTCACAGCTACATTTTCCCCTCTGGTAGGCTGGGTGCAGTTTCCACCATTTTGTTTACACTCTGGATTCCTCGGACCAGGTCTCGGCCTGCCCCCCTTTTTTAGGGAGTCCTTTTTGGCGTGTGCGTTGATGTTGTGTGTGTTTGCGTGTGCGTGGAGTGGAGTGGTTCTCTGTTGCCTGGCGTGCGTGTATGTGGCGTCTCACGGTGCTGCGACGGCTTGAACCCGCAATGGAGCTCAAACAGCCAAGGTCCGAGCCGCCAAGCGGGAAGCGACGAGGGGAAACCATCGAGGCGGGAGTGCGGCGAAGGCGTCCAGATCGGTCGTCAAACCTTGGCAGAAGGTGTACAAAGAGAAGCAGGAAGTGGAGTCTATTAGCAACTTGTGTTACTCTCTACGATGTTGCTGCTAACTGTTTGTGACAACTAGCTCATCTCTAACCATGTCAGCACTCACGGATGTTTATTGAGTTCCTAATTTTTTGGCTTGTGTCCCTGATGTGAATGTGTTGGGTCCATAGAGTGAATAGCTGTTTGAGTTGTTTGGATGTCTGCTACATATAGTGTAAGCATTGTGACTGCAAATAAACCTCATTGATTTTTACCTTGCTGCCTCGCATCCTCTCCTTGATCTCAGGTGATCTACAGCTCGCCACAGGTGCTCAGCAGCAGTGCTGCTCATTTTGTGAGCTTATGTTCACAACATCAACAGTCAACAAGACTATGAACCTCCCACAAGCTTGTCCTCTTTTTTTCCATCTTCATCAGCCTTTGTCAAATATGTCCACTCTCCTCTGATGTCATCCTGCTCGCTGCCACTGAAGATCGGATCATCTTAAGACAGCGTTAGGGCCACCATCTCCAAACCATACATCATTATAGTCCTAAACATCGTAGGTGACAAGATGCTCAGAATCAGTTTTACTTGTATAACACGAAGCCACAGCATCAGTCACATCAAGGTGCTTTATATTGTAAGATAAAAACCCCACAAATGCAGAGAAATCCCAACCGTGAGCAAGCACTTGGTGAGAGTGGGAAGGAAAAACTCCCTTTTAACAGGAAGAAACCTCTGGCCAAAAAAGTCTCAGGGAGGGGTGGCCTAAGGCTTCCACCTGCTAAGGGGTAGGAGAGAGAGACGGGACAAAAGAAATAAAGTAGCACTAAACATCATCACCACTGTCTCTGCTTCACCTCCAAGTAAAGGTGTTTCCTTATGTAGAAAAATGGGGGCGTAACTGTATGCAGATTGCACAGTCTGGCTGCTTCACACTGAGGCTACGTCCACACGTACCCGGGTATTTTTGAAAACGCAGATTTTTCTATGCGTTTGCACCTTTCGTCCACACGTAAACGGCGTTTTTGGTCACTGAAAACGGAGATTTCTAAAAACGCCTGCCAGGGTGGATATTTTCGAAAACTCCGTTTTTGCATTTACGTGTGGACAAGAAAAACGGAGAAAACGCAGCGTCAAAGGTGTGCGCCTTTTTTGACGTCACACTGTGCGCGACGTTATTGTTTAGGTGAAATGAATTTCTACAATACTGTTACTGTTAATTTTACTCTCTGTAGTGTTTAAATGCTTACATATACGGACATTTTCATGTGCTACATCAGGAAATGAGGCTAAATATCTGAGAGCAAGCTAAGGTCAGCCAGCTAGCTGATAAATTCTAAATCAAGTAGCGTGCCATGTTAGCAATTAACATCAACCAGAGAAAATCCAGTTTAATCTGATGAAGTCTATTTGAATAAACAGGAAGTTAACTTTCAGTTTAAGGATAATTATTATAGTAATGCTAGCAAGCTAACCTAAAAACAAGTGATGTAATTTTAAATGTTGATTTTTTTTCACAATTAAATTGTGTAACAGTATAAAGAGGCTAACTAGCTAACATTAGCCAGGTAAACATATTTTATCTAATAATGTGTTCCATTTGAAGTGGGAGGCAATGTCTGAGTTGGAGCTTTCGACTAGATGGCCCCCAAAGTTGAATTTACTGAGTTGGAAAGTCGGAACAGGCCCGCCAACCCTGACTTAACGAACCAAGATGGCGGCAGTGCAAGTTAACATTAGCACAACACTTCTATAACAGACTTTCTTCAGATGCAGCTTTGTAGACTTGGTGAATTTGCTGGGACATGCACTCATAGGGAGATTGTTGTATCGTGTTAACACACCTGAATGCTGTTACTGAGGTGTTCACACTCATGATCAGTTAATCCATGCATTGATTAGCAGTACCTGCCTGATACTAACCCTCTAAATTCAGTAGAAGCAGAAAAAGGTGGATTGTATCTTTAGACTTACACATTGATATAACTGTTTAGTGTGACTGGAAGCAACACAAAAATAGTGTTAAACATTTTCGCAATTCAAGGACTAATTTTGCTGTTTATATTTCTCCATCTACCTTCACAGTGTGTAAGACTGTGATCCCTTCTCCTGCTTGTGTAAAGTAAATCAGTTTTACAGAAGCTTCAGGTTTCTGTTGCGACTGCTGTGTGTTTGAAGTTTTTGTTTGAAGCTTCGGTAAATCCTCTGCGAGGCCTCAGAGAGCGTTCATGAAGACGTCCCTCCAGCAGGCACTTTTGTTTTGGGAGGTAAAACAGAGTTTAAACACAGGGATCGGCGGTGAAATGAAGCTCAGGTTTTATTGGGTCAGACAGATACATTTCTGTTATTACAAAATAAAATAACCACTTGTGATTGGCACAAAAAACTTGAAACTTTACAGTAAATACAAAATTCATTGTGTTCATTACATCGATTTTAAATGTTCAGGAACTGTGAAGAACACTTTCAAACAGGTCAGGTAGCGTTGGTGACAAAGACTTCGGTGCTGTTCTGGTTTGTAGAAACGGTTCTGATCCGATCAAAAGTTTTAATGTCGGACATCAAAATAAACACTGATGGAAACTTTTCTGGAATAACGAGCGAAGCCTCGGAGACGTCGGCTCCACTCTGACGGTCTGCAGGGCCGGGATCCTGACTGCAGGTTAGCTTTTTGAACTTTTGGACTTGAACACAACATTGTTGTAACCCTCTCTGTTCCTGGCGATCTCAATCGCGAAGAACTGAACCCTGGTGGCTGAAACCAGAGAAACAGGAATCAGTCAGAACTCACCTTTATGGGTTTTTTAATAAAAGTGTCATTTTGTCTCAAATCAACAAATCTTATTTTCTGCTCAAACATCCTAGATCTGCAAAAAAAATCTTAAGATCCAGACTTTGAACATTAATTTAAAAGTGCTGTGGAGTTTTAGCTTCATAGTTCAAACACTTTTCTATTCATTTTGTAAAATTCTGGACATTTTTTAGCATATTGAAATCTGAAACATAAATCTCTAAGCTGTAAGAAACTTTCACTGTTCTTTCTCATCATCTACATCAATCAGGATCTGTATTTTAGGACCGATACATTAAAAAATGCCAAACTTTGGAGAACACACGGAGGTTTAATTCTATTCTACAGGCAGCATAGTGGTGCGGTGATTAGCACTGTTGCCTTTACCACCATTCTATCTAGAGTTCGCACATTCGTGTTTGCGTGGGTTCTCTCTGGGTACTCGGCTACCGGGTACCATGGTCCAAAGACATGCAGTTAGGCTAATTGGTAATTCCAGTTTGCCCATAGGTGTGAGTGCGAATGGTTGTCTGTCTGTGTTAGACTAGGGTGTGCCCCCCCTCTCACCCAATGGTACAGGCAACAGTGACCCTGACAAGAGGATGGATGAACTTTTGGTTTGGAGATATGAAATGAAGCAAAGCAGTATCTATGATTCAGTTTGGATACTTGTTCTTGTTGTTGATACTTGTACTTGAGTATAAACATCGTGAATTAAATGTTTACCAAAGATGGTGTTTTCCTCCGTGTAGTCCCTCTCGCAGTCCAGTCGCAGCAGCGTGCCATAGTTGAAGTCTTCGACGAGTCCTTCGAACTGGTTACAGAATGGACGCCACGTCTGAAAACACAAACCAAAGCTGTCTGATCCACCCAGCATCTGTGACTCTAAGCACTGATGGAGGAGCAGGCTGAGCTAACGGCAGGTGCTGACTGACCTCTTTGGCCTTTTCAGACTTAAGGTCGTCGGCGTTGAGCAGTTTTATGTCGAGGTCTTTGAAGGTTTCCCTGAAGCTCGAGTAGATTTTGTCGTCCATCTTCGTCAGCTTCAGGAACTTTGGATCCACCGACGAGATGAGCTGAAGGCAGAACAGAATCAAACACCTCATAGTCAAAACCCACAGCGCTCAGCTGGTAATACAGATCATGTGATCTTCAGCCTGCTGAGGTCAGATAAAGGCAGTCGATTTTGTGAAGGAACATCACGCCGTCGTCTTTAATAAAGCGCAGCATTCCTGCAGATAACCAAGCCTTTGACCTTCGAGCAGACATGGTGTGTACTAGTTTCAAACCAGTAACTAATAATAAATATAACGAGTCATAACCAGCTCCATTAACATGGTGAAGGGTGGAGCAGCAGGTGGACTTACATTGAAGTAAACCTCCGCGTGGTTGTAGGCCTTCATTGCCCACATGACCTCGAGCCGCGGCTGAAAGGAGACAAAAAGTTTGGATTCATCACACTGTCAGGAATGTTTCTTTGGGAACATTCAGGAATAACTACGAGGTGTTCACAGCACCACAGAATTGTTTCACATTTCATGTTTAACGTGAGGTCCTCTAAGGACACAGTGACTGATGAAGATGATGACGTAAACTTACATCATTCCCATAAGCCTCTGCAGGCAGAGACAGAGCATGTGCAGCTGCTGCAGCTCCCTCCGCACCCTGAAAACACACAAACACACACCGTCACACACTCCAGTATCATCACGGTCTGTCATGGTCAAACACACTGAGCAATAAAGATCGTTTGAGTCATCAGCAGGAACGCATGAGCTTCAAGTTTTCCACCAACTGGTGGGGCACAGGATTATGTTGGAAACTTGAATTAATAAAAAAACATAAATCCCACTTTCACTCTCTGATGGTGTTCTGTGTCTACGGAGGTCCAATTCTGCCAGGATAAAATAATAAATATTTAATAAAGAAACTAAAACAAACTAAATTAATATGTGACTTCACAAATCAGAACTGAGATTAAAGAAATAAAGTTGATATTTACATAAAAAACTATTTTATCATGATCATTTTTTCCTTTTTAAAATTATTACATTATCATAAATCATACAACTATTTATTTTAATATTTTAAGCATTTGTGAATTTTTAATTTGGTTTATTTTTATATGTTATTTACATTTTTGACTATTCAATATTTTATCTATTATTTTTGTTTTTGTTAAGTTATATCTCAATATTTAAATCTTACTTAAAATTCTACATTATTAATTTTGATCATTATTATATATATATATATATATATACACACACACACACACAAACACACACTTTTTTTTTAACCATTTGGATTGTTTTAACTCACACTTCTGATTTCTTGCTCAAATTTTTTAACTTTTAATCTCTGAATTTTTATTTTGTACGTCCTGACTTTGACGATAACCAGGCAGCACAGTCAGATGTCACAGAGGCTGATCTCGTTGAAAAAGGCGTGAAGAGAAGGCTTCAAACACTGACTCCAACCCCTGCGATCATCATCACGCCTCAGCAGGTCGCACTCTGATTCATTCACTGATCTGATTTTCATGTCTCCTTCATCACGCTGTTGGACAGGAAGCCTTAAACTGGTTCCAGTTAAAGTCTCAGAGCTCTAATGTGCAGCTATCACCTTAGAAATAAACAGCACAACTGATCACGCTCAGACACAAAATCATTCACTGCAATTCAAATCTTTATCTTACTTGTCTGTGGCACAAATGAATGCAGAGAGCCCATATTAACAGAGAAAGTTGATAACCACAGTAGTTTTATAAAAACGAGCCAACTCAAAGAAAGCCTGACACTGATGAACTTCCAGTGTGACCACGACCCTCTGATCAACTACCTGCTAATAAAAATAATTAAGAGCATTAAGTTTAGATATTTTTTAAATATTCAGCTGTTTGTTCATAAACACAAACAGAAATCAGGTGATCAGTCTCTTACTTCCGGAATAAACAAAGCCACACTGACCACGTGAGGCGTTAGGTACAGAGAGCAGAGCTGCACGTGGCGAGCAGCCGTAACAGTCTCTACAGTTTTTATCACAAAAAACATTTATCAGTGAGCGAGCTGAACACAGAGGTCAAAGGTCAGAGCTCATCGCTCCCTGCACGTGTGATTCTCTCAGCTAGCTACCTTTAGCTGTTAGCTAAACATCTCGAGCTGCGTCGGTAAACCGCGCGTGTCAGCCTCATTTCAGCGTCTCCGTTAAATCAGTTCACAGACAGCACCAACACACGAACACACGCGCGGGTTTTCACAATTAAAGTCGTACCAGAGCGGCCAGTCCGTTGTCTGACGCCATGTCTCCCATCCGAAGATCGTCTACGAATCATAAGATGGACCACTGTCAGACACTTCACGCATGCGCAGTGTCTTGCGTGGGTCCCAGCGACTCATCAACAGTGACTCATCTTCTATTTTTACGATCTCTGATCTCAACTTTAACACCGTGTTACGTCACAACATTTAAAGGGCCAGAGGTGCGCTAAATTAAATTTAAGGAAGTCCAAAGAGGGTAAAATGAAAAAAATGAGTGACAAAAGAAAAAAAAAATATCTACTGCCCTCAAAACCAAAAACAGTGAAATATTATTTTTTACTTAATTATTAACTTTAATCAATAATAATTAAACAAATAAAACTAAATGAAAAGTACATAACATTTATGTAATGATTAATTTATTAAATTTAATGTGTAAATGTTATATCAAACATTTCTGTCTTCTTTTGAAATAACCATCAATGAGATTAGAAATTATATGATTTATATGTTTTTGTAAAAATCAATAAAAATAATAATAATTATACTCTATCTTTGTTTCTTTCACCTTGTATATCTAAATGTAATTCCATTTATAACTACGTTTGTTACTGCTTGCTTTCATTTTTATATGGATCTAATTTTTATTTTTTAATGATATTTTATGAATTTACTTCATATGTAATCTTGTGTTATCTTGTGCTCCTAAATGTAATGAACACATATGAAAATATTTAATTAAATGTTTTATTTATCTAATTTATTTCTTTAAAAAATAAATAAATAACAGTGATCAATCTGAAGGAATTACTCACTAATACAGTCTGCAGTCTGTGCTGCCCCCCGTGGCAACTGAATGAATTTCATGTCTAGGTCCAAAACAGTTTTTGTTTTTTAAAAAAATTCAGAGTAACGTTTGAATGAATTTATGTTAAATCACAATAGTATTATGGTACGCAGACATAAACAAGACCACTGAACTGAAAAATATGATTACAGTAGTAAAATACAAAGGCATTGACAAAGAGATTTAATCGTGGTTTAAAATGTTCAATGTTTCAGTCTCAGATCACATGATCTCATAATTCTGAATTATTATTATGTTATTTTACAATTTATGCTACAAAAAATTACGAATTTGGACAGTAAATTGTTTAAATTAAAAAAGTAATATCATTGAACAAAATGTTTTTTTCCCTAAAACAGTCATTTAATCTCAAAATGTGAACATGTTGTAATTTCTTTATTTAATTAAGTTTTTGTAATGTTTAAAATTATTATTATGCTGTTATTTGACTCCTCAATCCTGAAGATGTGGGGTATGAGTGGTTATAAAAATTTTATAAAATAGGGCTGTCACTATATCACATGATAAAGTATTATGATATGTGTGTATGCATGTGTAAATATAAGGAAATATAGAAATTAATAATAATTTGTCTAATTTTTTTCATATGAATCTATAATTATGTAATGTGAGTATTATGAACACAATAATAATATTTAATACTTTATTGTTATTATCAGTGCTGGTAGTATCTCACGCCATCAGGCCAACAGTTGGACATTTGATCTGAAAAATGCACCTGATGTAAATAAATAAATGAAATCTACATCCTCTGTAAATGAAAAACAATAAAATAAATAAAAACTTGGGAGTGGCTTTGCTTTTTTGGCAGATTTGGGCTTCCTTAGCGGGTGGTACATTGTGAGAATATATGCTGTAATTTTTGTAATCAGACGTAATATTTTCCCGTGTTAATCAGATAAACAGAGTTTCCTCTGATCACTGTAAATGTTTCTTGTTTGGTGTCTTTTTTGGTAAATCAGGTGAGGTGGGTGGGTGGGGGTTTCTGGCTCTTTCTGATTGGTTGGAGCATGAAGCTTCGGTTTCTCGGTGCTGAGCTCCTGTTTTTATGTATTTATGATTTTATTTAATGCGAACGTCACAAACGTTTCCTCCCCCCGCGGAGCTCCACAGTGGACCGACCCGGGCAACAGGAAAACATCCTCCTCCTTCTCCTCCTCCGCCTGCTGGGGTCACAGCAGCCCCCAGCCCGGGCTTTAAAAGCAGCCAGCCGCCACCTCCTCCTTTTTCTCCTCCCTCCACCCTTCCTCCTCCTCCTGTCGGGGCTGTGAGGACGGAGCGCCTCCTCTCCTCTCATCTCCGGTCAGCCTGATTCTCCTGCTCGGAGGTAAGATCTCCCTCTGTGCGCGTTTCTGTTTTTCTCGCGTCGCTGCAGACGCACTTGTCTCCTCCTCACCCTCCTCTTCCTCCGCGTAATGAAGCCTCAGATCGGCCACATGACCGCAGAGTTCCTTCATCCCTCCGCTGCTCCTCAGCTCGGAATAAAAAACAGCGTCTCAGGTTCAGTGTGTGTGTGTGTGTGTGTGTGTGTTCGGGTGTTTTCGGGCCTCAACCGACTCTGAGGAGGAAGGAGATCTGAGGTCGGTATGATGTTTTGATGGGGGGGGGGCGGGTTTCTGTGAAATGTAGAAAATAAAGAGAAATGATGATGATGAGGAGGAGGAGGAAGAGGAGGTTTAAAGCCTGCTCCAGGAGGGGAGCAGCAGTTGATTCAGTCTCTAAAACATGAGGGAATGATGAGAATGCTACTGCTGCTCCTGGAGGAGGCAGGAGGAGCTCAGCGTTTACCTCCAAACAGATTAAGAGGAGCTGCAGGTGTGTTTGGTATTTATGGCTCAGCTGTTGGTCAGAAAGTCACACCTGGCCCATTAGAGGCAGAGCTGAGACAGTCAGGGATTCATGAGGCTGCCTGAAGACAGAGTTAGAACAGCTGCTCTTTGGGCCACATGTGGTGCTGATGTCACAGCAGAGCTAACATCTGGGACATTTAAGGCTGCACTGAAGCAGCCAGAAGACCCTCAGCCAATCGTAGCCCAAACACTTGCAGCTGAGGACCAAAAGTCATCATCGCTAACGTTCCTCATGCTCTCAGAGATCGTGGACACCGAGGTCTCTGTGAGAGCAGCTGCGACGCTCTGGCACTGATCAGTTCTTCTATCGGTGATTAATCAGAGAAACTCGATCAGTTCAATCCACAAAACATCAGAATCGGTGAAATGCTCTCTCACAGGAAGCTGGATCAGTCTCTGGAAGTCATTTACTGATCATCACTGAACTGTTGGAGTGAATAAGTTTCTGGGATGGGAGCTGAAACGTTTTCAGGAAACTTACAGAAGTCCAGTCGATTTCTCCTTAGCTCCTTAGATTTGAGCTGTTGATTCATCAGCTGATTGGTTTATTGGTTCTGGTTGTTTACAATCATGAGTCCAAGGCCTCCCAATAAAATCTGATATCAGATTTTAGATGGAGAAGCTTCCAATCAGTGCCTGGAATCTGCCGATAAGGTCGGAGTTCAGACCTGATGTTCTCTGAGGTGGAGTGGTGATGAGGATCTCCTCTGACAGAGTCACCATGGTGGATCCTTCTGAGTGTTTCTGTAGCTTCACAGTTAGAAACCTTCCAGTGTTTCTCATTTGACTTGTATTTGGTCTGCAGCTGTTTTCATGATCTGGTTCATTATTTGAGTCATTTTCCTGTTTTTTTTTTTCTGTTCAGATGACACACTTGGACTTTTTGAAGGTTTTTTAATGAAACCAGTGAAAGCATGGCTGACATGCTGCAGACCGTCTATGAGTTTCCGGCCTGTGTGCTGCTGGGATGTGGATATGAAGCAGGCCGCTGCCTGGATCCACCCAGCGTCTGTAAAGTGTGTTTAAGTGTGTCTGTGTGTGCTCGGGCTAATGGCAGATAAAAGCTCTCAGTGATAAGACTATCGGCCACACAGAGCACTCAGCCTGCTGTCAGTCCTCAGAGACACTCAGCACAGTCAAGTAACCGAGTACTTTTAATCAGCAAGCCGCTGTAACTGCAGCCTCAGCTTTCTGCAAAGAAAAGCAGCGAAGAGTGATTTAAACCACGAGCTACAGAAATAAAACAATAAAATGTACAAAAATGATCCCTGTTATTGAAAAATAAAAAAGAGCGCTCCAGAGGGCGTCCCTCCTGGAGCTTGATCGGGTCTGCATCAGTGTGTGGTATCTCCTAATTGTCCTTATTTCATTTGTATTTGTGAACATATGATTGTTTTTGTTGGATTTCACAATGTCTAAGAATCCTCCCAACAGTTCCTCATTAGCAAACTGAGTGATTTCTATCCACATCCTGCTAGAAAAACCGACGTGATCCCCGAACCTGCTCGGTGCAAGAATAAAACGTTTTAAAACATAATGAAGTGAAACTAAAGCAGGAAACATTAATAAAGAATAATTCATTGAAGTCAGCCTGCTTTTAGATGTTTCATGTTTAAAGGTTTCACTTCCAGCTGCTCACAGCCCTCCATCCTTCAGACACGGCCTTCATCGTTATTGTGCAAACACACTCAACATACAGTCATGACGGCCTCACATGGTTATTAGAGCAAATGTTATAAAATTACAATAAAACATCTAAAAATGTAGAAAAGCAACAAAAACAGTGATAACGGGAAACTGAGTCCACCTTAAAAGTTTAGGATAAATCATTCGTCATGTTATTAATGCTGTGTTATCCGGGGCCGGGTGGCTGAGGCAGCAGCCTAAGTAGAGAAGCCCAGACCATCCCTCTCTCCGGCCACCTCCTCCAGCTTATCTGGAGACGCTCCAGCTTGTCCTGGGTCCAGAGGAGGCCCCAGGAGATCTTACGTGCATTGATCAAAGAAAACAGCGATGGAGAAACTGAAGCTGAAATCAGATGTGTTAAAAACCCTGGAAGGGCAGAGGTGAACCTTCATCTCTGAGGTCTCTGGAAACATTTGAAACTGGATTTTTTTTAAAAATCATGAAACCATTAGCATCAGTGTAGCCAATCAGAAACAAGGAGTTTACAGTTAGAAGGTTAGATGGGCTGATCCAGGTTTACCCTGCTCCAGAGCGAGGGGGGCATCAGGGTAAGAAGTGATGCTCCCATCATGCCTCGGGCCTGTTGTACCAGCCTGTGTGGGCAGGTCTGAGGTTGCTTCAGGTGGTCGGGTCAGAGGTCAGCTAACTGAGTTGAAGGAGGCTGGTTTCTCCTTTAGACATTCCTTCTTCCTGATGGTACAGACGTATTCCAAGAAGATCAAGCTGGGATTTATTAAGTCCATCCTGAACCGGAGAAGGTTTCACCCCATGGTCTGACTCCATCACCACCAGAAAAACGAGCAGAAACAGAAACAAACTCTGTGAGCTCATCAAAACAAAACCATGGCGAGTGTGTGCTGCCATTAAACCGGGAGAAACTGCTTCAGTGCCCCCCCCCCCCGGGTTATGGTAGATGGGCCCTCCTCCGTGAGCCTGGTTTCATCCAGTTAAAAGGGAGTTTTTCCTTCCCACCCACCATCGCCAAGTATATCATAGGTGTTCATCTGATTGTTGGTCTTTTTACCTCACGGTAGCTCTTTGAGTCGACCATTGCTTTGATTTGGTGCTGTATAAATTGAATTAGGGAGCTCGTTAACAGAAGCAGGTGTTTACAGCGGGTTTCTTCTCAGCCTTTAAGATAAATTAAAGCTGCTGGATGAGTTTATACTGTTTGACCTCCTGCGGGAGATCTGAGCGTGCTCCTGGGTAACGTTTGGAGGAGAACCGTCACTGTGACTCTCACACATGTTCACAGATCAGGTTCAGCTGAGGTCGCTCTCCTCTCACCGATCTGGTGTCAGATTTTATGGTTGGACAGCGATGGAGGGGGGGAGGGTGAAGCTGCTCTCCTGACTCTGAGGACAAGCGTAACCACAGCAGCCGTTAGCAGCGGCTGGGCGTCGCCCGGCTGGGCGAGCTGATAAACAGCAGAGGGGAGGGAGAGGAAGGGAGGAGGACGACGAGATGAAAGGAGGTGGTGGGGGACGGTCAGAGGAAGGATGGAGGATATCCTCCCCCAGCTCTCGTGTTGTTTAGGTAGAAGGTGTGCCCCCTCCCCTCTGACAGCCTCGCTGTGACTCTCCAGCAGTCGTCCGTCCTCAGCAGCTCCAAACACCGTCTGAGCCGTGAGTAACACCTTTAACGCTGAACGCTCTTCATCAGGACGCTGTCACGCATCCTCACAAAGCTGCAGCACCTTCAGCTCGTTTATCACCGTCAGACTTTCAGCATCAACACAAAGATTCAGATATTCACTTTACTCTGTCTTGAAGTCACCGCGGCAACCTGAACATCACCACAAGTCTGCGTCTACTTCCTGAAACTCTTCGCAGCCAATCAGAGAGCTTACTGGAGAGACCAAACTGAGAAATGTAAGTCAAAAAAATAAACACCACAAAAACATGAAACAATAAAACAAAGACAGAGTAAAAATAAAACAGAACAAAAACAAAGCTAATCTACCAAAATAAAATCAAAATAAAAACAGAAACAGAAACTGCATTTTAAATTAGTTTGAAAAAAATTGTCCAAAAACTTCAACAAAAGCCTGTTAAAGGTTAAAAAAATTTTGATTAAAAAATACATTTTAAATAAAGAACCAAAAACTACAAAAAAAATTAAAAACGCAGCCAAAACTCTTAAAAACAACAAAATAAAATAAAATCATCTCAAAACTCTGCTGATGGGATGTCAACGGTAAAGGAAACAAAGGATATGAAACAAAGTCCCCAGAATGCTTCGATGCTTCTTCCTGCATCCTTCCTCCTGTTCTGTTTCCTTCTCTCTGTTTCCTCCTGGATGTTTCCAGTGGTTTCAGGAAGGAAACGAGCTGACATCATGTCTGAGGCTGTGCTGTGAGAGAAATTGCTCTTCCTCTGATCCTGGATCAGATGAGTTGAGCTCATTCGTTGGAGCAGCTGATGCGTTCACTAACCCTCTCTCTGTTTTTCCTCTGCAGCTGCTTAAATCAGGTCGGAGCGACTTTCGTGTCCACAGCTATGCAGAAGGTAATGAGTCACTGCTGGAGCTCAATCAGCACCACACTCACACCTAAAATATTGCTGCACGATGAGGTTCACACAGACTTCAGCTCAGTGAGCAGTCTGTCACTCTGAAAGTTCATTTACACCTTAAAGCGGATGTATTCTCACTGCAGCAGCTTTGCATGATTCACAGCTCAAAATAATCCTTCATGACCATCATCTGTCTGAAACAAGCTGTTGTTGCTGTCGGGTCAGATCTTCTTCTCCTTCTTGTTTGTTTGTGGTTTTTCACCCGCTCTTTGAGCTGGTGCTAATAAACTGGACTGTTTTCACCTCCTGATCGTCTCTTCTGATTGGCTGTTTGGCAGGTGGAGGGACAGGTAACTCCGGTCAACCTGCCGTCCTCGAGAGGCCCGAGCACCCCGGGGTCTCCGGCGACAGGCATCGTGGTAACGTCACACCTGCTCAGACGTTCAGATGTTTATTTACTCGTTTCATCCATGGAAACATGATTTTAACACATTTACTTTATTTTACTGACATTTTCTACTTTTAGTAAAGGTGCTTTTTGTAAAAACCTGCAAAATGCAGACTTTCACCACAAGTTGGCTGCGTTTACTGTCAAACGTCTGCATGTACTTCAGATTTTTTTGTTTGTTGAAATTTGAGCTCTGATCAGATGATTTTAGTACTTTTAGTTCTTCTTTTATTTTTATGTTCAATGTTGAATTTTTATGCTGAATCCTACCCAGTAAAATTAAACACATTTATACATGGAGTACTTGTATTTGTATCTTTAAGTAATCTTTGTGATGATACTAGGAGTGCTCGTGGTAAATACAGAACTTCCTCTGTCAGGCCCGTGTCAATGACCAGGTGGTGGGCTACAGAGACCTGGCGGCGCTGCCCAGAGATAAAGCCATCCTGCAGGTGGAGAGACCGGACCTGATGACCTACCAACCCCACCTGAGCTTCTCCCCGCTCGACCCGCCACGCAGAGAGGTGCAGGTTTGGATTCTTTTGTAGTTAAGGAACGTTATTGCTTCACTTTTCAACCCTGAAACTGAAATATTTGACTTAAACACTGCTGCTAGTCCATTTGTCAAATGAGCCGACCTCTGACCCCAACAGACAGTACTGATACAGCAGCGTTCAGGGACCGTCAACAAAATCAGAACAGACAGTTTCCATTTCAGCTTCTCCTGCAAATTTAACACTTTTCTCACAAATATTATTAAAAAAACTGGAGTCACATCACTTCCTGTTTCCCTTCGATGGCGCTGATATGCTGTCATTAAAATCCTGACATCAGATTTAAAGTCAGAGGAAAAAAATAATCTGGAATAATCCTTAAAGGAAGATCAGATGAAACTTTTACTTTTTAATGATCATATTTCACAGACGTGCTTTAATTTTTTTTATTTTAACTTCAATTTTCTTCATAATATGCAGGATTTTTTCTATAATATTGAATCCACATTTATTGAAAGAATATCAGCTGAAAAAACAGGTGTGTGTGTGTGAGCGCACAGAGGTGTGTGTTTACAAGTCATTACTGACACTAATGTAATCCTGAGGCCTGTTTGATGCCTCCAGCTGTTGGACTTTATTAAATTCCTGCAGCATCTATGATGACTGTTCATATCTGTGTTTCTCTGCAGAGATCTCTGTCTCCTCCATCCACGTCTCCAGCCTTGTCTCCAACCATGTCTCCTGAGGTAAGACCTCATCAGTGCATGCTGGTGGTAATAACCCAGCTCCATTATTCATTTCCATCCTGGTCTCTTCTCCGCCTTCAGGCCACAGGGATATAAGCTGTTTTTAATGAAATGGCAGCGCTTACATTTTCCGCCTGTTCATTCAGGCCGGGCTTTTCTTTAATGCCCTGGTCCAGTGACCTGGAGTCTGGAACAAAGCCCCGCCCACCCGAGTTAACCTGACCCTGTGACACTGAGTAGACCTGCTTCCGTGATCGATAAGACTCAAACACAAGCTTTGATTGGTGGTTCAGTTCTCGGTGCCACAGCATTTGTTGACCTTTCTAAAACCTCAAGTGGTTCGCAACCTCGGCTTTTTGGGAAAACAGCGGTTTGTACGTGTTCTCATCCAGCTTTCAATCGCAGCTTTGTCTTCGCCGCAGTGTCGAAACCGTGACACTCACTGACTGGCGAACAGAAGGACCTCTGTTCAGACGGCTGGAAACTCCCCTCAGTCAGAGCGCGAGGCCAAAACAAAATAGGAGCTCCGTTTCTATCCAGATTTAAAGGACGGGACATCTGTGCAGAAATCACTCAGTTTGGGTCCTTTTTTAATTTTAATTAGTAAAAAATACATTTACAGCACAAACATGGTCCACAGGTCCAGTTGGTCAAAAGTAAAATCAGGTTGTTTAAAGGAAAAACAGGATTACATGTTTGGATAAGATCAGGTAATCCAGTCCAGCTTTTTTTATCTGGATTAAACTTCTAGTTTGTGTTGTTCAAAACACTGGAACAGGATCAGGATGACTTCCAAAACATCAGGATTACCCTGATCCCAGGGTGGACTCAGAATTTACAAAGAAAAAAAATGAAATAAAGAAAAGTTATTCCAATAAGAAAACTAGAACTGATAAACTTAAGATGATAACAAACTCAGACCTGAACTACAGTTTTTAAATTTTGTCCTATACTTGCATTAAAATACTTGTTTTTAAAGTTTATTTATGGTGAATTGAATTTCATACATGCAATATATTTATATTAAGGACTAGAGCAGGGCGATATGACCAAAAATATTTATCACGATATACATTTGAAAATTTGCAATAACGATATAACTGACGATATAATTGACACTAGACAAAATACTTTACAACTCCACAACTTTATTAGTGCAAAAAACCCCATCAATGTATTTTCACTTAAACAAGCAGCTGTTTTTTATGTGCATTAAAGTTATATAAAAATGTAACAGTGCAAATTCCTCGCTGACAGTTTAACCAAAAGGCATTTCCAGTGGAAACTGTCCGACATATCCTCAGCATAACCATGTATAATATCCACAAAACTTAAAAGAGGTCATACACACACAATACGGTAATATTATGTTGAAGCACAGTACGTATCACTCCGCCAGCCTCCTGCCTACGATAGCTGTAATGCTCCGACAATCCATCAAGCCGTGCGGCTTCGTAGCTTAGCAAAGCTGTACTAAAACATTTGACAGATTTTCGAGCGCCGTGTACCACATAAAATCGTTTCGAGGTCAGTAAACACAACCAGAATTCATACATAAGGCCCGCGGGATTATAAGGGGCACTGTCGATTTTCAGAAAAATCAAAGGATTGATTTTAAGTGTGCCGTATTTTCCAAACAACACCGTAATAACGACGGCCCGCTAGCATGCGCTACCAAAAATAGTGCTTTGTTGTGTATCTGACGGACGAAAGCTAAACCAGTTCCACACCACTGAAGTTGCAGCATTTTTACAAACCAATTCTGGTTTTAACAATCCACTTTAACGATCCACTTTCATTCTTCTCATTCTGCGTCGCTGCCATGTGCGTATGTAAACATAGGCACTGCGCATGCGCGTTTTACCCATATTCTATCGCGATATTTCATTTTCCTATCGTTGCCCAAAATCACACCGGTATTACCGTGAACGGTATGATATGGCCCAGCCCCATTAAGGACTTTAATTTTTATTCATAAAGAAAACAAATATATAATAAAGTGTGAGCTGTGAAGTAAAGTCAAAACCTAAAAAAAGGTTTTGAATTAAGAATGATAAATGCGATCACAGTAGATGACAATTAAATCATTAAAACTTAAAGCAAATCCAGCTCATTAAATCACATCGGAAAATTTGTAAATAGTCTTTATTTTTATTTTCTTTGAAATTACTTAAATGTTATGACTTAAGGACACCATCCACAATGTTTCTGTAAATGATGGTGATTTGTTGTCAGGTCAGTGAAAAAATAAAAACACAGAAAATTAACAAATTTAATTAATTAAAGTTCCTTTATTTTGAGTGAATTTCAGCACCCCCTCCACTGAAATGACATTACTGGTAATCCTTAAAAGTCTACACTAGGATCAGAGTGAACCCGTCCAGTTTTTCTTTGAAAAACCACGACAGACATGAGCTGGACGAGCTGGATTACGTCATCCACCAAAGGAAACATTTTTATCCGGATTACACCTTTAAAAAGCTACAGCCACCTGTCAGCCAAAGAGGCCACGCCACACAGCAGCTTTGTTTTATGGGCCTGTTTGATTTAGACATCAAAGTTCTCATGGTCAGTCATGTGACCCACGCTGATGTTCTGACTCACTGATTGGTCTGAGCTCACCTGTCAGGGCGTTAAAGGTTAAAAGAGTCTGTTTGCTTCCAGGTGAAGGGGCGCAGGGCAGAAAGTGAGAGCGGTTCTCCTGGAGGATCCACGCTGCAGCTGCAGGCCGGACGCAAGATTAGCACAAGCCTGCAGCATTTCCACCGACCAGGTAACACACACACACACACACACACACACACACACACCTGAGGGCTGTCAGGACTCATTAACCCTAAAACCTTTGTCAACCCTCAAGGCAAATTGGCCGTGTCTGAGTCTGAGTTTGTGCGCTCACGCTGCAGGCTTGTTTAAAGACTTGTAGACAGCATGAACGTCACATTTCTGACCCTTCATCACCACTTTGGCTGATTTCCTGTGTTCAGGCAGATAAACAGTTCAAAAACATTCTTTAATTATCTTTTAGTCTTTTATTCGAGATATTTAGAGTTCTGTACTGTCTTCAGCAAACTAAAGACAGGAAACATTGGAGAATCCATAAAAAAAGTTTTTATGCATTTTTTCAGATAACGGGACCAACATTTACAGGAAGCCTCCCATCTACAAACAGGGTGAGCTCCTCCTCCTCTTCCTCACTGTGTGTGTGTCTGTCACTGCTTCGTCACTCAGCAGCTTCATGCTGTCTCCACAGACGCTCACAAACACGGCGAGGGCAGCGGCGTCATCCAGTCAGCAAAGTTTCCCGCAGCCCAGCCACCAGATCCCAACCAGCCCTCCAAGATTGAGACAGAGTACTGGCCCTGCCCACCCTCGCTGGCCGCAATGGGTAACACACACACCGACACACACACACACAAACACATATATACACACGCTCACACACACACACCTGTGCTGTGAGGTCACTGGTAACTCTGAGGCTGAACCTCACAGAGATCGAGTGGCGGAAGAAGAAGAAGGAGCTGCAGGAGGAAGACGAGTTTGAGGACCTGACAGAAGAAGCGAAGACGCTCCAGGAACAGGAGCTGGAGAAGGTTTGTGACCGTCGCCCCCCATTTTCCAGATTCACATTTTACCTAAAAGCATTATCTGACCCGCGGTTTTGTGGCCACTCAGATCAAGTCCAACCTGGGCCGTCTGATCCTGAAGGAGGAGAAGGAGAAAGCCGTCCATTTCAGGAGGAAGACGCAGTCATTGCCCGACAGAACGCACATGCACGGCAGTAAGAGCGCTTGCACACAGCCGCCGCCTCCACATGCCCCACTTTCACCACGGAGCGCTCCTCTGACGTCTCTCTGTCCACTTCTACCTGCAGGTTTGTCAGCAGGTGCCTCCAAGTCTCCATCACGCTCAGGATCAGGCCTGACCCGAGTAAGTGCTCACACATGACACGCTGCAGAGTGAGACCCCCAAACCAGAGTTAAACCGGACTCAGACTCACTTTAAGTGACTTTTTTTTATCTCACTGTGGTAAATGAACAGTTAAAACTGGAATCTGGTTTGAAGTGTTTACAACACGAACACGAGCTTCTGGACAAATGAAGCAGTTTTTCTTCCTGAGCAGCCAGCAGGGGGCGACAGCTGTGGCTGCAGAAACGCTGTTTCATACACGTCCTATAGACGCGTATGAAACAGCTGTTTGTGTTTGTCGGGTCAAACTTTATATAAAATAAAATCTCAGTCCCACCATGTTTCAAAATGGAGGATTAGCTTTGGTATGAAGCCGCACATTAATTGCCTGATGAGTCATTGCACCGATGGAGGTGATGTCACAGTGGCTCCGCCCATCTTTAACCACCCGTGGCATAAATTCAACCCTGAAAAGGACTGGTTGTGTGTTGCAGATGCAGTCGGCAGAGTTTTCCACAGATGGCGATAAAGGACGGCCAGGTACGAGTCCTCGCTCACCTTTTTCATGACATTTCATGACTTCAAACAGCTGCGCTGCGAGTTTATTCTGAGCGTGCAGCTCTCACAGACAATTGGTCACATGAGCCTAACGCACGTCACATGAATCTAAAAACAACCTCAGTTTGTAGAAACGAATCACCTGTGAGTGTGCTGATGAACTGTGCCTGACACACCTGAGTGACATCACTCGGTACTAACCTCTGCTTTTCCTGTCGTGTCTTCTGTCTTTCAGTTGCTCAGGTAAGCATGTCTGTGTGCATGACCTGTTTAAGCTGCACAGCCCTGACACACCTGAGCTTGTTACTGGCCCCGCCCCCACAGCTGTTATAAAGGAGTCTGTGAGGACTGACTCGCTGCTGGAGCCTCTGGTGGTCGAGAAACTGCAGGTTTGACACCCGGAGGTCGACGGTTGAATTTGGGTTCCTGCAGCTTTGCATAACTCAACATAAAGAATCAGCTCCTCTTTACCACTTCAGCACACCACTGGTCACTTTGTGACTGTGAATTGTGGACCAATCAGAAACTTCACAGCAGGGCGACTAACCCCGCCCTCATATATCCTGCAGTCTCACGCCTCTCTAAAGCCTCACTGGTCTGTTATTGTTGGATTATTTCTTATAAAACAGTCTCATAAAGTCTTTGTCTCTGTGATGAACAGTTTGTACAGAGGCCCAGAGAGGTCAAAACACCAGCAAATTGAAAAAAGCAAAAACATCACAGAGGTGATTCAGGTGAACGAGTAATAGCAAACATACACGTTAAGTACATGTGATTAGAACATCATCTCTCCCTCCATCAGCACCAACCAATCCTCGGCTCGTTTTACTGTCACTGTTGCAGGTGTTCATCACATTCTGCTTCATACTGTGAGATTTTGCGATATTTTATTATTCGCTATGTTGCAAGTCGCATTGCATTTGAGCTCTCAGGGCCGCCAGATGCTGTTCTGTGATGCAGCTACTGCAGCTGCTGAGGATAAATCCAAACAGCGCTATGAAGCAGATGTGGCGCAGACCATCAGGAGCAGGAGGGGTTTGATGGCCCACATGTCACAACCCAGCTGATGTTCACAGAGACATTGTTGGGCTTGAGCTTTAACGTGTTGGACTGTGGAGGAAGACTTAAATTAACTTCAGTGACTTTGTGCTGACAGAAGCGTCAGATTAACATGTTGGTTTCATGTGTAGTGTTAAATCTGTCTGAGCATTTTAAATGTGTGTGTGTGTGCAGAACGGAGACGCTCGCAGGGAGCGCATGGACCGAGGAAACTCTTTGCCGAGCATCCTGGAGCAGAAGGTGAGGCGCTCCACGCTCGCATCCCAGGGCTCTGGTAGAGCAGCTCTGCATGATTCACAGTTCAAAATAAAACATATTTATCTTACAGCTGCTCTTTGTGATTGGGAGCCAATCAGAAGACAGCTGACTTCAAAGGGGAGGAGTTAAAACAGGGCATTTCAGACAGGATGAACTGGGAGGGGCTCTTCAAGCCTCAGGATCAGATAAAGGAGGATTATGTTGAACTGTGAATCATGCAAAGCTGCTCTGTGAAGTCTAGGAACAAAATTAGACCCTTTTTAATCACTTGATTACTGATTTTACATCTGAATTTTGTCTGAATTTTAAAAATCAGTTGACGCGAACAATCAACTGATCAGATCTGACTGGTAGTGTCTCTGATATCATTGTAATACTCCTAACTCAGATGTGTACTTTTACTGCAGTGTAGTATCCGAGTACTCCCTCCAGCTGATGGCGTGCTGTGTATTTCAGATCTACCCCTACGAGACGCTTGTTGTGACCCACAGAGGGCGCTGTAAGCTGCCTCCAGGCGTGGACCGCACTCGGCTTGAGGTGAGCGTTACAGGAAGTGGGACGCTGTGCTGGATAGATGTCATTTCCTCTCCTTCTTCTCAGTGTCCCAGCTGAAGCTTCTCTGTGGTAGCACTGGTTTCTCTGGTTTCCCAATTTGACTGTTTAAAGTCAGACTGGTTTGTGCATCCCAGTTTAACTTTAGAACTGGTTTTAACTGGTTTACATAAACCTTCTCAGAGATGGGACTGGTTCCAGTCCTCCCAGTCTGAGCGACGTTGCAGCACGACTGCTTCACTGGAGGTTTTAACTTTTTCTTCTTCTCCTCCCCATCAGCGGCACCTGTCCCCGGAGGAGTTTGAGCAGGTGTTCGGGATGCCGATGGCCGAGTTCGAGCGCCTCTCGCTGTGGAAACGAAATGAACTGAAGAAGAAAGCCTCGCTTTTCTAACAGGAAGTGACCTCATCCCAACAAATACTTGATGAAGCTTTCAAAGTAGGAGGAGAACAAATAAAATATCCAATTCTCAGACACACACAGAGCCAATCACCTCACTCCGACACGTCCTCCATCTTCCTAACCAATCGGGCTCCTGGACGCTTGCCGAGGAGCAGACCAGTCCTGGTTAACCCTTTACTGCAACTAACCTTAACCGATGCACTGATTACCTGTGCTGCACATATAATCACCACTGCTTACAGATCACCACCTTATCTTCATCATCTTCATCACATGTAATCTCTGTAGCTCTGTCTCCTCACGTGGATTATTCCCGGCTCCGGGTCTGATCCACGTCAGGGACCTGCTGCGGGTCCCTCAGATTTCACACCATCTTCAGGTGTTACGCTAACATGAAGCTGCTTCACTTTCATCCTTGTAGTTAGACAGTTAGATGGGATTATTAGTGGGATAGTAAAAATGAAAATGACTTCTTACAGCTTTCCCAATCATTTCCAGGTCTAGGAAAGTCATTATGGACACCTCATAAGGATTTGCGGAAAGAGCAGACCTCAATCTCCAGCGTATCCTGGGTCTGTTAGTCAAACCTCAGATTCAGGGGGATCATGATCTGTATTTACAGAGCTTTCTTTTTAGTGACGGCCCATTATCACAGGCTCAGCACATTCTGCTGATGAAGGAAGCCTGCAGCTCCTCCACGATCCTTCACAGATCTTCAGAGCAGCTCTGGGAGTTGCAGAGACTTCAGGATGTCTGAAACCCTCCAGGCTGCTTCAGGCTGGCTGTAATTCCCTGGAAGACCAGCAGAGGGCACTCTAAGCTTGCCATCAGCCTGTTCTGTCAGCTGCAGAGAAGCAGGCTGCTCCTGGTGATGATTGTGGTCCTGCAGCTTCATGGTAGCGGTCCGGGTCTAACAGCTGATTGTAATGATGAACCACATGCAGCTTTTATTTATTGGACGATTGTACTTTTTCTGCATTTGTCTGCTACTGTGAAGCGTTTTATTTTGAAAATCTTGTTGAAAATATTTTTGGCTGTATAGTTTTTTTCTGTTTTTAAATATTACTCCACGTGGAGTTCAGACCACACACACCTGCAGTTCCTGCTAGCTCACCTGGTGTCACCTGTGCCGTCTCATCCATCCCTTGCAGTCCTGTTTCTGTCCTCTGATATAATGGAGACCATTAAACTTGCAGAGAAACATCTGGCTCTCGAGTCGTCTTTCACACATTTTCACCATAAAAGTCCTCCGTACCTGCATACCAGAGCTCAGACTGGAACCAGTTCCAACCCCACAGCTCAGGGACTGGACAGGTTGTCAGTGTTGAGGCGTTCAGACATTCAGACCTGGGTTCTTACTTAGCTTCCACTTTTATCCTCCAATCACAGTTTTGATCTCCACCTCTGGCTCAACCCCGGCCTCTCTCTGGATCTCTGGGTTTTTCTGCCTTCATCATCATCATCATCCAATGTCCAGTCTCTGTCTCTCTCCAGCAGGGATGTCGAACTCATAGCTGCTCCCTGTCAGTGTGAGAAGTTTAACTGAACATGAGATAGTTTTTCCATACGTTGGAAAAAAATGCCGCCGCAGGAAGTGAAAGAAATCTGTCAGCGCGACTGTTTGAGCTTAAACTGAGAAATGTGTCAAATTACAGCAAAGGTCTGTAATTTTAACACAAAGTTCCTGTTCATTCACAGTGAAAGTTTTTATATTCTTTATTCATTTATAATTTTTCATTTTCCAAAGACATCCAACGGGCCGGATTGAAGACTTTCCCGAGCCAGATCTGGCCCTCGCACCTTATGTTTAACACCCTTGCTTTTACTCATTTAAAACAAAGACTGGAGTCAAATCATTTACACAATGAGCTCACAGCACTGATGTGGGCAGGAAAACACAGCCTGAAAGGTCAGAGTTCATCTGAACACCTCTGTGTGCTCCTGTGGTCATCTCCTTTGATTCTCCTGAGCAGCAGATCTCCTGCTGTGTCAGGTGTGACCGAGTCACAGCAGTTTGGAAATGCCTCTTCCTGTTACTACAGCGTCACACCTCCCAGCTCGCTGTTGATGGTTTCTGCTGTGAGCACTCCAAGCGCCCCCGCCACCATATTTTATTTTTTTAATTAATTTTAATCATCGTCAGCCTTTCCCGCCTGGCTGCGAGCAACTTCACGTGGAGTGAGCAGCAGGTGATGATGTGGAGAGTCTGTGTTGCTTGGTAACAGATAAAAGCTGCACAAAGGACCACCTCCCACGCCGCACTCTGATTGGCAGCTGCTCGGCGACCCGTTCGCACACAGACGGCGTCCTTGAGACCAAAGCACACACACACACACACACACACACACAGACACACTGAGCAGCTGTTGTTGAGTTTTTATTGAATGAGTGAAACGTCTACAGAGATGAGGCCTCGCAGGAATAAATCCAGCTGCTTACAGACAAACATCCAGATGTTTTTTCCTCTCTGTACATTCGGTGAGATATGTTCTGAGAAATGAGGCCCGGCACACACACCCCACCCCCGACCCCCCCACAAAAATAAATCAACAGTCAAATCAAACCCACGCAGGTCCTCATCACACCTGAAGCACACCTGAAACTCCCTCCTCCTCTCCGGGAACGTGTGAAGGGCTCTTCTGTTCTACTAAAACTGCCGGTCTCATTAATCGATTTCAATCAAAAATTACGTAAATTATTATTACTGATGATGATGATGATGGTTATTATTGTTATTTACATCCAGCTCAGAGACGAGGAGGATCGGTGGTTTCTGACTGCCGTCATTTTAAAAGATTCAGCTTTATTCTGCGTCAGCGCTCAAACCATTTATTAACAGATAATTTTATTTATGTACACTTTTAGTTTTTAAACATTTTTTCCTCTGATAAATTCCACAAATTATAATTTTCTGAGATTTTATTAAGAATTTTCAGATTTTTCTCTGATTCGTTTTTGAATATTCTACATGTGTTTTTGACAAAATTCTCTTTTGAAGTTTGAAGCGGTCGAGTGTCAGTGGAGGACACGTTAAACTCACTCCTGTAAAACAGGAACATGACACGTTCCCGGCTTTCCCAAAATATCGGAATATAACAGATCTGTCTGAAGTTCGACCGGCAGAGGAGGCTCGAGTCATTTTTCCAGAATTACGAGCTTCAGCTCAGAAACTGAGTTTTAATAAAGCAGAATGACCCTTCAACTCTTTCCCTCCACTGCCTGCACACTTCCACTCTTGGCTCCGCCCCCTCCCACCTGGATAGTTAAAGCCTAAGTCTATGTTATAAAAAAAAAAAAAAACATCACATTGAAAAGAGGGAACAATTAAAATATACATATATTATAAATGTAAATACTCGCTCGGCGGAGCTCAGTCACACTATCGTTGGCATAAGAAAGGATGTGTGTGTGTGTGTGTGTGTGTGTGTGTGTGTGTGTGTGTGTGTGTGTGTGTGTGTGTGCACGAACACAGCGTTTGAATGAGCGTCACTTCCTCCCCAGACCAAAGAAGAAAAAAAAAAGGTGTGGCTGATACGAAGGTGTGGCGTCGAGTACCAGCTGCCTCCTGATTGCAGGCATCGAGCGGCGCTGAGACTTCTTCCTGTTCAGTCTGGATCTACGATATTTAACCGATGATGAAATAAATTAAGCGCGCCGAGTCGCTCGGACTGAACGGCCTCGTCTGCCGCTCGTGATGGAGGGAGGAGGGAGGGGAGGAAAGGAAAGGAGGCGAGGAAGGAGAGGAGGAGGGAGAGGAGGGGAGGGTCTAGGCCTGAGCGTTGGTGCCGTTCTTGTCCGGGGGTCCGGTGCTCGCCGGCAGATTGTTGAGGGAGGGCGGGGCCTCGTGCTGCTTGCTGTCCCGACGCGGCGGCATCCTCTCGTTGATGCGGTCCAGCCCTCGCGCCTCCTCGAAGCTCTGGATCTTGTGCTGCGGGTTGAAGCCTTGAATGGCTGCGAGGAAACAGGAAGAGGTTAGACACGAGGAGACGTCAAACACAGCCGGGTCAGAAGGTCACGGCCAGCGCTGGACGCCACCGTCCATCTTTACTTTAAAATGTATTTTAAATGTCTGCACGTAATGCTAAGATTTTATGACACATTTCAATGATTTCTCATGAAAATAAATATCAGGAGAAAAAATTTTATTGTGTAAAAAAACTTTCCAGTTATAAGAAATATTTTTTTAAAAATTTTCTTTAAAATTTCAGTAAAATACTTTTATTATTTTTGAGAGCTATACTTTATAAACAAATTACATTTATTTTATAAAATAAATTGTCAAAAATGTAAAATGTAAAGAAAACATTTAATCAAAATTATTTTCAGCAATGTCTTTCTACTTTAAGGATATTTCTAATTAGTACTATCTAATCTTTTGGAAATAATGTTAATATTATTTAGAAATTTTACTATTTACTATTTAACATTTTGTCATTTTTATTTCAGAAAATTTTAGTAATAAATTATTTTATTTATTGACGTGTAACATTTTAGTCTTTTAGACATTTTTAGATATAATTTGAACATCTCATTTAAAATATTTCAGTTTTTATTTTACAACTTTTAAGTGTGTGAACTTTTCCCGTCCTGCTGGCTTGTTTCTGACCCGCTACACAAACACAGTCACTTTTAAAAACACGAAGAGAAGGTGAGGAAACTTACTTGAAACAGGACAAAGACAGCATGAAGACAAAGAAACAGGTGATCAATAATCAGCTCTCACATTTAGCTCATAAAGGGTTCAGGTTGAACATTAGACACCAACAGCACAGACATATTTCAGAGTGGGTGAACACAGACAGTCACACAGAGAGTCGGAGGGTCGGTTGCATACCTCGTGCCTCTTCTGCCTCTACGGTGGCTGTGTAAGCGTGAGTAGAAGTGCCATGCCAAAAAACCAATGGAGAGAGAGTGGGAACGTTATATATCAATGCATTCAGTCAGTCACGTTATCAGTCCTGTTAACATGGAGTCAATGATCATACAACCCCACCCACCCCCCACCACCCCACCATCCTGACCACAGAGTCCGAGGTTAGAGCTAACGTCTTCATTGGGACGGTTTACAGGGGTCTGTCGGAAACGCCACGCTGTCCCGCAAAGACAAACCACCCGCGCCTGACTCTACCGTCACATCAAAGTGACGATTTTGGCATCTAAACGTGACGCAGCTCCCAATCGGTCCTGATTTAGTGGTGCAAAGTTCATGCCGCCAACTCCGACCAACCCTGCGCTGAAGTAAGACCCGCAGGTTAGTCTGACCCTGGTGATGATGGTACAAGTAGACGTTTTTACCAGGGGGACAAAAACACGAGGTTCAGGCAACTACTTTTACTTTTAATATGAATTCACCTCCATAATTATAGAAGTTAAACAAGTACATATAACCTGTAATATTGCAGCTGATGGAGTGATCTACATGACCAGATCAGGACCGAGAGTGTGGGTGAAGCTTTCAGGCTTTGTAATAATAAGTATAATAAGCCATGAATCCATGAAAATAAATAGATGCAGTTTGATATGTGCTTGCTCTCCCTGCAGCCCTTTGTCTTTGAAGGCCAGTGTGCTGCAGAGACGTGCACAGGTTGGTCCGTCACAGGAGAATCGAGGCCACTCGACATTTCCACCAGGCTACGTGGTGCTGATGAGGCGGGGGCGGTTTCTCGGCGGTTAGTCTCTCGGTGTGAGTGCAGGCATGGGCGGTTAGTGTTAGCTGGACTCTGGGTTAGTGTTTGGTGGGATGCTCGGCCGCGCTCGCACTCACCGCTCTGCAGAGTCCGCCGACCGCCGGACAAAACACCGAGGGGCAGCGTCCCCGTCGGGGTCAGTCCCTTCAGCTGCAGTACACTCTCGTTCTCCTCTCTGTTGACACACAAACACAACATCATTAGAGAGTGTCAGCTGATCGTGTCACTGGTGAGGCACAGTTGTTAAAAGTTAACTTCAAAAGCCTCCAGACAGGAAGTCTAAATATGACGGCGTCATGTTTTCAGAGACAGCACAGATGGAAGCAGGAGGTCACTGCTGCTCAACAAACCTGAAAGAAGAAACAAGGACTCCTGCTGACCCGGTTCACCAATGTTTTATCAGATTAGCTCTCCAGGTTATTTTTTATTATATAACCAGAACTCAAAGCTCCACAGAACCTTTCATAGCCTCTTGTGTGTTTCCTGTGTGCCAACACAGCAGAAACTAGAAACAAACCAGGTAGAGCCCCAGCTTTGGAGCCTTTTTAAGCTCCTGCTTCAGTGGAGGTGCTCTTTTTATTAGCAGAGTCAAACCAGGAGAAAAGTCACCTGCTTGGTCTTTTACTGCAGATGACGCTATTTGCAAAAATAACTGAAACATGAAGTGATTTTCATAAAGAATGACATAAAGCTTTACCTGCCTACATGCAAGCATTCACAAACAGGACCTCCTATAAAAGTGTATCTGCTGAGCCACATTTTTCTGGCGTGGTCAACCACTGGCCTGCTGTGTTTTTTTATTCACCCTTCTAACTTTATAATAAAGGTGCTGCTCTATGCAGACAACACACGGCTATTTGTTTCTACTCGGCTGATGTCAGTTCTCTAAAGAGGCTGGGGTTGAATTAATTTGTGGCTGAACTAAATGTTTTTACATATTACTACAGAACAGTCACTCTTTTCTGCATTTAATGAACTACTAAATTACTCAAACTGTACAACAAACTGATTTGTTCAAACATAATATTCGTTTAGTCCCACCCGAGCTAAATCTAAATATCAGGCAAACACACCCTCGTTTGTGTTGTTACGTGTGGAAAAAACCCACCTTATCAGTCAGAATTTGTCCAAACCACACCGACTTTTCGCCTGATTACAGCCAAAGCCAATCAGAATTCAGAAGGCTTCTGTTACCGTCCATTTCCTAAAGATGTCTAAATATTCATGTGCAGATATCTGTTAAACCTGTTAGTTTAGCATTAATGAGCTTCTGTTAGCAGCAGGTCCAATAAAACACTGCTGAGCTGTTCAGATTTATGTACCCGGGCCAATATATATTCAGCATTTTGGACCCTTACTTTGAAAATGAGGTCTGCAGCTAATTCTGAGAAACTGGTTTAAACTTGACCTGAAAGTTTTTTTAGGCTTTTGTTCTTTGCACATGTCTGTGGCTTTATATCATATCTGATATCCTGGGTGTGAGAGAGTTTAATTTGAATTTATTATAGTCCTAATTTTCATTTTATGATTTGCACTTCAGTAAAAAGACACCAAGCTGTAATGAAATAGAAAGTTCTCAGTTTAAGAAGTGAGTGCAAACAGAAGTAGAACTAAACTGCTGATAGAGATCAACTCAGTCATAAAGACGGACTTGAGATAAGGTGCCTGTGATGCTTTCCTGAGCCTTAAAATAACAGCGAGACATTTTCTGAAGAGGAGCAGTCACACTTTAAGGACAAATTATTCTGACACACTTCCACAGAATCAAAGGAGGACAAATGTAAATGACTGAGAAACTCATTAGCCTTAAATCAAAGTGGAGCAAAACTCTCAGTACCGTGCTCCAACAACCTCATTATTCCACATTTTAGAGTGACAATTAAAAAAAGAAAGAAAGAAAGAAATCATACAGAAAAAGGACTTAAACCCTCTCCTGCTTCTAAACATGGCCCTGATGTTAAAGCGAGTCTCATTTTAGTATAAACTTCACCAAACTTCAGGAATATAAAACACACCTGAGCACGGAGAAGACACGAGCCATCTTTCCAATCGCCCGGATCTTGTTCCTGATCACCTCCTTCCTGACAGCCGGAGCTCCACCTGAGGAGCAGAATGTGACGAGAGCAAACACAGTTAGAAAAACCTCAGAGCCAAGCAGCCGGGTCGGAGAATTCAACCGTGTGACCCAGCCTTAAATCAGAAATGAATAACTTGTGCACAGAAATAACAAATACACAGACTTTAAAAAAAGTCACATGCATAGAAAAATACACCAAATGTGCAGACTAGTTATGACCTGATGGGAATATATCAATAACTGCTAACTACCACGTAATGATTTGAGCAGAGGAAATCTTTAAGTATATTTTTAAACATACAAATTTGTCTAAAAATTCACAAATTCAGTGAACCGTCACACGAGAAAACAGATGATGCACAGACATATTTAAACCCGCTGGACCCGAGCACGTCACCGATGCAGTGAGTTTTCAGTAAGTTTAAAGCATTACGACCACATTTATAGTTCATGTTTAAACAGGAAAGCTGGACTAATTCATTTTTAATTGTCTTATTATCAGCATTAAACTTATCATTCCTCCCAGGAGTGTCAAACATAAGGCCCAGGGGCCGGAAGCGCCCCAGAAAAGTAGTTGGTAAATGTGATTGAGGGAATAAATTTTGGACTTTCAACAGTTAAAAACATTTTCTTTCAATCTCAGTTTGCTGCAGTAAATTTAATCCAGTTTATTTTCCTGAGTTTTTTTTTTAATTCCAGAGCTCATCATTGAAAAATACCCGACAGCCTCTTTTTTCATCGTTCCCCGTCCACACAACTAAAGACTATTAAAAAAAATAGTTTCCTCAGTTTCCTGAGCTTCAGGCTGACACTGATCGAGCTGTCGGAGTGGATTCACAGTTCTGCTCATTTCCTGCTCCAGGTTTTTATTCCTTGAGCAGCTTTGCATGATGCACAATTCAGAATAATGCTTCTGTATCTGATCCTGAGCCTCAGCTCACTCTGAAACAAGCTTTTTTAGCTCATCTTCCGTTAAGGAAACCATCTTCTGATTGTCTGCCCTG
The DNA here is from genome assembly GCF_001858045.2 of Oreochromis niloticus. NCBI lineage: Eukaryota > Metazoa > Chordata > Actinopteri > Cichliformes > Cichlidae > Oreochromis > Oreochromis niloticus. The sequence continues at coordinate 37,337,209 of NC_031972.2, read as the reverse complement.
GTAAACAAAACTTTGATTCTCTGTGACATCACAAAGATCCAAGACTAGAGGAAGCTGTGATAACCTGAGTGTTTGATGCACATGCACACAGCTCGTTATCAGAAACTTGATTACATGAGATGAATGCGAGGAAATAAGGAAACGCACATTGGGCCATGATCTCGTCTTCCTTTCAGAGACCTGCTGAAGTGTTCTGAGCATGAATCATTAATTCAGAGGATGAAATAATCTGATAATCTGAGCTGACCTGTAACTCTGACGGAATAAAACATTTTTTTCTTCCTGAATCAGTAAGACTGTAAACCCCACAGCAGGTATCTCCTTCATCTTCCTCCTAACCGTCTCATTGTTAGCAGAGATTATCACAGTAAAAATCAGCCAACCACAGAGGGGGGCGGGGCTAATAGCGACTGTGCTCTCACAGTTAAGAGCCAAACTCGCTCTAACAGCTGCCGCCACACATCAACTTCCCTCAGGGTTTCACTTCCTCCCTGGGCCCCAACGCATCTGATTCATTTACATTCAGTGTTAAGCACCCGCTGCAGGTCGCCATGGCAACACGCCAGATACTACTGACTTTTTTTTTTTAAAGTCTTCTCTGACTCGCCGGCCTCCACAGTCAGCCTGTCAGCAGCTAATAAAACACCCCAGAGCACCGCCGCAGCACTTTATTAACACACACATACACACACACACACACAACCCCATTCAGCTATCTTAGTGAGGACCTTCATTGACATAATGGTTTCCCTAGCCCCTTACCCTAACCCTAACCATTAAAAATGAATGCCTAACCCTAACCCTAACCTAATTGTAACCCGGACAATAAAACCACATTTTGAGCCTCAAAAAGGCCTTCAAACATGCGAGGACCGGTGTGTGTGTCCTCACAAGTGACTGTTGGTTCTCACAAGTATAGTAGAATGCAGATTACAGTCCTCACAAAGATAGCTAGACAGGAACACACACACACACACACACACACACACACACGGATGAATCCACTGGGGAAAATAGTTCCACATCCACAGCTTCCTGGCGAGTCACTGTTGTTTGGTAAAAATACAGTGGCCACATGTTTTAGAGAATTCGTCATGTTAAAATTACACATTTGTACATTTTCAGATTTGTTACAAGGACCAAAGCAGACTGACTCATGTTTTATGCATTTAAAATCTAGCTGGAATAGAGTCAAAGAAAGGCCTCTTTATGTCCCATCTTTTTAAGGCCTCCTTAAAAGCAAATTTCTTTCTATTGGCCAACTTCAGGAAGCCAAGCTCTGCCCCCTCTTACAGATGTGCGGGTTGTGAAACCAAACTGAAGTCTATGAACATCTGGCTGTTCTATGAACATCTGGCTGGCTCACAGCGCTTTCAGTGAAGCTGATCTAAACCAGAACATCTCAGCCCTGCTCTCTATGACATCACAGAGATCCAAAAGTAGAAAAGAAAAAAAACAGGGGTAAACTGGGTGTTCAGAGCAGTGTGCATGCTGAGCTTTGGGCTCACAGAGATTACTGAACACAGACTGAGCTCATAATTAGATATTTTACCATGAAAGCCCAACTGGAACAGCAGATACATGAATCAGATCCACTTTACATCAGCTCGACTGTAAGAAAACTAAAACTTTCAGCACAGAATCGTGTTTTTATCACCGCCATCAGAGGCCAGTGTAAGCTGTCCTCTGTCGCGTGTCCAAGGATAGTCGAATATCCTGTCTCACTGCTGCGAGCTGCACTTTATCTAAGAAAACCACACAGAATTCACTGTGAAGACAGTGAAAATAAAACGTGTGAATCTGCTGCAGGAGGTACGTGTGACACCCTCGTGACCATGTGAACCTAACATGGCAAGAAATGCAAAGGTGCCAAACTGCCGTCTGTGCAGGTCGAGCCTTACTGAGCACGTGTGGAAACTAAATGGGGGTGGCTAAAGGCGTTCTTACCCTCGCCCGTGTCGTCGGCTTCGGATAGGAGCTCGTCGTCGGAGCAGATGTTCAGCACGTTCACCAGCATCTCCGTCACTGTTTCAGAGGACACACACACACAGTGGCATGTCTGATTGGTTATCAGAGAAGGCAAACCTCAGAAAGATCCTCCCTCCTCTTCGACCCTCACCTTTCTCTCCAACGAAGGGCAGAGACCAGGTGAAGACATCCATGAAGTTGGGCAGCCAGTAAGGGTGAGGGGAGCAATTAAACTGCCGGATGTTCATCACGTTGTTCTCGTATTTCAGCACCGCCGCTGAGGACCACACACACACACACACACACACACACACACACACATTATCTTGACTCCATCATCCTGCCTCCTGCTGCCATGGTTTCCCTCCTCCTCTGGTCCTCTTACCTTTGTTGTTGTACACATCCAGGTAGTTGGGAGCTGAGAAGATTGTGATTAAAGAAGGAAAGCCCGTCGTCTGACTTTTCCTGTACATTCGATACCTGCAGGAGACAAACGGACAGTGCTTTAAAAACACTGCACTTCCTCTAACGGCCACGAGGGGCAGGCCGCAGAAGTGACAAAAACATAAACAAGCACACACACGTTTCCAGGTGCTGAAAACACACTTTTGTTTATAAACAGCCATAATGAACTCACCCAGCGTCCTGAGCTTCATGTGCTCGTATTACAGACAGCAGGTTATTGTTCATCAGAAAGTCACAGACTGCCGGGTAACTGAAACACAAACACGAGAAGAAGAGTTTTAAAGAACGGCTTTTACAAGACACAGACACACACACACACACACACACACACACACACACAGATGGAGGTGATCTCACTGAACGTGACGAGCATCAGAACCGCCTCCTCCAACCCGCCGCAGTTACCATGACACCTAAGAGGGCTGCTCAAACTCGAGTATGACAAGCGATGCTGAAAGCGCTAAAATTAGGATTAATTAAGGTCGGGGCTTTACACAGGGGGGGGATCGGATCCTCACAGAAATGCCAGCTCACTTCAGAAAATTATACCCAACACACACCCACATACATGCGCACACACATACACTCTTCCTGTTTAGAGTTTTTTTTCTTTATCCACACTCACTCAACCAAAAGCAAAGCCCAGAAATGAATCCCCTTCATCACCTGACTAAAGTTCAAGAAGATGATTCATTCAGCAAACCCCACATTAAAGAAGATGGAGGCGCCTTCATGAAGCTCAGTCTGCATGAGTCAGGTGTCCAGGTGATGTCACACAATCATCACTTAAACCTGAGTTTAAGCCTGAGCCTGAGGCCACCAGCATCACAGCAGCCCGAGGCTTACAGTTGAGGAACCTTTCAATTTATTTTTTGTATAACACCAAATCGCAACAGCAGTCACCTCAGGGAGCTTTACTTAATAAAGCCCCCACAGTAATCACATGACAGCCTTTGAGCAAACGGATGGCGACACTGGAAAGAAAAAACTCCCATTTAACAGGATGAAACCTCCACCAGACGTCACAGATGCTGCACATCAGGAAGTGCAAGAAAACCATCTGTCTTAAAACCTGCAGCAAGCTGTCGGTTTACTTTTTTCCTGTTTACTTTAATAAAGGATACACTTCCTGTATCAGTGATTGATGGGAAAAGAGTTTTATTGTGCAACGTTTAAAAACAAAAAACAAAACAAAAAAAAACCCCAGACCTTTTTTCTGACCCTAAAAATAGAGACAGGAAGTAAACGTCTGATGCTGCTGTCTCTGTTCTTGAATTATTTAACATTAAAATTGATCCAGCGTCACATTTTTCTCTCACTGTATATGTGGCCTCCACCCTAAGTAAGGCCGTCTTTACTTCCTGTAGTGGTGTGGGTCTGTGTGGATCCTCTCAGTCAGTCGTATCCAGTGGTGGGTCTGAGACGCTGTCTGAAGCGACCCGGATACTCGCTCAGGTTTGTGTGTGCTGACTCGGTTAATAAAGACCAGACGGCCGCGATCACATGCTCGCTGTAATGAGTTCTGTAAATGTCGAGCTACTGAAACAAACTAATGGTGGATAAAAGAGGCTTAGGAGCAGCTTTCGTCGCCCTGTGACCTCCGAACAGCGTTGATGCTGCAGAGTCAGCTCAAATATTAAGACAGAGCAGGGAATGCTAATATTTATTTTCAGTATCTGTGTGACAGCGGATTTAACGCCACTCACTTATCCACAGATAAGCCATTGTTTGTAAAAGCTTTAATCAGCTCGGATTAACAGAGCGCTCTGCTTTTTGGTGCTTGGGCGGCAGCGGCGAGGCTTGTACCTGTAGAAATAAGAGCAACCTCTGACACTGTTGTGGCAGAAGTGTTCCTGGGTCTTCTCTGAGCCGTAGTCCTCGCCCGGGTCCGACCACAGCAGGTCGCACATCGGCCCGAATGCCGGAGGCTCCTTAAACCGGTCCAGCTGGAAAAAACAGGAAAATCTCAGATAATTTAAACTCTAAAAGAGAATGTGTTTATAAACCACCGCCATGAAGAGTAAACCGTTTCCAGCTCTGAATCTTCGCCTTCCGGCTCTTCTAATATCTTGATGCATTCTCAATCATCCAGGTAAGTAAATCCCAACAGGCTGATTCTGTTCATCTGGATGTAGCATTTTCAGTGGGAGAAACGTTTTGTCACTCATCACTCATTAAGGATCGAGGAACTGACCTCACAGCCCATGGTTCCCTCAGTGGTGCTAGTTTCAGTCATTATGCAAATGTGCCGTTTATAAGGTTGGGGAAACCTGCAGTCAGCTGAGACTGAAGAAGTCACTTGGATGATGATGAAAGTTTCTCCCACTAAAAACGCTACGTCCAGATAAACATAATCAGCCTTTTGGGACAAGAGGCTAATAACTCTCTCACTCTTTCTAAGGCCCTCCTCCCTAAAAGCACACTTTCTTCTGATTGGCTGACCCCAGTAAGCCAACCATGGGCCAGCACATGTTGTAAACAAAGAATTCAGTGCAGTCAGATTTAGGCTTGCTGTTTATAAACATTTACAAACATTTACGTTATTATTAGAAACCGATGAAAAATGCAAAACTTCAAACTATCAGTGACGTGCCTACTGAAGACTCTGGCTGTCAGCCCTTCATGAGGTAACATGTCTCACCTTTCGTATGTCATCCAGGCAGGTGATCTCAGGGCTCAGACCTCCGTGCACACACAGGAACTGCTGGTTGAGGAGGGCGGCCAGAGGCAGGCAGTCAAACGCCTCCATGCAGGCATCGTACACACGCTCAGAGTACTTTATCTTACCTGGAAACGCACGCACACCAAGGTCAGCTGCAGTGAGATAAGCGGTCTCTGATGCTGGTGTGTGAGGACAAACACTTACACTCCTGCTTGAAGGTGAAGTACTCTGTGAGATGTCGGCACTCGTGGTTGCCTCTGAGGAGGAAGAGGGTGTTGGGATGGTTGACCTTCAGGGCCCACAGGTACAGTACACACTGCAGTAACACACACACACACACACACACACACACACACACACACACACACACAGGGTTAATCCTGAGAAACACCATCATCTGACTCCACGTGAACAGTTCTCTAAGACTGATGGTGTTAACCGCTCCTGGGTCCAAATTCTCCTTCAGTTAAACGGTCCAGCTGTTGTTGTGAGTGATGTGAGCTTTTAAGGTGGGGAGAGGCAAGAGCATCATGGTGAAAATAAACCGCAAACATAAAAGGTTTACGCTAAATGTGACATAATAATCAGGATGATAACGTTGGATTATCATTCCCGGTTCACCGCCATGACTGAAGGCGGAGGCCGGCGGAGACACAGGTCTGCAGGACGGCTGTGAGATGACTAACAGCAGCCCGACGCTGCGGGATGATCCGCCGCTGTTTACCGACTCTGACAGATTCATTAATTATGGGGGATTAGTCGATGCCATTATTGATCGCTACAGGCTGGGGCCGACAGTCCTCGAGCAGAAACTCTCGGTGCAGAGGGAATACGAGCATCATGGAGAAACCTTCATCTCCATCAGGGAAAGAGCTGCTGAAGCACCGACATGCGGTAAACCGGCAGCTGACGGACGTCATCCTCAACCTCCAAACAAACCCACGGATCCTTTCAGCTGCCACTCACTCCTCCTGTGTTTTTGTGCACCACCTGTTTCAATTTAATGTTTTTTCTGCTCTGAAGGCGTCGAGCTGTTCAACTGAGCCGAGCTCAGAGGAAGACGAGAAGAATAACGAGCGCTGGAGTCGGGCTGCGTGCACGCTGTCCTTTCTACACTGGATTATGTAACTTCATGGCGCTGGTAAAGCCACGGCTTGTGTCAGACATGGGTGACTTTACGCTCGTGTTCCCTTTGTTAGTAAAAGAGCAGCGGCACGCTTCACCATTCAGCCTTTTAAACATGAGACTGGAGAGAACAGCAGGAAAACAGCAAGACGAAGTCAAACAAGACAACCTCAAAGAGACAGGAGACGACCTCAAACTGATTAAATTAATTTTAAAAATTGAGGAATTATCCTCAAGATTTTCTGGTTTGTGGCTAAAAAGTGAAGATTTTTAGCAGTAAATGAGATTCCTCTGAGTTTATGGATAATCTGCAAAACTGTCTTTTCTCCAGCGAGCAAACAGTTTGTGCATCACTCTGCAAACATGTTTATTTGTGCTGCAACGTTTTAACACAGAGACCGACTCACTGCTGCCCGTGCTGGACGTCACAGGAACTGAAGCCTGTGGTGCTGCCATGATCATGTGGTATGACTAAACACTCAGATTTGAGCTACAGTTAAAACTTCTGAGAGGCTTTTTCTGCCCAATTAAATGTCTGAAAAGGTCAAAAAACACAAAAGACATCAGAGCAATCAGCTGATTCAGCCGTGACTCAGAGTCGGGACACGCAGCACGCCGTTCGGTCTGCGGCTGTTGAGTCGTCTGGAAAACGAGTCTTTATGAAGACAAATGACCTCTAAACTAACAGAGTTCAGCCAAGCATCTGCTGTTGCAAACTGAGTGTGACTTTGAAACAGGATGATGACACATGGCGTCTCTGAGGTCCAGACAGAGCCGAGGAGGAGGAGGAGGAGCAGCTCCAGGATGTCCACTAATCCCAAACAAGGAAGCACGACGGCAGCCATACAAATGCCAGCAGCTCCATGCCAGAAGACGCCCGGTCCTCCCTCTGATGGGGCGCAGCTGGAGTTTGAGTGTGTGTGTTTGTGTAAGTGTGTGTGTCTAGCAGGGTGTGTTTGTGTGGATGAGTGGGTGTGGCAGTCAGGGCGGCGAGGGGGCAAACAGTGTGCCTTTTATTACCCATGACTATTTAAAGATGCCCTGCAGAGCCGCGCGGGCCGAGTCTCCAAATGTCACGCCAGGATTTCTGCACCAACACATCCTGACAACTCCAACACAATAAACAAGACTACTCCGAGCTCCGTGCACACTCCTACAACACGCAAGGCTGACGACGCACAGCAAACCTGGATGGGTATAAGGACGCAGGAGCCAACAAATAAACAAGAGAAAGCCCCCAACTGCCAACTGTTACCCACAAAACAACCCAAAAAAGATTCAAGACAAGCACAAAAACTACAGAAAGACAGAAAACAAGAGCAAAAAAAGAAGAAAACAACCCGAAGACATACAAAGTGACCCAAAAAAACAAAAAATAATGAAAAAGAGACACAAATCAAGAGCACAAAAAGTATAAAAAGGCAACAAAGAAGCACAAACGACAATTCTTTCCTGTGCCGAGGAAGTTACAGACACGCACCTCGATGCTGAAGTAGCCTCGGTCTACGTAGTCCCCGAGGAACAGGTAACGGGTGGTGCTGGGGGACCCACCCACCTCGAAGAGCTTCATCAGGTCGAAGAACTGACCGTGGACGTCTCCGCACACTGCACATACAAACACAACAAGCTCAGCATTACCACACCTGCTTTCAGACACAGGCTGAGCTGAGAGGAGGATGATTATGAGCTGTCACTCATGCAAAGCTCCAGTCCAAAGCATGGAGCTGTAACATTAGCGGTAGCAGACAGTGTTCTTTCATCACTAACAAAGAGGAAAACATGCTGGCGATAAATTCTCAGCTGACATCTTTAAATGTCTCTGCACGTCGCTGACATACCGAGTGGGCGGGGTCAAGGCGAGGGTTTACCTGTGATGGGGGCTTCCACCTCAAGCATGCATTTCTCCTGCCGGAGGATGGCGGCACCCTCGTTGATGATTCGCAGGGCCGACTCCTCCTCCAGCCGACCTTCCTTTACCAGATGGGCCTTGAGCACCTCCAAACTGGGCCTCCCGTCCACGTACAGCTCTTTGACCGTCAGGCGGTCTCCAGGAGGATACGGCACAGCTGCAGAGAGATGAAAGAGAGAAGGGACACGGTTACACTGTGACCTCATACAGAACAGACAAAACATTCACCCTTTACTTTAAATGGGCTCCATGCTGCGTTCAGGGACAGAATTGTTACTTTTTAATGATGATATTTAATGATATTGAACTGTTTCGTATTCCTGTCCTGCTGAAAGGTGATCGCTTGCTGTAATCTTTAATAAAGGTTGGTCTGCTGTTCGGGTGTTTTCTGGCTGTTTTTGTGCTGTAACATTCCCATGCTCAGATAACGCCTCGTTAGGAATGCTCTTATCATCAGCGAGGTCACGACGTGCCTCTGCAGCACACCTGAGATCACCCGGGTACCAGCGGCTTTGTTCACAGAGAGCAAGCCCACTGACTTCAAATCCAACCGTAATCAGGTCACACCTCAGAGCCAACCACGCAGGCCCACAGGCAGATCAGTGTCGGCAAGGTGTCCTCGGCGTGTCGAGGCTCGTCCTGAACACAAAGCAGCAGAGTGTGGCGGCACGGCCCAGCCCTGCAGGAAATACCAAGCAGCTTATTTCAAGAAAACCCGTCGCTGCTCACAGAGTCCAGCAGGCAGGGCCGAGCTTCTACACTCACGGTTACTAACCTTCCTTCACTGTGATGACGCGGTTAAAGGTGTTTGGACCAACGCTGTAAAACCGCAGCTGTAACAGCTGTTATTAAGCAGCTGAGCCCGAGCAGCTGCACTGCAGCAGAAATCAGAATCACAGTTAAAGATGAAAAATACATAAAAGCAGGAGGAGAAGGACACATGACATGACTGTCTGCTCTCACCTGCACGGTCCAGGTCATGTGATACATTTATGACCTGGAATCACCTGTCTGTCTACATGAACTCAGTGACGGTGCGGTCAGAGAGGCGGGTCAGTGTGCGCTGTGATTCGTCACAAACACGTATTTTGTGTTTTTATCACCTTTCCCCGCCACACCGGCTCCGACCGCCCGCTTCACCTGCTGTGAGGTCAGAGGCTGTTTGGTCACCTGACTGCTGCGGTGACATAAACATGGTGATGCGAGCTCTGCATCGAGAGGAAGTTCTAAGAAGACGGGAGCAATCACGCAGACACTGAATATTCCTGAACACTCACTCCTGGCACGGCGCTCTAGTTCAGCACGCAGCTCTGAAACCAAACCAGGCCGCACGTGTTCAGCCAATCACGTCGCAGCTCCTTGTGAACTGGTTCATCGAAGTAAAAGCAGCTGCGAGTCCCCACCAGACAAATTTATCTGCCTGACAACTCAGAAGTGAGAGTGGAGTGTGTGAAGAGAGAGAGAGAAAAACAAAACCACGATTGTGAAAAGGAGGCGTTGCCGACCGCTGCAGGAAGTGGTATTCAAATAACCATCAGCAGGAGGGACACAGGAAGAGTGAAACTGCTCAGACGTTTAGTAAACTCAGCCGCCGCCGGCCCGCGCTTTGTTTGCTGTTGAAGCCACGCGGCTACCCGCCAGTCAAACATAAGCAAAGCAGCAAGCCGGCCCAGCACAGACGGCCGCTTGTTTCTGTCTGTGCCGCTAGCGAGCAAACACCAGCAGGACACACAGAATCAGACCCGAGTGCAAACAAACTTTACTTATACACAAGCAGGGGCAACGACAGAACCCAAGGACTGAAGCCCACATGCCAAACATGGAAGACCCCCTCCCCCCCCCCTCTTTATGGGGGTGGGGTGGGGTGGGGTGGGGTGGGGTGTGTCAGTGGTGTCTATGGACTGGTCTGAGGCCAAACCATCACAGCTAAGGCTTCAGTCTGAGCCTCACATTAAGTCCGCCGTGCAAACATCTGCACAGACGAGAATGAGAACTCGTTAGATAAGGAGCTCATTTTCATCTTGTTTGAATATATATGCACTCACAGCTTCCTGCAGCCGACGCAGCCATCGATAACGAGCAACGTTAACGTGACCGACAGAGAAAAGGAACTGCTCAGGAATGAACCCCCAACAGCAGAATAACCCAAACTGACTCATCCACACAAGTTATAGCAGGTCGGGCTGCCAGCTTCACATTACTGTTAATAACCTGCCGTGTGTGTTACTTTCAGTCTTGCCTCGAGTTCATACTTGAACACCTCTGCAGACTTCAAGCATCTACCACAAACCGAGGTCAAACACTATCGCCTGTTAGCTTCTGCGTCACACCTGAGGAGCAGCTCTGTCATCACCTGGATGGTTACCGCCTCCTTCCCATCCTCCCTCTGCTCCACTCTGCGTGTGAGGAGGTGCACCCACAGCAAGGCTAAGAGCAGCGAAAGGAGAAACTAACGTAAAGACTCATACTGAGCTCGAATCACACCGTAAATACCTGTCTAACATCATGTGACCCTTAAAGTGCTGCAGATGTGCACCCTTTTGATTACACAACACCCGAACGTGCAGGGTGAGGGTCGGCGTGTACCCCTGAGCGGGACAGGCACCGGACGGCGCTCCGTACTTGGGCCCACCCCAAAAAATCTCATACCACCTTAACAGATCAGCATTTTCCTTCCTTTTTTGTTGGATAGAATAACCACAAGATTACAGGCTTTGGAGACTGTGCTGACCCGATTCTTTGTGGGTGGAGTGGACGGGGTCCAGGGTGGAGCTCCATCACAGGGGCCAGGACAGCAGAGCAATCCTGCTGCATCCTCCGGCCCGGCTCCATCAATCATGAATGAGGACAGAATCATTACACATGCCGAGCGAGGCAGACGGCCCGACTGATTCGATTACCATCGGTAACTAAGCCAAAAGGCCAGAACACACATGCACGTGCGTGCGCACACAAACACACACAGGGTTCAACAGGAAGCTGCAGAGTGGGCTGCTGTGATGAACTCCAGCCATCAGCAGCACGCTGCTCAGCCTGAAGTAATTACATAATTCAATCGAGCTGATTCAGGGCTGCAAACAACACGTGGAAATATCCCAAAGAAAATTCCCAGAATCCAAGTAGGAGCTGTTCTCTCTGACCATTCCCAAACCAAACAGCAACCAGGTCGTCATCAGAGAAAAACCAACAGTGAGGCTGAGTGCTCAGGGCTGCTTATCAGAAGGATAAGGTTCTGGGCTTGTCAAAAACTAACTGATAAACTCTTGGAGTGGATCTGGAAATCCATCCAGGAATTCCTGGAAGAGTTGTTGTGTTGGTGTTCCCAGATAAACAATCAAAGGTGATTCTGAGCAGGTAAATCCAATCAGAGCCGGCTGTGCCGGCTTCCTGAGCGGCGGCACCGGCGTTAAGGAGGTCTGTGTAATGACCAGTGGCCCTCCTAAGCTTCTCAAACCCGGTGAGCATATCAAACATGACCCCACCTGCTGCTTCACCCGACACCACAGCGACTCAGAGAGAAAGCTGTTTTATTCTCCAGCAACCACCAAAATGGGCTCCAGCGATGGCCCATCTGTGCAGTGCTCCTGATCAATCAGCATACATTAGCCGGCCTAACAGTCGAGTCTAAAACTCGCTAAAAACTCTCAAATTCATTGATGCTCGGAGAAGCAGGAAGTTATTTTAGGCTTCAGTGATTCAACAGGAACCAGAGTTCACAACCCAACACCGCCCGTTTGGAGACACGACTCCTAATAGCTTCATTACTTCCTGTTTCATCATGAAGAAATGATAACGACATTGAACTTAATAATTTTATTCATCTAATGTGTAATAAGCAGGTCTTATAACACAGTAGATGTTGGTGAGGAGCGGTGTCTCTCAGACTCATGGGCCTTCTGCAGATGGAAAGTTCTGTTTAAATCTAACAGGATAATTTCATTGATGGCTAAAGTGGGCAATAACACCTTTTTAAGGTGGCATCAAAAACTCCAAAAATAAAATAAAAGCAGAAGTAAAGCCAGACTCTATCAACGACCATTTTAATATTATTAATGTTTTTTCCTGGTTGATAATAATGATGATGATAACAATAATATCAATAATAATAATAATGATAATAATGTGGTTATACACTGTGAAATCTCCACAATTATAGCATAACTAAATAATAATTTGTGAAATTAAATGTGGGGTGTGTGTGCTGGGGTTCGGAGAGCCTGTGATGCTGAGCAGGAGACTGCCTCCGGGCTCGGACGGGCTGGTCTCGGGGGTGTTTGTTCTGCAGAGCGGTGAAGCACCAGCTGCTGCCTCTCTGAGAGCTCTGAACACCGCAGAGGAAAAACCGCAGCAGCAGGACGTGGCTGAGTACTCCACACAAACCTCAATTTCAAACTAATTTTCCATAAACACACACAGCGGGGCAGACTGGGGGCGGGGGGTTGACGAGGCCAGTTTATTCACCCCCTGCACCCACACGAGGCCAGCTACCTGCCGTACACGGGGCGGTGTATACCCGCGGACAGGATCCAGGTGTCCGGGGCGTCGTGTGGACTTTCCGCGTGAACCTAAGCATCGAGCGCGGCTTGACGGCGGGCTGTCATACCGCACACCCAACATCTGGAGCTCCGGGCTGCTAAGCTAAAAGGCTAAGTTATTAGCTGCCGCGGCATCGATTAGCGGGCTGATTGATTGGCCGGACTGCCTGTTTCCCCCTGCCTGATGGAAGAGGCGTTAAAGCGGGCAGCTCGGGGAGAAGTCACCGCTAACTGCGGCTCTGACATCCAGCTGCTCACATTTAGCGAAGCCATTAGCACCGACACCCGTTAACTTCCTGCCCCGGGAACCCCCTGTAAAGCCGGACAGTCACGTACCTTTGACGGGCCGCTCCGTGGTGGAGAGTTTGCTCTGGTCTTTGGCCGACATGCTCCCTCCCTGCGGGCTGCGGGCCGGAAAACAGGAGAAATTCCGAACTAAACTGGACCGATTCTTCCTGACGAGCTAGCAGGCTAGCTGGAGCGAGCTAGCCGCGCTAGCTGGTGGTGTGGCTGGGAGCGGCGGCGGCAGCGCGTCCCTCCGCGTACAGAGCAACCGAGCCGAGCCGAGCTGGAGTCAGACCTGACCGGGGTAGGGAAGAGGGAGCGAGGGCGTCCGTTTCACCGACAAACCGGAGCCTCTCCGCTCTGCCCTACTCCTCTCTGCGGTGCGGTGATGCCGACCCGCGGTCCAGGCAGGAAGCGGCCCGGGCAGCAGCGCCGATCTCTGGCTTCAGCAGCACCGAGCAGCGCGGCGGATCATGTCTCGGCTTTATCCCGTTATTCTCGGACGAGGTGCATCTGTTCCAGGCCGCTGCGCTTCAGTTTTTTCCTGTCGTGATCCGATGTGTCGCCCAGACCCTCTGTCGGATTACAATAATCCGCCGCAAGCGGATTTCCTACAACATGGCTCTGCGCGGGCGGGGGGTTGTGGGTAATGTAGTATTAAAGCGGTATGAATGCGTCTCCTTCAGAGCCCGCTCAGCGCGTGCACCGCACTGTCAATGGAAAATAACTGCAAAAATAAAAATAAGTAAAAACACTGCGGTCTACGGTGTGAATAAATAAATAAATAAAAAAATACACAATGTACGGAAAATAATAATAATAATCTCTAATAAAAATACGAATTAAAAATTACAAATATATTAATAAAAAATACACCCTACAGAAAAATATAAGAAATATAATTAAATAATAAACACACTACGGAAAATAAAAAAGTTAGAGTCAAAAATAATATTAAATAAACAATGTCTGTGGGGCAAAATAAATTAAAATGCAATGTCTTTGGGATAAAATTAAAAAATAAACAAATGAAAAAAAGGAAAAAAATCATTAAAATAAGCGTAAAATAAAATAAGGAGTAAGTTTCTCTGACACTGTCTTGAAAAAATGTTTAATTACATTTAAAATACACTGTTTACGAAGAAAAATATCATCCTTAAAAAGCCCCGTTTCATTGTGACAAAGGTAATATTAGTCTTTAACAAACGGTGAACTCTAAAGAATGGTTTTCTGAAAGTTTTCTATGTTTCTTGGTGTTTATTCTAAACTTCGTTTTCAAAGTTTAAAGTTTTCATTCTCATTTCAATAAAATAAAGCGAGAAACAAAGAAGTGTCTGTTTTAAACGCACTCACAGTAATACTTAAAAGTGCTGGGCATTACATCCCGTTACACGCTAAATATGATAGCACACTCAGCTGATCTGAAATACGTCACAAAGAGCCACGTGTGCTTCACTGTCACCTGTTGTTGGATAAAAACATTTAAAATTGTTGGATTTTTAAAATTAAGTTCGGCACCTGCTCTGCAGCACGGTCTTATTTTCCTCACGATGATGATGAAGAGACCAGCTGGTTTTCTGACGTCACGTGCTGGATGGATTTTGCGCAGCACAGAGCTGAAGCCAAACACCACAGCGCCTCCGTGTGGTCACTGCAGGTGACGTCCTTTAATGAGCGGAAGGTCTCAGAGCAGGACGTCTCAGGTGATCCTGAGCTTCACACTCACATTGAGAGCGTCCGGCACCGGTTCACTGGTTTTAAAAACTGAGCTCTGGATGCTTCACGCTGGGACGCTGGGATAAATAAAACATGTCTTATTGAATTATTACACAGAGCTGTGAATAGCTCTCAGTCTGTCCAGGGCTGGAAGTCACGTCAGTTTCATCACAGTGTTTGATGAGTTTTTTGGCCTGAAACTGAAAATAAAATCATTTCACAATTTGAAATGTTATCAATGAAGCTAAACGCTCAGAGACCTAACAGAGCAAACCTGATTACTCTGTGTAATACAGTTAATACACTGTAAACAGTAGATGTAGATGGTAAACAGTAGTATAATAAAGTTACACTTCTCTATACCATCTACAATACAGCACAGAATTATACTACTGTGTATCTACTATAATATAGTTTTGGTTTCCAGATTTGGCTTCATAACTGAGATCTCCACATTAAACTCTTTTCCCGCTCTGCTAGAAACTGAACCCAGATCAGTTTTACTCCCACTCGTAGAGCCACAGTCTAAACAGAACCTGGTTTCTGTTCAGCAGGATTTTTCCACAAACCGTTGGTGCAGCAGAGGTTTTGATCTGCTTTCTCATCATTTGGTTTAAACTCTTAAAGTCTCCTTTGATACCAGGTCCTCCTTCTGACCGTGATTCCTGCTGTAGTAGAATCATTTTCTAACAATCCTGCAGCTTTGTTCTTCACATGTTCTTCATAATATTCTAGATCACAGCAATCAAACAGCTTTAATTAAGCTCTGAAGAACTTTTTCTTAAAGAAGGTTCTACTGATTCATTATGAAATAACAGTGAGCTTTTAGTTTCATGGCCTCCATCGTCTGAGCTTCCTGTGTGTCCTGTAATGGTGTGAAAGCCCTGATGGAGGATCATCTCTTCACTGTGAGGAAATTTCCTGACATTGTGTTCGCTGCAGGCACCGACCTGCCGCGAGCATCAAAATGTTTGATCCCGACGCCAAAGGCTTCATCCACAAAGACCAATGAGTTCTCACTCGAATGTCTCCTTATTCAGCCCGTGATAGGAAGTGAAAACACTGAGCGAATGAAAGTGTAAAAATGAAAAGGGCTCACTTTGGAAATGTTTTGTGACAGGCGTAACATCGATACCTGTGTGTCTGTAGATGAAGCAGATGTTTCAGTCATCAAACATCAACGCCACCGGAAACCTGGACTACAAATCCCTGTGTTACATCATCACTCACAGCGAGGAGCAGGACGAATGAAAAAGGAAATGTGATGTTTGTCTTTATCTGGCATCAAATAAAAGTTCAAAGATCAAACTCTGAATCTGGTGTCCTTTAATAAGCTGAAGGTCTCAGAGCAGGGCGTCACACTCACACTGAGAGCGTCCGGCACCGGTTCACTAGTTTTATTACAGAGTCCAGTTTAAAATCAGCAGAGAACAGAAAGATTTAATGAAATAAAGATTTAATTAGCAGAGTTCACACTGAAATTTATAGATATATATAACTATTACACACTTATATTTTCAGTGTAAAATATCTGGTATAAAAATATATATATATATATATATATATCTGGTTAAAGTTTAAAAAACTTTTTTTAGTTTTACTGAAGTTTTTATGAACAGACTGGATAAAGATGATGGAGGACACTACTGCACTTCCCAGTCTGACCTGATGGTGACAGCACTGTCTCCGCTGCTTAAACTCTAACACATTTGCTGTCATGATAACGTGAAGCTGCAGCATCAGGAGGACGTGCTCGAGCCTGCTGACGACGATGATGGCGAAGAGGTGGCGTCAGCATTGTGCTTTTTAATTAATTAGATCATTGAGACGTCCTCACAGGTGACACCCTGAAACACGGTCGTATCAAAAATATTTTTGGTTTCTGAAAATTGTTATAAAAAACATTTAATTATCTTATTCCATATTGTTCCATATCCATCATCCCCATTGACCTTAAAGCTCACATTATTAGGGGCGTGGCCTCTGTGACTGACGAGTGGGTGGAGAGACAGATGGAGATGTTTGATCATGAGTGAGAATCAATAAACACATTATCAGAAAGTGACAGTACTGTCTAAAAATCAGACACTGAGGCGTCCACGGTGTGAGGAAACAGCAGCCTACGCTGGTGTCCAGGGAGGATCTGCTCTCCGTGTGATGTCATCAACTGCACGCTGGAGCTTGGGCATCCGGGAGGACGAAGAAGGCAAGCGAGTAGGCAGGAAGCTGCAGGTGGTGAGCTGGCAGGAGAAGTTTTCCTCTGAGTTCAGGCAGCGTTTTATCGTCCACCATCATCAACACCTCGCTGTTCAGCTTCACTGACCTGCAGAAACAGGAAATGAGCTCATCAAACTAACCGCCACACAGCGAGTCAAACACAAAGATTACTGAGATATTAATCTTTGCCCATTTCTGCATAACTCATCCTGTTTATGAACTTCAGGTGTTAGGCTCCTGTGCGCCCCCTTCTGGTTTGGCTGCAGCAGTGCGGGGTGTCATCGGCCTAGTTACCCTTCCTCGGGTTTATGGATGTATCATTTTCCACCACAGCTTATGAGTCAGATCATAACACCATAAGAGGAGGATTTAGGATGGGGCTAGTTTGGGAATGGTCGGTTAAATCAGGTAAAGCTTTTGATTTTTATGTAGCTGTTCTCAGAAAACCCCCAGCAGCTGAGGTGCTGTGGAGGGGTGGACTGGAGTCAGACTGTCGACTCATGCTGACCGGTTTTGACTCACGGCGGTGACCTTTGAACTCTTTTGAAGCACACCGCTCAGCCCGAACTATGAGGCCATTGTTTGTCCTCCGTCAGCACAGCTGAGATAAAAGCCTGAGAGAGAGTTACACATCAACAGCATCTGTCCTCGACCTGCTGCTGTCTGCATCAGCTGATTCGCTCTCAGGTGGCGTTAAATCGCCATGACAACAGCTTTCTGTCCGGCACGCTGAACCAAAGCAAAGCCACAGATCAAAAGCCAGCATCAAAAGGTCGACCTCAGCAGCTCTTATAGGACTCGATAAACACCTGAATCTGAGCGTCACAAGACCGAAGCCAGCGTCTGATTCACTATCGCCCCCGTTTTTGCTTTCATGAGTAAAATGAAATTTTAAAAGATTTAAAAAGTAGCTTTCAGGAAGTGTTGAGGCTCACTTCTGTAGAGAAATGTGAGCTGGTGTTCAGGTTTCTACACCTACCAGCCATCGCAGCTGAAACACAGACAGCGTCCCTGCAGATGGTAAAAACTGCAGGTTTCACTGGATGCTGAGGCAGGATGATCAGCTGATGCTTCTTCAGCATCAAAACGTTTGCTGGATTCTTCTTCATTTTTAAGCTTCGACCGTTTCACCATCACTGAGTTCAGGAGATCCAGATGTTTCAGAGACTCAGATTCATAAGAACAAAAACAGAAAATGTAAATCTAAAAAGAGAAAAGACATCAGCTCCATCCTTTTATTTTCTGACTCCAGCACAGCAGCTCTGCATGATTCAGAGCTCAGCCCTTGTCTGAAACAAGGCTGGCTTTACGCCAGTTTTCTTCTGTTTGGCTCTCCCTCTCACACAGTAGTTGACGGGGCTTCAGTCCCTGAGATGACATCATTCAGATCAAAGAGTAGAAAATACTGTAATAATGTGAGTGTTCGGAGCGGCCTGCGGGCATCACTACACACACCGAGCTCATTATTCGTAACTTTATCGTGAACCTCCACCACAGGAAGAGCAGAGACAGGACAGGAAGTGACAGGAAGTGAGGAGAGGCAGAACAGGTCGACTATAATGACCTGAACGTGTCTTATTCGGCTTGCAGAGTTTGAGCCGTCTGACACACAGAGCAGTGTATCATCAGCACATAAAACATCTGCAATGGGCCAATCCTGATGTTCAGGTAGAATCAGGTGTTCATTTACAGATTCTGACCTGTTGCTTCTTCACCGTGTTCATTTCACTAAAAATGGGGGCGGGGCTTATTATCTAAGGTTCACTCCACTTCTGCAGAGCCGGAGATATTTAGTGAAAAGCAACAGTCCTCTTTGGGGTCGAAGCAGATTTCTAACTGGGAGGAAAATGGCTTCATTGAGTACGTTCAGGCACCTGGAGTAGAGTCCCTCCTCCCCCGGCTGCTCAGACTCCAGGACAAAAGCCTCCACTGTGCTGTTGGAGAAGACGGCGGGCACCGAGATCCTCGCTGGCGTCTTTCCAAGGTTCATTGACATCAGCGTGACCGCTCCTCGTCTGTAGCTGCAGACACGCAGAACAGCAGCATTATTACTCAGCTTGACTTCCACTTCAACTCAAACTACACAGAACGAAGCATGAGCTTTGTTTCTGCTCACACGAAGCAAAACATGCGCAGAAATTAGGTTTTGTTAACATGAAAATCTCTAGGAAAATATTCCTGGTGTCAGTGCACACAGTAAGAAATAAAAAGCTTTTTTCCCCCTATAAATACTTTTAGTTTGAAGAAGTTTGTTCCTGAGCTGAAGTAAAAGACAAATAATTCAGGTTTGAGATGGAGTTTTAACACTTTAAGAATTTCAATCTTTTCTTATTTTAAGATTTAAGAACTTTTTTCTGTTTCTGTTTCCAGACATTTTTGCTGGTTTATAGGAATAATAAACCTTAAAGCTGAGCTGATTCCTTAAGAGGGCAGTTTACTTTAAAATCAGTTTTTCTTTTTCTTTTCTTGTCATGAGTCCAGTTTCAGAGGTGTTGATGTTCACAGTAAAAATATAAAGAAATATATGAAATCAAAAATCCTTTTTCTGAGCAGCTCCGTGAAACTATTTTGTTGTACAGGACATTGCTTGAAGGAAGCTGTAGCAGATGTTAACCATTTATCTGTTACTTCTAACTGCTAATACTTTACTACATCATTACCTCGAGCTAGCTATTTCTAGCTATTTCAGACCACTGCAGAGACAGCTGTATAAACAGCTGATAAACAGCTGTTTATACAGCTGTATAAGCAACTGGACGGGCCGAGGAAAATCCTGTCCACCTGATGTCTGGATGGCAGAGTTACTGGTGGTGGGAGGTCTCGGTGTTTGTATGAGGGCAGGATGTGAAGCATACCTCTTCCTGTTGGCGCAGTGCAGATACATCCTCACTCGTTTACTTCGGCCAAACTCAGAAAACACTTGAATCTTTAAAACCTCCGGTCCAACCAGCCTCTTGTAGAGAACGGACAGCCAATAATCCTGAAAGAGGACACGGCCTTTACTCGACAACGACAAACTGTGAAGATCATGAAATGCATCGAGCACATAAACTAACAGCAGCTTATTTTAGCCACGTTAACGCTCAGTATGAGTGTGAAGGTCCTGATTTGAACAGATTAACATACATTTTCTGACAAATGATCAGCTAATGAACTCACTGAGCCTGTTCTAAACATGTCCGTTTATGTTTTTAATTCATTTGATGTCCCAAAGTGGACAAAATTAAGCAATAACATCTAATCTGAGTGTAGGAAGGAGGAACTCTTAAAATGATTTTGCACATGTAAAAAACATGAAAGCGTAGCTGGTATATTTGAGAGAATCAACCTGACTCTGTCTTACAGGAAGAGGATCCAGGTTGTCGTCCACCAGGTGGTAACTCCCAGAGCCAATGAGCACCTGCCTCATCACGACATCCAGGCCAAGTGCTGCTCCCAGGCCTAATTTATCCAGCCACCTGCACAGATTCCCAGCATGGAGACAGCTCAGCAGCGACTCAGAGATATTTGAGAGTCTTTCAGAGATAATGAGAGCAGCAATGTTCCTCCACAGAAAAACACATTCAGCAGATTAAAAATCGTAAAATCAGTCTGAAAAACACCAACGAGGTCCAGAGGTCTAGAAGACTATGAGGAAATGGCTTCTGAGCCTGAATGCCTTCATGATGGCTTTCTGTTTCAGGTCTGACTGAATACAACATGACGTTCATAATGTTCAGAGAGAAGACTAAAGCAGGGCAGACCTGAGGGACTCACATGAATCCTGCGACGAACGTGTCCGACAGTCCTGCAGCTCCTCCTCCGTACGCCGAGCTTGTCTCTCCGAGCCACACAGACTTCCCCGGAGACGCCAGCTTCACTTTCTGAGCCAGATGAGAAGAAACAAACCCGGTGAAACTGCGAACACACCCAGCACAGAGCTGCTGGCACACAGCACAGCATTACCTTCACAACTTCATTGGTCTTTAAGGCCAGTGAGTCCAGGACTTCAGGATCCAGGAAGTCTTTCACAGACGTGTCTCTGCCGTTCACGTAATAACTGACAAACAGCAGAACAAGTTTATTTTATGAGTTATGAATGAAGCATTCACAACAATAAACCAGCATGAAGGCTTAGGAGTAAAAGAACAGTGTTTCAGGCCGAGGTGTCACTTGAGCTCCTTTAAAATTAAATCAGGTGGTCCTCAGAGCTCGAGTTTAGGACCACTGCTGGTCTCAACCAGTGCTCAGCTGTTTGTGGATGATGTGAGCATTGTTAAGCCCAAACTAACTGTCAGTGTGGATGATAAATAATAATCTTATCTTCACTTAAATTTCTTTTTGTCTGATTATGAATCAGAATTTTGGACTTTCTGAAGAAAGTGTTGATGCTTTATGACCAACTTTTAACTTAATAAGTCCAAAACTATTTCCTGAATTTATGGTTTAATAAATTCAAAATTAGGAGACTTCAGACAAACATTTGGAGACAGATTTATGTTGGTTTTGTTGTCTTGGGCCTTGTTGCCTGGGAGTGTACAGACACTTTATATCTACTGAATGTCAGTTGGACTAAAAATATTAGAAAGTTTTAATAACTTTGACATTCTGTTTCCTTGCAACAGGATTTGTGTTACAACGGCTGAATAATTTGTTCTGAACAGTCTCTGATTGGTATGAACACTTGCACTTTCACAATAAAAGCATGGGAAAAGTATCTCACTGTCAGTAGGCGTGCATAAACTTTTAATTTCCTCTGATAGATGGAGAAGCTTTCAGGCTGTTTGGTTGCACGTCTCTTGTGACTGCATGAATATCGCTTCATGCATTATCTTGTGAGAGTAGACTTAACTCAGAAATTACAGTTCAGAGTAAATAAAGTGAGGGTGAACTCACTGGTGCCAGGTACAGGCGTCGATGGCCTCAGCTCCGGTCTGCAGGAATCTGCAACAGTCACAAGAATTCATGGATAAATCGGCAGCGTCAGCTCAGTAATTAAGTTGTTTTCTGTCTTATTCCTGCAGACTGAAGCTCACATGTGACTCTGTAACTCGGTTAGAGCACAAAAATCAGCTGCTTCCCTTTAATAAAAAGTTTTAGGTTTGTCTGCATCGTTGGTATCTGAGAGACGTTAAAACATCAGATCAGAGTTTTTCAAAAAGCTGAAAACTTAAGAATCTGTCAGCTCATGACAGAGGAGGAGCAGAGTGAATAAAATCCCTGAAAACAGAGAGAAAGAAAGTAAAAAAGTTCATTTATTTATTATGTGTCTTGTTCTCGAAAATTCGTAACGCAAAATTTCATGTAAGGAAAAAAAATTCAATGAAATAAAATGTAAAATGTTTTTTTTCCCCAAAATGTTTACTTTTCTTTTGTGTTGACAGCAGAAACTTTTCATGAGCTGTCTCTGTACGGTGACCTTTGACCTCTCACCCGTCCAGTAAGTCTACGTGGTGGTCTCTCGGCTGGCCAACATCCGGCCCGTACAGCCCAGCGTCCTGGTACAGTTTGGACTCTGACATCATCTTCCTGAGACGAATGAAGTCCAGCCCGAGCTGATACCCGTCCACCCGGATCCCGGCCTTCTTCTCGAAGCTGTTCGGCTCTGATTAGAGATCACTTTGATTAGAGATCACTCTGATTAGAGATCACTCTGATTAGAGATCATGTGAAGAAGAAAGGTGACTTCCTGTCTGAGTGTCGCGCCACATGAAGGCGAGGAAGTGAAACTGAAACATCGGATAAGAAACCACAGCGTTTCAGCGTTCCACCAGATATTATCACAGAAAGCAGAAGAAAGAAGAAGGAGCCTGAGAAGATTTTATACTAACAGCGTCAGCCTATTATTGATGCTCTGATTTACAGGTGTGATCAGGTGGCAGTAAACACACATCACTCTGAGCTGCATTTCAAAATAAAAGGCAGAATAAAATCTGCAGCCCTAAATAAGCAGGTCACAGACTCAAGAAAACACTGATTGAGGCTCTGTGATTATTGATTATCAGCTGATCAGAGAAGGAGTTGTACCGTTTCCGAGCTCCCAGGACATCCCATAATGTCTGGACTGGCAGTACTGCAGCAGCAGGGCAGCGTTGCTGTTGTTCCAGCTGTTGTCAGCTGTCCTGAGCAGAGCATTCAGGCCGAAGATGAGCTGGAAGCCAGAACAGTTGGCGAAGGCATGCAGCTGGTCCACGGTGAGCTCTGAGAGGGAGACGACAGTCAGAGGACGGGCGGCATCTCCATAACAACACCTGACAGACATCAGGACTCACCTGTGAAGAAGAAGCTCCTGTATGTACTCAGCAGGTCCTCCTTCATCAGGACCAGCTTATGCTTCGCCCAGTCGCACTTCAGACGCTCTTCCATCCACCGGGGTAGCAAAGTCTGATCACATGACTCACCTGGGAATTTCAAAGGTCACAGAGAGGTCAGGAAGCAGGAAGTAAATAAAACAAAGAAATCAACATGTTCCAGATCAGTGTGATGTCAGAGAGATCACAAGGTGATCGTGTTTACCTGCAGCGTCCTGAGGCTCCTCCCACTGTTGCCTCCTGTGAGGCTCAAACACCATGAAGTCTTGCCGCGTCCCCCCAAATCGCAGGAAGGCTGGACTCAGAGCTGCGGCGAGCGTCCTCATCCTCCGAGAGCTGCAGAGAAACCTCAGAGTCACTCCCATGATGCACTGCTTCACTGACAGCAGTTCACATAAAAGAATGCTCGGAAATATTCACGGGTCAAAGCACCGAAACCTGCTGGTTTTAAACGACCCCAGCTCTGCCTCACTTTGACCTTTGATCTGAAATCTAAGTTTTGAAATTATTTTGTTGTCACAACTCCTGAAGGATTACGAAGAATAACTCTGATGTCATTGTTTTTTTTAAGTTGGTCAACCGTTTTGACTCCAAACATCTGACTTTAACTTGATTTCCTTTCCTGGTTTTGAGACTTTGGAAATGATTTTACTCGTGACCTCTGACCTCTGGTTTCCACATACAGAGATCTCTGCTGAGTATCTCACATTCATCATGTTACTGAAACAGAAGGGATTTTGGAGCTCGAGTTTATTCCAGGAGCACAAACGTGAGAAACATGAATCTAAGTTTGACTGTCGAGATTCAAAGTTCAAATTTACAGCAGTTTTATTTCAGATGATCAGGTTACGAGCGTCAGCGGGTTACTCAGGTTATTCTCAAATCTTAGAGTGTTTGTGGTTCTCGGGTGTGCTCCTGCTGAAACAGGAACTCTGGGAATTCCCATTCGGACTCCGGAAAGAGAAGTGAAACCTGGATTGACTCAGGATCACCTTTCTTCTCAATCCTTTAAGCCTTTTAAGTCGGGGTCAGATTTTTATTCTTTGAGGTCCAAACTTGAACTTTGAGGAGCACAGGTGATGCTTATCTGGTCTGAGACTGCAGGAGGCGGAGCTAACAGGTTTCAGGTGAATTGACTCAGGATCAGATTTGAAAGTGAAACAAAAGTTTGAAAGTTTTGTTCCTCAGAGGATTTTGTGACCTGTCTGTTTTAACCCGGTGTTTCCTGTTTAACGGGACGATCTTCGATGGATTAGAGTCAGAGCTCACCTCAGCAGCCACACGAAGCTCTCCTGTGAAGCCAGACTCGCGTCGATGGTCACGGACAGAAAGCGCGGATCCACGCGTCGCAGAGGGGCCGACACGTCCACGCCCAAACCCAGACCCGGGTCCCGGTCCGGCTCCCCGGGGGTCCATCAGGGAGCCGGGATCCTCCGATTCCGGATACAAAAGTCCCGGTGCAGCAGAGCGCGCACAGCAGCAGCGCGAGCCTCATGTCTGTCACACTTCCTACTTCGCGTCCTCGTGCGCGCACACAGAACGACCGTGACCTCCAGCCACGAACTTATATCCAGGTCCAACATTTCACCAGGAATCACGAGAGACGACACTCCATCAATGAATCAGTTATCAGTGACCTGAAATTAATAATCATCTAATAACGAGCCAGAAGCGAAGACACCTGCGAACATGTTACTGTGACAGAAACACGCATGAACTGTCCCACAAATACAAAATTCAATAAAAATACACATAAATATTTAATGTTTAAAAAAACGAAACTGTGACAAAAAAGTCAAAACTGAAATTAAATTAAATATTAATAAAATTTCCCACCAACACATATGAGACCACATGCCCCAAACCAACACTAAATTAAATTAATAATCAACAGACTCAAATTTATGTCCTCAGAATTCATGATTTTTTTGAAATAAAAAAAACTTTTTAAAATAGTTTTATACTTAAAGACAAAAAAAATCTGATGACCTAAAATGTAGATTAAAATGTGGAAAAATACGAACACATCTAGAACACCAAAATCTTCCAAATAAGATAAAAATGTCAAAAATATGTTGAAAACATATCATCAAAAATGGAAACAGCTCGACTTAACCAAACAACAAACTAAAATTAAAAATAAAATGAATCCACTGCAAATAAAAACAGATTACACATTTTTTATTTGATGACACACATGCTTTTATTTTGGCAGGTCAGCTGTCTGATGTAGCAGACAAATTATTTTCAGTTTCCAGAATAAATAAATGCCCAAAAAACACAGACAGAAAATAAAGTTTAAATATTTAATGTTTAAAATTTATTAAAATCAGAAAAGTTACAGTAATGAGTCGTTTTCTCAAAGCAGTGAACCATCAGGTGCAGGTCGCCCTCCATCAGACTGACACATTCTGTGTGCGGTGGAGGTGAAGACATGATGATGTTATGGCAAAAACAGCTGACAGCTTCCTGCTGATGGCGCCTGAGGCTGAAACAGACTCACCTGAGCTCACCTGACACACTCACACTTCTCAGGTGAAGCTGAAACCTTCTCTAACAAGCAGAAAATGACCTTTAACGTTTCCTCGAGTGACAAACGACCTTTGTGTTCTCAGTGTGATGACAGTACAGACGACAAAATAAGAGCGCAATGAAGTGCTGAAAGAAGGTGAAGAGAACAGGAAGTGAAGCTTCTCACACAGACACGGCGAGGACATCCCAGTTATTTTAATAAGAAACAATGTCACAGTGAGATCAGAAGTGTTCAAAGAGGGCAGAACTCCTGTGAAGATGTCAGAGCTGTGGCAGGTCAGAGGGCGGCGCCAGCAGTTCATCCACTTCCTCCTGCAGAGCTGCGGCTTTCTCGCTCACAAGCATCTGAAACAAAGAAACTGTCACGGTTAAACTTCCTGTTTCAGCGTTTCTTCACACTGTAATGTCATCAGGCTGATCCGAAGGGCCAGCTCTGTTCTAGGATGCCCTCTGGACCCAGTGGAGGTGGTGA
This sequence comes from Oreochromis niloticus, assembly GCF_001858045.2. Taxonomy (NCBI): domain Eukaryota; kingdom Metazoa; phylum Chordata; class Actinopteri; order Cichliformes; family Cichlidae; genus Oreochromis; species Oreochromis niloticus. The sequence continues at coordinate 37,311,033 of NC_031972.2, read as the reverse complement.
GTGACAGGAGAATGGCGGCTAAGCTGTCATCCCTGTTGGACAACATCTCCCACCCCATGCATGAGACTGTGACAGCACTGAGCAGCTCCTTCAGTGGGAGACTGCGGCACCCACGCTGTGGGACGGAGAGATTTCGCAAGTCTTTCCTCCCCACTGCTGTCAGACTTCACAACAAAGACTTCAACTGATCAAACATACACATCCACACATGTGCAATAACACTAATGTGCAATAATCTTTTCTGGCATCGTTGTATTTTTACTCAGTTGTATAAAGCATTTGTATTCTATTTTTATCTTATTGTATATTTTATTCTATTTTATTCTACTGTATATAGTATTTTATTTTATTCTATTCTGTACAGTTGTGTACTGTATTTATTCTTATTTTATTTTATTCTAATTTTTGCTTCATAACTTTTGCACTGTCCACTTCCTGCTGTGACAAAACAAATTTCCCACGTGTGGGACTAATAAAGGTTATCTTATCTTATCTTATCTTATCAAACACTGTGAGTGTAGTCAGCTCCACAGAGCGTCACATCAGTCATTTAACACCATCAGTACTCGCGCTGATTTCAGGTACGGTGATCAGCTTGTGTGCGCGTGCTCTCTGAGGACAGTCTCACCTTGGCTGAGGCCACGATCTGATTGGCCTGTTTCCTGTACAGGTTCTGGATGGCTGTGCAGAGAGCGGCTGGGTCGGCGTTTGCCAGGTGAGTCAGCGTCTTGTAGCCGGCAGCGTACAGCTGCTTTGCTCTCGACTGCAGGAAAAAAAAGAGGTGATGTCAGAGCTTCAGCTGAAACAGAGGACACGGAGAAGCTACGGAGCCTCAGATGGTTCTCACTTAAAATCACCTGAAGCAAAAAAAACCTTTTCACGTTGAATAAAACTGTTGCACTGATTCAGAAACGCCGAGCATGGGACACCTCAGGGCTGCGAGCGCCACCCACTTCTCTTTAACCTGCTGACAGGAACATCAGCTCAGCGCGTTCACCGATGAGTCAGCGGCGACTGGGACAAAGGCGAAACATCTGGCAGAGCAGAGGTGGGACGGGCCGTGAGCCGAATAACAACCGCCCTGAACCACCTCCTGCTCACAGAGGTGTCAGCAGCACTTACGCTCTCTCAGAACCCTTAACACACCACACTCAGCACAGGACGCACTTCCTGTAGCGAGTTTAAATATGTCTACAAAATTAAGTTCAAATAATCCTGAAACGTGACCTTTTAGTTTGAACGTCTCCAGAGTGAATCTGAATTAATCAGGCTGAGTGGAAAAAGCCGACATGAGAAACCTCTGGCTCTCCTCTGCAGCGTTTTTAGCTTTCACATCACAGTGAAATAAAGAAAAACTTTACAGCCATGATGGGACATTTAACACGTTAACATGACGGCGCAAAGACACAGAATCTGAACATTCTCCCAAAGACTCCTGACCTTCATTACCTTCATCAGGTACACCTCCAGGGCTGCTTTCAGAAACATCAATAAAGAGGAGAAGAAGAAGAAAGAATGGATGCCAACAGGATCAATGAAAGTTGACAGGAAGGAACTTAAAGCTGTAATAACAGTTTTACAAAATAAAATCTGAGCTGAGGTGGATGAAGACGGTGTTCATGTGATCAGTAACTGGTGAAATGGTCCACTTCCTGTGGCCCACAAACTCACGTGTTTATTACATAGACATGAGAGTCTACTGGAGGTATCTTAATGTGTTTCAATGATGTCACATGAGCACACAGTAAGAAAAGGATGCAGGAGGAGAAAAAGAAAAAGAAGAAGAAGAAAGCAGGTGAAGAAGACGTCTCACCTCCAGGACTCCGGCCACCTCCATCAGAGGGATAAGCTCCGCCTTCACGCAGTAACTGAGGCGCCGCGTCAGCTCGGCTAGCAGTGCTCTGAATGGCCAGAACTCCTCGAGCTCCTGAGACACAGAAACATCAGAGCATCACCGTCTCACCTGAGACACACGTGCTGGCTCACCTGCAGCCTGCCCATCTTGCTATGACCTCTGGGTAAAATCCAGTGGTACCTCGGTGAAGTGCAGCACACAGGAGCAGAAGGCGGAGGAGGAGCCGAGCAGCGTTTGCACGAAGCCACGGCTCACCTGGAAACGCTCAGAGACGCTCCAGACGTCAGTTTCCTTCAGCAGCGAGAAGAGAACGAGAGCGAGGTACATCCTCCTCACCGCCGCCACGTTCACGCCCTGAAACAAACAGAGCACGCTGCTGAGCGGGGTGGGGGAGCGGGGGGGCTCGATCACAAAGTTCAGAGAGCAGAAAGATAATGACGTCATCATAATCTATCTTCATCACCTGCACCGCTTGTCAGGTCAAATTCAAAGATCACACTTGTCAGATCCAGCGTTCATGGAGCAGGCGGACGAGGCTGAACTCGAGTCATGATTTTCAATGTTAGTAAGTTTCAATGAAACGATTAAACTGACGTCACGACAACCTGCAGCAGAAACGATGGCGTCAGGTTGCCGCTCACCTCCTTTGAGAAAGGCGCGTCTGTGACCCTCAACAGGAAGTGACTCTGTTTCTACTTCCCCCTCCGACGTGTCTTTACTGTGTCATTATTATTCACAGTTGCCTGCTCGTGCTTCACGTCTGTCTCTGCTTCTCATTTTTACTTCCTCACCATTTAAAGGAGCTTGTGGAAAAAAGTCACGACCTTTAACCTTTTGATTTGTGCCATGCAAACAACATTAACATTTCCTATTTCTAAGGTGCAAACATCCACCTCTGGAGGGCGGAGCTGGAGTTAGGGTTGTGATGTGACGGCCTGAGTCCATCACATCACAAGAGTTGGGTATCATCACCGATTTCTATAATCGAATCGATTTAATTTTGACTCAGACATTCAGAAATATTCAATTATTTATCAGTACTGACACTTGTGAGACTTCATCAGAGGTGTAAGCTTCACAGCAGATGCCTTTGTGTCAAAGTAACTGAGGATAAAACACAGAAAAACATGACGGAGATTTTCCTGGCCTGGCTTTTTATAGCAGATAACCTTAAAAATATTCTGCAGTAGAACAAAAATGGAAGAAAACCACGAATCAACATATGAACATTACCCGATGCTACTGAAGTGAAGCAGAGCAAAGTCACAGAGTTTAATTAGAGACATATATGTGTTTTGCAATTTGGCATCATTTGTAAAATTTTATATTTCTTTGGTTTTGAACAGCAGAAATTAGGCTTTCTTGTTGGATGTCATTTTTGGAAAAAACAAACAAAAACAAAACAGAGGCTGACAGCATTGTAAACGACAGTAGACTGGTGCGTAATGAGCACGCAAATAATGCAGAAAACAGAGATTTTTGATGGTAAATTGTTCTTGAAATACAGAGAGAGAGAGGGAGAGAGAGGGAGAGGAAGTGTGATTTTACCGTGGTGGGAGCAAAACAGCAAAAGTAAGAGAGAACTCATGACAATGTGAAGCGTACTTTGGATCTTCTTTTGCTGCTGGTTCAGTGAATTTTGGTCAGAGTGACAAAACCTCCAGCTTCAGAATCTGTCAGATGTCGGCTTTCAGCACCGACAGCGTGTCGGCGCTTTGTGGTTACATCTTTAGACAAGCTAAAATTGATTTGAACTGGAAATTTTTTAAACCCACCCCTACACATCACACCTGAGCTCAGCAGTTCAAAACTAATCTGGCAGGATTAATCTTGTCAGCTCAGATCAGACCCTGAAATCCAGGAGTTCAAAGGGAAAACAGGATTACATCATCAGATTAAATCAGTTGAGCCAATACAGCTTTTTTTTTGTTTTTTTTTGTTTTTTTTTAATTCAGATCAAAACTCGAGTTTTTGTTGCTTATTGGAACAGGATTACTGTGATTCCAGCAGAGGGCTGGATTCAGACTGGAAACATGAAATAAAAACTCCAAAGTTAATCAAACAAGAAAACTAGAACTGATAGACGGTGCTACAAACTGCATTATACTGTGTATTAAATACTATATTCACATAATGATATATTTTCAAACAGTGATGATTATTTATGAAGCACTGTATTTCATACATGTGATATACATGTATGAAATATTCAGGACTTGCGTTTTTATTCATTAAAGCTATGAGATCTACATTAAACTGAGCTGTGTATTATGAATGAAGAATACTAAAGTCGATCACAGTAGATAACAGTTTAATCAATGCTCTTGCTGTTTGCTGCCCTCTGCTGGTCATGTTTTAGTTTCTCCTGTGATCGGTCAGGCTCAGGCGAGTAAAAGCATAACGACAGTGCAGAAAGTTGCTTCATGTTTCCAACCTGCTTTGCTCACTAACTTTTGGCTTTTGTGGTTGTGCAGTTGTTCACTTCATGCAGCACCCGTATGAAGGAATTTTAAAGGTTGTGGATAAAATAATGAATTACTGCTGATGGAATAGCTCTTAGTAAAATTAAAATAGTTAAGGCTCCTTTATGTTGGTGAATTTGGTGCCTGCAGCCCAGGTAAAGTATTGCTGATCTAGATTTGGTAAAGCCATCCAGTTTTTTTTTGTTTTGTTTTTTCTAACTGGATTAGGGGAAACAGCTTCACTGTGAGATTTCACAGTGAAGCTGGATGTTTTTATTCTGTACTGAAGCTTTAATCTGTGTGGAAGCGTTCAGCGAGTTTTAATCTGAGCTTCCAACAGACCTCCAAACCTGAGGCCACACATCACATATCCAGATCCTTCCTCCATCACTCTGCGTTCACCTGAGCAGCTTCTGTTCTTCATCTTTGATTTCATGGATGCGTGTTCGTGTTTGTGATTCTCTCTTTACAGTCAGGTTCGAGTACATTTCACAGGTCACATCTAAAAAACGATGAAATAAAACCTGAAAATCTCGAGCATTAAATCTGTGGTCTGAACTTTCTCACCTTCTTCACCGTCTGTCCTGCAGCTTTTCTTGCCACGAAACTCTCAGGCACGCCGACAGCAGCTGACATCTTCTGCTCGGCCACAGACAACAGTGTGAACTGCAGATGAGGAAGAAGAAGAAGAAGAGAGCAGCTTGTAAGAGATATGAGGAGGAGAAGGAGGCCGAGAGGCTCTGAGGCAAGCTCTGCTTACCTGCCTGAAGAAAATCATCCAGTTAGGTTTGCACTGATCAATCAGGTCGTACGGGGTCACCAGGTAGACCAGATGCAGGTAGCTGTTGAGGAGCAGAGACTCCAAGCCTTTGGACAGGTCTTTGTAGAGGACCTCAGCATAGGTTAGATCCACCGAGGCTGAAGAACACCAGGAATGTTTTAATTCATCGTCACGAATCATAACAGCTACAGACACACAAAACTACACCATCGCAGTTTTCTGACCTTACAAAAGGATCTTTGAAACTTAATTTAAGCCCAATGAATCAAAACAACTGGAAACAGTGGGACCAGACAGGGACCACGGTGGGAGCAGACTGGGACCACGGTGGGAGCAGACTGGGACCACGGTGGGAGCAGACTGGGACACGAGTTTACCCCGTTCAGGACCTTTGGTGGCCGGCCCAGGCTAAAATGACCTACCATGTTTGAATCAGTTTTAACTCCTCCTCCTTTCAATCAAATGTCTTCTTATTGGCTGCCCCTCATGAACACAAGTGGGTGCATCTTGTGTGTCTGAGATGATCATATTAGGGATTTCCCTCGCTATGACATCATGCAGAGCCAACAGGAGCAAAATCTGTGAACTCTGTGTTCATTGTTGATTTTCAGAATCATGATTAAACACAACGCCCTGAGTCATGTGACAGGAAGTAACGAGTCCGACAGGTATGCCGAGGGTACCTTTGTATGTAGCCTTCCCCAGCTTGGTGACCCGCAGACTCTGCGAGTCTACTGTGATGAGCTCTTTCTCCTTCAGGACGTCCACGCACTGCTGCACCGCCTCCAGTAGGCTCCTCTCTACACACAGCTGCTGCCACTGCACAAACAGCAGCGTTCCCTGCAGGAAGTCCTGCAGCTGCTCCACGGACGACGTGATCTGCAGAAACCGCGACTCATAAGGACAGGAGCACCAGTGGAACTAGGCTGTGATCTGATCATTTTTTATAACTTGGGGTACGAGAAATGTCGCTGTGCAGGTAAAAATATTGATCAGGCATCCTGATTGGCCAGTTTAGCAACAAAAACATGGATATATGGAAATATTTGGATCCATTATATTTATCAACTGAATATTTGGAAGCTTGTGGACGTTAGACAATGTTGCCATCAGTGACACAAACCAAACGTAACAAAAACCTAGAATTACCTAGAATGAACCAGAATTACCGACAGATTCACTGATACAGAAAAATCAGCCACTTCTTTATGAACCACTAATTCAGTTTAGTTTTTCAAAATAATAGAGAAAAGAAAGTCAGACCCCACAGAGGTACCATTTGATATTAAATAATGATGCAGAGATAAAAGAGATTAGCGCCTGCTGGCTAATCTGCTCGGATTTGGAGTGAATTAGAAGGATTTACGTTTAATCCAATGAGGGACAGGACGAGGCTCAGGAGGCCTTTTCCATCATCGTGCATCAGGTTGCTGTAACAGCTCTCCATCGGCGCGCACACCAGTGTTTTAGCCTGAAATCACACAAAAGCAGAATTATCTGACATCTGTTGGTTTAACTGAATGCTTTTATTTTGCCTTAACTCACAGGAAACTGATCAGATTGTTTTAGTAGGAGTCGGAGGTGGTGGAGAAGTCATAAAGAGTTATTGTTATGTTATTATATCCACCTTAATTTGATTGTTTTTAATACAGAGGTTTTCGTGCAGCTGCTGCCCTCAAATGAACACACACAAAGATTTAATGAAGCTTTTAAACCTTTTAACTCTTTTAATTTAACATTTCTTTGTTTTTTGGTTTTTTAATAACCTAAAACAGATTTTATGCCTGCAGATCTGTATTTCAGATATTTGAGGATTAAGAAAAGTATTTTGACATAAGATTGTTGGAAAGCTTCAGTTTTTAAGCTCACTGTTTTTCATCAGACATCAGTTTGAGTCTCTCACGGCTCTGGTTACCATGTTCCTGTCCTTCTCCTGCAGGATCAGGATGCTCTCGCCCACCGAGTCGATCCCCGCTCGGCCGGCTCGTCCCACCATCTGCTTGTACTGGCTCCTCTTCAGGAAGTCCGTGGCCACGTATGGCGAGCGCAGGATCACTCTGTGTGCAAACAGAGGTCAAACTGGGGTCAAACAGAGGTCAGATCACTTCAGCAGCAGCAAACGTGTATAAGCTCTGATATGTACACAGGAACACGCAGGCAAGCTCCTGACCGCTGCTGAGTGACAGAAAGGAGAAAACCCTGTTTAATGAGCGGCTCACCTGCGAGCAGGTAGGTTGATCCCTGCAGCTAGGGTGGAGGTGCAGGTGAGGAGGCAGAGGACCCCGCTGGAGTAGGCTTCCTCCACCAGTTTCCTCTCCTCGGATGTCAGCCCGCTGTGGTGGTACGCCACGCCGTACGGCACAGTGACCTTTAACACCGGGCACAATGAGCCATTCCCGCTGTCCCGCAGCTCCCTGAGGAGGACGCCCTTCTCCTCCTCGCGGTGCCGCAAGAAGTCCCTGAAAGAATCGAGAAAGGTTTCTGAGTCAGTGATCGGCGTGGGCGGCAGAGTGGGAGGAGTCACCCGGTGGCTGCTGCTCACTCTTTCAGATATTTGCAGATCATCGCCGCCACATTCTCGCAGTTCTTCTTGGTGGGACAGAAGAGCAGACACGAGTGCGCTGGGATGACCTCGGTCACCAGCGCGATGATGTGATCCGGGTCGATCTTCTGCATTGTGCTCGAGTACTGCAGGAAAGAGAAAGACCAAGCACCACGGAAACGAAAGAGGAGGACATTAAACTTTAATTTACTGCAGGAAAATGTCTCCTGTACCTATTAATGTGGCCACGGCGTGTTGGTGTGATCCTCCACTGTATCGTTAGAGTTAATGATGTTTTTTACTTACTTTAAAGTTGAGAAGACGTGAGAACCTGAAGCAGTTCTCTTCTTTTGGGTCAACCTCGTAGATGGTGTCGTGCAGTTTGACGAATTCCTTCAGCTGAACCTGGAAAAAATAAAAATAAAATAAATCACAGAGCACCAATTTAACCAAACTCCCAAAATGAGTTTAAAAGACAGGAAGAAGCCCCGCTGATAGAAACCAGCAGTTCCATGCAATGATCTTGAAACACAAGTGTCTCCTCTGACTATCACCAGCTCATCCACATCCATTTTCATATGTGCAGCTGATAAGTCATGACTAATTCTGAGAGTTGCATTTGCATGACACACAGACCTGATTTTAGTTAATGAGCAACTTTAACAACGCTCAGTGAGCCCCTCAAACAGCTGCTCAGTGTCAGGAACTGCTCGAGCAAGTCCTTGTGGAAGCAGGAAGTTGGGGTCAGTGTTCACTCGAGGGTTTTATAGCAGTTTTATAAGGTTCAGGTGCAGCTTTGAGTCAATCACTTACAGGCCTGAAGTTGTTCGTGTAATTTTCAGCCCTCAGAAACGTCTGCAGGTCTTTGATATTCCCCAGAGTGGCGCTCATTCCTATTATCTGAGTTGTTTCTGGAAAAAAAAAAAACCCCAAAAAGCAAGAAGTTTGTTTTTAACTTAAAGTTTGGATTGAGTTATGGAGACTATAAGGAGACACTTACTGCTCACATATTGAACTTTGGTCAGAGTCATTTCTATAATGGCCCCTCTGCTGCCGTCACCCAGCATGTGAAGCTGCAGAAGAAACAAAATCTCAGTTAAATGTCCTCCAGCTGTATAAAACACCTTTCATCCAAACTGGGAGGTACCTCATCAACCACCACCAGACCAAGGTTATCCAGCCTGCTGGTCTCTATCAGAGAGTTGACAAGGCTGTGACCCTTCTCTATGGTTGCGATGTAAAGGGATGTCTTGTTTCTTCTCTTCACGGGAGGAAACCTGCCTTTGCTGCCAGCGTACTCCTCCACCATGAAGTCCAGCTCCAGGCCAAAGCTTGCTAAACCACGCACCTGGAAAAGCACAAAGTACTTCCTAAGAGTTCAAAATGAAGACTATTAATGTCTCTGAAAGGTGTCCCACAAGGCTCTAGTTTTGATCCTCTTTTATTTTATTTTATTTCTTATGAACATAAATATAATAATCGAGAGTAGTAGTGCAATTCCTTGGAATCATTAGTCTGCCTGCTGATGGATCCTGCTTATCGGTTCTTGCACTCTCACTACGATCAGCTGATTTCAGTTTGTGTGCCTGAGGAAAATAGTGGTGCAGTGCGTGGATATGGACTTGACTTTTATTTTTATTGCACAAAAGGATGAGAGTGTGATGCTAAAGTGGAGACTGCTCCAGGACAGAAAAAACTGCATCATACTGTTAACACCGCTTCAGCTCTTCACAAGCATCTGCACAGATAGCATGCTAACACTAAGCTAGCCAAGAGCCCAGAGCGATTTTAAAGCTGAGTAATTGCTGACCCCAGACCATCACCATGATAAAGTGAACCGTCATTTGCATTGAAGACAGCCGTTGCTGAACTTTAACAGGTAACAAACTGATGAGCAGGCAGGCTGCAGCTTCCGTTTCTACCTGTTCATGTTTCTAAAGTGGCATAGAATCACCATGACGACCGCTTTAAAGCCTCTTTGTGCTGGTTTTCATCTTTGCTTTGTGTTTATATCTAAATACTAAGAGAAAGATGATGTGTGTCCTCATCAGGATAGGGCTTTGTGTTGGTGTGTGGGGCTATAGTCTGTAGTTTACATTGTTAATTGGTGATTATGAGACAGTGTGTTCAAGATCATTTTACAGAGTAACATGAAAGTAAAGTGACAAGTAGTGTAACAAATGTCTTTCTCCTGGGTGTAATTAAGTAACATTCTGCATTACTTTTAAGAAAAGTGCTCAGTGTAATAACTTTTTTACTTTTTTGAGTAATGACCCCAACACTGATCACAACAAAGAGGGAAAATACCTCCAACATGCACAAACTTTTGACCACACTGCATGTAATTAATTTGCATGAATGTAATGTCTTTGATATGGTGCTTAAAGATGGTGGTGACTCTCAAAATGGAGCCAATGAGAATTGATGAGGGAATCAATAATCCACACTACCATGGCAGTTCGTATCACCCCACAGAGCTCTATTTCTGATTTCTAGTTGTATTTCTTCTAAGCGTAAATTAAAATTTATGCTTAGAAGGCGTTTTATGAAGTTTTATCATTTTATATTTTAAGTCAAAGCTTGTTATCCCACACAACCAGAAAGTCATTACTGCTACTCCTCTTTTATTCCACAAACACAAATATTATTATCCTCTGATGTCAAGTTCTATGGAGATGATATACTTTTATATCTGAGACCAAAAGCTAGCTAACCCTTTGCTCATGTTCAGGAGTGAGAGTAACATCAACAATAATCCCAGTCTGAAAGTTTCCCTACAGAACATTAAACAACATCGATCAATTTTACTCATTTGCCTATTACCCATTAGCAACTCAGTAACATCTAATAGCATTTATGCATTCTATTGACAAAACACACTTTTCTGACATGTTTTGATGTTCTGTGGTTTCTGTACCTTCTCCTGCACCAGCGATATGTAGGGCAAGATGAACAGACAGTCCTTCCTCCTGCACAGCAGTTCTCTGAGGATAAGGATCTCTGCCACTAGAGTTTTCCCACCACTGGTGGGAAGGGAGTAGATCAGATTCTTCCTCTGCTGAACACAGTCCAAGTTCAGACACGTCTGCTGCCAGTCTGAAAACCCCAAAAAACAAAACCGGTTGTAAATGTCTTGGCCTGACTTATTATGTGCAGAAACTACAATATTTAAATTTTATTGTGATATACAGAAATCTCACCATATAAACTCTGGATTCCTCTCAGTTTAAACATCAGCTCCTTCACTTTGCTTGGAAGCCCAAAGAACGGCCCAAGGTCAGGCATGTCGGCAGAGACAGTCTCCATGGCCTGCATGGCGACGTTTATCTCCTCAGAAACCACCGCCTCCTTCAGCATCGCTGTCCGTGAAACGGCAGGAGGAGCCGCTGCGTTGCCAAGCATCGTCCTCTTCAGCTGGTCGGCAACGCTCCTCCTCGCTGCGGCTGGTCTCCTGGGTGGACCTTCTCCGTTTGCTAGTCCTCTGAAAGGCGTTGAGGTTTTGTCTCCGTCCTGGAGTCGGCTTCTCTTCGCCTTCTCCTGAACTTCCTCCTGAAACTGCAGCTGGCTGGCCGGTAGGTCCTCGAAGGGTTCATCTCCGAGGCCGTCCAGGATGGAGTCTGAGAGGACATCCTCGGCTTCTGGTTGTTGCTCCGCCCCTCGAAGCCTTTCATTTTGCTCGGCATCATCCAGTTTTGCCAAGACAGACGAGTCCTCCAAGATGCTGTCATAGTCGCCGAATAAATCCTCGCTGTCGCTGCAGTACTGCCAAGAAAAAAGAATACCATCAGCGTGGACTTCAAACAGGTTATTAATCAATCAGGGCATCATTTTTCTTTCTGCCAGTTAAAGGATGATTACTCTATGACCAACTGAGTCATTAAACACATCGGGGAGGTGTTCCCTGAGCTCAAAGATTAGGTGAGCAGGAGGCTCATTTTCTCACAGACTTCAATGCAATCAGACTTCAAGGGAGTCGCCCCCTGCTGGTCAATATGTAAGATGTACCTCCACAGCTCTGCTTTCAGCCATGATGCTGTTGATCCTCCTGTTGAAGTTGCATAGCGGGGAACAGACAGCCCCTCCCCTCTTCCGGGCAGGTGTCAGGTGAGCTTTCAGGTGGTCTCGCGCCCTTTTCCTCTGACAGACTCGTTTTATTTTGACTTCCAGCCTTCCGTAGTTCATCCCTGTGAGCGCAGACCACTGCGGCTACATGTGAAACACAATAAACATCTTATAGTTCTCACATACTTCACTAACCTGCTGCTGCAGCCATTCAAACGCCACCTTAAACAAGTTGACATTAAATGATGAGACCTAAAAACACCAAAGAGCCCACACAGGCTCCGTGAGCAGCTAGCTAGCAAGCGGCGGCATTCAGTTACAAAAACTACAAATTAATCACAAACAAGCTCAAATAAATAAAAGTATGTCCATGGAATAACTTTTACCACCACCAGTAAAAATTAACGTTCACTAAACGCGCATCTACAGCAGCTCAGCGAATCCTTCATTCAAAATAACTATCATTAACCCTGGAGTGAGAGAGAAATGCCACCATCACTTCCGCTTTCGGTTTACCACTGAGCTAACGCTGAGTTACTGTCGTTCAAAGTGTCAAAACGTGCATTTAAACATCTCGATTAGCTACTTAATGCTAAAAAAGGAAGTCTTATCAAACCTTAATAATTAGACGACTTGGATGTAAAATTGAGTTTTCACTGAAAACGGGTTAAGTCTGTTTTGAAACGGTTATTAGATGTGATGTTTGACACCCTGATAGTTTAGGAGTTTTAGGACAGCTGTACGTGGTTTCAGTCACGTTTCAAAGACAAACTGCAACACTGCTTTAACATACACTAATAGCAAGCTGACAAGTGGCACAAACGAGGCGTAGGGCTGCTTTTCCTAAGACTTTATGTGTTCCGGGTGATTTCTATCTTGATTTGGTTTATCTTTGAAATGAGTAACGATTAAACCTTTCCGTAAAAAACTCAAAGCGAAATGTTATATCTCATTAATAGTAAACATTTAGATTGTGGAAATCCGTGAAATATTAAAAACAGACAATATACCTCTTTTAGGTTTATATTTTAAATTTAGTGACATTGTCCAGTTACAGTTTATAGCCAAGTCACAAACAGCGTCTGCGGAAGTGGTCGGAAGTATTTCTCAGTTGCAGCGGAAGCGGTTCCTGTGCCGTGTTAGGTCAACATGTTGTGTCTGAGGGAGTTGCAGAGGTGGAAACCTGTCTTGTGTCGCTATGGAAACACAGGTGAGTCGTGCGTAACACGTTAATTACAAAAATAAAAGTTTGAAGTTTAACTCCAATCCTTCTGGTACAAATGCTAACTCTAGCCGTGCTGCTCCCGTGTAGGTGTGCGGAGCTTCGCGGCCGCCGCAGGTGAAGCCGGACGGACGGAGGACGGGGTGGGTGCTGAGTGCAGGCTGATGGATGCTCGCCGCTGATTTCAGTTTGGTTATGAAGATGTGTTTGTGTTTTTCAGCTGGTGAACATGGAGAACCCGTACAGAGAGCCTCAGAAGGGCTGCGTCCTCTGTGACGTCACGGTGGACTTTAAAAACATCCAGGTGAGTCAAACGGAAAGAAACAGCACTTCACCACAGATTAAATAATGAAAAAACACGCTGAGTGAGATTATTATCAGAATATCTGTGACTGGGAAGATCATAATCAGCCAGAAATCAGGCCTTCACCTCTGACTGACCTTTGCACTTGGGTGCACACCTGAAGCAGCAGCAGCTCTGCTCCTCCAGGTGTGTGACAGGATCTCCTGATCCCAAGTCAGACTGAGTCTCAGTCGTGGATTAATCTGAGTTTGTCGCCCTGCAGCTGCTCTCTCAGTTCATCTCGCCGCACACGGGCAGGATCTACGGCCGCCACATCACAGGTGAGTCTTTGCCCGAAGCAAATCATCTGGATTAAATCATCTTCAGGTTGGGTCACACCTCCTTCTGTTTTTTCAGGTTTATGCGGAAGGAAGCAGAAAGAAGTGTCGAAGGCGATAAAGAAGGCTCAGTCCATGGGTACGTTCACAGCATCTTAACTTTCAATTCTTCTGTTTCATCATTCGATTTGTTTGCCATCATAATCTCAACTTTAATCCCGACTTTTGTTGGATGTTTTTAGACTAAATTATTGAATTTTTAACACAAAACTTTTGGCTAATTGCTGTCTTTTTCCATCCAGAATTTGAATCTATATTTTGTTTTCACATTGACTTGAGTAAATTAGTATTTGATGACCCAGTTAATGAACTGCTTTATTGCATTTTTAATCTTTTTCATATTTTTGGCTTTTAACAAATATAATCCAAATATTCCCATTTTCGCCACATTTCTAACATAATTATATAAGAAGTGTTTCCCTCTGAGCTGAGCTACAGACGTGAGCCGTTAATATAAACTTTTGTTTGCAGGTTTCATGTCAGTGACGCACAAAAATCCACAGTTCATGAAGGACCCTAACGTCTGTGGAATCAAACATCTGGATTAGTGTCAAACATCTGTGTGTCTGTGTAAATAAAGTTTCTCTGCTGTCAGTTTGCTGTCGGAGAATTTGTTTGAGCCAAAGCTTCAAACATGAAGCGTGTCTTCATCACAGGAAACACCTCCGCACGGTTTCTTATTGTGAAAGAGTTTAAACACTTTAAAAACACTTGCTAATTTTGTTTATTTATTTTTAATTTGGACCTTCTGAAAACTGAAAGGTTGTGACATCATCTGAAGACTTTCAAACATCACACTAAACAGAGAGTCTATAAAATATTCAATACCAATAAAATGACTGAAATATTTTTATCCTAGACTTTCTTTTTAAAGTTTGTGTCACTCGAGTTTAAAATCAGGAAAATGTATGAACCAACGTAACCTGGGCTCTCCGAAGTCTTGTCGGCTTGTACAGAGCTGGTAAAACCCAGAAAGTTTGTGTTTATGGAGAAAAAAAATCAGCCGATCTCATCACAAACAGCGAGGCCACCGATTCTGTCTGTGCACATTTTCCTTTTTTTTTTAAAATTTGATGAGTACAAATATTCAGTGTGGTGATGAAGGCGGCTTAGAAACTAAGGGAGGGGTCGTTTCCTTAATTTAATTTATTCAGTTTGAGTCTTCGGTGAAGCCGGCGGTGGGAGAAAGCTCTTCTCGCATTTCATCAGTTTTTAGAGTTTTCACCACCACCTGGACTGGACCGGACTCTGTTGTGGGCTGATACTGGCCCCCAAGCCACGTGTTTGACTCCTCTGAATTATATGAAACAGATAAAAAAAAACAAAAAACGGGCAGGTTTGTGTAATTCAGAGCTTTATGATTTCTGCTGCAGTCTGAAGATAAATTCAAATGACCGCACACGGTCAGACCTTTAATGAAATGCACGCTTCATCCTTTACAGTGAAAAATAAAACGCAGTGTGAAACAGTTTCTGTGTGAGCGCGAGATCAACTAAAGGTCAGGTAAAAACTTGGAAACTGAACAAAAGGTAAAAACCTGATGACTCTAAAACCGAATGTGCTGTTTCTGCCTCTGCTCTCCCACATCTGGAATAAACACCAAAGTGTCACAGCTGGAAGCCTAAATCAAACCAGTCCTCCATCTGAGCGTGAAGACTCTGAACTTTACACCTGCTCAGGTAAAAAGAACCACTGCTGTCCTTTTTTGAAACAAACTTTATCGATAACAGTTCTTTTAAACAGACCGGTTCCAAAAACACTGACAGAACTTGGATACATCCTGGACTCAGCTCTTGCTCCTCCTGCGTTTCCTCTCCTTCTCTGGCAGCATTTCCCTCAACCTTTTACGACAGTGTGTTGTGCTCGGCGGCGCCTCACTCGCTGTCGTTGTGGAAATCTTCTCTGTGTGGTCAGGAACAGGAAATCCCTGCAGCGTGAGTTTCTGGGTGTGGAAGAGCGGCGAGGAGGCGAGCAGTGCCCTGACGGCCTCCTGAAGCAGCAGGTTCTTCCTTGGCTCGCCGGGGTCGCCGGCGCTTTCTGTTCATGGAGAAAAAGAAAAGTTCAAAAACTTTTTTACTGCAGGTCATCAGCTAACCGTGATTTTAAATAAAGACATTAAACTGGCACTTTCTTTTTCCTCTCCTGTCATCAGGGTTTTCACCTTCACCTACCCCTTTAGTTATCACTGCGATCCAAATCTTTATCATTATTATTATTTTAAATTTCTAACTGGTAGAATTTTTAAAATATGAAAAAAACTAAAAAATTATCTCCATGAAAATGCAAAGAGCGACTTCACAGTCTGTGGAGAGCATGCCAAAGCAACACGCAGTGATATAAACCTAACCACGACGAAATACTGGCCAATCAAAAGCCCACAAATCACACAACACCTTTGACATTATGAGACTAACTCTCAGTTTTGTCCGTCCACATGTTAGCACAGGAAGAGTTTCTGCGTTGTGGCACGCAGTGTTTTTAAAAAGCTGGGCTGATCCCGAGACGTGTCTCTGGTGTCGGGAAGAGGCAGATACTGTGAGTTCATCTAATCCCGCTGCTGTGTGAGATTAGATAAAATAATCTGAAACCTTTTCCTGATTCGCTCTGCTGCCTCTCTCTGAGCCTCGTCCTCAGGGCTGACACCTCCGTCTGCAGCACTTCGACCAGGCGTTCGCTCTCCTCCACGTCTCTGCACGTTTTCTGTTCACAAACAGAAGGATGCAGAGTGAATCAAACAGGAAATGAAGCAGCAGGAAGTTCAGGCGCTCTGACACTTTCGCTCACCTGCAGCTCCGCCTGCAGCGAGTCGTTCATCTTATTCACTTCGTTCACCTCCTTCAGCAGCCCGTTGGAGCAGAAGAACTTTGACCTGAAACAAAGAAATCTCAGCTACGCCAGCAGAAACACGGACACGGTGTAAACGTGCCAGCGTGGGCGGGGCATACCCGTGTTTCTTCATCGTGAGGCTGTAACCGGCTGCAGAGCACGGCGCCGACACCTTCCAGTAAGAAAGCTGCTCGAGGAGGCCGAGGTTGGTGATGAGCACAGGGACGTTCATGAAGTGCCTCCACAGGAGAAGAAGAAACAAACCATAAGGAAAAGACACGAGTCCGTTAAACGTGGAAACACAGAGCTGTCCGCCCGCCTCCACCCTCCTGTTTTCATTTAAC
The DNA here is from genome assembly GCF_001858045.2 of Oreochromis niloticus. Taxonomy (NCBI): domain Eukaryota; kingdom Metazoa; phylum Chordata; class Actinopteri; order Cichliformes; family Cichlidae; genus Oreochromis; species Oreochromis niloticus. The sequence goes on along the minus strand of NC_031972.2, from coordinate 37,294,258 downwards.
GTTCCTCTAACTGACCTGATCGCTTCACCCAAAGCTGAGATGTTTCAGACCTCTGTGAATGCCTCCCAGGTTTTTTACTCACTTTAAAAGCCAACTGGAGCATTTTAATAATTATAAAACATTTTATCATCACTTCATTCACACTCAGTTTCTCCTGATATTTAAGTTGCCAGCACCTGCTGAGTAAAATGAGATTTTTCTTATCTTTTTATACAAAACGAAGAAACATTCATCTAACACAAACAGGTGGCAGTGACCCGGTTGATCAGCTTTAACAGTAAAAATGATCTTTAAGAGGTTTCATGTGGGAATTTCAGGCAGACAGAGGTTTGGCAGTCTCAGATTATGAAGGTGTTCCTCAGGGTATCGTTCTGGAGCCCCGGGAAAGATTATTTTAATTTTAAGATAACATTAATATGAAGTGGTTTTACACTGTACTTCTTTACAACCAAACAAGGCTTTTAGTCAAAAATGGTTAAAACTGTCTTCTTTACCATCTTGATGCCATCGGTGGGAGAACAATGAAACTTATTATCCTTTAATTTATTCAAGAGAAAAGTCTAATTGAGATTTAAATCTCATTTCCAAGGAGCCGAAGATTTTTGATCCGTACTGCACAACGTTTTTAATGTATTTAAGATTTCAGGACTGACTGTAACATAACTTTAAAAAAAAAAAAAAAAGCCAACCTTCGCTGACTCTGTGGACTGATTTCAAATGTCACCAAATGAGTAACTCCCCACAACACAAACTCCACATTTGGGTAAAAACTATGAGCTGATGTGTCTTTGTAGAGGATTTAGAGACAACGCTAGAGAGCAAGCTGATATAAAGATATTCAGGTATACTCAGAGCGCCACCTGCTGCGGGAGATGAAGGCCGAGTACTCCATCCTGTGCGTGGAGCCTGGAGGTGTCGTCTTGGTGGGAGTCAGCAGCACAAAGATCATGTGAGGGTTGGAGAGAGCACTCTTCAGGTTCTCGTGCACCAGCTTCTCTCTGAAGGTCATCTGCTGCTCTGAGTTCCTGCGCTGCCGGTACCAGCCGATCACGCTCTCCTGCACGAGCCGAACACGTCAATCACATGATCGCATCATGCTGAAACCTTCTCCCCATCACACTCACCTGCTTGTTCTCTGCCAGCAGCTTGTGTAGCTCCTCCGCGTTCACCTGTCCATCACTGCTGTACAGACTGACACACAGACACACCTTTACATAAGAACACAGCACACACACGATGGCATGATTACGTCACGATGCATCACTCACGTGTTCAGTCTGTGGCAGGCGATGTGCTTCTGGACGTCTGTCAGAGAAAACAGACATTCCTAAAAGTGTACCAGTAACTGTAGTACTTGTGTAACTGTACAGTTTATTGAGATGCACTTACTGTATGTTTCCTCGATGTGGATGTGATCGGCCTGAGAGTCGCTGATGGTGACCTGCTCGTCAAACCTGCTCTCTCCGAGAATCAACCCCTCCTGATGGATGAATAAAACTAGATATAAAACCCCTAAATCTATAAGCATTTGTTTACTCAATATAATAATTTCAGCTACAGCATTTTTACATAAATGTTAAAAAAATATGCCAAATTTACCAACAGACCTCCCTGAATACTTGAATGTATCGGATTATGTTTCACGCTAACGTTTTCTTGTCAGGAGCCATTTTCATTAAACTTTACATTTTTTAAATGGAGTCTGGTGTATTCTGAAACGGTGGTGGGCGAGAACTGAGCACCAATTTTTCAATTAAATTATGTCTTCAGTAAGATTCAGTAGTTGGATTAAACATATGCCGAATTTACTAACAGATCATCGTTAATTTGGGGATCTGTTTAAAAGTGCACGAATACACGAGAATAATCAGTGTTACATTAAAACCTAAAATCTGTGAATGGAGTGTGGTGTGCACCGACGGGAATGGTTGAAAAGGAGCAGTAACATCTCGGGTTTCATGCAAAACTCGACTCGCGTAATCGTTCCTTGTTGGATCACAGATGTACCAAATTTACCTACAGACCTCCCTGAACATTAAAATGTATTTTAATATGTTTTACACGGTTTGACTTCTTACCAGGACCTGGTTTCCCTTTAAATTAGTAGATTTTTGAATGGAGTCTGGTTTGTTTGGAACCCAAGAGCGATTAGCTAGTTTAAAAGTTGAAGAAACACCACAGAGGGAGTTCTGACTTCACTTAGACGACAAACTATTCTTTGCTGCATCAAACGACACGCTGAAATCCGAATAATTAAACTAATAAATACGATTTTATCAACTTTAAAGCCTGATACTAACACCTGGCGCGTCTGTTCTATTTGCTAGCTTTCCTCCTTAACAATAATACTACATAATCACCCACAAAGGCTCAATAAGAATTCATCAGTTTTAATGACGAGTAAAAGAGCTTCTCACCACATCGGAGTCACTGTTAACGTGCTGAAACATGAGGGAAGCTAAAACGATCCCGGGCAAGCGGACAGTGGGCTCCGCCATGATGCCGTTTCATCACAAACACGGACGCGTCACATACGCGCAGTCATACGCTGCGTATTTTTTCGTGCGCAGCGGGCTCCGCTGGAGGAGGAGCGGGCTGGTTAGCGAGCTAACCATAAAACCAGCGGGCTGAAGGTTCAGTTTCTCCGGACAGCAGCACGATAGAGATCCGCTCGCCGCTCCTCGCTCCCAGGCACACTTCCACTGAAACAGGGCCTTCTGTGGGGGTCCTGTCCCGGTAACCCGGGTTAGTTCAGTTTAGATAGTCGGACTAACGGGTCTAACTTCCTTTATCCGAACAATAGCGCCAGTAATTCACTCATGTAACGGTACTTTGGATTTGAAACGTACAAATACTCGATTACAGGTAAGAGTTAAACTTCCAGAGTCACCGCAGGCTGTTTAATAATCATATTTTTGAATGTTTGTTGTTGTTGTTATTGTTGTTTTAACAGGTAAACTGATTGTTCTGCTAAAGTTTTAAAACTACTTCATTTACTGCTGTAACTGTTTTATACTCAGTATATGAACCTATACTTAACAACTGATTTCACTTTAACTGAGTTCAAAAGGGTCATTTTCTCACTTTAAATTTTATTTCAATTAAATGTTGTTGTGTTTATATTACATTAAATTACAAGTTTAAAGGGTTATATGTGTTTCAAAAGGGCTGTAAACATATTAATATGTATTAGTTAAATATGTGCACTAGTTTTTTAAACAGCCTGTGATATAATGAAATGCCTTATTTGTCTTTCAAATAGTCAAAACTCTTCACCTTCCTCTCATTTAAAAGCAGACAAATATGAAATTCACATTTTTAACCTAAATTCAATCAAATATTTGATGTTTTGTTGATAAAAAAAACAAAAACAAACACAAACCTAAAACATTTCTATTAATATAACTTCAATTCAGCAACAGCTGTAATATGAATTAAAATGTTTTTTCATATGTATAAGACTTTGCATTTAGTTAAAAGCAGGTCAGAAAGAAAGATGATAATCATAAAAACTCCCAAAATAAATTTACAGTCATAACTGAAAAGGTTTGGAGTATTATAGAATAATAAAAAAGCAGAAATACTTGAGCATAAGTACCTTAAAGTTGTTATGTATTATATGTTATGTTATTTTTCTTTGACGTTTTTGCTACAAAAAATAGGTTTAAAACCTTTTTTTTATTTTATAAATTCAGGAAAATCAAACTCTACCTGTCAGGTAGTTTTTAATATCAATCAATTATTGTGAATATTCTTTCTGTTAACTGATAAATAGCTTCAGTTTTTTCTACTCTTGGATCTGTATGATGGACATCCAATCAGAAGAAAGCTTGATGAGCTAATGTTTTCCCCCCTTTTTTGTGGGGTTGAAGTGAGGGGCAGAATAGGTTAAAGAAAGATTATTTTGAGCTGTGAATCATGCAGAGCAATAGGAGGTCCCAGAATTAGAATCTGGAGCTTAAAATGTTTAGAAGAAGATCCTGTAGGTTAGACAGAATTTGTTGGCAGAAGGAGCTGATCAGTAAATAACTGTTATCAGCATAGAAATGAATAAAGCTTTTCCTATTCAATGATCATTTACTTCTGTTCTGGAAAGTCAAAGAATGCAAGTATATAGGAGAGAAGGACGGCATGCTGACTGTGGTGGAGGTGATGGGGAGCGGGTCAGAGTGTTTTTGGTTCGTCCTCAGGGGAACATGATGCTAGCGCCTCCTTTAACCTCCTGTTTGCAGATGATGAGGTGACCTGCAAGCTGTCAGCAATGGAGGACCTGTGGACCGTGGCCGTGGCTGTTTTCCAGCTGTGGATGTTTGTAGTTGTGTTCCTCATCACGCTGCCCGCCATGTTCGGCCTCTCTCTGGGTGTCACCAGCGTCTACATCCAGATCCTGGTTAAACTCCTTGAGGTAAGCAGTCCAGAGGAACTCGTGTCTATGCTCAACATGTGTGTAAAGTTGTGCAATGAGCAGCAGCGGCAGAATGGGGTCAGAGGTCATCTGTCCTAATAACTTTGCAGTGGGCCACGATACGAATCCAGAGAGGACGCCAGGAGCAGCCCAGCGTACCCGCACCGCTGCCCAACGGTGAGTCTGCTCGCATCACAGCAGAAAACATTCAGTCAGTCACTTAATCAATTATGATCAGATGTAGAAATACATCATCAGAGAAGTTTGATTATTCACATTTATGTAAAAACTACCAGACGACTCATCGTCCTCAATAACAAATATAATAAAAACAGGAAAAATATTTTAAACAGGGAATAAAAAACATCAAAATAAAATTATGTATATGTCATGTATATATGTTTTATAATAACATTTTTATATAATTATATAAATCTAATTTTAAAAGACACTTTAAATAAAGAAACTCTAATATATATATGTATATATACATAATATATATACATATATTTATAGTATATGAGATATAAAGCTGTTGGATATTGTCAAAATAAATAATATAAACTACAATGAAAATTTTAAAAATTACTTTGAAAAAAAGGAATAAAAATCAGAAATAATATTATTTTTACAATAAATAATTTCTAATAACATTAGAATAATATTTGTAATAACTATGTAAAATAAAATTATGCAAATTAAAAAGAAAAAGTCTAAATCAACAAATGAAAATATACAGTGTTTTTTATTATTTAAAAAAATGTTTTTAAAATTAGAAAATGATCAGATGTGAAAAAATGTTGTCACAGATACTTGTTGGTGTGTTCGTAAAATTAGATTTTTAAGGCTTTAAACAGTGAATCGCTATGTTAAACATTTTAATGATCACATTTGGTCAAATTGAGACTGTATTTATTAAATAAACCAATAATCCCGTTGATCTCATGACTGATCAAACTTTTGTTCCATTCTGATGTGGCGTACAAGACTTTAAAAGCAGAACGAGATTCCTCTGTGCTGCTGCTCGGAGTTTCAGCTCCTGTTCCTGTTTGGATGTTTGGGCTGCCAGCACAGATCATGTGACGCTCTGCGCCGAGGGTGGGGGCTTCCTATTGGTCAGCTGCAGCATCTGATGTCGGGCTGTAGGTCAGGGAGAGAAGCACATGGCTCGTCTCAGGATGATGATGCAACAGCTGCTTACATAACACTGGTCAAACAGAAACCTGAGAGAGAAACTGAGACACACACACTAACACAATAACACACACTTTAACACAAACTAACATATACTTACACACACACTAATAACAAACACAGGCACTGCTGCTTTGCTGCTGTGTGTCAGAGGTTTAACGCTTAACAGCCTGTAGGCCTCACAGATTTACTGCAAACTTGTTCTGAGGTACAAAGAAAAAAATAGAAATAAATACAAGAACCTTTCACACCGAGTCAAACGTCCTTAAGGACAGGAAAGTGACCAAAGTTAAAAAAAAAAAAAAAAAAAAAAAGCTCATTCAGGTCCCTCTGGGTTAATTCAAGGAAAAAGACATGGAAACAGGAAGACACACAAACATGACAACAAAAAAATATGAGACTCTAAACAACTACAGAGAGACACAAAACCACCACACAGAGAACAAAATGACCCCCAAAACACAAAGGGACACAGAAACAATCACACAGGTTCCCAAAAAGTTGATGTTTTCAGTAGGAGAAACGTTTCATCATCATCCAGGTGACTTCTTCAGTCTCAGCTGACTGCAGGTTTCCCCAACCTTATAAACAGTAAATTTGCCTGAAACCAGCCCACTGACGAACAATGTGAGGTCAGTTTCATGATCATTAATATGACCATGAGTAGCATTCTCATCATTGAAAGAGTGTCCACTGGCCTGATGAGTTAGCCATCTGCTCAGCCAGAGGTTGTTTGGTTTCCCCAATGTATAAATCCTCTCAATACTTGACCATGTGTCTTATAGTAATCTGTTTGTGCTGGGTGACCTAATTGTTGGGGTGGAACAATTTTTGGCGCATTTCCATTACTGATGGAAATTTCAGTCTAAGAAGGCTAACCTGCTACCACCGAGTTAATGTGATCAGTGAATGGTGGTCCGTCCTGAGATTTGTTTTTTCACACACATACACACATATGTGAACCAATGACTTGGTGATGTTCCAGGGTAGGGTAACAGAGCCCTCTTTTTCACTGCTTCCATGTACAAGTTACCTCCAATGGGTGAAACTGGGGACCCATGGCACACCCATGTAAATGGTAAATGGCCTCTATTTGTATAGCGCTTTACTAGTCCCTAAGGACCCCAAAGCTTTACACAACCAGTCATCCACCCATTCACACACACATTCACACACTGGTGATGGCAAGCTACATTGTAGCTGGGGGCGCATTGACAGAGGCGAGGCTGCCGGATACTGGCGCCACCGGGTGCCACCCTCTGATCACCACCAGTAGGCAACGGGTGAAGTGTCTTGCCCAAGGACACAACGACCGAGACTGTCCAAGCCAGGGCTTGAACCGGCAACCTTCCAGGCTTACAAGGCGAGCTCCTAACTCTTGAGCCACGATCGCACCCATGTTTCTGCCTGTAGTACTGACCCTTGTATGCAAAATAGGTATAATGAAGACACAGTTCCAAGAGCAAAAAACACAGAAAAACACTTGGTTGGTGCTGAGAGTGGTCCTGTTGCTGAGGTTGGGGTCATCCTGTAATCTCTTACAAAATACCTCCACTGCTTCAGTGACTGGAACACAAGTGAAGAGAGATGTAACAACGTATGAGACCATTGTTTCATCTGCCTCCATAATGACATCTCTCACCTTCTCAACAAAATCCAAGGTATTCTGGCTGTGGTGTTCAGAGCTGCTTACCAGCGGGTTGACAGACTTGGTGTAGATTCCCCTGGGTATAGCCTGTGGTATGAGGTCCGGTCAATAGCATTGTCTTGTTCTAACTGCTTCAGACAATCTCTCATCCTCTTCCTGTAACCACTTCCTGTCACGGTCTGGCTGGCAGACCGTAGGGATGTGGGGAAATTGGACCCAAACGCCGGACTCTTCAGTGCAACAGTGTTTATTTACAAGGTGGTGAAGTAAACAACAATAAATCCCCTAGTGTCCCTGACTCCCGTGTTGTGTCTTCTTCCCAAAAGTCCCCGTGTAGTGCTCTCTGCTCCAGTGTCTCTGCACTCCCCGTGCTCACTGCCCTCTCTCGTTCCACACTCCTGAGGGAAAACAATAGAGGCAGCCGTTAACACACTATATCCTAGCAGGCATACACTCACACTTTCCTACAAGCTAGAAGACTGACGTGAAGTCAACCGCAATAATCCAGCGTCGGTGGAAGCTCCATCGCTCATCTAAAAAGCTCCCCCGACGAGCCCAGATGAGGAGCAGGTGTGCGACAAGGACTTCGGGTGTGGCCAGCCCTCAAGTCAGCCCACGCCCCCAGGGCTGAAGGTGCCTGTAACTTGGCCACAGAAGAAAGGCAACACACACACACACATACCTGCCTACAAACAGATGCGCACAGGGGCAGTGCAGAGAACACACCAAATAATAATAGTAATGACAATGATAATAATAATAATAATAATAGTGATAATACTAATAACAATAATAGTCCTAGTCCCCACTGCCCACGGACCCCGAGTCCCCAGAGCCGGATCCGTGACACTTCCTGGGTTTTGTTTCAGGGGATCATGAGTATTTTGTCATCATAGTCTTTATGGTTTAGCTAAACTGTGCACCTACCCTTGTCTGCTGGAAGGATGATAATGTTGTTGTCATTACTAAGTGATGTGAGTGCCTTCCTGTCCTCCATGCTGATGTTGGATGCTGGGGACTTGCATTCTTGGGACAGGCCGAAACTTTTGTCCGCAGTTGCTCTGCTTCCACATCTGCAATGTTGCTGTTTTGAATTGCTGTTTCTGTGGCTGTGATCAGTTCCACTATTGGGATTTTGTCTTGGTGTCACAGCAAAGTTCAACCCTTTTGCAAAGATGTTTTTCTCTGCTTGGGCGAGTTGTCTGTTAGACAAATTTCTCACCCACTTGTCCCCATCCTCGGTGTGGCATCCTGTTCTCTTCTCGCTGCTGAGGACTTTCTCCGTAATTTGCTGTGGTTTCTGACACACAACAAGTAAGTCAGATTTCCTTTGTTGCCTGGTCTTAGACTTTTCATGCTGTGCTAGACGAGCCTTCTCAGTGAATGGTCTTTGACCAGTGGTTGTTAATTAATGGTTATGACAATTTGCATATTAATGACCAAGAAACTGACCTCACAGCCCATTGTTCACCAGTGGTGCTAGTTTCAGTTAGTATGTAAATGTTCTGTTTAAAGGTTGGAAACCTGCAGTCAGCTGAGACTGAATACGTCACTTGGATGATGATGAAATGTTTTTCCCACTGAAAAATCCAGATGAACAGAATCAACTATTGAGATTTGCTTACCTGGATGATTGATCATGCATCAAGACAGTCACACAGGTTTTTAAAAGAAAATCACAGAGACAGGAAGAGTGTGATAAAACATATGAAAATATATGATATATGCTCAAATAAAGACAGTGAGACTAAACTCGGCGCTGTTCTTTGTTCCTTCCTCTCTCGTCTCTACTGTGTCTGTGTTAAACTCGGGTCCTGCTGAACTCTTTCTGAAACTCTCTGATGACTCAGGGATCATCGAGCGAGCGGAGGGCTCGATGGAGGAGGAGATGGAGCAGCTGCGGCGTTCTCGGTCTCTGGAAGGCGGTGAGTTTGCTCTGAGTGACGCCTTGTATTTCTGCAAGAAGGGCCTGGAGAGCATCGTGGACGACCAGGTGACCCAGCGCTTCTCCTCTGAGGACCTGGCCTCCTGGAACCTCCTGACCCGCACCAACCAGAACTTCCGCTACATCAGCCTCCGCCTCACCATCTTCTGGGGCATCGGTGTGTTCGTGCGCTACTGTGTCCTCTTCCCTCTCAGGTCAGTGTGTCACAGCTCGACCTCTCACCTACCCGGGGAGGCGCTGATTTCAGCATCCTTGGCCTTTGCAACAGGAACAGCAGCTCTCACAGCGGTGAAGCAATTCAGCCAGAGGCACGTTTCAGTGCTCTCAGGTCACTCCAGGGCTTACATCTTCTGCTTTTAACTGGTAAACAGGAAGTGCTGCTCACTGTAACACATCACTGGTGAGAAAAGAGATAATAGATGTGCAGTTAGCTGTAATTATCTCCAAACCATCATCACCGCAGTGCAGTCTGTATATGTGCAGTTTGTATGGTTACACCCATCATTCAGAAACCAGGTGACAGAGCTGCTGTCTCTCTGAGGCCTTCTCAGTGAATAAAAGTGAGACAGCTCTGATCAGGGGGATTTTCACCTTCTCCTCATGTCTCTGCAGGATTGCTCTGGCCATCATCGGCCTCTCGTGGCTTGTGATCGGAACGACTCTGGTTGGAATTCTGCCTGAGAACAGGTATGGCGCTTCCACGGTTCACACCTTTGGTGACTGCCTCGGCGAGGCCCAGACTGAGCATGTGCATCTGTTTCAGTGTGAAGTACTGGCTAAGCGAAGTTGTCCACCTGACCTGCTACAGGATCTGTGCCCGGGCGCTGTCGGCCACCATCCGCTACCACAACAAGTCAGTCCACTTCATCGCTTCCTGTCAAGCTCTTCCTGTCGAGCACGTCCTGTTGATCTGAGCACGTGTGTTTCTTTCTGCAGAGAGAACCGACCTCAGAAAGGAGGGATCTGCGTCGCTAATCACACCACGCCCATCGATGTGGTGATCCTGGCCAATGACGGCTGCTATGCCATGGTAAGTGTCGTCAACAGCAGCGCGCATGGGTGTGTGTTTATGTGTGTTTGTCGGTGTGCCTTTCTGTGTTTGTATGTATGTGTGTGTGTGTGTGTGTGTGTGTATTCTGTTGTCTTGATGCTATGTCGTCCTCAGGTGGGGCAGATTCATGGAGGTCTGATGGGGGTCATCCAGAGGTCGATGGTGAGGTCGTGCCCTCATGTTTGGTTTGAGAGGTCGGAGATGAAAGACCGCCACGCGGTGACCACCAGGTGAGGCTGACTGTAAACGATTTCACCTGCCAGACAGAGTCAGATGTTTATATTTCTGCTCCAAACCATGATGGTGGAGATGCTCTGACATCACTGACAGCTGGGTGTGGCCCGTATGATCACACATTTTTAGCACCCTGACCTTTAATTTGTTCTGTTGGCTCAGGAGGTAGTTCAGCGTGGCTCTGCCTGTCAGAGCCGGTGGATCAGGAGCCTGTGTGTGTGTTTGTGCGTTTCATCCTCTGCCGAGCTGCTGCTGATCAGCTAATGATGTTTGCCTTGCTGTCTTCTCGACGAGCTGCGGCCATGTGGCGTAACGCTTTGATGAGTCAGCTGATTTGGTCCAGGTTCACTTCCTGTAAACTAAATGCTCACCACAGCCTCGAGCTCGAGGGTCACACTCAGGTTTCGTGACCACATCACAGTCAAACAGGACAGGAACGGACGGGAACATCTGTAATTACAGCTGTTTAGTGAAAGTGTTGATGCAGACGTATTTGATGACTCACTGACGTGTGCTTCCTCTCTGCAGGCTTAGAGCTCACGTAGCAGCAAAGACCAAACTTCCCATCCTTATATTTCCTGAAGGTCAGCGTCACATGATGATGGTGGTGGTAATGATAATCATGATTTGATGGCGGGATAATGTCTGTCTGTGTCTCTGTAACAGGAACCTGCATCAACAACACGTCGGTCATGATGTTTAAGAAGGGCAGCTTTGAGATCGGAGGAACGATCCACCCCGTCGCCATCAAGGTAGCAAAGCTGCACGATGATCGATTAGTCCAGAGAATGTTTTACCTGAGCCAATCGGCTCTGAGAACCTGACTCACCTTCACTTCCTTTGTGTCTTAGTACGACCCTCGCTTCGGCGATGCTTTCTGGAACAGCAGCAAGTACAACATGGTCAGCTATCTGCTGCGCACCATGACCAGTTGGGCCGTCGTCGTCAATGTGTGGTACCTCCCACCCATGACCATACAGGTACGCCTCGGAGGTCAACGTCTCTAGAAACACCCCAGGGATGGATCTGAAGTACGAGTGGGGAAATTAAACTATATTTTTGCCCTTTAACCTTTCACACACATACTGATTAATCCATCAGGGGTCACCTGTCACATGACCTCACAGGAAACAACAGGTAGAAAAGATCATCTGATCGACGTTCTGCTTGTGACCAACAAACTTCCCATTATCGTTTACATCACCGAATGTCTGAGCATAAATCATTTGACACTAATATAGGAAACATTAACTGTTAACTGATGAGAAATGCACACACACACACACACACACACACACACACACACACACAGTAATACTGAAAGGCCTCGAATAGAAACACAATAAAGACACAAAGAGAGACGCCAGTTTGAACCCTCTGGGTGTCCGGGGCTGTTTTTGGCTACTTTTGATCTCACATTTATAAACTGTTTATCTTGTTTGGTCTCAGTCTTTTCAGCATAACCTCACACGTCTGAATTTTATTAACACAACTGATCTAAAATCACACAAAAAACATAAAATCCAAATAGAAAAAAGTGATATTTTTTACTGTAAAAACCACAGACATGTTTAATGAATCATTTTCATAACTTTAAGTGCAAATAGAAATTGTACATTTTAAAAACCTATGGACAAGATTTGCAAACAACAAAGTTATATACAACCATTTACCTAAAAATGCAGCCAGTGCCTCAGGCATTTTTTCTATAACCCTCACAATAAGATCCCACACAAATGACTTGTGCCACTCCAAAAAATAGTTTCTGTCCACTATATGACGAGGAGCACATCACATTTTTCCACCAATAGGAAAAGTTTTTTTTTTCTTGTTTTGTTTGTTTTTCAGCAGCGAGTTATAACGAGCACTATCCTTAGAAAGTGTCTGTTGACCCCAGAGGGTTAATCCAGTGAATTATTTTCTGTTTCATCCAGAGTTAGTCTGGACTTCCTGAAGGCCTGATGTCTGCAGGTTTGAGCGCTTTCCTTTGATCTTCAATGATCTGCCCATGCTGTAATTCCCACTCTGACCTGATGGGGGCAGCATGTGCTTCACTGTGTCAGGAAGGTGACGCTGTAACACCTGAGCATCATCATCATCGCCCTCCAGCGTCTCTTTTGATGGAGGGTGATGATGGTCTGCAGATGAAGATGAGGAGTTAAATGTTGTGCTGCTCGCCATTTGGGCTTTTAAAAGCAGTGTTACCGAAGCATAAACACGCTCACACACACAGACACACACACAGACACACACACACACACACACACACACACACAGATGGTGAGAGTCATGTGATCACAGCTAACATGACCTCGGTGTGTTTTCAGGATGGAGAGGATGCAGTCCAGTTTGCCAACAGAGTGAAATCTGCCATTGCTTGTCGGGGAGGACTGCTTGACCTGGCATGGTGAGTACTCAGATTACTCAGTACAGTTACTCAACTACATCACACTTGAAGTTTGTATCTACATTAGAACAGTTTAAAGATAGAAAACAGATTTTTAAATGATGAAATAACAACTTTGTTCTGATCTAAACACTGAACGTTAGATTTAGTTTGTTCGTCCCGGTTTGTAGATGTCAGTCGTGGCGACGTCTGCTTTCGCATAGCGAGCTGAAGGATTACACCTCAGCAGCAGGGACTATTTTCTCTCAGCCGAGCGAGCTCACAAAGAAAAGGGCTCATTTAAAGTGACGTGTCAGCACGACTCACTAAAACTAACGAGCAAATGATTACGCACTGTAAATAATAAATTAATGAGTAGTTTTTTGTGTTTGAGTCCCGAAGTTATGACTATATGATATTTATAATCCATAAAGTTGCAAAACAAAATTTTTAAGCATCAATTCTGTGTCGAAAACCATCTTTTCTTTTTTTTTCAATCTATTTTGGAGTTCCTGTTAATCGTGTGGGAAAAAAACTTAAACTGCAGGATTGAGATTCTCAGTGAAAACTTTCTTCCTGTTTTTTTTTTTTTTTTCTCCGTTTAAGGGATGGAAGCCTAAAGCGAGGGAAGGTGAAGGACGCGTATAAGGAAGAGCAGCAGAAGATGTACAGCAGGGTCATCGTCAGGCAGAACGGCATCAGTGCCACAAACACCCGCAGAGACAATTAATCATAAACAATCAGTCACAGCAAACTCAGTCGTCTGATTTTAGACTTTACAGGACAGACCTGAATGCCACATCAGACTGTGGGTGCAGGACAGCATCTCCACCAGCAGGAGGCAGCATGACACAACACAATCACCCATCCAGCTGCTCATCTCCTCCTCTTCATCATCATCATCATCATCGGCTGCCAGGACTGAACTCTTCATCACACAGATGAGGATGATTTATCACGTCATCATCGCTGTGTCTGATTTTAACTTTTGTACGAACATCTGAACCAAACTGACACTTCTGCTCACCGTTTATTTCTCACATGGACGAAGAAATATTTCATCTGTGTGTCTACACACAACACACCAGAAACCTCTCAAACACAACACAACAGAAACCTCTCAAACACAACACAACAGAAACCTCACACACACACACACACACACACACACACACAGATAAATAATTCACATTTTTCCACGAATCCCTTCTCCAGTAACAAGAAAAATAATAAAAGAATCTGAGAAACGTCTAAAACAGAGATCGACATAATAAAGAAAGTAAACATTATTACAATATTACAACATATATATATATATATACATATATATGTATATATGTTTAATAGTCCGTAAAATGAAAAGAAAGAAAAAGGCAGAGGGAAAAATAAACAAACATCAAACTTTTTTTATGCTTATTTTTATATTTGCCCACATCAGAGATGATGTAGTGCAGGATTCCCAACCTTTGGGATGAGGTCCTCACTGAGGTGAGAGGTTGATCTACCTTCTCTTTCTTTATTAAAATAATCAGAATATTTAGGATCCATGTAATTATTTTATTATTTGGAGTAATACAAAAATGTTTTTAATTACAAACACAAATGACAAATGGTTTTGGGAGTAAAAAGATTTAAAGATTACTGCGAAATGGACTCGAGTTTGAAGTATTCAGATTACTTTACTTTACTCCAGTATTTCCATGTGTGTTGATATTTTGTCACCTGTTAGCGGAGGTTAAATGAGTCACGTGAGGCCGCGTCTGTCCTTCAGAGCCGACTCTGAGGTCCTTGCCTTGAGAGGGAGGCGGCAGGCGGGCGGCGTGTTTACTGTGACGGCGCTTTAATAAAGAAAGCAGAGACTGTGAAATAGCATGGAGTTATTCTTCCACACACGGACGGCTTACATTTCACAGCCTCTGTGCTCGCGCCAAGGCCGCCACCACCGCCTGGAATAACAATCCCACAGCTGGAATAGCCTGAACAGAAATGTTTGTTCTCCCCTAACAAGATTGTGAATTATTAATAGGATCTAAAGCTGATCCTATAACCCGATTGTTGAGGTGGGATTGTTGGCGAGCGCTGCTCCACCACCATTTACTGTGATGTATGTGTCTGCACATCTTTAGATCCAATTTAATGTGATTCAGATAGATTTCAGAGGGACATCATAAAAGGCATCGCGCTGACCCCGGCTGCTCGCTAACGCCCCCACGTACGCCCCGTCCCAATATGTTGATTCAATTTGCTCAGTTTTACGTTTACCTCAACTGATCCATACAAATGCAATGCAGGTACGCTGAGTAAATATGAATACATTTCCAAATTGAATCCAAGAGAGTGTATCGGGCGGCGGACATCATTTTAAATGACGCTGTGCTGGGAAGTGACCACTCACAGGGGTAAATGACTGCTCCCTCTAAGGCTCGCCATTAGCTCGAGTGTAATGCCTTTAAATACATCGTTCTGCCATCTGTTCTGTGCCGCCGCTCTGATGGATGTGATGCAGACGAGGTCCGGTCCGGCTCCCGGGGCCGATCGATTCCTGAAGCCGGACTCGCTCCGACCCCACTTTAACACGTATGGTACGACACGCAGCTGGGAAAGGACGTCGGGATATCAGAGCCTGACATGGTATAAAAGAAATCATGGGAACGATATTCTCATGACTTCTGTGGAAGATAAAACGACAACTTCATTTTCTGAGGTTAACTACGAGAAAAGTAAAAGTGTACAGAGACACAGAGTCTACTCATAACACAGTTATTTACAGTCTTATTAGTACCTCATAGTATCATTAGGTATGAAAAAACAGTTGCTGCACAGATCATTATAAGCAGAGGTAAAGTTACTGCTACTTACATCAGTAATGAGTATTTTCATTTTGTGGTTATTTATGCTTATTTTATATGTACACCTTCAAATTACTGCACACAGCAGTATTTCTACATTTCACAGCATGACAAAATATGAAAAATGTGTTGCTTAACTATTAAAAACCATATCAATAAACCAAATTAAATAGTAGAAAAATTACATAGTAGAAAAAGGAGTCTCATAGTCCCTCAATGATGAGTTAATGGGGGCAGTTTGAACTTGGCTGAGTCTCCCAAACTGGTCCTGTGAGAAAACCCAGAACCCTCACCTGGATCAGGGACATCATCTGGTGAGACTAGGACTTCTCCTGCGAGGCCAGGGTTGGCTCACCCTGAACCAGCTGTAAGGATCTCCCTGCAGGGAAGGTGGAGTGGATGAAAGCTGGCCTCTTCAGTGGGGAAGGAACGGGTCTCCTCTGGAGTTGCCCACAGTGATGCTGGTTCCCTCCACCTTCACCTGTCGGGGAACAAGTACTGTCTGCTGATTGGGCTGGAAGCCTCCCTGCTCCCACCCAAGGACTCAGTGAGGAGTGTGACTGGGTTAATTGTATTTTTCAGTAAGAAGATTTTTTGTGTCTGTGCTCAGTTTGTGTGGTTGTTTTTGTGGGTTCACTCATTACTGATGTGTCGCTGTTGAAGATATTTTATGTCTGTGGTTATATTTTGTGTCTTCTTTTGGACACAGAGTCCCTTTAAAGACGTTTGGCCTTACTGCATGTTGCTTCTGTAAAATCATCTTTTGCATCATTTGATGTAATTTCTCAGGTTTGGTGCCATTTCGGGTCGTTTCTGTACCTCTGTGTGGCTGTTGTGTTGTTGTGTCTGAGTGGTCATTATCAAAATGAAAGTGGGCCAAGAGCAGACCGTGACAGCTTCCTGTGAGTGTCGGCATTGTCCATTAGGGGGAAATGTAAGACCGAGCCTCTGACGGCACCTCTCATTTGCATACTCTAATGAAACAGGCATTAATTGGTCAGAATTGATTTTTTTCTTGCTGCTGTGATTGAGCTACAATTGAGTCTGAAGTTCTTCAAGTGGATTGATTTGTGGTTAAATTCCAGCTTATTTAGTTTGGGAAATAATGATGTCGTCATGCGTTGATACGGCGGCCGTCCTCCCCGTCCAATCCCCTTCTCCGTGTTTGTTATGTGTACAATCTGCTGTGAGGCTTTGACGGCTCTCGCTGAGTGAGGAGGTGGAGTCGCATGAAAAATGTCCTCCGGCAGGGTACATGAAGGTGTGAAATTGCAGACTCCTCTTTGCCCTCGGCCTCATGCCTCAAAAGGTATTTCTTCTTTTATTGACAGTGCGGCTGAACCGCGGGCTGATGGCGGCCGCCGCGGAGCCCACATCCCCCTCTATCCTTGATTGCTTTTGTTTCCAGGTCACCTCCTATCTATTGCTGCAACTTTTCCAATTTCTCAGGGCTCGTTGTATGAAGACAGAAGGCGCTCGCTGGGAAACGCACATAAACCTCCGCAGAGCGCCGACACAAAGGAAACACTTCAAATCTTCCCACTTTCACGCTCAGCGGCGACGCTGGGCCCGTCGACTTCATCAAAGCAATAATCAAATAAATGCCGTGGTTCATTAATATGAAATTATCTTAGCATGAAGATTAATTGCATTAAACTTATGAACGTGTGTTTGCCGTGGATGGCGGCGGTGGAGATGATGGATGATGAGAGCGGCGTGATGAATGGAGAAAGCAGCGGAACTAAATTGAAAGTGTACTCATCCGTTCTTCCCTCACAACTAATGATAAATTGAGCGTGTCACGTCCAACAATACATGTCGAGGTTTAAACATGGCCGCCTCCTCCACGCAGGCCAGGCTCCACGGCAGGTAGACGGAGGGGGACGTCCAGCTTCAGATCAGTTTCAGTCCTTTTCCACTCTGACTGCCTGCTTACAAACCGCCATCTTTATTTCCACCGATGGAGACACCACACTCCTGCACCATGTTTGCTGTTGTATGTCTTTTTAAAAACACTGTTTTCCATCATGCTGTCATTTTTTTCATCATTTCAGGTCACTGGGTTTGTTTTTGGCTTATTTTCAAGTCTCTGAGGACATTTCAGAGATTTTGCGTGTGTTTATGATCATTTAGTTTCTCTGCATCCCAATTTCTCTGTTTTTCGTCATTATTAGGGCTTTTCGATTCTGTTTGACTGATTTTGCCTCTTTTTGTAGGCCTTTTAAATGTTATTAATGTAATTTTCTTTAACGATTATGAGCCTTTTAATTAATGTTTTTCATATTTTTGTAGTTAATTTGTATGCTTTGGGTAATTTTTAAGACGTTTCGTGTCTGTGCATGTTTTTGTAGTGATGTAGAACCTTTAAGATGCTATTTTGCATCTTTTTGCCCTCATTTTACACTTTTTTGTGGGTTTTTGGGTCTACCTTTACTCATTGGTGCCTTTGAAGACCCTTTGTGTCTGTAGTTGTTTTCTGTGTTTGGAATTTTTTAGATTTTTCTCATTTTGTGTCTTTGTGGGATTTTTTCCTATAGTTTGGATCATTTTAGGCCTCTTTGGGCCTTGAGTCTTTGGTATTTTTGTGATTGTTTAACATGTGTTTTGTGTGTGTGTTTGTGTGTGTGTGTGTGTGTGTGTGTGTGTGTGCTTGTGGATATTTTATTTGAACTGATGACATTACGGCTTCTCTAATTTAACAGAAAGCTCTTTTTTTTGCTTGACTAACCATGTGAATCACTAAAGTTACAGGTACTAATCTGATAGCGAAAAAGTTTGTATGGTTCATACCTCTCTGTGGAAGTCGATTCAAATAGGTTACTTTAACGTGGGTCGACTTTCACTCTGCATTTTAATTCCTGGCTAGTTCGAAAGGATTCACTGTTCAAAATAATCGATCTTTATCTTATACTGCATCTCAGTGCAAATTTTCAGTTCATCCTAACCTGAAACGTGCTGTTTAAGCTCCTCCCTCTTAAACTGATTTTCTCCTGACTGGCTGCCCCTGGTAACTGGACATGGGCGGGGCTTCTGTGCCTTGGATGACCAAATTAGGGCTATCCGCTCTATATGACATCATACAAATACAAAAGTAGAAAAAAACTAGTGAAGTGTGTCAAAACTGTCATGTATTTAAGTTTTTCTAGTTTTCGCTTTTAAAGTATTGTTATATGATCAGCTCTGCAGCGGCCCCCTCAGGTGGCTCAGCTTGACAAACATTTCTGGATCTTTTGTCCTCTGGTAATTCTGCATGTAACTCGACCTTAATCGCCCCCATTTTACTCTCCACTGATCAATAACTTTAATTATTTTTCCAAATAACTACCGGAAACATCTATAAGGATTGATTGCCGGAATATTTTTTGCTTTGCCTTGTTTAAAAACCCAAACGAGTGACAGGCAGCCAGAGTTACAGATGATCAAACTCGTATTAAGACAGCGTCTGGCGCCGCTCCAGCTCGCAGCCTCTGTTGTAAATGATATTGCCATCTGTGAGATTACAACAGTTGGGGAATGAAGAAGAGGATCTCTATCAGTCTGCATTCGGCCCATTCGTATTACAGTAGCAGTCCTATGACTGCTGCAGCACTCGGTCATTATCGACATTTTCTGTAAAGTTTCAGGCATTAAAACGCTGTGTTACATCAGGTTTACCGTCTCACTTCAGATCTACCTCACAAGCAGCACAAAGCATATCATTCAACTTCTGATGTTCCTTCAACTGACAGATGAAAATCCATTTTAGTTCCCTTATTCAGCATTTACAGTCAGCTGTTAACCATGGAAAAGCTTCATGGGGTTAAGCAATAAGCAGATAAAATACAACTCCACCTGTTTCTGAATGAACCTGACTTGTGAACACTCTGCGGCAGTGTATTTGCTGTCTTCTCAAAACGTGCAAAAAAAGGAAGCTACACACAAAACGCACCAACCAAAAAAATTACACAAACCCCCTAAAGTAAACCAAACACTCAAAAAACAAACCCAACAAACTACAACGTGCCAGTACAACAAAAAAGGCAAACAGAAATCACCAAAACATGATCAGAACCCAAACTGGGAAAGAAGAAAGGAAACAAAAATTAAAATAACTCAAACATTTAAAAAAGCAGAAGGACAGAACCTGTGAAGAATGAAAAAGACTTCCTGTCTGTACCTGTCAGTCAGGTAATGTCTTTCTGACCTCTGCAAACATGTCGCTGCTGAGGTCATCGCTCATTTTAGGTCATAGATTTGAAAATCTACGTTTTAAATCTCATTCATGCCACTTATTAGTATTTAACCAATGAGTGAGCGGTTTAACCGTCAGACCCGCCCCTTCCTGTGACAGTCAAATATCCACTGGTCTCTGAATATGTTGGCGTTCAGACACTGAATGCCTGAACATCTCGCTTATTTGGAAGATTTTAAAACTCTTCTAGAAGCTGTCTCTGCACTCAGCACCTCCAGGGAATCATCTGGAGCATTATTCAATTTCAGTGGTCATAAAAACGAAGTGCACAGGATTACCAATCACATGTGATTAAAACAGTTAAATATTTTTGATTTTGCCACAAATAAAGTCATAAAAAGCTTTTTCCCTCTAGAAGTTACAGTTCCACCTCCATCTTCTCCCGGTTCGTTTTAGTGTCTCGCCTGTAACCTTTTTTAGACTTTTTAAATTTTTTATATATTTCTGTTACTTAAGCCATATCCAATGATTTTACTGGTTCAGGCCATCTGAGGTCAAATTATGTTAGGTGAACTTAAAAAAGTTCAGCATGGACAGAAACAGAGGAAAGCAAACATGGAGCATCAATCAGTGACCCCCACGTGTTTAAACCTTTTTTTTTATAATGCAATAATTTCAGGATATTTAATGGAGGTGCACAGAAACAGGGACTGGTCTCTGAATAGGAGGAGACCTTTCATTTCTGAGCAGCTGCCTGTCCCACATGCTGACATGAGCCCTCAAAGTTTACCCAGTGAATTTCTGCGATGTGAGGACTAAAAGAAAAAGAGCCAAATTTGTTCCTTCCCTGATACTCTGAGCGCCTGTACCTTACATATTTATAATACTTACAGTTTCCCCTTGTTTCATTAAATAAAGTCTAGAATGAGTGGGCTGACTGTGAGGGAGTGTTTTTTAGGTTTGACTGATTTCATACACAGGAAATGTGATGATGACACTGAACGTGGAGACTTCTCACAGAAACAACCTTCAAAGAAAATCACGCTGCTCCATTTTTATTCCAACTTCATATTTGGCACGTCCACACCGACTGTCATCCATCACAGCTCGCACTTCCTGATCACGTCTCCGGGGGAACGAGGTTCATCTCTCCCTCTTCTACCAACCAGAAAAAAAGGCAACCCCACCACGTCTCCAATCTCCCTCCGAGCAGCAGCAGCGATGCAGAGCGGGGGGAAAAAAATCAGCCGGCACGCTCTGCAACTTCTCTGCAAAATGAATACTTTTTAATTTGGCTGCCTGGGATGGCCCCGGGCCCCCGGACAATGTTGATGGATGATGTTTTAATGCTGCTGAATGTTATTTTTACTGAACAGGGAAAACTATAAATTTTTACTTCATTGGCAATGATTGTGCCCCATGCATAAAGAAGCACGGCGGCGGCGGCACCCATGAATAATCGCCCCTCGTAGCAGATGTTACTCTGCAGAAACCAATTCCTCGGATAAGATTTGCACAAGATTAATTGTCTACAGCTGTTTCATGGCCCGCTGCAATCTTAATACATTTATGATAAGTTTAAAAGCTGAGCAGAGGCAGCGCAGCCTCCCGAGCGAGGCCGCTTTATTCTTACATCTGGATTCATATCCTCTGTCGGATTCATCATTAGCCTTTATGCTCGGCGACGGCGACGAGGCCGGCCATCATTACCGCGCCACGTGCAACACTGTCTCTTTCTTCTTCCTCCTATTTTCATCTCTCCCGCTTCTCAGTGACTGAATTATTCAGATATGTGCAAATGAGTTGTTTTCATTTTTCCCTGCTGGAAGTGGAAATTGAAAGTGACCCGGCGTGACCCCCATCTATTACTCAAGCTAAATTGCAGTGAATGTGCGGCGCGGCTCATTGTGGCACCGCTGTTCTTTGTTAAGCGGCGAGCTGTGACCCCGCGCTGCTTGCAGCTTTTGCAGCAGCAGCTCGTTACGACCCGCACGCTCCTCGCTGCTTTAGAGCGCCATTTAAATATTCTGCGCAGAACAAAGGCAATCATGTCGGGAGCGCGGGGCCGGGTCAGGGGCCGCTGCCGCAGGACAGTAGTTTAAGGTGAGTTTGTGAGGAGACGCTTCAAAGTTCCCGACCCACCGGCAAACGCTCGGGAGGCCATTTAACCCTCCCTCTTGCTCATTGTGTGCTTTTCATCCCGCCTCAGATCATTTAACTCCGCGGAGCTGCTTTCTCTCTGCGGCACAGCGGCAACGGATCGTCCATTATTTATGACGTGAAGCAGCTCAGCGATTGAAAGAAGCAGAGGAGCTCAGGAACTTACTGTAAAATCAATATACACACAAAATAAATGCTTTATAACACACTCTAATGTGGCTGTAATCACATCTAAGACCTTTCATATACATATTTAATATCCCGGCTGGTTTTTACTTTATTATTACATTTAAATACATGATCCACAGGAGGTCGTTCAGCTGCTAGCTAACATGTTAACACTGCTCTCCTTACAAGTATGCATCATAAACTACATGTTACATGTTTTTTGATGATTATAGAGGGGACAACACCACAAATCACAAAAAGCATTTCTTATTTCATGACAAACAAGAATTTGTTGAATTATACACACTCACATTTATATGTAAAACTTAAAGCTTCATTTTTGGGTGCCGAAATGTTGTTTTTTCAGAGTTTCAATCACCAACTGGAGCTCAGACTTCTTGGACCGGTTGTTAGCATTTTGCTAGCCTAGCAGACAGCTAGCAGCTACAGCCGCCTGTGTCAAAGAGGCCACGCCCCTAACAATACAAACTTCCAGCCTTACACAATTTAAACAGGTGAGTTATGAACCCACCGTCCCGAAATTATGAAAGATGAAAACTTTTTCTGCTTTGAGAATTGCTTTTCTATCCGACACCATGTAAAATCTTCTGATGCTTTGCCAAAGTGAATTTAAACAAGTAGATAATAAAACACCTGTACAGGTGTCATGCAGGGTGAAATTATCAACCAGTTTTCATACCAGGCCGTAAACATGTTTATTTCAGCGTTATCTCCGACATATTTTAGCCTGCAGATGTGTATTATTTGTAATTTTTTTTATTTTTGCCTCCATCATAGCCTGACGCAAACTAACGTCCATGACCACATGCGAAGCCAGCATTTCCGTCTTGCCCTCCTGACGTCCAGCCTTCCTGGGCTTCAGTGAGAGAAGCGCAGACCTGAGGTCTCAGAGCTGCGCGGAGCCCTGCAGCCTCCCAGATTTATTTCAGCCGAGCAGCTCGGGGCGGTGCCGCCGGCGTTACGATGACCCCATACATCACGCCTCGTGTGAGCACATATTAAGTGCTTTTCTCATCATCCCCCCCGCCCATTAAAAGTAAATAATCCGTTAAGGAGCGGTCCAATTCCTCATACGTGACAGGTATCTGTTTGTACAGAGCCAGGAAGGTGTGCGAGGAGAGTGAGGAGGAGGAGGAGCGCTGGCGTGAGAGGACTCTGATTACCTCGCTGTAGCTGCTAAAGTCAGATGTACGCCCGCTGTGTGACCCCGGCGTTTACATAAAGCTGCAAAGAATGGAAGCGTATGAGAAGTTAGATTCACTGCCGCTGTGAGCGCACAGGAAAAAAGGTAGACGCTCGGCGTTCACTTCATTAACGCACATTTCCTAATGAGCGCGAGCTCAGGGAAACCAATCAGTAATTAAGTCCCGCCATCACATGAGAATAAATTAAAATGCTTTCATGTTTTTGCATATTTATGATGCTGAATTTATTCTGCAGCTTCCATATAAATCATGCAAATTTATGAAGTGAACGTTTGGTTTTATTACAGCGAATTATGTCATGTTCGATATCTGAGGTGGTGCAGGAGGGAGGTAAAGGCCGCGCTCATGGTGCTTAGTGTAGATTATTTATGACCACTTCCTGTCAGCCTGCGCACAGCTGTGAGTGTGTGTGTGATCAGGATATTGATGATACAGTCTCTTCATGTCCACTCTCACGGCGACGCTTCGATCACGTCGGGTTACAAACTGTATTTGTCTCTCTCATCAGCTCCATTAGAAACATCAGCAAGTCACATGTTCTGTTGTTTTACAAGGAAAGAGCATTTTCATTTTCTTATAGTCAAAACATTTCCTGGAATTTCAAAGTCAAAACTACAACCCAAATAAAGATGAATCGATCTGGGAAATAATACGAATTTATAGCTTTGATTTGACTGATATTAATCTAAATCAGACTGAATCACTTCAGCTTAATTTAAAGGAAAACTGGATCTTACTTGTTTGCTGGACATCGTTCTGTTTCAGTTTCAGTTTCAAATGCTTTTATTCATTTCTATTTTCCATGAAAATCAATTGATAAAAAAGGTTTATCATCTTTGATTTCACTTTTTAAATCCATTTTTACTCCATCAGCTCATCATCAATCTCCTACTTTTTATTTACTTTAAACAAAAATTTGTTTTTGAATGTAAAAATGTTTCCTCCGTCATAACAATTGTGTTGTTTTTGTTTTATAAGTCACCAGTGTGTTCATTATGGTTTCAAGTTTGCATTATTAAGGGCGTGGCCTCTTTGACTGACAGGTGGCTGTAGCTTCTAACTGTCTGCTAGCTTCACCTGAACTGGACCTGTTGGAGCCGTTTGGAGCATTTTTATTGACATCATCTGACCAATAATATGGCTGCTGTGAGGTTAACCTTGGTTTTGGCAAGTGAAATGATAGGATTATTTAGATGTCATTTGATACTAACAGGCATTTAAATATTGTCTCTCTCTCAGAGGCCTAGATGGCAGCAGCCAAAACACTGAAATTGAGGCTCCAACACCTAAAATATTAAAAAGAATCCAACAGTTTCTACTCTTCCTTTCCTATTATTCGAATCCATGTCCACAAAAGCAAATTAATATTTTAAATTCCTTAAGTATTAACAAAGTGGTCGGGAGGAGGTGTTTCCTGCCCCTTTATCTTCATTGTAAAATATTCTTTTGCATATTTGACAGTTTTGTTGGATGAAATACGGCGCCTCTTTGTGCAAAGCACCTCCTCGATAAGTAATATATGAAGCATTTAAACGATGCCATTTATTTGCCATTTGGTGTTATTAATATTCATGATCAATCATCAGCAATGAGGCACCAAAGAGCCACAGGTTCAATGTTTTATGATGGTTATTAATGACGACCCCGGCGCTTACTTCTCGCTCTCACACAGCTCTGAGCTCTTAATGATCAAAAGTATTAATTCCCACAGTATTCCATTATTAATATCCTGGATGGAGATAAAAAGCAATATTAATGTAAGGCCAACATAAAGACAGAGTCATTATTTAAGTCCTGTCATCGTTTGTCTTATTTAAATACCACCGTGATAAGGCTTTATTTTCATTTAAATAAAGACATTAATTTCTTTAATGCTGACTAATCAAAGCAATATTTTGCGGTTTAACTGAAAACCTTGTTAGATCGGTCGTAAATCTTTCTAGAAATTACCGGTTATGGATCACCCATGATTACGGTCATATTGCGTTTCTTAACTTGTGTTGTCAGAGCAGAAAAATGGAGCTGAGCGCCGCTGTGAGTAAAGACCTGTAAAGACCATTCCCTCAAGTGTCTTTGAAACATGGGGTCAGGCTTAGCTTAAACTCGTCTGTCAGCTCACAAAGCTTTAGAGGAAATCACAATATTTACCAACGTGAGGTCTTCAGCATGTTCAGTAATATTTGGCTTACGTATTAGATGCTGAGATTCTAAACTGCACATCAATGATGAGAATATATGACATTTTATTTATAAACACACCACAGTCGGTCTATGTAAAGGCCATTAGTCCGCTGGCCTTTGCCTTTACTAGTCGAAGCTTTGTCCATGTTTCAGGAAACAGTGGGGCAGTTTGAGCTCCTGTTGGCAGAGGTGGGACCACACCTGAGGAATCCCTTCAGAGCCCCCTCTGACCCATAGCAGTGGCTAGCTGTGAGGTCACACTGGATTATTTACCGATTCATATTGTTGGTTATTCAGTACCAGTGGACACTTTGAGCTGTGAGAGCACTTGTTCCCAAATGCAGTAGTCAGCTCTGTAAACGTGAGCTTGGTTTGAAAAAATAAATGCTACAAATATGTCCAGTGAAATTACGCAGTCGGTGCAAAATAAAAATGTTTTTAACGCACAAAATATTCACACAGATTTTACACGTCTGGTGTTTAAAGGGCTGAAGACTGCGCTAATGAGCGCAACTCGTCTGCGATGCGTCTCTACAACGGGGGGTTGGACTCAGCATATAGTAGTCTGGCTGTATTCCTGTATAACAGCCAGGTCGTCCTGCTGCAGTTGCCGTCCTGCAGCCGCTACGTCATTATTTATTTAGAAATTTCTGAGTCACATCAGTGAAATCCCAGCTGGACTTTGGCTGTAAGGGTGTGAATTTCTGTGCATGCAGACAGCAGCAGAGCTGTGCTTTTTGCAGATTACTCAGTTAATCACCGTATTACCACAAACAGATTGCAATTAATTGCCAACCTGAGCACATTCAGTCACAGACTGATAGCAGACTGTATCAATGCCTTCCTGGCACGCCGCTGTCGTGTTTCAGTCAGCCTTGTTGTCGTACTGATGCTCAGGTATACAGCAGGTATGCTAAATGCTGAAATGATGACAGTGGGTCACTTTCCAGTCACAAATGTCAGAATTAATGATGGCTTTGAGGGTTTTTAACAGTAAGATAAGCACCTGACAGCAGCTGCTGTGAAGTTGAATGAAGATGAAACGAGTCTTTGTTCCAGGTAGGACAGATGATGATACCTGTGGCTCTTGGAGGTTGGAGTAAACAGCGTTTCATGGCTGAGGACACGGAGCTGCAGCACTTGTTGATGGAGGGAGGTGGGGGATAAATCACTAGATTATTCTGGGGCCGTGCACTCGGAAAATGAGAAGAGGGCCTCAGCCAGCGCACACCCAGCTGCCTTCTGATCATCCTTTTAATAACGTGTAATATTGTGGCAGGAGATTTCTGCCAGGATGGAGCTGATTGATGGGCTCTCCGATGAGACATTACAAGTGCAAGGTAGATTGACCAAACATCTAAACATACAAATTATTAAAAAAGGAGGGGTTAGCCTCTGCACCCAGGGAGGAAAGTGAATAACCTCTAGTTAAGATGATCCCATTTTCCAAGTGCAATTTATAGTCTATTGACTGGAGAAACTGTCTTTTCAGATATGCGGAAATTGTCTTACATCGCAGATGAGATCTGCTGCTTGACACCGGATTTGGGGGCCAGGGCGACAGCAAATATCACATTAGCTGCCCGGGAGCTGGAGAGATGATATCAGACTGTGTTTCAGCTCTAGACAAACACAACCACATATCATCTCATCTCCCAAACAACCTCATCCGCCCCCCACTGGAGGAGCCCGAGCGCTCGTGACCACTCCAAACAATCCTCCCACTGCAACACAGTGTGGCGAGGGAAGATGTCGGGGTGGTGCAAACCTGCGACAAAAATTCTCCTTTCTGTGAAACCTGGTTTATTGCCATCATTTAAATCTGCTCCATGCAGCTGTATTAAACCGGGTGCAACAACCTGAGGCGTCGCTCGAGTACCGGCGTGCGTTTTAAACTGTGACCACACTTGTTGCCAAACGCAGTGATCTCATTGGTCAGATCTGTTTATTCACATGTGAAAAATCCCCTAAATCAAGCTTAATTAAAAAAACAAAAAACAAAAATGTGAATTTGTGGTAAATGCAAAAATGAAATGGCTACACGTGAACAGCTGCATTTAGAATACACAATTCCAAAAATATATTTTAAACTATGAAATATTTGCTTGAATTTTACACATCCAGTGTGTAAAGGTTTCTGTGGGTCACACCCACAACCCTGTTTGTGAGGTGCATCCAATCAGAAGAAGGGTTTAAAGGGGGAGGAGCTTGTTTAAGGATGTGGCTGAACTGAGATCCAGTTTAAAATGAAGACAAATTATTTTGAACTGTGGATCATGCAAAGCTGCTTTAGAAGTTCACCTTCAGGAGCTACATCCAGTGCAAACAGGACAGCATCCTGTTTGCAGGTTACTCTGGATCGACTGGTGCATAGTAACACCTGTTCACCTGCAATCACCATTTTATCTGCTCACATAAATGTAAGAAAAGCAGCCTAACACAAACAAACCAGATGTTATCATATTTGTGAAAGCTGTTATGTTTTTAAGATCTGTATCTCTACCAGACACAATATTCTTTTTACCAAATATGAATGTTTATGTTCATAGAAGATGTCTCACACACATTCATATTTACTGCCTTATCACCCTGCATGTTATGACTCATTGCCCAGTGCGTACGTCTTGTGCAGGTGTTTAGAAAAAAGCTGGAGGTGGACATGTTTGGAGGTTTTTCCTGGATGGTCCGCTATTGATTGTCTCACATACAAAACAACCACTTCTTCACAGTCAGACAATCCCGATGATTAGAGGGAGAGGCCAAGATGAGGCTTTTTGTTGGAGAGTTTACACTCAAGTGGCGTTTCTCATTACCTCTCAGCCGGGGATGTTTTGACAGGGAGGGATCCTTCGCTTGCCACTCAAGTCTATCAATGTCAGCAGCAGGGCTCAGCCACACACCCATATATTTGGATTAAACAGTCAGAGTCATTACAGCGAATGTTATTGACCTTTTAAGATACAACTTTAATAGCTTTTCTCTCCCCTCTCTGTCTGTCACGGTGTGAAACGACACAGGCTGCCGTGCTGATGAAGTCCCCCTCAGGGTTTGCCTGGAATTGGAATCAAATACTTTAGATCCCCTCTTCCTCGTAGGTAATGCTGCCGGCTTTGTGGCAGAGAAAGGAGAAATTAAAGGAAAAGCACACAATGAGAATGAGGAGCAGGCGATCAGGATTACCAGAAAGGACACTCATTTTCCAGTGGCCAGCCAAGCTAGACAAAGCCTGAGTGTGGGACCGAGGCCGTGATTTTAAACTCCCACAACAAGGGTCCCCTGTGATGAATAAAAACAGATCATCAACAAACAATCAAATCAAGAAACAGAGTGAAGGCTTTAAAAATGATGGTAACATTTTAACGCATTTATACGTCGACTGTTACTGTGTCAATAAAACCCAAACCAGTAACTTTTTATAAACCAGTTTTAAACTTGCCAAACAATACATGAAACCATAACTTTAATTAAAAACAACTGAATTCCGAGCCGTAGTATAAAGGTGTTTTTTCAGACAACACAATAAAAACCTAGATGTAGCTAATAAAAAGCTACGTAGTTAGATTTGGATACTCAACAACTGGTCAGTTGGGTTAAAACACTAAAAGCTACTGAAAACTGTTTGATTAAGTTTATTTGCCAAAAGCTCAAAAGTAGTGAGGGTTAGGTGATTAAAACAAACTGCTTAAAGTTAAAGTGCTAAAATTTATTTGGTTAGCATTAGGTTAAAGTGCTAAAGAGCGCTCAGTTAGCTTTAGGTGGTAAAAGATTGAACTTAGGTAAAACTGATGACAACATTTGATTTGAGTTAGGTGCTAAAATTAGTTGGTTACATTAAAGAGCTAAAAGGTACTCGGTTCATTTAACTTTTTACTTCAGCCAGTAAAAACTAGTTAGTTGGGGTAAAACTACTAAAACTTGTTTGGTTAAGATTTAGAACTGAAAGCTACTTGGTACCTTTATGCCATAAAAGGTAGTTGGTCAGGTTAAAGCGCTAAAACCAATCGCAAACAGTTTGATTTACGTTAAGTGCTAAAAGCTTTTTGATTAAGTGTAATTGCTAAAAAGTATTTGGTTCAGTTTAACCACTATAAAGTAGTCTGTTACATTGAAGAGCTCCTCTTTTAGGCTGTAAAAAGTACTAGGTCAGGGTTAGCTCTCTCCCAAACTAGTCAGTTATTTTAAAGCATTAATAGCTAGTCCTTTGCTTTAGCTGTTAAAAATGAGTCAGGTTGAAATGCTAAAAAGCTACTCAGTCAGGGTCCGGCTAAAAAGAGTTCAATTTTATATACAAAGGATTAATCACAACAACAGTTTCCTCAGACTCTACAATAATACATAGAAAACAATCAGTAAAAGATTTATGTTTTATAACGTGTTTGGACTTCATGAAGGTAACGTATAGATATTCTTCTCCTGATTTTTAAAATGTTTTTATTTGAATGTATTTGTAGTGCCGGCAGTAAATGGACCCTTTGTCTCCAGGTGTTTTTGGCTGCAGGTTAATATCCTGCCCTGTCTCGGCTCCTATTTATCATCTCAGGTGTGTTTAAGTGCTACGATATGTGATGGAGGATGGCTCATGTATTGACAACAGCCATTTGTAAATCACAGCACAGCGCTGGGTCACAACATAATCTTTCTCTCACTTTATATAAGAGGAAGATAATGCGATGGAACTTTTCTAAACTCGTAACCTTTTATCGCAGCCGCCCTCCTCGCTCTCTCTCACCTGTCCACATATTGTTTCTGAGCTCGTATACCTGCTCCGCCGCCGCAGCCATGTCGTGTTATTCACTGTCTGCAGCCATCAGCCTTTTCCAATCTCACCATCAGGGAAGTCACAGCTCTTTGTACAAGTGCCTTCAGTAATTGAATTTGCTGCAGAAATAGCGGCCTGGAAAATTTCATTTTCGCTCCCAGCGGGGGTGTGTGTGTGTGTGTGTGTGTTAAATGCAGCAGCGCTCGAGGCTCATCCCCTCCTTCCTAACTGATCTGCTCTGTCTTCCATTTCCCAGTCTGAAGTCTCCCACAGACGGCCATCCCACTCCATTCTGGACTGCTGTCCTTCCACCACTGCTGCTTTCAGCCCCTCCATCCACTCCAGTCTCACAGGACTGTTAGCTTTACCTAATAATCTGAAAATAATAATCTGAGTGCTAGAAAAAAAAATTAAAGAAAATTGAGGCACTAGAGCTAGGAAGGTAAATATTCAAAAGTATCTAAAATAATAAAGTTGGGTTTTACTCAGAAATTCTGTAATTATGTTCATCATACCAATACTGTATTTAAATTGGGAGTTTATTTTGTGTTGGACTGTGTCTTAACGTACACGGGTGTTTTTAGCTTTGGTTTTTTTAAGAAATATCACTGTCCGCATGAAAAATAAAATACAAGTCAAGATCATGCCAGACAGGAGGCAAAGGCGCATACCTTTGATGTTGCAAGAAAACATCTTAATTTTCCTCATCCACACATGAACAGAGTTTCAGAAGTACAGAAAAAAAACTATTTTTTAAAATAGCCGTGTACGTATGAATGCGGCCTCAGAAACAGCAGGAAGGCATCATCATTAGCAGCCAAGATTTTAATTACTAACCCGAACCAACTCTGTGTTTATGCCTGTACTTGACCAACCCATATGTTTCATAATTAATAGCATATTTATCATAGGTCATGTGTGAACATCGGTCATATGTATGATGGAAAAATCATTTGCTCCACCACGAAATGAACACACAGTATATATGAGAATAGCCAGATTAAAAGTTGTGTTCAGAGACATGGAAAATTTGTGTCCGTATTAAAGGTTAGGACTGTTTTACAAACCGCCATGAGACTGCTGTAGGTGTGGAAAGACCTCAAATCCAGGATTTAGACAGACAAAAACAACTAAAACCTGAATGCAAACAGTAACGAATCAAATCAAATCAAAGCTGGAGTTGAAAACTCAATAATATCACAAAAACCTTAAAGTCACTATAAACACAGCAGCATCAAACCCAGGTTCACAGGTTTTGGTCAAAATGACCAAAAAATCTAAAACTCAAAACAAAACCCGGGATCGTGACATTTAGTGTCTACATCAGGATGTTAGCCATCGCTGCCAAACTTCACGGTGTACTGATTAGTTACAATCAAAGCAAAGTCGACAACGGGAATCCTGCGAGCTCTAAAGTTTAATGCTAATGCTGCAGGTACACCCTAACCACAAACCACTGATGTGCCACCTGAATGAACATAATCGATATTTCTGACTCCGTCTCAGTTCTCTGTTCAGCATTTATCACCTCACACTCGAGCAGAAAAGGTTTATTGTTCAACTCAATTCTATTCAATTTTATTTATATAACAATACATCACAGGAAGTGCACTTGAGTAACAGAAGAATAGAAGATAGGATAATATTGGGTTGCTTAAGGGTACTTGAGCGTGGAGACTGAGAGCTAGTTCTGAAAGGAGGGAAGCAAATTACAGATAAAAAAACAGTAATTTTCCAAATTGCAATGTTGATTAAATTAGAAGCAGTTAACAAATTACTTTTCCTAAAACAGCTGAAAAAAGTACTTTGATTTTTCTTATTGAATAATTTGTCATATCATTTATGGCAGAACTGAAATAGACACATTTTCCTTTCAACATTTATTTTAAACTGTGACATTAAATTTGCTAGATAAGTGAAATAAATTTTAACAACACAAAAAATGTAGCTTAAACATTGATTACACTACGAAAGATCAAAATTGTTCCCGTCATTTAAAAAAATGACTGACTGAAACAAACTAGGAATGTGTAATCTGACAGATTTTTAGGTAAAAAAAATGGACTCCACATGCATGTAAGACCAGAGGTCATAATCACAAATAAACAAGAATAATGAAATACGATTATAAAAACTATATGACATATTGTGCATTCTATTTATAGCAATAAACATAATGCAGGTGAGTGCAGGAATATAATAATTAAAAGATATTATAAATATATAAGCATTATTTTTATGTATATAATTTCATAGTTTAAATTCACATATTTTTGTCTGCCTCCAGACAGAAGGTCATGTAAAAGTCCCACTGTCTTTCCCCTTCCTTGCATAATGGAAAAAAAGGAGAAGAAATAAATACAAAATATGCAAATAAAGAACAAAACTGAAAAAGAAATAAAAACAATTTGAGTGACATTTTAAAGTTATTTAATGCCTACATTTATTTATTTGGATGCCATAAAAATCATGAAGCATTTATGTATTCTTAAATGTTATTTATTAATAATGACCCTCTCAGTCCTCCGTACACCTAATGCCCTCAGCTGCAATAAAAACTGTAACAGCAGCGCTTTTAATTGACCATACTGGTGTCTTGTTTGTTATAAATGTTCAGGTCTTTTGCTTTGATGAATAAAACAAACTGCAGCCACCAGGACCTGAACAGCAGGGGGCGCCACTGAGAGCCAGAGGTTAGCTTAATGCAATCTTTTTTTTTTTTTTCTTTTTTTTTTTACTGTGATGCTGAAATAACAAAAAGCTCCTGAATACTTGACCACCTCTGCTGCACCGCGGGGTGGGGGAGGGGGTGTTTGGTTGGGGAGGTGGGGTGAGGTGGGGGGATTTTGAGGGCTTGTCACGGTGGCAATTTTCTCCTAAATACCTTCCACAAATAATGGTTTTCAGAATGAGCATTAACAGGGTTGATTACACGAAATGGCCCTTTTAATTTACAGCGGGCTCCTATTGATCACAGGAGTGCAGATTAAAGCGTTCAATGAAGCCCGTGATGAGGTATTAACCAGCTGGAGCCCCCGGGGGGCCCGAGGCTGGCCGGGGCTCTGCCTGTGTACAGTTATTCCCCTGTAATGAAGTGCCTCTATGCAGCGGCATGGAGCCCCGGCAGGAAAAATAGATTGAAGATGATGAGCTCTTCAAAGTCATTTCTCGCTCTCTCATTCCACCTCATGCCCGGAGCCTCCTGCCCCGCCGTGCCCACTCCCGAAAATGCCTCGGATTTACTTAGCCGGGCCGGACCAATGCAATTTTTATGACCTTATTGCTTTTTTACCATGGTAATAGTTTTGAATCAATTTATCAATCTGCAGGAGCCATCAGCCATGTTGCCCTCGAAGATCAAGTCCAGGTCATTCCATCATTGCTCTCCGGTGCACTGAGATGGAAAGGCGGGAGGAAAAAAACCTCCTGCTCCTCCTCCTCCTCCTTGCCTTCATCACTGCCAGCGGCTATATGAGAATGCTCCTCAAACAGCTTAGCAAACATGCTCTCACCAGTTTAACCCGTCATCCCAAACCCCCGCCATCACGCAGGGATTTCTTATTATCTATCGCCTCGTGATGGAGACTTGGAGAGGGGGATCGAGGAGAGGCACCACCACAATAAGAGCCTCTCCACTTCTACAAGTGTGTGTGTGTGTGTCAGAAAAGCACCTCTCTTTATTCAGCTCTGGCATGAATGTGCTCCCCTAATCCAAAGCTACCGGTTTAAAGAAATTCACATAAATCTGCAGAAAGGCTGTTTTATATTTTCTGGATTGATTCAGCTCGTTTTCAGATCAATAACAGATTGAAGAGGATGATTTATTCTGGGGATTAATATGTTTAAATGAGCGTTACGGCTCTACTGTCCTTTGTTCGGCTTCAGCAAATGTCAATTAATGTTCCATATCTTCTGTGAGATCAGGCCTGAGAGCTTTCATTCAATTAGGCTGAATTATCGGAGGCTCCGTCTACTGTACGCCACATAATGCTCAATCAGTAATGTGATAATGGCAGCGTGGCTTTGTTTCACATAACCGCACAGCTGCAGAGTTCCCCAGAGACGTTGCAATGCAAAATATTACTGAAATTTCTTTACATCATCATTTTTAGATGATTTTTTTGGAAACTTTTCACATCTGTAACTGTGGAAGCAGCTCATCTGTCCTACAGTATAGAACTGGGAAACAATTGACCAAAAGGCCACCTGAGGCTCCAGTCTTTATTGGTCTAATTTCTCTCCTTATAATAACTGTATGTATACAACAGAGTGATGAAAACAGCGTTTTCTGGAAACAGTAATCACCAAATATCACTGTGAACTGTGGCGTTCCTCAGGGCTCTATTATCGGTCTTCTACTTTTTATTTAAATTTAAATTACACTCTTGTTTGTCAAAGCACAAAGTGTTTCCTACTTCATAACTGCATGAGCTATAAATTGCACTAAGGCTTAAAGTTTGCATTATTGACCAAGCCACATTACAGCAATTCCAGTTTTGGTGAGTTCTTGATCTTAATACTCAGACTGATTGTTGTGCTGCCCTCTGCTGGCTGTGTGACTCCACCCAAGCTTTACATCAACAGCTCCTGCAGGAGATCCCGTCCTGTGGATGTGTTTAGTCTGGAATATTTCCACTGTGGGCCTATTATTCCCACATAGATCCTGGCTTTGTAGCAGCTGTGGGGGAACCACAAAAACTGAGGACGTGGTGGTTTCGATTTTCACTGAAGCCAGAGGCCACCTATCTCATTACTGTAAAGCTTTATGTGACAGTCATGTTTGTGTATTCTGCACTGTCAAGTTATTCGTTAGAAAGTCACAGAGGCTTAAAGTGTGAGACGTGAGTTGAGGCCTCACAGACTCGCCCCCTCAGAGCGGCAGGAAGGCAGATGGTTTTCACAGGACGCTAAATATAGAGCGTCTGTGTGGAGCCTGTGCTCGGCCCCCCGTCGCTTCAGAGAAATCATCCTGAACACAAACACATTAACAGTGTGTTTGCAGTGCGCCTCAGCCAGTCCATCGCTCCGGACCACACCGAAACATCTCAACAGTCCCAGTGTTGCCACAGAGTTCAAACTAAAACCTGCAGTTTCTCTAACATCCAGCAGAGGGTCTAGCAGTAAATCAGCCCCCATAGACTCCCATCTTAAAACTTTAGAGCAGAAGCAAACATTTCCAGCGTGATGCAAAATCTGTTCTAGTCTCTATAGCTGTCAGTCATGTGGACTGCTGCTCCCCTCTGAGCCTGATTCTCTTGGAAGTTTCTTCCTGTTAAAAAGGAGTTTTTCCTCACCACTGTTGCCAAGTGCTTGCTCATGTTGGGGTTTTCTCTTATTTTTACTTACAATATAAAGTGCCTTGAGGGGGCAGTTGTTGATTTGGCTCTATATAAAATAGAATAGAATAGAATGCCTTTTATTGTCACTATACACATGTAAAGTGAGATTCAGAGCATCACCTACCCAGTGCAGACATGTGGGAGAAGAAGGGGGGGAGGTGCACAGTTCTGCGGTTCTACTATGTACATACGAACAGCCCCAATTAAAAAAATATCAAATATACAAATATTGAAAAAAAGAAAATAAATAGTTTTATATATTTACAGTGTGGGTTATTGCATGTAAATAACAGGTGTTAAATTAATTTACACCCGTTAGAATGATAACTCGCCTGTTGAAAAGCTGACTCACTTTTGGAGCCAGCCTCAGGTAGACATTTGAGGAACTATAGTTTAGGCTTGTTTTAGTCCACGACCAAACACCAGGAACATACTACTGCACGAGTGCATGTGTTTACGTGTGGGCTTTCATTGTCACAGGGTGACGGTGTGAACATGTAAACATCTCGACCTAAACGTTAGAAAACCAAACTTCCAGAACATCCTGACCCTACAGGCCAGCGTAGAGCAGCTGTTTGATATGGACCGGGACGAGGTCCAGGATCAAAAGGTTGCCAGATATGATCCTCATTAGCTCTCGCAGCTGAATTCATCTGCTTCCTGTAACACCAGCCTGATGCATCGTCCCTATTCATTCCCTCCTAATATATTGAAATACTATGCAACAGCTTTAAATAAGAGCGGCGTGCTGTGGGAGCCATGGCGAGTGATTGATTATTTGATGACACTTTGCTGTAGTTTTTAACTCATCTTTTCCGGGCTTTGTTGAACAGTAATGGGTTCATGAGGCCATATGTGATGAATATTTAAAAAGAAACTTACATGAAACTGTGTCAAGGGCAAGACTGAATTATGAGTGTGGCATCAGTGAGGAAATGTGAAGACGAGTCCATAAACAAACCCGTTTCTGTCTCTGCGGCTGGATTTAAAATGATTGTTTGGATTTCTGACTGTAAATCACTCAGAGAATATCATGAATTAAACATCATCTGCAGCTGGTTTCAAACAGAGCGCATGCCGTGGTTCCCAAACCCCCTGGACACCTGAATTCACCTGCTTCCTGTTCTGATTTCAAGCCTTTTTGCTGTAATATGAGATTATTTTAGTTGTTAGTAAATGAGGTCATGGAGTCCTATTGAAATCAGTTTCTTCTTGAACTCCTCACAGTGTTTATATGAAGCCGAGCCCTTTGCCTTCTGTAAGGATGGATCATTTTAATGGTGGTTGTAATTACCCCAGGAGCAGATTTATTTTGCTTGGAATCCAGTCATTGGTGGTGGGGTGAGAGGCCTTTTTAGAGATGATATTTTTCTGCATCAGTACGTTTCTTTTATTTGAAATCAGAAATGTGTATCAGTAAAGTGACACACATTTCTCAGTGAGAAAGATGCTTCTGAAGTGTTCTGGATTTTTTCCCTGATGTAAATCTCAGCTGTTCCTCTGTGGCGTTCCTGGCTCTGTGAACCTCCAGATGTTGGGTGGGTGATGGCCTGGTATTCCGGTCAGCCGTGGAGCAACAGGAGGAGTCCGAGCTCAGTGTGGTCTGCTCATCGTCTGCTGAAATAAGAAAGAGCCTGAAGCAGCTCCTAAACCAGGAGGTGTTGTTTACAGATGTCCACGCTACCCCGCCTTGGGCTCTGATGCCCTGACTTGTTTCTTTTCCTGAAATATAATAACAATTTCCGCCATCTTTGTCAGGTTGCAGAATTGACCCCTCTGTAAATTAATGACTTGTCTGGTGTATATTTGGATGTCTGGTAATTAAAGGCGCTGCTGTGTCGGCTCTAAGGACTGTTTTCAGTGCCTGTGAAATGAGATTGAACCCGGGGAAGATGGTGCTGACATACAGTTCACACAGTACAACAACGTTTTTGTAGAAGGGTTGTATTAAATCAGTGTAAGGAAACAGTTTTTGGAGCTGTTCAGGACTATTTTTAGTGGTGAATGAATCCATTTGGTGATCTGGTTAGTACTACTATTAAATAAAAAGTTATGAATTTAAATACGTGATGAAAACAGCATGGAAAGTTTTTCCTTTATCAATTAAAAGGTAAGTTATCTGCTAGAAGGATCCCTTTGTCTTGAAGTCGATCACTTCTGAGGGCATTTCTTTTTTTTGGGGGTTTGTGAAGCTGCCGTGTTCAGTGGCTTGCACAAAGGTCCTTTAATTGAATGCCACAGCAGTAAATAGGCACTAATGAACGGATGAGGTCTTTGGGATTACGCGAGCCAATCAGGAGTCAGCGTCCAGACTCCTCCGGCTGCCCTGACCTCCAACATTCCCAGAAAGAGGCTGTGTATTCTGGCCAATATTGGACTAATCCTCCCTCTATCTGCGTGCTCCTGGAGGTCAGCCTTAAAAAAAGCATTAAGCCAACAGCTAATGGAATTAAGGCTATAATAATATAGGGATATAGTGAGACAATTCTATTAACAAGATATAAATCATGTTGAGTGTGAGGTAAGTGTTTTTTAATTGATTGATGGAAACGGCGATCCATAGGTTTTCTGGAGACTAACAGCCATTTACCGTCTCCGGCAGAGCAAAAGAGGCAAAAAGGGAGAGATAAGAAAATTACGGCGGGCCGAGGAATAAATTATTCAGAAAAGATAATCATTTTGTGCTGACATTACTAATGTGAAGAAGCATTTAATCTCCCTCCGGTGGGACGGGGGCCCGGGTGAAGGTTTTTATAAAGATTAAAACTGCACCCAGAACGCCACGCTCTCATTACCCACACCGCTGTCCTCTAATCAAGGAGAGGGAGGCTCTGCACAGCATTCTGGGAAACTTCACTCAATAACACGCACACACAAGCATGCAGAGAAAACACACAAACAGCAGGCGGGATTTAATTTAGACTGATTTCGACTGGAGGAAAAAAAAACGTCTCCGGGCCTCCAGAAGTTTGGACTCCGTTCAAAGGAAACATTAAAGTTTATTTATTCACTTTAAAACGCAAATGAGCCAAAAAATATGAATTTTCAGCAGCTGTCTCTGAGCAGTTTATAAAAATACAACTTTAAATTATAATTAAATCACATCAGACAAAAGTTCCCGAACACAGCACATAAATACTAATGCCAGTTACTTGTGAGTAATAAAGAATAAAAGACGGCAGCGAGTGCGCCGATGTTTGGTCATTAACCAGGTTTTTGATTCATTTTTTTTGGTCCAGTGATAAGTGAATACTGTGAATATTGCCGTTTTTATGATACTTGATAACTGTGTGCTCATACTTTGGTTTGATTTGAGGTCAGACGGCCTTTCTAACAGACTTCCAGGAGCACAGGTTTGAACTTTTTTGGTAAAGAAACGATTCGGTCACAGCTGCCATTTTTAAAGTAATTATACAAACAGGAAAGCAAAATGATGTCCCGTATTTTGTGGTGGAAAGAGCTGAGCGCACTGTGAAACTGAAGTGTTGATTTACTGGTTGTGTTCCCACCCTCACCTTTGACCCAAAGACTGAGATGGAGGAGCATACAAGCAGTGGAAATGAGCTTCCTTTGAAGGAAAGAGCTCAGCGTAGAGCCACTGACCTCCTTGAAAGGAAACTGGTGAAGCAACCAGGACGCCTCCTGGGTGAGGTGTTTGAGGGGAGACCCTGGACACACGGGAGACATTGGAAATGCCTCTGTGCTCTCCAGAAGAGCTGCAGGAGGCTGCATCAAACAAAAGTGAGGAAATATCTTAAAATATTTTGGGGACTACTTTCAGTGGTGCATTAATCCATGTTTGGTGATCTGGTGAGGATTAGTGGCAGAAGGACAGGCTACAGGGAGCGTCTGTTAGAAATACTACAGTGCTTGAGATTAGCCCAGATAATCCTCCCTCCTTACATTTTTATTTAGCAGGACTCAAAATGAGCTCATAAAGTCACGAGGAGAGCGTTCACGGAGGTCGGGGCAGGGGGACGTCCTCCTTAGACTTCTACAGGAGCAGTCTCTGTGCGACCACGCGTATCGCCCACTGGAGGCCGTTAAAAGAATCCAGGTTTGAGGCTCCAGGAAACAGTCAGTCCAGGATCCACGTGAACTAGCTTGATGAAATAACCCCGCAAAGCCGTGTGAGACAGGAAATCCCTCAGAGCATCTGCAGATGAATTAATGGCTGAAAAAAAACAGAAAAGGCATGAGACAGGCGAGATAAAGAGACGGCTCATCCAGCGTGACAAATTATGAGAGTTACAAAGTGGGATGACAAACGGGCGGTTGAGCAGGAAGTTAACAGGAGCACGGTGGTTGGCAGCAGGCGGCCGCTGTTATCTCCCCTCATGTTTATTAGAGCCGGCCTCTTGTTGGGCGCCGCCGCGCTGACAGTGATGGACAGCTCCTATTAAGACCCCGCGTGCCCAGCAGCTGGCAGGAGCAGATACATTAAATACAACTGTTATTACTTTTCATTGGCTCGCCTGTAAAATATGGCCAGTAAATAGTTGTTGCCATCGGTTTGATACAAGATTTTAATTTGAGAGACGGCTCCGGGGCTTTGTTCGAGCACGATAATGGTGGTGTACATGCGAGGGTATTGATGCGCTGTCTCCTCAGAGCTTTGTTTGCTGTTATATACGACTCCCCGACCGGGATGTTATCAGACGCTTCTCCTCCCTTCTCATTCACAGAGCGTGTCTGCTTATCACAGCAGGCCTCAGTGTGGTCAACAGCAGCATTTAACCCTTCGATGAAGCCCTCAGCTCCCCACATAGCTCATGCTGCGGAAAGCTGACACATTAAAGGAAAATACTACCAGCTGACTCTGTAAGGATGGTTTCATCCACTTAAAGAGAAGGATCAGTTCAGTTTTGTAGACACAATCGACACCTCCATCCAGTGATGTGAAGCAGGTTAGAAAGAAGAATCATGTCCATCCCTGCAGGAGTGGTAAAAGGTTCGTATAAAGCGTGAGTAGTAGTTTTTTCCTATACCTAAACCCTTCAATCACACTCCAATCAATGCATCAAGAATAACTTGAGGTTCAGTATCTTGCCCAAAGATATTTATCCATCCAGTCAGGGATTGAATCACTGACATTCCAGAGTAGATGAACAGCTCCGATCAGTTTTAGAGCAGGACTCACAGCCTGAGGACTGAATCTAAGTTTCTGTAGATTTTATTTTCCAGTGTTTGGTGTATTTTTCATTCCTTCTTTGTTTCCAACTCCACGTTCAGTGTTGGGTGCTTTTTCCATTTCTGGTTTTACTTTGACAGTTTCCTTGTTGTTAACGTTATATTTTTGGATTTATTCATCATCAGTTAAAGCTCACCAGACTTTTTGCTGGTTTATTAGTTACTCCTGCAACAAAACAAGTCGGAGCAGATTTAAAGCCTTCTTTTCTCTGCATCTTGATCGCAGGATCATCTTGTAGTCATATTTTATGTGATGTCCTCTGTTCTGAGGCACCAGTTTGTTCTCACTGTGATGGATCCATCACTGATGCTCACAGCAGGTCAGAACAAAGAGCTTTCATCTTTAGACTGTTTCTCTAAACATATTTTCAGCCCTGAAAGTTTCACGTGGAGATCTGCTGAACATATGAAGCTATGAGGGCTCAAAATTGCTGGAAAATAATTGAAAAATGTCAAATTTGTGTCTTTGGAGGGCCTGAAACTCTGAACAGTTAATGAGTTTTTGTGCTGTAAAATGTTTCACAGCTTCATTAAATAAAGTTATTAATCAGCTGATTCTGGGAGCTGTTCTTAGATTTGGTTTCTATGGAACAACCCTTTAGCCTGTTCTGTTCCCCCCGTCCTTCTTCACGTCTCGCTGTCTCTTTGTGTCATAAATAAAGCACTTTGAATGTCGTGCCGTAAACCGTGCCGCCACCACTGCAGATAAACTTCTTGTCACACTGAGGTTACAGCTGATATCCGTCCATCCAACCCCACCAAGCTCACCCCAAACGCTCATCTTGCGGTGATGCATTAGAAGCAGGACTGTCCAATAACACGCCGGCCAGGCTGGACTGTGTCTCCGTGGTGACGGCGGGACATCTGCATGTTGGCTGGTGGCGAGGGTCCGTGTCACGTCCTGCGCTCTGTGTGCTGCATATTAAAAGCTTTATGGAAGCAATTAAATGTGTGCTTAATGGCCAGGAGTTGGCAGAATGATTGTACAATTGAATTAGCAGTTATGATGGCCGGCATTACAAGATGAAGTAAATGCAATTACCTCAGCCCCCCCCCCGTCAGGTTCAGCGGCATGATGGGACTTAATTAGCTCTTGTCACATACACTTTCCTCCTGATCTAATTCCCCGGCAGCCCAAAGTGGATCGGAGGCAGTGCCGGCCCTCTCCGTCCGCCTTCACATTGATGTTCTCAGGGGCCATTTTCCTCCATGATGCATTGGAGCTGACTCATCCCAATAATAATAATAATGGCTGCACAGAATCCAAAGGAGAGGCAGCTTCCTGGATCATCTCTGCATACGACCAGCAGGCTGCTTTAATACTTTCAGGATGCTGGAAGGAGATTTTATAAAGACTTTATGAAACAGCGGAACATTTTTAGTCTTTTTATCTGTTTTAGAGCCAAATTTCCATTAGTTCTCTGCACTTAGATACACTCCAACTTATTTTTTAATTGTAGTTCATCCTGTCCAATTTCTGCAAAAGCCTGCTGTATTATTCACATATTGGGTATTCCTGTTTGTCTGCCCAGAAATG
Organism: Oreochromis niloticus; assembly: GCF_001858045.2. Taxonomy (NCBI): domain Eukaryota; kingdom Metazoa; phylum Chordata; class Actinopteri; order Cichliformes; family Cichlidae; genus Oreochromis; species Oreochromis niloticus. The sequence goes on along the minus strand of NC_031972.2, from coordinate 37,251,815 downwards.
GATCAGATCGACTGTTTCTTGTCCGAGCGTCTAATGTGTTGGATCAAACTCTCATCTTCTTAACAGGCTGCACTTTTTTGACTCTCAGCCTCTCCAGTTTTTTTTTTTTATCAGCTCTGGAACAGCACTTTTTCCATAGCTAGTGGTCCAAACCCTGCAGAAACATAATAATAATGACTAACCTCATGCTGTGGATGGATCATCTCAGATGTTCTCTCGGCTAAAGTTTGGTCCTTTTCAGTGTCTTCTTTCAGCTGCGGATGGAAACAATGAGCTGCTTCTCCATTCTGACTGTTGGTGGCATCATAAGAAAAAATCTGTGTTAAATTTGTAAGGTGAAGGGATTTTTTTTAAACTTTTTGCCTTAAATAATATGCCTCATTTTCCATCTTTGATAATTGCCCTGGTCAAAATATATGGAATATAAAAAAGACCTCACAGAAGCATATTTTTGGTCACATGATGTCATTAAAAATGCTCTAAAAGGCTCCAACAGCAAAAACACAGATCAGAGGTCCAGTTCAGGTGAAGTCCAACATAGAGCTAGAAGTTACAGCCGCACATGTCACTATCAACCTGTCAGTCAAAGAGGCCTCGCCCCTAATGTTGCAATGTTAAGTGTTAATGGAATTATAGCAGATAAGTTGTAAAAACAATCGCCTCCTGCACAGTTGTTATGAAGTAGGAAACATTTTGTGCTTTGACAAACAAGAATATAATTTAAATGTGAATAAAAAGTAGAGGATCAATAACAGAGCTCTGTGGAACACCACAACCTGTACGAAAACGGTTTGTGATAATCTGGTCTGGTTTTTGTTACTCATGGTGATCTCTGGTGGTTACTGCTTCCAGAAAAACTCTGATTTGGGTGTAAAATACGTCAGGTCAGACCTTTAGATTTCATTATATATGTGGGCTCATGTTTCTTAACACAAACCCCACTATTATTGGAAGCAAACATCCTCCTCCTCCTTTTGCTGTCATAACATGATGGAGTGACAGATAGGATTCAGCTTCAGTACACATGTTCAGCATCATGTTGTGATGTTCACGTGTAGGAGGTCAGGAAGATCCGCTCCGTCAGCGGTAGACTTCCTGTGCCGGTCAGTGTAAACCGAAGGAGTATGAAGCCTGCGAAGACTCAAACGGAGGTGAAATGAATCATACTCGATGTCGTCTCAGGTCTCTTCGGGGCCCCGCCGCTCTCCCTCCTCTCCCACAGAAACCATTGATTAGCTCTTAGCCGTGCTCATTTGCCAGCGATCGAGGCTCAGCCAGTGTGAATGTGGTGTCCTTGCAGATTTAGTGGTCACTTCTCTCAACTTTGCCCATTAACCTGAGTGCAGCAGGCAGTTTGCCCCCCTCCCTGAGCACCGCAGGAACATTTATTACCCAGGGACACTCTAATGGATCCCAGTTAAGGTGTGTTAACAATTTTTCTATTGATTAATTGGAAGAGAATCATAGCCAGACTAACTTAGCCTAGAAGATTTAGTGGCTTTTAAGGTAGTAGCGATGAATATAATGCTTTAGAAAGAGCTTCTGTACATTATATATATGACACCTGCTACATTAAGCTACATTAAGCTTTAATACATCTTCATTACTGGCACTCTGCCCAATCCCTTCAAGGTTGAAATAGAGATCCACCTTTCATTATACCACCCATCATGGCTCTATGGAGAGATATCAAATAATAATGGAACTGTTGAAACAGTTCTGCCTCAGTTGTTAATGTTAATCGATGTATTAAATATTAAAGATTTCCAGACTTTGAACTGCTGCCACGCTTCTCCCATCAGGACCACTCCAACCACTGCAGCCAGCAAACGCTCATCTTCCCGGTAATTAGGCAAAGTAGAGGATGATGGCGACCCTGTGACCTTTAACCCCCCTCCTCTCCATGATACCGCACAGTGCTGCTGAAACAAGGAGAACTCAAAGACTCGTTTCAACAGGTCAGACAGAAGAGAGGAAGATTTAACTGCAGGTTTCAGAGCATTAAAGGCTGAGCTGATGAATTTTAAGGCCTCACATACTTCTGTTTTATTAATGGAATAATAACATGGAGGATCAGATTCACAGGAAATTTAAATAAAACCAGTTTAATGTGCTCATGATTACTCATAAACACAAAAAAACACTTTTTTCAAAAAATGTCAAAAACTTGTTTTAAACTAAAGACTATCCTATTGTTTTTTCAGCAAACAACAACCTGAATTCTTGTTTTCATATCCTAATCTGAGCTGGACACTGGACTTCCCGGAGAAATTAGAGAAGGGCTAAAACTAACGTAAATAGCTGCAATTTGGTGTCTTAATGAAAAATAATATTAATAATAATAATAATAATAATATTTTACTATTTTTACTATTTTTTCAGCTTTTTTGTAAAACAATACATTTGAAAATTTATAGATAACATTATATTTTAGCATTAAAAACTATGTTTATTAGTTTATTATTTTATTTTGCACATACTGGTGGATGATACCAATGATTTTGGTATATAAAATGCTGCTAATTCAGGCCAGTTATGGCATAAACCTTACACGCTGTCATTTTCGTTCCATCAGAACTTTCAATACAATTCAAATCAATTGAATTTTATTAATTTAGTGCCAAATCACAGCAGCAATCATGTCACGGTGCTTTTCTCAGGCTGATCTTTTAAAACTTGTGTTAGATACTTTTCCAGAAATTTCCAGGCTGAAAACATGAGACCACCAGAACCAGGACCTGGCACTGATGGTCTCACCCTGAGGAGAAGCCCAGGCTCCAGCATGCGGATGACCTTTGCCTTCTTGAAAACACGACTGAAGATGCATTGAGTGGAAAGTGGCGTATACCTTAGCACCTCTAACTCGAGGTCATACATATCGAAGCCTGGTTCTTCTCACCTAGGTTGGCTCTACCACTGATCATGTAGAGCTCAGCAGTCGCACTAAGAGAAGACTTGGTGTCTACAATAGCTCCAATTTACAGCAACAGTAATGTCAGGCTGCTTTATATCAAAGGCAAAGCACCTGGCAACAGTGGAAAGGACGAACTCCCTTTTACCAGGAAGTGACCTCCAATAGAACCAGGATCAGGGCATGGCAGCCTGCTTATTATTTCAGGAATACTTGAATCCAAAATGGCTGTTTACTTGGAGGACCTCTTAGATGATCTGACTCTGTAGCGTTAAACTCCTGGCAGAAAGTGGAGTCTAGAAGCTTCTGTGACTCATACGCGAATCCTTCAAGATCAAAACGTTCCGTTTCTCTCATCACTTCAAGCGACTTCCTGTCATGTGCTCATGCTTCTGCGCACGTGCGTTCACTCTGAACAGTCCGGTGAGGATTGGTCTGTCAGATCAGGACACACAATCTTCGGGATGAAAGAGACATTCTGGCTGCCGCACACGACGCAGCAAAAATAAACGTCTCGCAGTGAGCTGACGTCACGTTGGCGAGGAGCAGAGGTGTGCTCGGTGCCAGTGTGTGGAGAGAAAACAGCTTCCCCTGCAGGACGCCCCCGCCGCCCACATGCTCAACCCCAAACCTCTGTTTCTCTTTCCCTTCGAGCATCCAGAGCCTTCCTCATGTTTGCTCTGCAGATCGTTTGATGACAGCGAGCGGCGGCAGCATCCAAAGTCAGCTTATGATTCTTTCATGATGTCTCATCCTAGAAATATAAGTCAGATTCAAACAGTTATCAGAGCTTCACGCATGTGGTTAGGAGACACAGGAAGGAGCCGTCACATGACTCCAGTCTATCCTGATTAAAAGGCCGCTTTTTCCCAGGTGTTCTCCCGGTTCAGTCGGACCTCAGCGATCTGCACAGATTTACTCATAACAAGTTTTAATCATCTCTGGAGATCACAGAAAATTAACGGAAGCCAAAAAGATGAAAAAACCCCCAAATAATGCTGAAAAGACGAGCTGAGTGAATTCAGACAAACCCGTATTCGCACACAGAGCCTTCAGGCGTGGAGTCACAGCCTTGTTACCCAACATGGTTTTAATGTTTTAGATTTAAAAAGAATTTAAATCTGAAGTTTATGTTGACGTGTTTGTGGATAAATTAGTAGTAGTTCACAAATAGAAAACTCTGACTGGCAGACAGCATGTGTGCTGATTGGAGGAGCTGCTGGAAATCACAGGAAACTACAGGAGCAGAAATATTCTGGAAACTCATGAAAAACCCTGGAAAACCAAACATGTAACAGCCGTCCTGCGTTTGCCTCCTGTTGTGGACTTTCAGAATCACCACCCTGTATCTTCCTGTAATTACCGCAGTGTATGTAAGTATATCCTCTGTAACGGCACAAACATCATCACATATACTGTGATTATTAATATCTATGTCTTTAAGACAGGTTTATATAAATCAGAGTTCTTTGGATTTTCCTATTATTCCGTTCGTGTCATTATCATTCCCCTGCAGTCGATGTCATGTTCTCTGTTTGCGTTTGTTTCATGTGTCACGCATGTCGTCTGTACGTAACTTAACAGTCACCAAAGTTTATATCTGCAATGAAATTTTTTGTACAATTCAGCACTAAATGTGGAATGAAGAATTTGAAAAACCGCCGCAGGCCTGGGAACATGTATTAAAATTATCCTAACACGTTCCCAGATGATTTAAATTTAACCATAAGATTATTAGTGAAGATCCACGGGTGCATTTACACTTCCAGTGACTCCAATCGTTTTATTATTGTATTGAAATGTCATATTTGGCTTCTGAATTTAGGAGATTTTTTTAAACTCCGTTGTGTCGCCTACATTTTTTTCATGTCTTTGTCTAAAGCAGATGGTCATGAGTCACGTGGTTGTGATGCTAATATCGTTTGCAATATTTTGCTTTTTTTTCTTACACCTTTGTACTTTGCACATTTTGTGGTTGTTGTTTTTAAGTGTTTGGTTATTTTTCTTCATGTTTGTCATATTTGGTTGTGTTTATCGTTGTGGTTGTGTCTTCCATGTTTTACGGTATCGTCCGTATTTGTTTGTCATAAGTTTTGAGTTTATGTTTTTTTTCCAAAGACAAACATCATCAGGATTTCCTCAGAGTTGCACTTTAAAGCTTTAAAGTGAAGGCGAGCTGTAATGAATGGTGTGAATAAAAAGCGGCGGCCTTGTGTAACGGCGCCGTCGGTGGAACCAGCGTGCAGTTTGTGGTTTATAGATGTAAAAAAAAAAAATCAGGATTAGGACGCTGCAGCTGCTGACTCGGACAGCTTTAAGAAATGAGTGAAGGAAGAGCGCTTCGTCCATTTATCGTTTAATGCCACATTAGCAATCTGCAGCGCTGCGGAGTCGCTGCCAGTGGAGGCAGCTCCGGGCAGATGGGCCGGCCTGTAAGATAGATCCACTGCCACATAAATCCCCCACTGCCATCACAAGCCAACCGAGAAACAGCACTAACAGCGTGTTATGGCGGGTCCGGAGCCGCTGCCAAAAGCAGCAGTTCATGCTTTTTCCCTGTTCAGACATTTGAGCGATGGACTCAGATGTTACCTCTCATTAGTATTACCGGACAGCAGAAACAAACAGAGAGCACTTACTGTCAGGCAGAAAAGGATAATCACGCTGCAGATGTGCCGAGTGCTTCTCCTTTGTCCTCATCGGGACAGCCGCAAAGCTTTAATGGCCCTAATGAATCGGCTGTACGCCCTCTCAGTCAGAGGCGTCACACTGATTTCACGCCCAAAATATTTGTTTCAGTTCACAGTGAAACACATGTTGAGTCTGTCGAGGTCAGACTGCAGAGAGCCAGCAGGACGCCTCAGCTCCAGGTCACCGTCGACGCGGGAACGCTCCAAACCACAGGAGCTTTGTCTGAAACCAAAAGATGTTACCTTTGAAATCAAGTGCATACATTCACTTTGGAAAAGCAGCTTCTCTGTTTGATAAAGATTTACCAAACCCAAACCCGGGATGAGTCACCTGACCAGCCCATGTGCTTCGTAATTAGCATAAAACTGATCCAACTTTCACTCAGCACTCTTCAAATGATCCTTGCTTCAGACGATCATTTAAACAGAAATTAATTAGTGGCCAATGGTGATGTAATCAGTATTTTTCTCCCATCCAAGCATCCAGGGTACAACCAGTCTCATATTCTAACTGAGAGACAGAAAACTGCTTGGCCTCTCAGGTGTTCAAAGAGGTGAAATGTCTTTCAGAAGTGCTGATTTCAACCTGAACCTAGACTCGTAAGACTTTTACAGAGAGTTCAGTATGACCGTGAGACAGTCTGTAAACATACTGTAAGTGTTTATGGTGTTAAGAGTCTTTAATATGGACAAATAGAAATAACTGGAGCTTAAATAAGCAGCTGGAACATGGCGGCTCTAAGCGGCCCGTTTATCAGGTTTAAATCATCACTGCCAATATTTTTGGCCCTCTGTCATCAAATCAGAGTGATTTTTTTTCAGATGTAAGCTCATTATTACACCCTTGGTAAACATTTATATTTATCTCTGTGATAAATTTGAGTAAACAGACTCAAAGATGTTTAATGTAAATCTATTGTTCTTCTTGTTTTCAGTTTATTTCGGGTCAGTAAGCATATAGCAAAGTCTAACATTATTATTTTAATCCTTGTGTCTAGTTTGCTATGATAACCTTGGTGTTTCCTGGTGGACCAATCAGCGAGCTTCATTTGACCCAGGGGTCTGAAGCGTTATCTGGAAGCCCGCCCCTCAGAGAGCAGAACAAGAGTATCTGTGACCAGCAGAGATTTGTTGAAGCCGTTTCATTCCGTCTCCGCCGCCGCCACAATTGACTTGTCATGTATTTTCCAGCTAATTAGCCCTTTAAAACGAGCGCCTATGTAAAGCCGCCATTGATAAGAACACAGCGGTAAATTGACCGTGAAATGCTGCCATTCACTCGGGGACAATGACCCCCTGTAGCGATAATCGGGATTAATTAGAGACCGTTAGGGGAGAGTGATGGCGGGGCGGTGTGCATGCTGGGTAGATAGCAGGGCTTTCCCTTAAAGGGCGCTGTGATTGGCCAGTTCCTGTGAATGTGCCGGGGTTAACTAGCAGGGACAGGAGGCGATGTGGGCCTGAAAAGAAGGGGCTGCATTTTAACAAAAGGTCATTAGAAAAGCCCGGACTGCTCAGTTTAAACACCCGCACACCGCCCGGAGCCTGAAGCTGAGTATTCAGGAAGATTGACCAAGAACCATCAGAGTTCATCACACAAGCTCTGAGCACAGTAATAGTACCCAGCATGTTTCTTTTGCATGTGGGGGAAGAAAGTCGTGTTTCTCATGAAGGGTGAGGAGCTGAAAGTGCTGAAAAAGCCCCCCACTGTGTGTTTAATGGGGGAGGGTGAGCTTTGAAGCCAGCATGTGGTGACAGCATCTTCACTCAGGCCCATAAAACCTCTGCAGGCAGATATCACTGCGACTCAGACCACAACACAAAGAAAGACAAGCCCCTGACATTTAAAGCCCCGCTGCCCCATAAAGAGGCCGATAAAGCGCCGAAATACTGAACGTGGGAACGCTCCACTGCACCTCCCCTGCAAGTGTCCCACATCGCATCCACCTTTCATCTAAAAGAACTGCATCACATGGTGCGGGTGAACTCAGTGTGTCAGGTATGAGACACACCTGCTCAGGTGTTTCCATCATCAGTGCTGCAGAAACCTGACACTTGGTAACAATCAATAATCTGAAAATATGGAATAATAATGCTGAATAAACAGTTAAAATCATTAATAAAGTGTTGGAATATTAAGCTAAAATTATACACAAACTTAAAGCAGTGTGCAAAAGCCTCGGGTCAGCCCTCATTTCTTTCTGTTGTGAAGGAGAATAAGAAACATACATGTAAATACAGAATATAAGGCTAAAATGAGCTTCTGCGGTGTGAGCAGCTTCATCCTTCAGCTCAGTGTGAACTCTCTGAGCAGCTCTCTGTCATCTCTGTGAGGATCTTCGGGAACAGTTTTCCAGGCTTCTTGAAGGACATTCAAAGCTCTTCTTTGGGTGTTTCTGCCTTTTGTTGTGCTCTCTGTCAGGATGATCCCAAACTGCTTCAGTAATGCTGAGGTCCAGCTCTGAGGAGGCCCATCCATGACTGATGGTGTTTCACTGTGTGTTTCTATCTAGGTATGCTTTCACTTCACTGGCAGTGTGTTTGGGATCATTGTCATGCTGAAACATGAAGCTGCTGATAATTAGATGTTTCCAGGTGTTTCTGTAAGGATCATCAAACTCTGATGGTATGTTACTGAGTTTCATCATTTTGTCAAAAATCTCCAACAACACTGACTGACATGCAGCTGAAACCATGACAGAGACTCCACATGTCTCACAAATGGCTGCGGACTCTCACTGTTGGACCTCCTCCCTGTACATACTGACCATGATGTAGCTCCATCTCTCCATCAGACCTCTTCCTCTGATCTTTAGACCTCAGCCTTTCCTCCTGCTCCCCTTCTTTAAAATGGCTTCCTGGCTGCTGTTCCCTAAACTAAGACCTTTCTGATGATTCTTCAGTGAACAGCAGAAGATTAGCTGAACGTCCAGATCATCTCTCAGGGCCTGTGCCAGGTCTTTCAGATATTGTTTCTCTGCTGTAGAGTTTTTAGACCTCACACTTCTTCCGTCCAGTTTCCTCAGATTTTTAAGCACACACTGTACATCTGCTGAGATATGCAGAGTTTTCAGCTAAATGCAATTTGGGAATCACCTTGTTAAGGCAAAAATACTATTTTCTGTCAAACTGTTTTGCATTTGTTATAGATTCAGCTGAAATGTGAACAGATGAAGTGTTTGTGTGACAGGCTGCTGGGAACAAAGAGCTTAAAAATCTCATTTAAAACTCGCTCTTTCCTCAGTTGTCAGTTATTTTTTGTGCCTTTTCATGTTTAAATGGTTCGTAGGTCAGAGTTCAGAGGTCAACAAACAAAAATGTTACTGTGAAAATGTTCAGGTATAAGGACTGGACTGAAAATAAGAGAAAAAGCAGTAATAAATATGGAGAACTGTGGGTGGCCCAAGACTTTTACACAATACAGTTAAAGATATACACAGATGAAAAGTTTAACATGCAAAAGAGCTTAAATTATGAATAAACATCGAGTGTCACGAGGTCGGTGAGTCGAGATGGTTTCAGGAACTTTAAAAGTCAGAACGTGAGAAGTTGATCTTCTCTTACTTCATCTCCTTTCCATAAACATGATGCTCCTGCTCAGGAGTCTCGCCTCTGTGTGATCGGGGAGTGTGGCGTTTCGCCATCATGTTCCTTGCTGTCAGCAATGCAGCGCGGCGTGATCCCCGCTGGCTCTGCTGGTTTCTCTGAGCGGGCGGAGCTGGTGGTGGAGCGCTGACAGCAATGCGACAGGCCGTGGGACTCCCCGGGGAGCTGTGAGCTCTCCTCTGCTGCAGCACAGAAAGGACTTGTCTCTGCTAATCGAGGCCTGGCCGGCCTGACAGGTAATGGGACTGCGGGGGGGCGAGGCGGGGGGAGATTGGGCCCTGCTCTGCTGCAGCCTCCAATCTCCTGGTGCTGTCTATGCAGGCTGGCGGTTTAATTCACTGACCATTAGTCGGCAGATTTGTTATTGCTCACTTTTAGAGGCACTGACAGAAGGCATTCGAACCGGCCGACGGCTCCTCCGCCGGGAATTACAATGAAGGATTTGGCTTCTGCCGCTCTCTTCCCGAATCCTTCCCGTCTGGCTGGAGTGTGGGAAGCCACTGCATCCACCCGCTCACCTCATCATTCAAAGCATCAGCCTCCATTCTCCTTGGTGTGTCACATCTGTAGGGGCTGGAAATTGGCGGAGGGCATTCCTAGTCATGGAGCTCCAGATTTGTCAATCACTTTTCAATTAGCAAATGAGCTCCAGCACCACAAAGGTAGCTCCCGGTCACAGCCAGGAAGAGCTGAGCCAGCGGGAACATCCACTTCTTCACAAACAGCAATGAAATTAACTGAATATAACCAAATCACCATTAGCGATCCATCAAATGGTTCAAGTCGTGAAGCGGGGCCTCCAGACGGCCGATAAGTGACTCCATCCTGATGGAGAGGAGAACTAAAGAACGATGAAGCAGCTCAGAGGCGGAACGAGAGAGCAGAGCAGCTTTAAACTAAAACTTCATAGAAGTCCAGGTGAGAGGTGGATGTTAAAGATGAACTGCCAAACGGTTTCCCGATGACTAAACCTCGTTTAAAGGTGGAAGTAAATCAGCTAAAAGGAAGTCACTGCTTTCACCTGTTCACCACCCAAACTACACCACTTGCTAAAAAACCTGAACTTGTCATTGAAAGTGTTCAGTCTACTCAGCAGCTCCTTTTTTAGATAGAAACTTTCTTATAAAAATCTAACAATCAGATGATTTTAACAGGGACAGAAACAAATTACTCCATAACTGAAGCAGAAAACAGAAACTGAACTTTTAGGAAACCAGAGTCAAGTGTTTTTGTTCTGACGCGGGGCTTTGTTATTGGTTTAGGCAGTGTTGGCTTGTCATGGATGGAGAGTTGGATGATTAGATGAATTGGTAGATGGATGGATGGATGGATGGATGGATGAATGAATTGGTGGGTGGATGGAGTATAAATGATATTTCTGCTGAGACCGACTGCAAGAGCTGATTTGTGCAGACTTCCTGTCTGGTTTCAGTTTCAGGCAGAAATAATCAATAATCAGTGACAAGCATCTGATCAAAGCTCCTCTGGCGGATGTTTGATCTCCTCCTCAGGTGGGAATGGGAAATGAAGTGATCTGTTTCTCCTCCTCCCTCCTCTGTCAGCAGCGCTGACCTTCTCTCCCTCGACGTGACAGAGGCTGCTGAAGGACGTCCCGATTGGCTGACACTGCACTTCCTGCCTGCCGTCACTGCCAAGGTGTGAGAGGTCCGGGCCGTCGCGTGGAGCGTTTGATGAAGCAGAGGAATCGATGGAGCGAGGAATGATGAAGAAATGAGAGACGGAGACAGACGGACCGCAAAAACGAGCGTGTCACATTTGTGAGCGGAGGTGGAGTGAGGTGGGGGGAGGTTCAGACGAAAATGCACAGAGAGGAGGTGGAGGGAGGTGATCGATAACTCAGATGAAGCTGCATCTGTAGCTTCATGCATCACATCACAGCTGGCTTCATTATTCTGAAGTTTGGAGTAAATTCCGGAGATTTAATGAGGAGGTTTAATTAATGAAGTTATTCCAAGGCGAGCCTCGTGTCCCTCGAATTCGCCTGTTTGCGAGGAAGCTCCACCTGAGGGGAGAGGGCCTCAAAGAGAGGCCGAACAATAACAAGCCGACGGGAGATGATGGATGATCGGGTGGAATCCTAAACGGCTATCTGGTTGGCTGCCAGCCGCTCGGGGTTTATTTGTCTTCATATTGGGCCGAGTCTGTGTTTATGTTCGCTCTCTGGAGAAACCACATGTCCTGAGAAATGACCCGGCCCACCAGAGAGAGTACAAATATGAACTCCTGCTCATCTTACCCATCATTTGTCTGAATTTGGGAATAACGCGGGAGCATACGTCACTCCGAGGACCGACAGGTTAAACGAGTTTACGCTGAAACTGAAACACGAAGCTCTCTAAATACAAATCTATGAAACCTGATGTCTCTGCTCTCAATCCTCCACCTACTCTGGTTGCAGTTGTTTGGAAGTTAAAATAAGTACTTTCAGATATGAATGAGTAAGTGTTCGATTAGGGGATATAAATTCAGGCCCAAGCTTTTTTTTTAAAATAAAAACAGGAAAATCAACGAGAAACTTAAATGAAGAGTATTCAAATCTGTTCAGACTGAATTTAGATTATTTTCGTCTTTCTTTTAAAAACTGTAGGATTAATTAAAGCTTTAGAGCATCCATCCCGTGGACAAACATGCTGTCCAAGCCAAGCGGTTTGAACGTCTATGCTCCACTTCCAGCCAATCTCCAGACCATAAACTCTCTTTCCTTTTTTAAATCATATCTCTAAATCCATCTGTTTAGAATTGCTATCCTTCATCATAACACAGTCTTAGTCTACTACTACCTTGATCAGTTTTATTGTTTTGTGCTTTCATGTTCATGTAGATTTTTTTAATTTGGTGTACTAATGTAAGGTGAGGGATGAGTGTACTTGGAGTGCCTGTAACTCTAAAAATATTCAAAGGATGAAGGTAAAATTCTACAAAAGTTACTCTACATAAAAATCAGCTGATTCTGAGGGGGTCAGGCTGGAGGCACTGATTTTTCTAAAAGTGAAGTTGAACCAGAGATGGTGTCAAAATGAATCAATGGATGGATGAATGGATGGATGGATGAATGGATGGTTGGTTGGATGGATGGATGGATGGATGGATGGATGGATGGATGGATGGTTGGTTGGTTGGTTGGTTGGTTGGTTGGTTGGTTGGTTGGTTGGTTGGTTGGTTGGTTGGTTGGTTGGTTGGATGGATGGATGGATGGATGGATGGATGAATAGATGGTTGGTTGGATGGATGGATGGATGGATGCCTGTGTGTGGTGATCAGAATTAGGTCTCCTCGATTTCCAGGTGCATTGATTTATTTCCCATCATTAATGAACTTTGCTGCAGCTCCACCTGTCAGGCTTGGCCCACGCGGGTCAATAACGAGAAGAAACTTGATGCTTAAGTGATTGTGCGGCGCTGACCATTCAATATATCCGGACAAATGTCAGCTGCTTGTAATATGTTGATTGCGCAGGCCTGATCTGCATAAGCACTACGCTGAGCTGGGCCGCGGGAAATTCTTTCCATAAATATTTCATGCAGAGGTGACGCTGCCTGAATAAAGCGACGCAGGAGGGACTCTGTGGGCCAAATCGATGAAGCTGCTTTTAAAGTGAGACAGAGATTTCAGATCTGCCACAAACATGCTTCACACCGTGATGGCCCACACGCCAGCGTTTAACAGAGGGAATCAGCTGACATGGTGTTTGCAGGCTCTGCAGTGATGTGTGAGCGGCGTGCAGGGAGGTGGGGGGTCGGGCGGCGTGTAAACACTTAAGGTGACTAAACTGCTGGCTCGAGTTTTCTGGCCCACAGCAGAAATCAGTGCAATGGATCGGATGGGAGAGATTTAGTTGCAGGTGGCAGAGGTCGGTGGATTGTGTATTCTGTGCAGTCAATAATAAAGTTAGGACTTATGCCCGCGGAAAGTTAATGAGCGATCACAAGGACCTTGGAAAGTCATTTGCATCTGGGCACGAGCTCCTCACTTTGGCTGGGAGAGGATCCCGAGGGACACGTGGGGGGGGCGGCGACGCTGCAGGACAGGAGAGGAGGTGTGAAAGGCACCACCGCACACATAACAATCAGACTTCAGCACCAATGTACACCACCACGACCGAAGGTGGCGCTACCAAACATAGAGAGTCATTTTTACAAAGCTGTATAAAGACTGCAGGAGGCTGAAAAAAACTGTGACAGGTACAGTCAGTAACTAATAGAGCCAGGAGGAGGAGGAAGAGGAGAAACAGGAAGAGGTAAAACTTCAGGACAGACTTCGGAAATTAAAGATTTTACTGCCAGTAACCAAGCAACGCAAAAGTCTGGATTTGCTACCGGCCACGTGGCAGTAGCCACGTCATCACCTCGAAGCTGGCCCTGGGCCTTGTTCCCCCTCTCCCAAGGGCCCCGCCGGTTTCCAGACCACCATAGTGCCCAGTCGCCGAGGGACCCAATGAGAGTGAAGCGGCTCCATATGGAAGCGATTCATTCAAGGCGGTGACGTGCTCACTGATGTAGAACTCTTTGATGTGGATACAGAAGATGGTCCACCTCATCTGCTGCTCAGCATCATTTCACCCACCACTCGCCACGCCATCGCTTCGTTTATGCTGGATTTAAAAGCTGTAATTAACACCTTTATCAACGCTAACACATCACACTCTGTATGAAAGACGGTTGCCAGATTAGTGAAAATCCTGTTTAATCAGGACACTTTTTAGCTCATTGCTTCCCCCTGACTTATAATCCTTTTATATTTGCCCACTGTTTTCTTTGGCTTTGACACATTTGTTGTCCTGAAATCTAGAAATTTACTTGACTTCCTAATTAATCAGCAAAAACCTTCAAAAAACCCCACGACTGACTGTTTTTTTATATTAACATTATATTATCAACATATGATAACAGATTATTATGGAATAAATACACACAGCCACCCCAGAAAATCTGATTGAAACGGGACACACTGAAGCAGAGCAGCCTCGATCTGAAGCTTCACATCCACTCGTTTGTTTTCCATAAGTTGGATGAGCAGTTAGGAAAATGGATTTGTGCCCTGTGAAGTGTTGCAGGTAGATCACCCGCATGCCAAACTTTATGTAGAAGTCCATAAACGGTTATGTGTGCAGCTGTAAATGTTAATAAGCAGGAAAAACGTCTCTCGGTCCAGATGTCCTGCAGCTCTCTCACACAACATAAAACAGTTTGGTGATGAATTAAAGTCCTGATGAAGCAGGATTTCCTACAATCTGGCAACCCAAATGTTTTTATCCATTAATGATAAGCGATCTATAAAGCATTACCAGTGATTTATTCACCGTTGATAAAACCATTAAGTTCAGCTTGTTAACGTGCTGTAAACAGACTCTGAGGGATTGTTCAAACAACAGAAAAATAAAAAAAGTAAAAACTATGTGAGATGCTGCTCAGACCTCCATCAGGATGTTACAGACTGTGTGAGGACAATACTCACAGCCCCGTGAACGAATCAGGATGGGAGACTGAGTGACGATCTACTAAAAGTGTTTGAATCAACTTGAGCTTCACCTCTCACCTGAAAACTTTCTTCGGGTCTAAGAGCTGACCAGTCTCAGGTGTTTAACCTTTAGTGTGGCCGTCACCTTGGTACCTCCACACTGGAGAACCAGAAGGACAGGAAAGGACTGAGCTGTGCACCTGAACCTAAAGGAGATGGTTTGTGTGAGGAGTAAAGAGGCCATCTATCTATATCACTGTGAGCAACAGGAGGACGGTGATGGCCTCTGGCTTTTCACCCCTGAGGCTGGGTTTGTGTTTCCTCCTGGTCTAAAACCAGGGTTGCTTCACAAATAAGGTCAGTGTGTTAACCACTACACCAGACTTCATGCATAAACAGCTGAAATATACACATTAGAACAAAAAGCTAAAAGTTAACACATTGATCTTGAACAGGAAACTTTCACAGTAACTGCTCGTCTTGTTAAATCGTTAATAATTGTGATTAATAAAGTTTTTGTAAAGCTAAGTTCAGTTTCGCACCCAGAACTGATCACTGCCAGACCTGCTGAACCATAAATCGCTTCAACACAAGCTAAAAGATCTCAAACAGCAGGACATCACGCCACGATCTAAAGAAGCAGCTAAGAAACAGAGTCAGGGACATCATCAGTCTGAAAGGGTACAGAGACATTTCTAAGCCTTTGGGATTCCAGTGAACCTCAGTGAGAGAAAACCTGGGACAGTGCTGAACCTTCCCAGGAGCAACATCGACGACTTATCCAGGAGGTCACAGAAGAACCTAGAACAACATCTAAAGACCTGCAGGCCTCACATGGCTTAGTTAAGGTCAGAGGTCACGATTCAACAACAAGAAAGAGACGGAGCAAAAATGGCCTCCATGGGAGAGTTCAAGGAGAAAACCACTGCTGACCAAAAAGAACACAAAGGCTCGTCTCACATCTGGAAACAAACATCTGGATGATCTCCGAGACTTCTGGGAAATATTCTGTGGACTGACGAGACAGAAGCTGAACTTTCTGGAAAGTTTGAGTCCTGTTACATCTGAATCAGACTAACAGCGTTTCATAAAGAGAACATCAGAGCAGCAGTCAGACATGGTGGTGGTAGTGTGATGGTCTGGGCTGCTCTGCTGCTTCAGGATGACTAGCTGTAACTGAGGGATCCATGAATTCTGCTCTCTACCTGAAAATCCTGAAGGAGGATGTCCGCCCATCAGGTCATGTCCTGAAGCTCAAGAGCACTCAGGCAGCAGGACAATGACCCCAAACACAGCAGCAGGTTTTGATTAAGTCAAACTGAGGTGACCTTACACAGGCTATTCATGCTGAAAACACTCTAATGTGGCTTAATTCAAACAACCCGGAAGTTCAGATTTGAGTCAGAAGTGATTTTTGCACATGGGCACTTTGGCAGGGCATTGCATCACCAGCCCTGAGATTAGCAGGCAACGACCCACTCCATCACCTGAGATCCACGGGTGAGAGAACAAGCTCCATACGGAGGTGTGGAAGCTGCTGTAAAACAGCTGAGGGACCTTTGAAATGATGGTTTTGACTTCAGCGACATACGGTAAGGTCACGGCTGTAAAACGCTCCGATGGCTCATTTCTATCCATAAAAACAGAGGCCGTGTGCGAGCTACAGGAGGGTGGAGCCGGCTTTTATTTCACCTCTGCATGTGACAGACGCGATCAGCATAAACGCTTTTTAAGTTACAGGTGAATTAACTGCAGAATCTTAATGCTGATAAAAAAAATCCAAATAAATCTGCAGTTATGAACGTATTTAAATGGTCCCATCTGTTTTCCTGCTGAGCCCTCTGAGGTGCAGAGCTGAAGCGAACAGTCGGAGCAGGCGGAGGGGAAAAATACATTTCATTACTTTGCTTTGTGGCATTTTTTCCACGTCATTACAAAGCAGTAATGGGCGATCACAGGGAGAAACAGATTGCTCCGCTACTCGCATCCAACAGGCCTCATTTTAATGTGCCACCATTACGCGACTCACTGCTTTGTTACAGTCGAGTATGAGCGCCTCCCTGCCTCCTCCCTGTTTTTATGAATCTGTATAGAGAGAGTAGACGCTACTCGGATCTGACACGAGACAAATGTTTCATTCAAATGTTGCTTTCGCATATTGTGGAGGAAGTAATGAATTCCTGCGCGGCAGCGGCGGCGGCGGGCCCGGTTCACCGTGTCAAGCCTGAGCACGCCGCGGGCACAGCTCCACAGCAGCAAAATTAAATTTAATGTTCCATTCGCCGCGGGAAAGGTGCATAAATCAAAGCTTTTGATTTGCATGGACTGTGGCGAGCCACCTCATCCCATGCAAAAATAAACCAGGACAGAATATGATGTCACGGCAAAAACAATGTAATCTCAGAGCCACTAATAAAAACAAGCAACAGGCGGGGCCATTTAATTCAGACCGCTGCTCTCATGTCAAGTTTATTATTAAAAACATGGCTCCCGCCTGCCCTCCGCTTTCATTTAAAGGAGGAAAACAGCAGCTGCTTGAAAAGTTTAATTTTGCTGCCCTGAAGAAAGAAAAATGAAAGTTTCAACCTTTCAATCATCAAAATAACAGAAAGGAGGTGGTTCAATAAGAGCATTTCAAAATAAAAGCATGCAGTTGAATTAACACTTGGATATCAACTTATTTTCATAGTTATCATAATTAAACAGCTAGCTATAACTATTAAATAATGTTGGAATAATGAAATATTAGTTGAAATTCTCAGATAATTATATATAAGTGTTAGATATGAATTAAAATAGTGGATTACCAGATTAACTCTTTGCTAAAAGTCGAATAAACCAATATAAATTTTAATGAATAAAAAGCCAAAAGTGGCAAATTATTAATTGCTGGATAGCACGCTACAAAATAATACTGATTACCCCAAATTATGAACAAACAAACACGTTTAACCAAACAGAAAAACACAGCTGGCAGATGGTACAAAGTGATTCAGACTTCAACAAACTAAAGTTTACTCAGTCTTTCATTCTGTTCTATGACACATATTTCTCTCATAGTATTGCTAAAGGGAAGCATGTAAAACTAGATATACATTTACACCGCATGATGATATCCCATTATATTAATCTAAAAATCTGCATTAGGAGCAGCATGGAGTCACGTAGAGGAGTTTCACCGTGGAGACTCGGGTTTGTTTTTGTACACTGTCTTAGGTTTTCCTTGGTTGTTAGATTTAAGGACTGAAAACTATTTAGGAACAGTTCCTGATTAGCACTAAAATAGACCGCTGAACAGAGCTAACGAAAAAAATGTTATGAATAAATCTAAAAATCTTTGTTTTCCAGTTTGCTATCCTGCCAAACGTATTCTCATCACAGACCATGAAATAATGTCAGAACCAGCCAGAAGGCGGTGGTTCACCTCCTGTTTCGACCTTTGTGTTTTCCTGGTATGGATTCAGTTTAAGTGAACAATCATGGAATAAAATCCAGAGAAAACTTTAATTCATACTCAAACATCAGCAAACATGACTGAGCTATAACAAACCTTCATCTTCATGTATTGAAATTCCACTCATCGTGGGATTACGACTGCCACGGATATAATCAGATGATATTTTTACCACGCCTCTGTAAGTACACACAGACAGATGAATCCGGCGATTATCAGGCTGATCTTTGATGTTTCCATTCCTGTAAACTAATGCCAAATAGCTCTGCATGCCCTCACCAAATTACACACACACACACGTCTGAAGGCCCATTAGGAATCAGCCCTGATCAATACCCAGTGAATTAGAGTGCTACTGATCTGATTAACTCCCCATTATTTTCTAGCAGCCGTATTCAGGATGCATGATGAGGAAATATCCCACTTTCTTTTTCTTTAAATGAAACACACTTTGTGGCCCACGCTCACTTTATGTCCGATTCATCTTCCCTGATGGCAAGGCGAAACGAGGGTTCAAGACGACGTGTTCCTCCTTTAAGGGTTTTACAAGTTTCCTCTAACAGCGTGTACGAACGCTCCGATGTGGATGGATGAAGAGCGGCTGATGGCTGATTCTCAGACTCTAATTAAGGATGCAGATGTCTGACTTGCAGCAATGCAGTGAAATGCAACGCAGTGGATTTGTAATGTTTTGCCAAAGTGATGTGCAAGATGACTAATAATAAGAATGATTGCTTTCTGAGATCAGAGTATTAGGAAACAGCTATTTTACCAGACTGTTTCAGACACTTATTCTTGATTACAGTCTTTTTGAATATGAAGAGGCCAAACTGACAATTTAAAAAACTTTTTCAGAGCTTCTTTGTCTAATTTGAATGAAAAATAAATATTTTCTAAACAAAAAGCAACAGAAAATTTGTAGTTTAACATGTATTATTACAGTGTATGAATACTCAAAGCTCTCTGAAGTTAGTGGTATTTATCACACAGGTTTCTTAGAGCCACAGGTGAGTTAAATAGGTTAGACGCTGCAAATTTTGGTTCTTCTGTCCATTTGTGAAATAAATTTTCTGTAGAACTCAATGGAAGAACATCAGACTATAAAACAAGTGGGAACACTTATTGGTGCAATACTCCATGAAACACAGGAAGTTCTTTTAGATTTGGGATTCTGAGTGGACCTAAAATGACTTTACTAGCTTACTGTAGGAAACAGTTTTCTATAGGAAAAGTCCCAGAGTGGGTTACAGGACTTTGTGTGTTAGCATCCTGCGTGATGCCACTATTTATAGACTTTCTGTATCGTATTAAAGTTAGACACTTAGATTGTAGGTTAGACTTAAGATTACAGTTTGCATTAAAAATGGAAAAACTGATAAATTTACTCGATTGTCAAACACTTTCCTGTCCTGGAGTGTCAAATAATGCACTTTTGGCAGATCGTGTGGAGATGAGGAGTGTGGACCCAGGAGCAGGCACTGAGACTGACTTACTGAGTGAGAGCTTAATTTACAGTGGGAGGCGACATACAAACAAAAGCAGAGAATGGCCGTAACGTAAACTAAGAAAAACCTAAACTAGGAAAGCTAACAAGAAACATGTAACCAGAGACAAAGAACTAGGAAAAACCTGAAACACAGTGGGAACAACAACAAGGGGAACACAGATGAAACACAGGAGATGACAAGCAGGCAAACCAGCGACAAGAAGAGGAAAACACAGGGCCTAAATACACAGGCAGGACAACGAGAGGATGGGGAATGGGTGGGAACACACCTGGGACAAATCAGACATCACGAGACAAAGGAAGCAAAGCAGAATACCCTGACATAAAACAAGGACTGTCAAAGTAAAACAGGAAGCACGAGACATTCGCAAAGACGCAGAATCAGAGACACGGACTTGACACTGAGGCATGACTGACTGGATATGCAACATGGAACAAGGTGACCAAAACTAGGAGCTAGAACTACAAATATAATATGAACAGAAAACCAGCAAGAAAATCAAAACCATGAATAACAAATAATCAAGAAATATAATTTAAGCAGAGACAAAAACACTGGGTCACAGACCCAGTACTGTGACAGCTTCGTGTCTCACTGTCACACATAAGCTGTTTGTTGGCCGACAGCAGACTGCAGTCCTGTTTTAAAGACCTGGAGTCATTTTTAAATTTCACTTCCTCTTACTGGTTTGGTCACCAAAGACTTCGTATTTAGAGTTAGTCTTTGAAAACCACTCATTATAAAAATGACTCTGGATTAGCTGCTACGTATAAGCCAAAACCCCACTAGATAAGAGCTAGTGACTGAAAACTACTTGGTTTGGTTTCACTGCCACAAACTAGTCAATTAAAATTAGTTGCTAATATCCACTATGTTAGTTCTAGTCACTAAAACTAAGCCTAAGTGGCTTGGTTAGTTTTAGTGACTAAAAAATAGTCGGCAGGATTTAGACACCATAAATCTATGAAGCCAGCTAGAATTAGCCACTATAAATGACGACAGATACCAGTTAGGATCAAAATTCCAGCTCAGTAATGCTGTAACCAGGTGTGCCACACACATCTGTGGGAGCCGCTCCAAGAATACGTCTCTGTGCATGACAATGCATTCTGTTCCTTGGGCTGTAGAAGCTGTTACCTGCAGAAAAGGAGAAACATTGATCTGATCAGCAGGTTTACATCGTTCTCTGTGATTTGAACCTGCGGTCATGGCTCTGCAAACGAAGCCCCACCTCCGGTCCTGAATCCTGAACTCTGCTCCTCGCAGAGGATTCCGGGGCAGATGCAGGTTATTGAAATGAAATAGATCTGCTCTAAATCTGCTTTTCTTCCCCTGCTGCTCTAAGAGCGCTGAGGAAGAGGAGCCGAGGAAGACGAGAAGCGTGGGGAGAAGCCAAGTCCTCCCGAGGCATGATAGGATTAGTGGCGGGGGGCTATAGAGCAATTGCGGCGGCCCTGGATGGAGAGGTTCAGGTGTAGCGCTCACCCCTGTAGTTAAAGAGATTATAAACAATGAAGATAATCTAAAGAAAAGTTCCTGCACTCCACACACGCCGTGAAAACTCGGACGCTCCTCCAACAAATTCCCAGAAAAGGCTTTTTATTGTATAAGTGTGGCGCGGCAGGCGGGCCGTACAGGTGGCCGCGTGCTCGCCCTGTGATCCCGGCAGCTCCACTCGCCTCCACAAACCTAATAACACACACAGGAGGGATGACAGGCTTTTATATTAAAAGCCATATATTCTGATTAATTCCTCTCTTTGTGAATGCCACGCTTTGAGAACGAGGAGCAGAGAGGAGCTCAGCAAAGGCTTCACTGCTGCTTCATCTCATCAAAAACATGGATGTTTTTCATCAAACCAACCACTCTGCAAACTGCACATGATGAGGACTTCCTGTTGGTTTACAGTCGCCACAGCGACCACAGCATATGAAAACTGATAAAAACAGTCTTTCATTAAAGGTCACTGACCGAAGGTCACGTTACAAAGTCAGAAAATCAAATCATCCAAATCAACTCAAACACTGACAGATAAAGCAACACGGCAACTAAAGCTACCCTCCATTACATCCACAGCAACTAAACAACTTCGGCAATTAAACTAGTGGCAATGATTGCCAAACCCAGCTAATGCAACCAAAGAAATCCACCAATAACCACTAATGCTGAAGCAAGACCAACACCTAGCAACGCTAACCGCTGCAACTAAATACATGCCTGTAAAAAAACCACGACTGCAATGAAGTGTGGCAACTCCTGAAACTTAAACTGAAGTCACACCTGCAACTACAACCAACAGGTCCAGCTAACTCAAGTACACCACCCACTGCATCCACTGCAACGAAATATGAGCTGTGCACCATGACAATAAAACTAAAACAGCTACTGCAGCTCCAACAATCACTCATTACCACACTTACAGCAACACTACTATTAAACCAGCTACCGCAACTTAAGTACACCACCCATTACCTCTACAGTAACTATATGACTTCTGCAACTACCTGCACCAAATAAACTGCATGAGCAACATGAATCTTTGGCATGTGAGAGATCAGCATCGGGCTGTCTGCTGTTAGTGGATCACAGACAAACTGAAACAGCTGTATCGCTCGACAGCGCAGAAGCTGCGAGGACAGTCTGGACTCTCTGGGTTTACGCGTGATATGTAATGAGAGGGATTAATATTCAGGGCTCAGCTCAGGATGTATTTCATTATGAGCTGATGTGAAAAATCAGAAACACTCTGAGGGTTTTTGTGTCCACATAAAGTCTGCAGCTGCTTCTCTCACCTCCAGCTTCACACGATTAATGGATCATTTCGGTGCTCTCGCTGCTTAATTTGGACCGTTTATGTTTCAGAGCAGCGCCGTGTTTCCCGATTATGAGGGATGCTGTGAAGGCAGCAACTTTTGAGCATCATGAAAAGAGTGAACCATCTGTGATATTCCCCACGCTGCAGAAAATAACTGTTAACGTCCATATGTCTGCACACAGAGGGGAGGCTGCTGTGCAGAGAGACTGGAGACGTTAGCGAATCACAGACAGTGTAAAAGATCCTCATGGCCATCGTGATGTCACACGCTGGTTTATGAAGCCCCGTGGTGAGCTTTTTCAACGTTGCCATCTTGGGGATTTGAAACCACACGTGATGGTTGACGACTCATTCGCCACTGACCATAACCCATTTTATCCTCCTGACTCTGAAAATAATCAGAAATTACAAACTTATCATCATTTTTATTCATTATGAGCTGAAACTGGTGAGTGAGGCCATAATAGGATCAAGAGACTATTCACTAAGGTCACAGGAAGAGGGAGGAGAGGGCGGTCCTTTCATCAACTTGTATATATTTATATAACATTTAGGACACGTGACTTTAATGATGACAATGCAGGTCTAGTCAATAAGACCCAGACATGCAGACCTAGAGACTAGTCTGCAACCATCTGGCAACAACCGCCGTGGGGGAGAAATTTTAAGTTCCCCGATTCGTTGCAAGTGTTGCTGGAGGATGATGGGAGCCTCTGGGAAAATGATTTCTAAAGTGTGAGTCACTCAGGTGTACAGACTGCTCAGAGACTCTCTGACAACCAGCTGCTGGGAAAATCGAGTTGTCTTCAACCAGTTGGCAGAAACTTTGATTGCTGTAGTTGCTAGCAGACTGTTCAGATTCAACTTTTAATGGAAGTGACGAACTTGTCTACATTCAACACCAGCTGTCACACTGACAGCACTGTTTCATAAGCACTCTGTGAATAATCTACCAGTAAGCAAAGCAATCAAAAGGTTTTCGACAACCTGTTGGAGAATACACAACCTACCCAAGCAACCGTTTGGTCGAGGACCGGTCTCTATACTGTGTAACTCGGGCTTTGTTAAGTTGATCTTACACTGTCACACATCCGAAACCATGGATATGTTAACACCATGTTGATAGCAGTAATGTGACAGCAAAAACTCGATTTATGCTCCTGTCTCAACTGCTGACAGATGTGGTTACAGAACATACAATAACAATAATCCAGCCCTGCCTTGAATCCTTGAATGAACTTGGAGGTTTTTCCACATTTTTTTGCATCAAATCTTAGACTTTTGGGCTTCATTGGTGAGGGTCAGTTCTGGACCGTTGTTTAAAATCTACCCTACTTATGGATGATTTATAGAAGGATTTATTTTGGATAACTTTGCGACCTTTGTTACCAGCCTCCAGGTACCGGCTTACAAAAGGCCTCCAGAGACCCATATCTGAAGACTTTGGAGAGCATCGCTGAAGGACTCCATAAAAATCTCCAAATATTCACTTTATCTAAGAATAGCAGCTGATAGTCCGTAGATGATTATAAATAAAATAAAATCTATTGCATCTTGTGATCAAATTAAACAGCTTTTAACTAAATTCTGCTTTTAGCATGAAGGTTGTTGCTGAGTTTTTGTTGTGTGTGAGGCTGAGCTCTGCAGAGACAGGAGGAGGAGGAGGTGGTGGTGGTTGGGGAGGAAGGCTGTGAGAAAAACACACAAGCTCATACACCAGCGATTCAAATCAATTTCAAAGCAGAGCCGGAAGAAATTTCTGTACCAACGAGCCTGAGGTTCCTCGTTTGGAGAAGAACAAGTTCACAGAAGTAAAACGAGGAGGTGGGGGAGGAAATGAGAAAGAGAGAGGGAGAAAAAAAACTTCTCTGGATTCCAACTTGCAAATAAAAAAGCAAAGCAATCAATCATGTCGGAGAGCCCTCATTCCTGGCCGCTCCTTCCAGGCAGCGGCAGAATGAAATCGGACAAGACTAGAATATGCAAACTTACTCGCTCTTTCTGGACGGCAGGGAGAGGTGGAGGGGGAGGTGGAGATCTGCAAAGATAAATGGGCATTCCTGAGGACGGCACAGAGGCCTGCTAAAAGTTTACTGTCACAAACACTAATTAATCACCGCAGCAGCCGCTATTAATCATATATTAATGGGATGGTCTCTTTACTTTGGCCCGTCCAGGCCTCCTCGCGGCCTCCGCGGCCCCTCGAAGCATCCAGGACTCAATTAATCTTCTTGCACCTCCGCCTGCTGCAGACAGACACTTCAGTGAAAGCAGGCAAACAGTGAGGATGTTTAAAGTGTCCATATTTCAGCGGGGATTTTTGGGGACATTTAATCACCTGTGGGAACGGCGGGTTAATATCCCTGCAGACCCTCAGATACATCGTACCACCATCCCAACCCTCACAGAAAAGGTGAGAGGGACGACTTGGCAGATCATTTTTGCTGATTTCTTTCTGATTGTTGGAAACACCAATGCTGATTCAGACATGATGAGCTTTATTTATATAACCCCAAACAATAACAGTTGGCTCAAGGCACTTTATATTGTAAGGTAAAGTTCTACGGTAGCACAGACAAACCTGGACAATCATATTTGTCCTTGTGACAGTGGGAACAAAAAACTCTGTTTGAACAGGAAGAAACCTCCAGCAGATCCAGGCCCAGGGAAGGGGGGTCATCTGCGGTGACCGGTTGGGATTCAGGAGTACAACCGGAATATATTATATTCCCATAGATCATTGTGATGATGTTGTTTATTATATTGCTGTTTTTTTTCTGCTTGTTTTCTCTTTTTTTTCTTTCTCAACAGGTGATCCAGGTGATTGATATATGTATTTTTTGTCTGCTTATTTTGTTGGTTTTTGCCCTTTATCACCGTTCCTCTTCCCCGCTGTTTTTCTTTCCCTCTTTCTTTCTCCCTTTTCTTTTCCCCAGTCAAGTCTGTCCCGTATTTAGCAAGTGAAAATAAAATAAAATAAACAATAAAAGGTGAATCAAATAGACCATTACGGCAAGGCTGGGATGGTCCATTTGGTAAAGTAAATCTTTCTTCGCCTTTAGACAATAATTCTGATGGCAAAAGAGCCAAACGGGACAGGCAAAAAAAAAAAAAAAAAAAAAAGGAGTACAACCGGAATACAGCTCACTGTAGTCATCTGAGTCAGATCTCAATCCGGTTGTTCAGTCTGACGTCACTGGCCGTGTCTGGGCCTAAACTCCGCTGCAGGTCCATATATCAAACGATCACTGTGGCATTACTGAGAGTTGAAAAACTGTCTAAAGTCTTTCATCTTTAATAAAATGATCAGCGTTCTGCTCTACCAGGTGTAACAATTGAGTTTAACATCCAGGCATCCATGAAAACGGAATTTATGATATTTAACGGCGTTAGAAGTTAGCAGGAAGTTAGCTCGCTAGCTTCTATCTAAATACAATATAGCATGTCCTGACTGCGGGGTTTTGGAAAAAAATTCAAACGTACAGCTCTGCTATCACTTCCAACATAAATGAAGACAGAAAACTAAACAGCAGTGACGTTTGTAGGGTTACTGAAGTTTGGCTAGCTGGTATATAATGATGTGCTACGTGATCGCTAGCGACACAGCTATGTTAGCATAACATAAACAAGCTAACTTTTTTTCCACTCGATAAAAGTTAACGTGAGTGTTCTCGGTGGTCAGGAACAAATGTAATCGCATGGCAGGATGCTGTAAAAGGACTAAACTTCAGCCAGGAGAACAACTGAGATAATCCATCCACAATACGAGGTTAGTTATTCATATACTGCTGCATGGGCTGTGCTGTAGTTACATCGTAAGGTTTTAAAAACTGAGCTTAAATAAATGATTAGCAGTAATAAAAGCCGAGGGAGGTCAACAGTGATCACTGACTGTTTTAGGAGCTTTTTGAGATTAAATAGAAGAAAATACAAAACATTAAACATGTTAACAACACAAAAGCCATATTAAACGCAGACTACTTTAGGCCCGGAAGTAGGATTCGTCACGTCATCACTGAACAACCGGATAGCTTTGAGACAGGTTGCCTACCACCAGGCACTACCAAAATAAAACAGGAAGTCACTGACTAATAAGTAACTATATCAGATAAAAGGAAACTAAGAAATAAAGTCTCAAGATGAGTCAGTGAACAGACGTGGACTTTATCCAGCTGCAGCACTGACTCTAGGCTGGTGTGATGCTCTGCGATTGTTCCTTTGTGTTTGTAATCCACAGTCACAGTTCACCATGTTAACCAGCAGTAAAAAGACTGTAAATAAATAAAATGACTGCACAGTTTGTGTCCTGTTGTCCTCACGGTCGGCGTGAAGCTGTCTGTGGGTTTCTGTAATGGAGATATTTTTGTTTTTTTCAACCTTTGTGACTTAGAGGATTACAGATACAAATACAATATGGCGCCAATCAGTGACATCACCAAACGAGCGTGTCCCAGCATGACACACACTCCAGCATGTATCGAACACTGGTGGTCTTTGTGGTCATCGGACTGACCTCAGGTATGCAGTATCACTACACTCCTCTCAGCTGTTGGGGACAGAACGGGTTTCATTACATCAGCTTTCCTCCCGCCTCCACCTGTGTGGCAAGCGGACAGGTCGGGGCTTCCCGTGAGCCGCGGCGCACCTCAGTGAGTGTGACCTATGAGCTTCCTGCACAGAAATGTTTATCGCACGGCGGCATTAATAAACTGCAGGAGTGCATTAAACAGTGCAGGTGTCAGTGCATGCTGATGGAGAGAGCTGCACATCGTCCCCGCTGTATGCAGATCAGCCTGAGGTCAGGCCGCCCGCTGCACTCTGAACTACTGCACTCACATACTAATGTACACACACACGCACACACACACACACACACACACACACACACACACACACAGCTACTGTATGAAACTGCAAAAACTCCCACTGATACAGATCAGTAGGCTGCTGTAACGGGTCGATAAATCACTCTTTGTATGACGTCACAGAAACACTGTTCCTGTAATCTGAATGTGTTCACGGTGCAGACGATCAAAAAATTATTGTCCTAAAAGTTTACTATGGCAGCCCAAACACAAAAAATACTTCCTTTAGTAAGTTTATAGTTTGCTAGCAAGCACCGAGTTGACCAATCAGAACAAAGGAAGCTTTAAGGGACGCGGTGCCTTAACAAAACAGGAGCTAAAGCAGATTTCCAGCTGCGCGTCTGAGTATAGGTCTGTAAATACTTTCTTGATGACTTCATGGATCATACTGACTAATAAGATGATGTTTGTTTTATAACTTATGCTTATTATTATTGTCAGCTAACAAACAAACTGCTTCTCTGACCATAAAGATCGCTATGGTCCTTCGTAGCTTGAGGGTGAAGGTGTAGACATGTTCCTTGTGGCACACGAACATCTACGATGCCTCCTGAGTACAAAGTCCTTTTCCTATTAAACAACCTAAAAGATTACAGACTGCACCTTAAAGATTTGTGTGGCCTTGGGTAGATTTAGATTTCAGAGTAGGCCGCTGGGTGATAAACAACAAACTGCTAAAATATTCCAGGTGGAATACTCGTGTTCTAACTTATAGACTTGGATCTTAATTCATTACCAAAATCAATAATTAAGTATAATATTTGTCACATAATCTAAAACTGTTTCCATTGTTTTTATTTACTCCCCTTTCTGTGAATCACATAAATCTTCTGAATATGTAATGTGCAGTGCTCTGTACTGCAGACCCATAAAAATAATAATCAATGAAAATAATCCTTACATACACAATGAGATATAAAAATGTCTCAAAGCTGAAACAATACAATCTTCAATAATCATTAGAGTCTCTTATTTTTCTCAGTAAACTGAATCTTTGAGTTTTGGATGGTTAGTCAGACACAGACAGACATCTGAAGACTTTTTCCTTCATTTATGAGTAAAAACCAATAAAAACAATCACTCGTGCTTCATGATGCGGTGAATCGGGTCACAGCGTGTTTGCCGCCTTGTAAAAGCTGCTGGCAGCTCTGCGGCCATCGCCGCTCCTCCGCCGATGCCTCATTAAGTGAATGGCGCTAAATGAAGTGTGGCCTCGCTTTACACCTGCAGGATGCGCCGCTCAGGAGAATAAAGCAAATGGAGCATCACGTTGGAGAGCGGCCTCGCCACAAGTTTAACACACAGCCTGACAGACTGTTGGCACTCAAAGTCTCGGCTAATGGGCCCCGAAGGAGCTCAATGATTTTACATCCAGCGGTTAAACAAAGCCACGTCACTCGGTGCAGACGAGCCACAGCGGCTCATTCCTGATGTCACTAATGCCAAAAATCTTCCTGTTTCTGAGGTGACCACAAACACCTGAAGTCCTCCTTTTCTGTACAGACAGAAACATCCAAGAATATGATGCTATACGTCTTCATGTCTGGAGTGAAAAAGCTTAAAAAAGTTCTGTTCTGCTTTTGTTTCAGTTATCAGCTCTCCTTTGAACACTCTTCATTTGTATTTCCAGCTCGTAGCAGGTTCTTAAAGGTACGCTGATGTTGCTGCCGTGATTGAGTCAGACCTCTGGCTGTTCCACACCTTCAGTGAACACATCAGAAATGTAAAAATGTCCTCCAGCTCTCATCTATCACAGCCTGAGTGGGAGTAAACCAGCGCTGCCCCCCTCCCGTCTTTGAATGATCCTTGCAGGACGTCTGTTAATACCTTTTAAACTGATAACTTATGGACGGGAATCAAAGTCCAATCGGAGACGGATGATCATAATTACGCACTCAGGCAGCCATCAGAATAATCAGGGCATGTAAAACCACAGGCCAAAACAGAGCCGCACTTCCATCCATGACCTCCACGCCGCCATACTTAGTAATAACGGCCCCAGAGCGGAGGGATGACATAATAAACATGCGACCCTGTGGCCGGGTTTGTCACAGAGATGTCCTTTAACGGCGCAGACACTCTCTAATTGGTTTGCCTCTATCACGGAGAGAGCAGCCTTCCCTGTAATTACCCACCAAAAGCCGCCATGGAGCGTGCCGCCATGTAGGTCCAGGCTGATGGGCGCACTTGCCGTCCTTCAGTACATTACCCTGAGATCGCCTGAGGAGGGTGACACAGATAGATCTCCCTCATGTGCCCCATGGGGGGAGTGTGATGACTTAAAAGCAAGGTATCCACGGGAGACCCATTGACCTGAGGACAGGAGATGGAGGGAGGAGCGGGAGGAGAGGGGTAGAGGACGGGGGAGGACAGCTATCTGAGCACTGCTGTCAGAGCACCTCTGTGAAGGCTGTCAGTGCTGCTTTAATCAAGGACACAGAGCTGCAGAACCACCCGAGATCCTGCTCTGCAGAGGAGCAGGCCCGCTGAAGGAAACTGTCATCCTAGCTCATCGTTTACGGCTTTTTCATCAAGAACCAGAAGATCTCAAAGAACCTGCAAAAACGAGGGTGAAGTCTGGTGCTGACACGGGCACTCAGTGACCCATGTTTAGCTTGTTGGGAGCTACGAATGTTCACCTGGTTCAATAAAGTGGAAACACTACTGAAGGAGGAGCACACGGCTGGAGCTTAACTGCACATGGTTAAATGTGATTTGATTGATTGAGGTATTCAACATTTATTTCACTGCACTGAAAACAGTTTGTTAAAGTTAAAAAAGAACAAAATACCCCTTTACTGTTACTGTACATGTACAACAACATTGTGGGCTGAAAAAAGCTGATTTCATTTGATTTGACAAATTTGGCAGAGTGCATTTATCATTTTAGACAAGCTTAAAGAAGGATGGACGCTGACTGATATGGGCTGGGTGACCGCTAGCTTCAGTCTGTACATCAAGACAATGAAAGAACAAAAACTTGTATTATTATT
The DNA here is from genome assembly GCF_001858045.2 of Oreochromis niloticus. Lineage (NCBI taxonomy): Eukaryota > Metazoa > Chordata > Actinopteri > Cichliformes > Cichlidae > Oreochromis > Oreochromis niloticus. The sequence continues at coordinate 37,221,495 of NC_031972.2, read as the reverse complement.
ATTGTAATAATTTATATAGTTAAATTTTACATAGAGACTGTTGACTAAAGTGTTACTAAAGATTTAGTCTAATGTGGAACTAGCCACAAGACAATAACCAAACATCTGTAGCATCATTACATTTAGGTAGCAAGAGTGACTGCCATAATGTTTCTACTATGTAGGGAAGATACCTGGAATACTAACTGAAAATGTAACTATTTACCTGGGATGTTAAGTGAAATACAAAGTAATGTCTTGGATGCTATTTGAAATGAAAAGTAGTTAGCTCTAATGTAAAGCAGTTACCTGAAATGTTAACTGAAATATGAAGTGGCTAGCTTGGGAACTAAATCACATATAAAGTAATTGGCCAGGATGATAGTTCGCTCCTATACTAACTGAGGTATACTAAGTATAGAAATTTAGCTGAAATAGATGCCCAACAGATACCGGACAATCAGGCTGTGGATTCACTGCGGACCCGAGGCAGAATCGCACATTGAACCCTTCTGGGTCAAACCAGTTTTCACTGAAAGACAGCTGGACTCTGGACTTGTTGAAAACAGTAAGTAAAACATGCTGTAAAATTATACTTAATTTGTAAATTTGCCTTGTACAATATGGACATAGAAAAAAGGATTTTATTTGCTGTTTTTGAAAAAATGGAAATGTGGTGGGAGTTAGCTCCTTATTGCATGTTAGCATTAGCTAAACTTATTTCTCCTTAGCTGACAACATTAAGAGGTAAAAAAAATGCAGAATCTTTAGTTAATCGCATGCTTTAAAATGTAAATGCTACACTACATGTATAAAGGCTAATTTACACCACAGAGACCTGCTCTCACATACTGGGTTAATAAAACCCGTAATCGTAAGATGTGTAAATGGGTTTATTCTTGTACCTCCACTCCAGAGTGGCCAAATTCTTGACCCCGGTGAACAGGTGATTGTTTTCACCTCTCATTCGAATGACGAGAGCTGTCTCCTCTTCGGTCCCTAAAACATATCAGAAAAAGATTAATTTGCAAAAATCTAAATTAGCTGTATGTAGGAGGCAATATACAAAAAACCCGTGGGACCCGACAAACGAACTAGTTTACAGGCGATGATTTCTTACTAAAATTATATAAAAAAACATCTCTAAGCAAATGCCAAAAGCCTAACAACGCAGCCACTTTAAGCTTTGAACTTTTGCACCTTCAGATTTTCATATACTTACATTTAAAACTGTACTCCTCGCCTGCTTCGTCTGACATTTATACAGGAACAAAAATCTCGTTTTGCCCACAATGAATCCTGGGATATGGTGGGCCATGAAGGATACATGTGACCTGTCCTTCAAATCCGGGGAAGAAGAGGATGCATATGTGGGCCGCATTTAGAGGAGCATTCAAAGTTGGACAGCCTTCATCACCTTGCTGTGATGTAATCAGCCCCTGAATTTGTACACAGTCTGTGAATTTGGGGGACTTGTGCTCCACACTCTACCCCGGCAGCTTTATTTGAATCGAAAGCTTTCGAAGTACAGACAGCTACATATATTTTCTTCTGGACGGGTAAAGCCGCTGTGTGGGTGAACAACAATAAAGTGTTCATCGTTAAAGCAAAGGTAAGGGCTACACAGCTAGCTTAAACAAACTACCACGTGTAAATCTTAGGTTTTGTTGACTTAGACATTTACAGTGTAGGGCCAGAAAAGTTCCCGTAGTATTAATTTGTCACATTAACGTCGTGTTATAAAAGTCAGTAAATGAATCCTGCAGTTTAAATGAGCCACGCTGACAGCCAGGGTCACTGTGCAGAAGCAGGGATTGACTGAATTTGGCCTGGAAGCCGGGCTCAGGAGAGGTGTGCTCACCTGTTGGTGCCACACTCTACTATCTGTTAAAGATGTTCAAAAGACCACAGTACTGTTTTTGCCTGCCAGGTGGGCGTGTCCCAGTAGCTTTGACGTCAGGTGAAAACGATGGATGGATCAACAATCATGACAGTTAAAAAATTTACCATTTAAACCAGACAAACTGTGGATACGCTTTTTCAGGTATTAGCCGCAGAATGCTATACACAGGTTTAAATGCCAGACGTTTGACGATGTTTTGATCGTCGTGCTGAATTTGTGGTGTCTCTAGTTAAGAAATAAACCCCTTTTTTTTGGGCGCCACACAGCTCTTGATGTCCATGCCTGGCTGTGGGAGAGTGTCACGGGTGCAGCAGCTGTTTGGCTTCGTGGAGCTCCTCTGTGTTTGTAGGACTTCATGTCCTGGATGGAGGAGCGGTTTGGTTCAGCGCGCAGGAGAAACGGGGGTCTGTGTGGTAATGTTAACGTGAATGTTGTGATTGGTTGGGCAGGGGGCCTTTGATGACACGCTTAATGAGAGGTCTGAGGGAGCAGCTCAGCGGGGCGAGGGGGGAGACCTCCCACATCAAACGGAGACCCCGTCCCCCTCCGACTCCTCCCCCTCCCTGCAGACCCTCACAGAGAGGCAGCGAGCGTCCATGTCAGCACATGAATACAAACACTGCGCTCTCGCTGGAGTCCAGCTTTTATGATTCTGCTCTATTCTGGTGCATTTCTCTACCATCTGTACGTTTCACACATTAGCCTTTACAAACAGCCCTGAAATATTTACATTTTTGTTTTGCACACAGTGAATTTAGGTTTAGCAGTAAAGCTAAATTACATTTTCAATCATCTTTCATTATGTTTCTGTCTGTGAAGAGACAGAGATATGGATAAATATTGCTTATTTGCTAAAAAAGGGGAACACGGGTTTTGGATCCGGAGCATTTTGAGTCGAGGATGTGAAATTTACCAAGAGCAGATCAGAAATATTAAACTACTGATACTGGGCTACATGACGAATGACAAATAATGACATTCATAATTACAGTAAAGTTTATTATTTAAAATTGTTTGAAGATTTTCCATTATAATAAAAATACTGAGCACAGCCATGGCAAAAACTATATCCCGCCTTTCATATAATAATGCTCCTCACAATAATAAGATAAAATTATTTCAGATGTCTCTGATATTATGAAAATTAACTTAATTCGATTATGAGATCCTAAACTAAAAATACTCCTCATTATTGGAAATACAAATTATTTGTTTTCACAGTTACAAAACATTTTCATCTAAAATGTGTTTTTAATTAAGTTTTTTTATTTCAGCTTTTTCTTGAATTCTAAAACAAAATTAAACTTTCCCAAATAATTCTCACAATTATGAGACACCAAGGTTGACCTTCCTGGAATTATGATAAAGTTTCTTAATCATAGCAACATCATAATTTACAGAAATATTTATTATTTACAAACAATACTTCAAAATTATGAGGTTTTAAAAGATATATTCATAAGAATTAATTTGATAGTAATTGTGAGCTTGTCACTCTAGTTTTTTTGTCTTTATTTATTTAAAAGTTAGCAATTAACTGTGGTGTTTGCTAACCTGAGGCTCAAATCTCAGAAACTAAAGGTAATTTTCTTTTTTACTCCATGAATACTTAAAATGCAATGTAAATGCAAGTTCACGTACTTATACTGAGTTATCTGCACTTTGTGCACTCACACTTACTTCAATTAATACTCAGTTCTTTTATTTTTCTTCTGAAACAGTGAGCACAAAATCTTTAGATTGATATTGTTCAACTTTATATTATTCATTTATTCATGTTGTGATTATTATTATTTTAATATTTAATCATCAACATCATAAACAATGTTTCTTGTAATGAGGTTTTTTCATAAAAGTGACTTAAAACCATAACCAATGACATCAGAACATTTCAGAATTTATCTGTTATAGATAAAGAAAATAGTATAGGTAAAACATGTATTAATGTAATTCTCTGGTTCACAGATGTTTTCAGTGTCTGTTTAACGGGTTCATTATTAATAGTTCATTTAACTTTGTAATGTTATGTGATCCCCTTAATTACTGCACATTCAAAATAAACAAATTTGTATAATTAGTCCCTTTTTTTTAGTTAGTTACAAATATATATATATATATATATATATATATATATATTAAAAGTAACACTAAAGCCAATTCATTGGCTGAATGAATTTTTCTAAGGGGCCACCTAACAAACTTATGTGGAGGGCAGCAGCAGTCACCTCATAAAGACCCAAAATGAATATTGATCAGAACTGAGTTGAGCTTACTGGTGCAGCCCTCCACAACAGCTCCAATTTAGGGTTAGTTAAATGATTTTAAGTTAAATGCATTTTCTAAAGCGATCAAATATTTATAACAGGTACATGAACATGACCTCTGACCTTGAGTCATTAATCTACATTACTATATTATACAATGTTAGGCTACAGGAGCCAAATGTGTCCAGTTAATAGCAAAACTGTTACACAGACAGTGAAAACCACATCAACCCTCAATGAACCAAAGAATTACACTGATAACTTGTTTATCATACCTCTTTACCCATATATGGCACATTGTTTTCCAAGTTAAAACTTCACATATACTATATTTCTGAATTTTTAATGCACATAACAAGTTTGCGAGCTTCTTGCAGCTCTCACTTTATGAAGTTCTGAGCCATGATCCAAATTAGCAGCGTGTCAGATGTAATGATGGATGTGCATACGAGTCAAATAAACTGTGAGCGCTCCATGTTACTGCACAAGTACAAACACAGTGGTTCACATGTGTGTGGATGGGAGGCTCTGTGTGCGAGCCGCGCTCTCACAAGTTTACTCAGCTTGGGAATTACATGTTACAGATGGCTGCTTCACGAGGGGAACGGGCTAAAGTCACGGGGGAAAATATTATTGCAGCGCTGACCTCTGTTTGAAAGTGCTCTAAATGTGAGTGTTTTCTGGGAGTCCTGTAGTCCTGACCTCATCAGCCTCATCAAAGCCTGAACCCCCCTCGCTCTCCGATCTCACCCTCACATCGTGTTTAAACACAAAAGTACGAACACGTGATAATGACGGAGAGGTTACGCACACACCTGAACCTCCTCTGGGTTTTTGCATCAAATAAACTTCAAACTTAAAGAACTTTTTCTCAACCGTCAAGTGTCTATTTGAGGACACGGAGGAGCCCAGCGTGTTTTCTCAAAGAGCAAAAATCCCCGTGGTATTTACTTTCGAGCACGCTCCAGTGCTGGACATCCCTCCACAAATTAACATCAAAGTGTGTGTGCTGAAGGAAATGCTTGGGAAGTATATTTTAAAACTCAGTGTGACTTCACTCTCCCGCCATCAGCTGGAAGACGAGGTCGAGACGAAAGAGGAGGAGGAAGAGTTTCTCACCAAATACCAGAGAAGACGGTCTTCGTGTTTGATGTGAATCTGGGAGGTTTTTAAGGATATCCACAAAGTAATGCCATCTCCAGATGTCAGGTTTTAAGGTGAAGTGTCTCACCACCCACAGGTTTATTATGGGGAGGATAATTCAAGCTCCCACCAGGACTAAACAAAGGCCAGAGTCACCAAACTGACCCCCTCGTATCTTTACAAGCAGCGCTGGAAATACATTTTACTATCCCACCACAGCGGAAGACGTCCAAAGGATTTGCTCTCGATTTCCCAAACTGACGCGTTACAGTCAGAAACTGTGAAGAAACAAACCCGCAAACTCTAAAACTCGTTTGTGTTAATGGAAAATAAAACCCTGAGAACAGGTTATTTTATTACACACACTTCTGTCAACACTTACAATTTTAATATTGTAATAGAAATACGTTTACGTGAGCACAAACTGAATGAAACCTGAACGAGAGCACATTTCAGCAACCAGACTTCTGAAAAAAAGTATAAGAGAAAACTAAATCTTAACAGAAATAAACAGGAAACATTCTCAGGTTTAGTTTGTAATTATGTAGTTACAGCTTTCAGTGCAACCAGCCAAGGGAAGATGATTTCATACATTCATGACAGAGATTAGGATGGACAGTGCTTAACTAGACCACCATCCATAAACCTATAAGGCAGTGTGTGTGTGATTATAGGTCAAGTATTTATACTGTAAGAATGAACTTATTAAATCTTAATCCCCATTATACAAATAGAACACAGCAAAATGACGAAAAATTGAATAGCTCAGCTGAAATAGAAAATACTAAACTATAGTAACGCTGAACCTGAGTAACTTGTTTACAGGCAAACGCTATTAGAAAATCTATATATCTATAAATACATTGCTTAACAAACTTATTATGTCACCTGTCATAAAAACAAGAACATAATTATTTTGGAAATCTGTCAAAAACTTAAAACTAAAACTAATATTGTTATTTATCAGAGAAATAAAAACAATGAATTCACATTTTAATACCCAAATTTAAGTCGGCACAGTGGACTGAGAAATTAATCAAGCATAACATTTAACCACCTAAACTCATTTTTTGTGTTCAGGAATGTAAGTAAACAACTGTAATTTAGCATCTTAATCGAAAAAACAACATGCTTTATCATTTTTCCTGATTGTTTTGTAAAATAGTAACATTAATGATGTGCAAATCTGAGATAAAGGAGATGTGTTATTGCAATTGCAAACAATTAAAAAAAACATTAATGTAACATCACTCCACTTTCTGCATTTTTGTTTCATGTGATGATAAACTGAATAAAGTTAGAGATTTATTTAATTGTACCTTGTTTGAAGATGACCTCATCAATCATTGTGGCTCATTGTGTAAATCTTGGATTCCACAGATCAATGAGTAATAACAGCTTTATTCATTTCTATGCTGATGACAGTTATTCATTTATTAGCTTTCTCTGTTTCAAAATAAGGTGTCTTTATCTTGTCCCGGGCCTCAGTTCATGCTCTGCTAAAGCGAGCTGTTCTAGTGCCTTGTCATCCCAAGCAAGTTTTCTTCTGATTGGCTGCCACTCACAAACAGAAATGTGTGGGAGTTCCCCCTCTGTGAAATCGCACAGTCATTACACACATCCTACACTAAAAAAAGAAGGTAAAAATGGCTCATAGTGATTACTGTACAAACACTGAGCTCATTATTAGAAACTTTGGTCACGAGCAGGAGAGATGTGGCAGGAAATCAGGACAAACAGCATCAGTCAACTTTAATGAAAATACGGAGTTATTTCAGGCATATGTTAAATTGCAAGTTTATGCTGTTATCAGATTCTTTTCACAGTTTAATGAAACCTTTAGTAGTTTAAAAAATTTAGTTTAATAAAGAGTTGGTTGATTACTGCGGGGGAACGTTCACTCCCAGCTTTTAGGGATGAATAAGCTGAAAAATGACACTTTTTAGGGCGTTGTCCTCCCGCAGGATCTGAAAATGGAAAATTATTTGGTGTCCTGCCTCTCCTCCTCTTCCTTGTTCATAAAGCTCATTTAACACATCTCTCTGGCCCCATTCATCGTCCCGGCTAACCAACAGGCCTCAGTGATTTTATTTATTCTCCTCAGCCAGATTAGAAGCTGCATGGAAATCCCATCGCAGCTAATTGTATAAAGTCATTAAAGTCAGGCAGAGTTATTTGGTTTTAAGTGTGCGCACTGTTTGCTGCAATTTGTTCAACATTTAGGCTAATGATATTAAAGTCGATCCATTAAGCAGGTGGGAGGGCGTGTGTGTGTGTGTGTGTGTGTGTGTGTGTGGTGGGTGGGGGCAGCAGCTGCTCGGCCATGGATTGACTTAACCTCTGTCACATTGATGGCCTTTGTGTTTTACACTTCCCCAAAAAACAGGGGCAGATGTCCCTGAACTCACCCCCCACCTCCCAAGCACACACACACACACACACACACACACACACACACACACACACACGCACACACACACACAGGTTGAGTTAACCTAATGACGCACACACCGGCATCAGCTGGTTAAAGCAAGTGATGTAGTGAATAAGTGGGCGGCACAGCGATGCTGCTCAGTAATGAATAGTTCATTTTATTAGGGACCTCCAGTGATTTTCCACCTCAGCATTTGTGTGTGAGACAAAAATATGAAGCTGGTGGTCTGCTTATATTGCCCCCTGGAGGCTGGGATCACAGACTGTCTACAAAAGACGGACATACCTTCTAGGTCTAACAAGTGAGACCTTAAACCTTTCTTTTTATTCACCAGCAGGGGGCGAAAAGCAGGTCTATGAGAAAATGAGCTTCTTTGTCAGCTGATCTCTGAGCTCAGTAAACACTTTCTTCGTGGATTTATGCTCTCAATCACTGCTTTCAGGTCTTATTAAATAAAACATGATTTGGATATTATGGTCACATTAGAGAAAAAAAACATGGGGTGGAATTTGGAGTGAAGTGAAAGCTCTCCAGCATTTTCTGTATAATTTACACTCCAAAAGCACTTGTTGCTATTAATCATGAACCTTTAGACATTAAAAAGCAAAACAAAACAAAAGAGTCAAGCACTGCAGTTCCTCTAGCCTCCACTAGAGGTTGCCTTGAAGAGTGAGCTCATTGGGGTTGGAGCCCTTTTTAAAGAATTTTTAACCCAATTACTCTGAGCTCCAATTTTGATGAGAGAAATTAGGATCCTACTTTAATTACTGATGGCTATCTAGCAGTTGTGTATGTGTGTTGTTTTCACAGTCTATGCTAACCGGGCTAGCTAGCATTAGCTGATAACTCAGTCCTCCAATCTCTCATCCAAATATGGTTATGGTAATGTGTCTTAAACTGCAACATGGCAGCATACAAAACACTAGCTTTACAGAAGTTGAGGCTTCAAAATGTTGAATCCAGAAACTAATGGGTGGCAAAGTTCATCTTTTATATACAGTCTATATACATGCTCCTAAAAAGTATGAAAACAGTGGCAATTAAAATATATATCAGAATTAAGACTTTAATCAGATTCCCATCACAATTCATTTCCCCTTTGGCCTCACTATTGCCTCCCTCCCCTGCCTCCTACCCTCCCTCCCTGCGATGAATGCTAACCAGTCGGAGAATGAGAGCAAGCCAAAGGCTGCAGTGTTGTTGTGATCCACTCAGGCAGATCAGCATTTGACTGAGAAGTTTTTAATAGCCCTCTGGAGTTGCTCCATAAATAGCTTGGCTCTGGCCACTATTTGTCCCTGTTTCCTTTCTTTTGAGAGGGAGACCATTGTGTGCCACGCCACCAAGCCAAAGCAATCATTTCCACTGCTTTGGGCAATCGGGGCGAGCATGAACCCTCTTGATTTATCATCGAGTCTCTATTAAAATGAACGGGTCAGATTATGGCTCAGCATCTCCTAATCAAACTGTGTTCATTCGCCCATTATTCATCCGCTGTTAGAGCCGCAAACAAAAGCAAGATGTGCTCGTGTTTTCATCCAGAAGTGAGAGAGTCATTTCTTTATTTGGGAGCCGTGTTTCTCCACAGGCTCCAGACTTTAATCATGTCTTGCCTCTCTTTCACCTTGTTCCCCATCCAATAAACCCGTCCACTAGAAGTTATTGCCTTATTTGCACCAGAAAACAGCCGAGCTGGATTTGGGTTGATTGTCACATTTTTCTCAGTGAGGCTGGATCCAGCAAGAACAACAACAACACTGGTCAATTGTTCAGGGTGGTTAGAAAGTTCGTGCAGTTGACCTCATGCGATCATGTGAACAGTGCATATAAAATCTGTGCTGTTGTCATGTTCATTAGGTTGGCTGAGATTCAAAAGCAAGAAAATGGAGCTTGTTGCACATGTTTGACCTTAGAAAGGCTTCCTGTTTAGAACTAAAAAGGTAGTTTTCAGTACATAAACTGAACCCATCATTAACAAAAAATGATTTTTTTTTACCATATTAATGAAAATTTTCAGCTAATTATGAAAACAATGATCATACAGAGGACACAAACCACAGTTTTCTGTTTAAAGTGCTGCCTCTGATAATAATGTTTCTACAGGCAGACCTGTCACTCTTTAATCTGGTAATCTAAGTATTCATTGGTGATCTGTGAGTCTGAGTTACAATTTTAACCATAAACTGTATATAAAAGATGGAGGTACCAAATGTGACACTTACTATTGGGTTTTGAAGTTTTAACTTTAGTTTTATTGACATCACTCCCTTTTTTGGCAACAAAGCTGGCCATATTTGGAGGAGAATGTTAAAGTTATTAGCTAATGCTAGCAAGGTTAGCAAGCTGTATCACACAGACTGTATCTGTTCCTGTAAAATCACTCAGATAACTGCTGATTAGTGCTCAGTGACTTTCAAATAAAATGCTAGCTTAGACTGAACAGTCAGTAGAAGTAAGTATACAACTTATTAGATGCTGTTAGACGCTACCCACACATACATATATACACCCATACAGTTGTTATGAAGAAGCAAACATTTTGTGCTTTAACGAACAAGAATATAATTTAAACATGACTAATAGTAGAGGATCGACAACGGAGCCCCGTGGAACACCACGACCTGTAAGAAAACTCTGTGTGATGCTGCTTTCTGGTTTTTGTTACTTACAGTGATCTCTGATGGTTCAGGTGTACAATCCTTCAGGTCAGACCTTTAGAGGATATTTGTGCATGTCGACTCGTGTTTCTTAACATAAACCCCTTATTATATACATACAGGTGTTATGAAGAGAAAAATGATCTACAGATACCAAACTGTTTGTGTCACGCTATAAATGTTTATTTCTGCTGTAAAGCTTTAACATGGGGGTGTTTGGGGACTGACTCACTGCTGGAGCCTCTAGTGGACACTAGAGGAACTGCAGGTTTTGCCGGAGGCTTGGTTTGAACTGAGGTCTGAGACCTAATACTAATTAGTAAAATACTGACTGGGTTATGACCAGTGATGGGAATAATGGCGTTATAAGTAACTGCGTTACTAATGGCGCTACTTTTTTTCAGTAATGAATAATCTAACTAATTACCATTTCTATCGTTACAACGCCATTACCGTTATTTACAAGAAAATGCGGTGCGGACACGCTACTATTTTTCACCACACAGACAGTTGAAACTGTTTTCTTCTTACCGGGAGCTAGGGGGGTAAAACAATTGCACGAGTGCTGCTGATTGGCTGAGGAAGAATAAAGTAGGCGTGGTAAACCAATCACATGACCAATTTAAGATGACAAAGCAACAAGATGCTACATACCAGTTTTTAAATTGTGTTGATAGTCCATGGAAAACCAGAGTCATGATACAAAAAAAATATATGCTGTGTTTTTTCCTGAATAGTTTCATCACGTTTACTGTCTAAGGACAGCGCTAGTAAGCACTCTCTGCTTATGACCAAAAAAAGAAAAAGAAAACAAAAATGAAAAACACCCCTTTCCTATTGGTGGAAAAATGTACCATGTTGACCAATCAAGAAATGATATGCCAACATGGCATTTGGTTGTTTTAGGAAGAGGGGGAAGTTTTAGGAGCGATGGTGTGAAGGTGTGGTGTGAGAGAGAGTTTTCAGATGTGAGAGATTTGTGACTTTTAGTGTGTTTGGAGTGCGTAGTTAGTGTGTTGTGTTGATAGTGTGTAGTGTAGTCGATAGGCATCCTTTTTGATGCAGAACACCTGATTGTTCTGTAAATAGCTTGAAATGGTTATAAAAAACACCTTGGCTGCATTTTAAATTGGCTGCACATTAAATTTGCATTTCAAGTTATGTAAATGATTTGTTGTGGTTGTTGTTACAGTAAAAAATATAACTTTTTCTACTCGGATTTTAGGTTTTGTTGTCTGATTTTAGATCAATTGTGCTGATACAGTATCAAAAATGAAAACATAACTGTAAATTCAGACATGTGAGGTTGTGCTGAAAAAAATGATACCAAACAAGGCAAAAAGGTGAAATGCAGAGGTCAAATAAAAAGTAGTCAAAAACAGCCAATTACACCCTGGACCCCAGAGGGTTAAACATTTTTCTTTTAACGCAATAGTTACTTTTCCTAGTAATTAGTTACTTTTAGAATATTGTAACTCAGTTACTAACTCAGTTAGTAACTATAACCAATTACTTTTTCAAAGTAACTTGCCCAGCACTTTTTTATGACATCATTAATACTTCTTTTTGTGCTTTCTTCTTCCTCACACTTCATTTGGAGAGACTGAACATGTCTTCACTCGTTATAAAGGTTTTGTTTAAAAACTCTGACCCACTATAAAAGCTGCTCTTTCTGAGAATATCTGCAGATGAAAAAATGTGACCTTTTGTGACTTCTTCGAAGCAAACAAGGAGCTCAGCATTAACAAAATTCTGTTCTATTAACAATTAAAAACATTATTTTTTCTTCCCCATGACTGAATCCACAGAGTTCTCCGAGCGAGCCATCTGAGACGCTGTGATAGAGGTTTAAACCGTCCGTCCTGCTTCAACGTCTCAGGCTAGACATGAGTGTTTACACCATCAGCTGCAGCTGAATGGGCTGCAGGTTGTAGCACTACTGTGGCTGTAAACAGACCAGAGGAGCGGCGCCGTATTTACATGATGGCGGTATGAAGATGCCCAGAGCCTCTGACCTCACAGCACTGTGATGTCACACATCCCAGCTGTCCCTGCGTGAACTTCCTGTGAACTCCTGACAGTGACGGCGTACCTGCTGATGAATCCCTCCTCCTCCTCCTGCACCGTCCTCTGGGTGGGTGGTCCCTGCTTTCACAGCCACAGGAGGAGGAGGAGCAGCGGCCATTATTATGGACACAGAGGGGGGCTGAAGGCATTCATTAAGGAAATTAGCTCAACAAGGCAGCTTTATGTCCATCACTAACACGTAGCCTCTCTGCAGTGTCTGCACAGAGTGCTCAGCAGATGGTCGGAGAGCCTTTCTGATGGTGAATCTCAGCTGACAGCAGGAAATAAGGCTGGAAACCTCCATCATCTTCAGGAGGGTCTGTGAGAAGGATCTCTGTGTTTGCTTGAAACTCATCCAGGCTAACATTGCTAGCTGCTAGACCAAACAAATGAGTTAAGCACATTTTAGCTGATTCTGCTCACCTCTTTGACAAACTGCCAAAGGAAGACGATCCAAACGCTGCTTTTATGTTTATAGGAGTAAAATATTACTTTTGGGTCCACAGACCTCTCATCCTTTTTTTAGAAACATGCTTCTCACCAGGAAACAGACATAGGCAAGAACATGATTCCTGCATAATCACAAATCTGTATTTTACATAAGTCTTGTCTTTTCTTTGTGAAATCAAACGTATAGAGTAAGAGATTTATTTAACAAATCCAGGTGTTTAATCATCTCTGGCCGTCTGACAGGTAGGCCTGGGAAAACTGAAGCCATCAAATGACCTGATCATCTTGCAGCAATGCTGACACAGATCTCAGTCCTGGCAGTCAGAGCTGGAAAGCGCCGCTCATGCTGTTCTGTGTTGAGTTGTTCCTGCACGCACTCAGAGACGTTTCCTGTGACGCTAGGCGTGCTTTAACGAGAGCCGGTGCAGCTGTTAGAGGAGACGTTCCCGGGTTAGTGTGCGCCGTAAAGGATGTGATGAATTCACGGCGCTGTTGCAGCAGTCAAATAAAAGCTTACTATGAAAACATGGTGTAAAACTGCCTGTTTTATTGGAACAAGTGTTACCATTATGTTGTGGACAATATTATGGTGCCGCCACCTGTGAAAAATGGCCGCGATGATGTGCAGACGGCCTGCGCCCCACCCGCTTTATTACCACAAACAGTGGCGGTTAATTGTGCGACTGTGTGCTCGCCGTCGCCGCTTTATGAAGAGAGCAGCTCGGCTTTGATTACACACAAAATGTCTCAGTTCAGCAAACATCCACAAACCGGATGAGCTTCGTGTGGCACCTCTTGCTGCTAATTGCACACAATCATGTGACAGAACAAGAGCCAATCAGACAGCGTCCTGCAGGTTAAAGAGGTCACAGAGAGAGAGTGTCACAGCTCCAGTGATGCTGTAATTATGACCACAGAGCAGGTACTCGTTTGGCCCCGCCCACTGGCTGCTCACCTCTCACTGTGTCGCTAACCAAATTAAAAGCTGTCCGAGGTCGCTGCAGGTTTGATGGATAAATTCTATTCGTGTGAGCGCGGGCTAGATTCAATTCCAGCGTCATCAGCGTGATAAATAGGAGCCACGGTTATTAAGGGCCCTTCAGTTACTGGGTCACTTAAAGTGAGTGACAGTGCCCTGAGAAATCGCTGCTTCATTTAATTGCATTAATTAAAGTGCTGATGTGTTTGTGCCTTTACGGGCGCCGCCGCTCGCCCGTATCGACGTGGCTGCCATGTTTGATGAATAACCCACCTTAACATACATGTTTCAGAGGTCATGATAAGGGAGCGCATCATTCACCGCTCAAGCCGCCCTTCTCATAAACTCCAGATGTGGACCAATTGGACTCCTACACCGCTCGAGGCCATTTCCAGCAGCAGACGTGCAGTGATTGGCTGTTAAACTGGTTAAACCACGTCAAATGCGATGTGATTAAACCCAAAGATGTGAGATTCCTGCTCCTCCTCCCGGTGGCAGCTGTGGATGTTTGCAGGTTTCCAAAATCACTCCAACGCCTGTATCAGTGCGAGTGACATAAGGAAGAACATCACTTCCTGTTCCTGTAGTGATCCGTCCAACATCTCGAGCGTTAGAGAAGCAAACATTGCTGCAGACATCGTCCATTGGTGCTTCCAGCTGTGAGCCCGGCTCAGAGCTTAGATCTCATGCAAACTGAACCTGTCCGGTCATTGTGTCAGTCTGCTGCCTCTGAGGAAGCATTCAGGACCAGTACTTCCTGTTCCTGCTCCCTTCAGTATTTACAAATGCAGACAAATTTTAAAAACCTGCGTTCAAGATTTTATGTCATTAAATGTAGCTCTGGTTTTTCCCCCACAGGATGTTCACCTGCATCGCAGGCTTCAGAACATGATCGCAGCCCCAGTTCTACAGAAACTGGAATGCTGCCGGTACCAAATGAAAGATGGCATAAACATAGATTTTACAAAGAGCAGGCAGGGTGAAGGCTGTCATTACGTCGTCCAATCAGCTCTCACTGCCCCACCCGGCAGGCCTGATGCAGGTGGAGGCTTTAAAACATCACAACTCCTGAGACGATCCAACCAAAGCTTCGACTTTAAACACGGGAAGAAGCTGGCCTGCGTCCCCATCAGGAACACCTCCGAGTGCTCCTGCGGTGTGCCTCAGTATTGGTGCCGGGCTGGAAGCCCGAGCGCCGCGGCACCTCGTTAAAATACCAGCCGAGGCCGTAGAGCACAGTTTGTGTTAGCTGATAAGCCAGAATGGGCTTTAATGGCTGCAGTTACCCGTCACACTAATATTATTGTTACACGCTGTGATGTGACAGATGGCTCATGTCAGCTGGCGACTCTCCGCTAGGCGGGTGGGAGAATGACATCATCAACAGCAGAATGCATGAATTTAAATACGCAGCTCAAAATTTCTGCCCCGTCATAACGAGCGCAACGTAACAGTGAGGAAATAAAGGTAATACAGTTGTGCTTCATTTTCTCATATCAAAATGTGTTTTAACTGTAACCCCCCCTTCCCGCCCACCCCACACACACACATTTTTATAGTAAATATGAAAAACCCCCAGGAACTTTTGTGTCATTTATTGCTTATATATTACTTCATTACTGTGGTGTGGTATGTGTGAGGAGAGCTCTTCATCAGCAAGAAAAACTCTAAAAAACCTTTATGCCATCCCAATCCTTCCAGATTACAGTGCTTGTTGGGCCGATTCTGGGCCCCAGGCCTTATGTTTCACACCAATGTATGTCTTTCTTTTTGTGTTTAAATGTTAATTTTTAATTTCTCTTCTTTCTTTTTTTTTGCCTCTGTGAGTTGAGTCTCTGTCCCTCTTATAGCTTACTTCCTGTTTTATTTTGAAGGGTCAGCTTCTCTTTTAGTTTCTGTCTTTACTTCCTTCCACCGTTCTTTTCCCACCCGATCAGTGTCTGATTGGTTTCACCTGTTCCTCACGTGTCCTCAGTCTGTGTCAGGTTGTTGATGTGATCAGTAATAAAACTTCCTGTAGTTTGACCCAGGTTTCAGTTGAACCGTGTCATCACTGACAGTCAGCACATTTGCAGCCTTCATAATGAAAAGCTTTAGTGAGCAGCACATACGGGAGGTGAAGGACATCGTGCACAAATTAAACGTGTGGTTTACATGGAGGTGTTAAAACTGTGGGATACAATGATCAGATTCAATGAAGTTCCATTTTGCACACAAACAGCAAAAATATGCAGATGAATGCAGATGTGATAAAACCAGAGGAAACTACACGTGTCCGAGTCCGATTTACAGGAAAACACTGAAGCTAACGGAGAGCGTGTCCCGCTGCACTAATTACACGCTCGGGCCATGAATTTCTAATCAGCCTGCGACTCAAGAGCAGGAATTCATTTTTCCAGCAGAAGTGTGTAAATACTCGGAGGACGATGATGATCTGCTCCTCGGAGGCCTGTGATTGAGAGAAAAAAGGGACCTGTTGAAAAAGAAGCCATTTCATTAAGTAGCTAACAAAATACAAATCTCAATAACTCGCGAAATAATTGTGCAACCCTCATTAGGCATTCCATCTGGGCAATTAGCTTCTTTTTAGCCGCGGGGAGTTATAAATGAGTGGCCGGTAATTGAAGCTAGCAGGCAGCGAGAGGCTGAGATGAAGTGAATTACACGATGTCATTAAAATAAATACATCAAATAATTATGAGACGGAAAATAAATGGACTGAACGCGTGTAATTGTTCTTTCGGATTAGTTCCCGCGCTGAGACAGAGGCAGGATTTTCTCACGCTTTCACACCTTCTGAATGGTGACGCCGCAGGCGGCGCTATAGCTCCTCGTGGAAGGCCTGGCGCTCCTCGCTGCTCCGCTGCAGAGGACGAAGCTCATCCCTGGTTGCACGCGCTGAGGCCGCGGCACTGTGCCGCCATTGTGCCGGCACGTCTTTGTCCTCTCTCGCTGATTACTTTCTTGATTTGCTTAAAAAAAAAAAAAAAAAAAAAAATGTGGGGATTCCTTTCCTTTTTTACCTTGAACTCTGCAGAGGAGCTTGTGGTTGAAACATTTCCACTTGAATTGATGGTGACCTGATTTATGGGCCTTATTGCGCTGTATAATTAATTTTATGCATATGACTTCCTTTACAATTACCGCACGGGCCGATTGGAGAAGTTCACTGCGTATATGAAGCCATCAATAACTGCAGATTCATCAGGGGCGGGCTGAACATCTGCAGCAGATTTCCTGAGAAAGGGCAAACGCTTCAGGATGACTGAGCGCCCTAAAACAGCCGGCAGAACAAACGTGAAGGACATTTACAGACTCTGAGCACCCGCCGCTCGGCTTAAAACACCAAACATCTGAAATTTGGATTCATTGGCCTTCTATATACAGCTCGTTGTGACATCACTTCATCAGCAGCTGTGAGACAGAAACTTGAAATATCAAAGTTCTAATTTATGGCTATGCTTAGAGACCAGGATCATCTTTGATGGTGTGACGGCAAAAGCATTTCACATGGTTTCATTAAATATATTAATGTTATTGCAGGCAATGGAGGTTTATCACCTGATTTAAATGATTAAACGGTTGTAGTTTTAATTGGTGGGGAGTGAGCCAGACTTCCTGTTTTCTGAGTCACCTGAAGGTGAGACGAGTCACTGACAGGTATGCTCAGACCACTGAGCGTCACAGCGACAGGTGACGCTGATGTTTCTGAGCGTTTCCTCTCAGGTGTCACTCAGTAGAAGGCTGGCTCGTGATTGGACGTGAAGGCCGGCGGCTCAGGTCCAATCCTGAGACACGCTGAGTAAGAAGGTGACGAGCAGACAGATAGAGAGGTCAGGAATAATGAAGAGCGAGAGATCCACTCAGGTACAACACGAAGAAAAATACATCAGCTCCAAGATTTCAGATCAAACACTCGATCATTGCTTTCATTTCTAGAAATCTGTTTATTTTTAGTTTATTTAGAGAAAAATCCCAAACCGGTGCTAATGTGCTTTTTGTGCATCAGATATTTGTGATAAGGTGAGCTGTCAGTGCTGCTGGCGTCACTCATTCCTGCAAAAGGTGTTCTCAGGTGTGCTTTTTGACCCTTAACCTTGACCTTAAACCTGCCCACCTGCTGGAAGCAGGAAGAGTGACAGCAATAAGGAAAGTACCCAAAATAACCCCATAAAAACACAGAGAGGAGGCTCATCCAGGAAGCTCATTGGCCAACGATCGACAGTGTTCTTCAGTCTCACAGCTGGATCTAGCCCTCACCTTTCAGCTTTCATAGTGGGATTTCATGGGTGAGGAGTTTGCTTGACTGTTTGTGTCCTGCTTCAGAGCTTTGAAGCTTTAAGTTCAAAGTATTGTTTTCAGTTTCATGGAAAAATGTGAAAGAGTTGCAGAAAACATCTGCATGTTTATGAACATGGACACTTTGTAAGTATATTTTTGTAAGTAATATTTTTGTACTGCCTAAAGTAGAAATTATGCAGCACAGCAAAATATAAAAATCAAACATCTCAGCTGAAAGAAAATATGCTGGCCATAGAAGGTGAGGGTGAGGGCTTGCGCACCGAGGGCGCCGTCTTACAGGAGCACCGTGCTGGAGGCGGAGGAGCACAGCTCAGGTGTCGTCGCCGATCGAGGTATCAGCTGTGAAATGAGACTGCCGGCGAGCTAAAGGTCAGGAGGGAAAAAAGTTACCTTGAGTGCACGCAGAGGCGGCAGTGGTTGTCCCGGATTAATCTGGGAATCATTATCATGCATCTGTATGTGAATAAATCCGAGGAGCAGATACATTTCTGGATTAATTCAGCAGCACTGAGGGCATCTGCTGCCTTTCCACATGAGAGAGAGACGGAGGCGGCAGGAAACACAGCATCCACGCACCAGCGGCCAAAAAGATTAGAATATATGTGTGCATTTATATTACCTCCTTTACTGTCAGCTAAATTATTCATGTCATCCAAGATTCCATTCAGTCCCAGCGAGTTTCCTTCTGCAGGTCATTCTAATACAGAGCTCCTGTGCTCACATTAACATGTTCCTCTGCACAGTTTGTCATTGTTTCGCAGAAGCACAGGCTGATGTGCTGCTGAGTGGATAAGAGATTTCAATTATGTGGACTAAACATGATGATGTCAGGAGTCAGAGCGGGATTTACACTGCGTGGTGGAGCTGGAAACGTGCAGCCGAAGATAATCTGGGTTTATGTTGTTCGTGGAGGCCTTTTTCAACTGATTTAATACTTTAATGCACATTTAAATGCACAAAGTAAATGATGTGAAGGGTGTATTTAAGTCAAAGGTCAAGCTAAAAAATGAAGACTAAAGCTGCAGTTCCTCTAACGTCCAGCAGAGACTCCAGCAGTGAGTCAGTACTGTAGGCTCCAATGTTAAAACTTTAACATGATGTGTTTTACACCCAAACCAGAGTTTTTGTGGAAGCAGTGCATCACAGAGTGTTTTCTTATAGGCCGTGGGGTTCCACAGGGCTCTATTATCGATCCTCTACTACTATTCATATTTAAATTACATTCTAGTTTGTCAAAGCCCAAAACGGTTCCCCCTTCATAAAAACTGTGTGGGGGGGGAGGATGTTTTTAGAACTCACCTGTTTATTGTGTTAAGGCTTAAAGTTTGGATTATTAGGGGCGTGGCCTCTTTGACTGACAGGTGGACTGTTGAAGGCTTTTAGAGCATTTTCAATGCGAGAGAAGTCTCAGCCCCAAGTCTGTGTGAAATTCTGAGAAAATTCTAAGCTCCCTAGTGTTAGCTGCTAATTTAGCATTTTTGCTATAATGACCATAGTTCTGTACCATTTGCATTGTAGGTGCTTGTGCCTGTTGCTGTATTCTGCAGATAGATAGGCATCACCACTCAGACAAAACCTCCACATCAGTGTTGGTACAGGACAAGAAGCTTCATCTTTTCCATGCATTGCACCACCTCCTTCTGTATTATCTGTGAACCTCTGTAGCTTCTGGGCTGACACGATCATAAACTGATGTGTTGAATGTCGGTGGAGGTGGCTCCAGCAGAGCGGCACCCATGCAAGGTGGTTACATATATTGAGGAGTGTACAACAGGCTGAAGAGGCACCAAAGTGAGTCTTACTTTGTCTCACACAGCGTCACTTGCGAAGGCAAGATTGGCGTTAGGCTTTTTTAGACATTAACCTCCTAAGACCCGAACTCTTTCATGGCATGCATTTTTAATTTCTCTTTGCTAGTGGGCTGATTGGGACCTGATGAATGTAAGAACAAAGAATTACATGATTTTGTTTTTTACCTGATTTTTGTTTCTGAGAAAAATGAGATCCACATATGAGGACGTTCGTTTTAAATTTCGATAGAACAGTGGCAGTATAATGTCCTCGTAAGTGGATATCACACCCTTGTAGGACAAAATTTAGTTTTTTGGTCTAGACAACCCAAAATGTGATGTCCACATATGTGGACGCCAGATCCTAGGAGGTTAAAGAAAGTCCTGCCATGTTTGTTGATGGCTGTGTAGTCAGAAAAAGACATTCTGTGTGCTGATGGTGGCGTGGACCAGAGGTGGCATTTCCTCTGGGGATCAGATTTGATGCTGATCTATGGACAGCAGAGCCTCACCTGGACGTACGTGAAAGCTCTTGGACGCTCGGCTGAGCGTCGATGAAACGCCGCCGCCGCACAGAAGAGCTTCCTGTGAGACAGGAACAGATGGCCCGAGCAAAACAGCTCATTTGGACCCCAACAAAGAGCCACCAATGATTTAATGATCATTTCTCATTCAGCCATTATTTCTATGGGCAGATAATCAACTGACACACAATCTTTCATTTGTTGCGAGGCTCGTGCGCGGGCAGAAGGCGCTCGTAGGAGCGTCTCCTCCTTCCTGCCGTGAACGATGATGCTGATTAGAAGCTGTTTTTATGACGCACCTCTTTCAATTAAAGGCCTCGTAATGAATGCGTCCCCTGACAGGTGTTTTTGTTGTCGCCGCTCTGATTTACATGGCAGACTAATTTCGTGGAGAGGCTGATATAAAGCAGGTCCCCCCCCAACCACCCACCTCCACCCCGCCTCCGTGTAAAGTCCTGCTCCGAACGTGTTCCCATGTAAACACACAACAACGCGCAGGTGATGCGGCGCCGGGCTAATGAGTTGTGCAGGTGAAGCTGCAGCAAGAGGCGCAGCAGACCTGAGGTGCAGGTTAATTAATGAAGTGGCGGGGGCTTCCTGGCGCCCCGGGCGGAGGGTCGCAGCACCGACAGATGCCCCATTACAATGTTAATGATCGCAGGGCGCGGGTCACGTAATCATATTCAAAGCTTTTCTACAGATAACAATCAGGAGCGCACACGCCGCTGATGGCCTCGCTGATGAGGAGCTGCTTCAGAGCATATGTGGCCAGCCCTGCCCAGCCCCACCCGCTCTCTCCCACCTCCACCATCGCTGGCTGAATGGCTGAGGTCCCGGAGGACCGATCAATGCGATCAGGGCCCGATAAGATCTGCTGGGCTCGGCTGGCGGCATGCGCTTCGCACTCTCAGCGGGGATCCATCAGCAGCTCTGCAGGTCCCCAACACCCCCAACACCTCCACCCACAGCTCACAGCGACACTATTCAACATGTTAGAGCTCAAACTGAAGCATCAATACCTGCAGGATTAAAAACACTTTCAGGTAAAACCTTCTCCACTCTCAATAAACACTAAGCAGTGACATAGATAAAATTGTTTATTTATTCGAATAATTATGGCCATAAAAGTTTCATAACTTATATTTTTGTTTTTGTATTTATTTACTTATTCAGGGAAGGCTTGAAGAGTGTGTGGAGCTTTTATTTGTTATTTTCTCATTTCTGTTGGTGCTTCTTGGCATTATAAGTTCATTTATTGTAATCTGAATTTCATGTATTATTTAAATTTGAGGATTATTGCTTACTTGTGTTAATTTGTTGTTTCAATCATTATTATATACAATATATATGTACTATAATATTAATTTTATAGTTTTATTTGCTTGTTTGAAAATTTAAACTGGCCCCACGTTTTATAACAGTATATACAAAATATTTAATTGCATTTATTCATTTTTATTTATATTTAATTGTGTGTTATCCACTGATTTCATGTTTGTTGCATCCTTAAAGTTTTAATTATTTATTTATTTCAAATTATTTATTTATTGTATTTTAAATATTTAACGAAAGAAGAAGAATAGACTAGAGTAGAATAGAATAGAACCTTATTAATCCCTTGGGGATGTCCCCTCAGCGAAATTCTGATTCCAATTTGCATTAAATGCAAATAAAAAACAAAAACAAGCAGAAATAAAAGATTAAGAACAAAGATATTAGCAGCAGTAAGAATTTAAGAGATGATAATTAAAGGAAGTGTAAAGATATCGTAAATATAATGAGCGAATGAATACATCTGTTATCTGCTGCTTTGTTTCAGCGACTCCTGACTAATCAGAGCCTCTCGTTTGCCGACAACATTTCTTCCGGCTTGTTTCTTTGTGTTAATTAATATGAATCCACCTCTCGGCCTCTGTGTTCCCTTTTGTCGCACTGTTTGAATTAAAGCTCAAGCAGAGCTCGGAGCTTCAGCCACAGGTGCTCTGAGCGCTGCCTCCAGCCTCACAGCTTTCAGGACGCAGGAGCTGTTTCACTGCTGATTCATGGAGGGTTTCTGCTGCTGAAGGTCCGGATCTGTCACAGATGAGGGAGAATTCAGCCCTCCTCCCTCTGCAATCTGGGCCTACACTGGAGCCTTTTCACTGCTTCGAGGACATTTCCATTAGTCGAATGCAGAAGTGAGGACCAGAGGAGGACGTCTTCCAACTGTAAAATAACTCATCTTGAGCATGTGGCTGCGTCATAGGGGGCGGGGCGAGCACTGGCCTGTGATGTGGAAAAAATGAAGAGAGGCCAGGAGGCAAAGCGGGTGAAATTTATTTTTCAACCTCTGTCAGGAAGGTGCATTAATCTAAGAACGGGGTGCGAGTCCTCCGTCGGCGGCCACTCCCCTGCTCCCTCATCCCAAACATTAAATATCACCTGCCGTGATTAATCCCAACTTAATTAAATCCATCAGCCAGACAATGGCCAGCCAATGAGCTATGTAATCATTCACGTAGTAAATTAAAAGAAGGGAAGGCTCCTCGGCGCGCTCCTCTGACAGAGATGGAGAGTGTGGAGCAGGAGGTCCCTGAAACTCAGCTGCAGGAGGAGCACGAGGAGAACGCACGTATCAATTACAGCCGCCGCCATTAGTCACAGAAAATTAATCGCCGACTGTTTTGATGATTGAGTCGTCGTTTTGGTCATTTTCTGAGGAGGACAGTCAGACGCTAGATGGTTTCCTGCATCACGTGACGGGAACGTGAAGATCTCTGGAGCTGTTTCAGAGCGAGTCTGAAGGAGGATGTGCAGGACGATGAGTCGAAGGTGGAATGGTTTCAAAGGAGGCGTACACCAAAACCACGAAAGTTGAACTGAAAGAAGTCGCTTCAGTTTAGTACAGATTTAATTATCTTTTTTTAAAAACTGCTAAATCTCATGCTCGAGGATTTGCTCTTTGGCAGCAGAACGTCCTCCAGTTCTGCAGAAAGATTTGATGTGAGCGTCGTTCCTGCGTGTACAGAGGAGAAACTTTCTGTTTGTCTGTGTGTTTCAGATTTCAGGATTCAATGCTTTTCTTCGTCATGTGACCTGCAGATCTTTGAGGTCTGTGGGTTGGATCTGAGCTTTGATGTTACACTGAGCTCAGTTTATTTGATAAAAATAAAAACTGCAGGGACGGGAAGCCAGGTCTTTGATCCGAGCTTTTCCTATAATGACCCGTCAATATGTTCATGATCACGTCAGACTCTGAGAAACTATGAGGAGCATTTTTCAACGTTTTATCAAATAAACGATCAGCAAAGATCAGCTGACGCATTGATCTGAATCCCCAGTCTTTCCCCGTTCGTCCTGTGAATCTGCTTAATGTTTGTTTACACGCTGCAGTTTGTGCAGCATCATTAAACCCGTTCATAAAGTCATCTACAAATCAAGTTTCACCGATTCAAACTTCTAATTATAGAAATAACCACAACTCTGCTTTCAGTCCTCCTGAACCGCCGCCAACTCCAGGAGGATGCTAACGTGTTCTCAGGCCGGCTGAGACATAAAACCTCTCCAGCGGGTCCTGGGTTTGACCCGGGCCTCATGTTGGCAGGACGGACTTTGAGCCAGGCACACATAAACACCTGAACTCACCTTTACAGCTCCAGCACTCGGATGTTCATCTCAAAAATCAGAGAAATACAAATCCATCTGCAACCTGCTCAGGTTACCATGGTGACGTACCCCACCATCGTAACCCTGAAAACTCAGCTCAAATCCGGCCTCTGGGTGGAAATACAGGTACACAGTCTGTGATCTGAGGAGGTCACGGGAAGTGTGTAACACACACACACACACACACACACACACACACAGGCTGTTTAATGGGCAAACAGCAGCCACAGCTGGGATGTTAATGCCAGCAAACAGGATTATCCTCAGAAAGGATTTCTCTGCTAAGCATTTCCTCTTAATTAGATTTCTCAATCTCAGGGATGAATTGCCTTTTAGCGGCGAGCGCTGCCACTCAGGGAGCTGTTAGCTCCTTATAACTGAATTAAATGCATAATTAGTGATACAATTACATTAGCAAAGGGGCTTTTGTATTTGTGTGAGTGAAGGAGATGGAGGCGGAGGATGGAGGGTGGGGAGAAGAGCTGACATGTGATCCATGAGGGAGAATGTGCAGCTCAGGTTGCTGCCAACAGGTGAACTGTGAGGAGACCACACGGTGCATGCTGACAGACGCCTCATATTCACTGTAATGGCGCACAGGATTCAACAGAGCAAAAAATCTACGGTAACTGCTCCGAATTCAAACATCCAGGCACAAACAAGAGAGATGGTGATGACTGATGGGGTCACAGGGTCAGCATCAGAACCTGCAGTTCCTCTAATGTCCAGCAGAGGCAGCAGTGAGTCACTCCCCATAGACCACTGTGTTAAAACTTTAAAGCAGAAATAAACACGTTTACAGCCTAATACACAAACTCAATGTAAAAACTAAACTGGGATAGGTCCTTTATATCACATCTAAAACATCTGGATATTTGATATGATGTCAAATCAGAGTTTTTCTGGAAGCAGTAACCATCAAAGACCACTGTGAGCCACAAAAACCAGAGCGGGGCATCGCAGAGTGTTTTCTTACAGGTCGAGGTGTTCCACAGGGCTCTATCATCAATCCTCTACTTTTACTGAAATTATATTCATGTTTGTCAAAGTCCAAATTGTTTCCTCCTTAATAACACATGTACTGGTGGAGAATGTTTTTATAACTCATCTGTTTAAATTGTAAGGCTTAAAGTTTGCATTATTAATGTGGCCTCTTTTACTGACAGGTGGATGGTGACAAAGGTGGCTGAAGCTGCTAGCTTCATCTGAACTGGACCTCTGGACCGTGTTTGTGCTGTTGGAGCCAGTTTTAATGACATCATGTGACCAATACTATGGCTGCTGTGAGGTTAATGTACTAACAGAACGTGCAAGAGAAATTAGTGTTACCGAGCACTAATTACCAGGTATCTGTGTCTGTATGGATGCAGACTGATGTCTAAGTGTTCCCTCCCTTCAATTTAAATATGGTCATCTCTGGTGGCAACAAAAACATCTGCTTCACACTACACAACCAACGGCTGATGTCACAGATGCTACGCCAGCCTTAGCATCTCTACTCTTTTGCTGCTGTTTTGTGGTTAAAGCTTCATAAACACCTGAAGACTGTCTGAAACAGGAACTTCATAAAATCTCGCTGCTCAGTAATGACTGACGCTCTGAAGGTCGGCGACATCAGGAAGGACGCTCTTAGGTGTTGTAGCAGAGAAACAAACATGGAAGCGGACCTGCACATGCTCTGTTTGTGCTGAAAAACAGGAAGAAAGAGCTTCTCCAGTGTGAGCTGCAGAAGGACCATGTGACCTCAGGTAGAGCTGCAGAAGTGACATCATCAACCAACAAGCACCAAAAACACCACAGTGATGAACTCTGAGCAGGTTTATAGACCAATGAACGTCACGTCATGATTTCCACTGCCTTCAGGCTCCACCCCTTTGTGCCTCATTGAGCAGTCCTCCTCAGATGATTACGATCTCTCTCACTGACTCAGCGACACACTACATGTGCTCTGGTCTTCAAGAGGATCCGTCCCTGGGGTCACAGCGAGCCACAGATGGGTCATCAGACCCCTCTCCGCCTCCCGCCACACGCCATCCAGTTTGTGAGCGATATATTCATTACCCATCAGCTCTTGATTAAAGATCCAGCATCTATGACTGTCCCTGTGACATCTCCCTCCGTGGACGCTCCCCCTCCCCCTCCCCAGGCCCCATGCCGCCACGGTCATGTGACGGAGGTTATTAATGGCCGCGCTCTCTCCACCACTTGACATGTTGCTCCAGCTGTCAGTCTGCTGCCACCGCCGTATGAGTCTCTGGCTGGGAGAGTGCCAGCGGCGGGCTGACCCATCCGTCACTGTCAGCGAGCGGCCGGTGATGAATGGTCCACGGATGCGCAGCAAGGATGGAGGGGCGAGGTGCAAGCGGGGCGTGAGCTCGGGCGCGTGCACTGCACAGGAGCTGTGATGATGAATTCAACGGGAATCTGAGTAGGAGCCTCAGGGGTTAATGTGAGCACTACAGGAGCGGTCATGTGACAGGTTGAGGCTGGAAATCACATTCATACACTTCTCATTTGTTTCCTTGGGTTTCATAAAGTTTCTGAGCGTGGTCACCGTGAAGGGCTTGGAGGAACCTGCAGGAGCGGGTTTCACCTCGAGGAAAAATATCCCAAACTTTCCCTGAAAAGTTCCTGAATTAATAAAACAGTCACCTCTGTGCAGCAATCGGCATGAAAAAGTGTTTCCCACTGAATCAGGCTGGATTTGTGGGCACAGAGCAGCAGAATGACTTTGGACATTTCTTATCATGGTGCAATAATAATCTGCTAACGCAGCTACTTGGCAGAGAATGACTCATTGACTCATACTGTAGTCACAGACAGATTAAAACACGAAAATGTTCACAGAATATATCACAGTCGCCCAAGTAAAGCATGTCTGTGTGGCAAAAACCTCTTTAACAGTCACACTTTTAAACTCAGAACAGCAGACTGTATATAAAAGATGGATGTAGCTACATGCAGTGACATATTGCTGTTTAATTCAGTTTTATTTATATAACACAAAATCACAACAACAGTCGCCTCAAGGTGTTTTATACTTTAAGGTAAAGACCCTATAATAATACAACACAGAAAACCCCTGCAACCAGACGAACCCACTATGAGCAAGAGCTTTGGTGACAGTGGGAAGCAAAAACTCCCTTTTAAGAGGAAGAAGCCTCCAGCAGAATCAAGCAACAGTCCCAGTATGATGTCATTTTCTTCCTTTTCTCTACAAAATGTGAACTCCCTACAAGCCTGCAGTTCCTCTGACATCAAGCAGAATTTTCAAAAAATATACTATATTTCCCCTCTGCTGAATTTTTTTCATGTAAATTTACACATTTATTCCAGATAATTCAGAATTTGTTATTTCACAGTATTATTTCAATAATTGAGTTTTCCTTCTAAATTATGAGATTTACACCTGTACCTGTTATAAAAGTATTTAATATGAGAATTTTTTTTCCATTCAATTTTTCTGATGTTATAATCCCTGAATTATTATATTTTTCTACATATAATTATGTAAATGTATTTAAGAGGACAATATTCATTTTTATGATAATTGTACTTGTAAATGTAAGCAGAATATTTTGTTTTCTAAAAGCTCATTTAAAATCTGATGAGTGCTCCAGTGGTGGGAGAATAATATATTTTTTAAACACACATTTTAAAACTTTTGATAAATTGAGTTTTTTCTGAAAGATTTATGATTTTCTAATCTGTGAGACCTTGTGGGAAATTTCAGGTTCCTGCTTGTGAATTTATGACTATAATTTAAGTAATTTAAAAAGATATTCAGGGTTTTGGGTTTTTTTTTAACATGAATGTACATATTTAATATCAGATGTTTTTTGAACCTTTATGACTTTATAATCCCTCAAATAATCCAGGTTTTCTCTATATAGTATATCTATTTACTACTTTAAGGGAAATTCATGGTGGTGGAGGTTTCTGTGTGAAAAATGCCTCTATTTTAAGACAAAAATGTTCTAATCTAATCAAAAAATGTCTCTGATCTCTCCTCTGACGTCTGCAGCTGGATGAAACCATCAATGACAGTAATAAAAGTGATTCTCCCTCAGTGTTGGGTCTGAACAGGCCGATGTGATCTCCTCTCTTTGAGCTGGAGCTTCGATGCTAAAGAAGCATTAATGTTTAATTGACTTTCACCTCTCCTTGTCCACTGAGCTGATGTATGCAAAGCAGGAGGCAACTGTGCAACTGTCCACAACAAACACACGTCTTTAAGAGCCGAGATGATCCTTTAATCCAATTCCACATGGCAATCAAAGATGCATGAATCAGGCCCATTATGAGCGGACCTATGGCTGCGCCGGGCCTCCCTGCATGTCATTATTGGGGGGCTGTGCCTAACAAAGCTGCTTTTAATGAGATTCCACAAAGCTCCAAATCAGGACCGCCCACCCCCCCCTCGCTAATTCGCTTAAAAATCATTCATTCCCAAAGAGCGAGGAGCAAGGAGAGCGTTTGTCCTCCCCAGAACTTCAGCTTCAACCTTCACAGGCAGGAGGCCCCCGTCCCTGAGCAGGAATATCATTATCTATGTGTGGGGGGGTGATTAACTCTAATGTCCTCAGTGTCCCTAAATGCAGATCTGGCAGCAGGAGGGGCTCCGGAGGATAACTCATCCCACGCAAAGCTAATAAAATCAGATAATGCACGGCTAATGCTAGCAGCCTTTATGAATAGGAAAATAAATATGATATTCAATTACGAGTTTATACACACACACACAGAGAATTCAATTTCTATCCGTCTCTTCTACGAGGGTCGATCGGGCCGCCTTTTCTGAGCTAAACAGAGAAATGAGAATATAAAACGGCATCAGTCACACGGAGCGTCGTAACGTGGCGCGCTGTCAGCCGACGCACGCCGCCCGAGGTGTTCACACGCACATCCACATGCCTTAAATTACCTCGGAGCGACCGGCTGTCAGAGCCAGTCGATACATCTCCCTCAGGTGAGTGTGCCACCAAGAAGGATGAACATATTGTAGCTCATGTCTTTCTCGAGCCATCCGTTATGATTGGGAAATTACAAATTGGAAGTGGGAGCGCAGAGAGAGCGAGCAGAGGCAGATCCATCAAAGTGAAGCGTCGCTGCTTTCGCTACAAATTATTTCACTTATCTAAGATGAAGTCCCGCAAACATTCATAAAGATTCACGTCTGTTTGCTGGATATTTCACATTTTCCAGAAGTGTTTTCTCTCTAATGTTCCCGCCATTTATTGAAGTGAAGGACCAACATGGCGAACATGTTCAATAAATTGTTCCAGATTCTTTGATCGTTCTCAGAATTTCTTTATTATCGGCTCACACGAGTCTTTTCTTAAAGGTGGCGTTTAAATCATGGGGCATTTACACAAACCCAGCCAAGACTCGCTCTTTGCAATCTGCTTACACTCAGCCACTTTATTAGGTACACCTGTTTAACTGTAAATATGTAATCAGCCAATCACATGGCAGAAGGTCTGTGTGGCTGAGCATTGCATGGTTCCTGATCTGCTGCGATTTTACCACCAACCATCTTTTGAGCTCACAGAGTAAACATCCAGCCAGCAGCAGCCCTGTAGGAGGAAATGCCCTGCTGAGGTTGGAGGTCAGAGGAGAAAGGACAGACTGCTGCAAGCTGATAGGAAAGTAGTCATTATATCCAAGGTCTACAGAAGACCATCTCTGAACAGGCTACAGCAGCAGAAGACCACACAGATGGCAGGATCAGAGTTTGGATAAACACAAAAGCACGGATCCATCCTGCCTGCGTCAGCATTTCAGGCCACTGAGCATCATTTAAACTCCACAGCCTGCCTGAGTGTTGTTGCTGACCAGGCACTTATGACCTCAGTGCATCATCTTCTCCTGTCACAGAGATTGAGTTCACTCCACAGTCACAGTCTCAGTCCAGTAGATCACCTTTAGGATGTACCCGACACACCTGCAGCAGCTTATGATGATGTCATATTGATGTTGTGACATCGCTGATTTCTGAGGAACAGTTCCAGCAGCGCTGCGGAAAAGGACGCCCAGCCCAGTAGGAACAAGGTGTACCTAATAAAATGTCCTGTTAGTGTATATAAAATGAGTTTTGGAGCTTGCAGCCTGCTTCATACTTTGCTCTGAGCTCGTTGGTGCTGACTCAACTCTGTTAATGTTTCACATCAGAGCTTTACTTCTGTTTGATTCCTGCGGGCTCTGATGTGCTCTCCGGTGGAAAGGTTTAATATCATGACTGAGGCTAGACTGATGATTCAAGGTCAGAGGTCATATTCGGGCTGCTGATGTTCCTGTTACTGTGTGGGACTCAGGAATGTGAGCAAACTGAAGTCTCTGGGCTCTGTGAGGGAATCCAGATTACAGCGACATATTTATTATTATACATTTTTTTAAGTAAGTAAGATCTTTTTACTTCAGTTATAAGTTTGTATGAACTCAGAATAAAAACAGCACAACTACCATCTCGTAACATGTTTTAAAGCAATGAGTTTTAAAGTGAAGGTAACTTATCAATGTTATTAAGGTAGAAACTAAAAAACAGGAAACTAGTAATAATCTGGTTGATTTGCATTTGAGTTGAGCTCAGTCCACAGAATGAAGGTTTGGAGTGGCCGAGTTCCTTAGACAGGAAAACTCTCAAGAGCCTCTGAATTCAAACAGTTCAGCAAAGAGTGGGCAAAACGTCCTCCACAGTGACGTGAAAGACTCACTGAACCTATCACAGACGGTCATTATGTTGGGGCCGGGTACTTTTGCACACAGGGCAGGTATGTTTGGAAAACTTTATTCCCTTAATGAATAAAATCAGCATGTTGTATATGATCAGGTTATCTTTGTCTGACAAAATTAGTTTGATAATCGGAAACATGGAAGAAGTGCAGATCGTTTTCACAGCACTGCTTTCTCATATTTTCTGATTAAATGTGATTAACCAATCAGATGTTTGCATCTCTGCCAGTTATCTTTCTGTCAGTTGTGTATTTGACTAGTTAACATGGTCACCTGAGCTGAGAAGCTCAGAGACGATTGGTGGAGGTGGATGAGGGTCAGGCTGCGGTGTATCATGTGACCTCTCTGAGAGCGGCTCTGCTGTCACACATGCTGAGAGCTTCATGAAGCAACAGATGGTACTTCCTCCTCCTCACATCAGCCGGATTAGACCAACATCAGGTGTTTTGAAAGCTGCCGGACATCAAGGCGTTTGACTCAGACACACCCGGGCGGTCTGGGCGTGCTCAGTGGAAGAAAGGCGGCGAGAGGCTGCGGTGTCGTGGAGATCAGACCACCTGTCAGAGCCGGTCTGATGGGGTTCGTGGGCGGCGTGGTTCTTAACTAAAGCGCCGACTTTCTTTAACTAAACTCTCCCATCTGTTGAGCGGCCATTGTCTGTTCAGTAATGCAGCTGCAGGGCTCCTCCTCCTCCTCTTATTCAAATACTGTTACTAACCACTGATTTATTCATTGGCTTTACACAGTCCACTATCCCACCCCCTCACACACAGACACAAACACCCTCTCCCCCCCAAACGCCCCTCGACACTCCACAGTCGTCCTTTTACTGCCCGACACGTCTCATCCTGCCCTTTATTCCTGTCCACTCAGACCTCCCAGCACCCAGCTGTCACTCCAGACTCGCCTTCCTCGCTCTTCACTGCAAAACCCTCAGACTCCGGCCAAAGCATCGTGTCATAATCTCTTATCAATAATTCATTTGATTCACCAAGGAATCAGCTCTAAGAGCAAAAGATAACCCGTGAGATCCTCAGTGGAGCAAAAAAAAAAAAATTACATTTAAGTAACGATTAAATATTTTTAAAATGCATTTTTAACCTTAGGAGATGAACTGGTTTCATAACATAAAATAAATCTGAAAACTTTATGGTACCTACATGTTTTCTTCAGCAAGAGAAAAATTCATGATTTAAAGCTTTTTAAAAATTCAATCAGTGTCCGAAACACGTCCCCACTAAGCTGTGCGGGCTAATTTAGCCACTTATTGGCAAATGCCAACCCAAATTTCACCGACTGCAGCATTGATGCACCCACACTTTTATTCTATCCATCAACTTATTTAACTCATTTTAACCCAGGGCTATGTTGGAGAGAGCCCACTGTTCTACTGCAGGACTAACATGACACTCACGTTAATCCAGAATCACCATTAACCGGCCCTGTGCACGTCTTTGGACTGTGGGAGGAAGAGAACCCGGAGAGGACCCACGCAGAGTGGAAGCAGATCATTCAGAGCCTTCTCGCTGTGAGGTTGAACTGAATCCAATCCAGGGACCAAAAATAAATCTAATAAAAATACCAGAATGAAATATTTACTTAATTTATTTTCACTGACAGTTGTTAATCATGCTCACATTAGTCCTTGCCCTGCTGTTAGTCTCGCTTTGAGTGCACCATCTCACACACAGGGAGGAGCAGACAGACAGGATGGAGGAGAGAAATAATATTAATCAGACATTAATTTTGTGTGAGAGCGATAAAAGTTTAGGCACACAGAACACGAAGAGAGAAAAGGGAAAGAAACACCATCGCTGAAGTGTCACGTCCACTCACGCTGACCAGTCTGCACCAAACATGAAACATGCATGTTTCTGCAAAACTACAAAGGAAACCTGCAGACTGCTGTCGCTGTGAGCTTCCTCCAGGCTGTGACTCCAATACCTGAGCTAGCCTTTCTGGCTCAGGTACGTGATGCCAGAAGCCTAATAAAGTTGATCTGGTAAATAAATAATAATATCAACATAAAGTCTAAAAATACAGGTCACGCATGGACATGAACCCCAGTCTCCTTGTTGAAACTCCTGTTTGTTGTACTATACTCAGTATTTTTCAGTAATTTTTTCTGTTTTTATTTTTTTTTTATTTTACATGTTTAATAAATCTGCCCTTTGACCTTCTGTGGACCTGGTGTCCATCTGAGGATGGGTCAGGTTAACCTCCTGATTAGATCTTTACTCTGGAAGGCAGGACAGACTTCTTGTCCCCCTGTGGGTGATCTGCTCCCTGCAGTGAACCTCTTTGTGGCTGATTTCACGGCATATTCACCTCCATGTTAAGCCCTCAGTGAGCCTGAGGCTGACAGCCTGTCGTGGTCGGTATACTAGACAGATACCGCCACTTAACGCCGCCGACTGAGGAAAATATGGCCTCTTTTATGAAGGAGGATTTAAGTGATGAGTGAGCGTCATCGCCCATGAAGCTGTCAGCTGAAGAGTGGCGGTCGGTCGAGGTCAGACCCGAAACCATGGTGGGAATCAGCCGTCAGAGTGAGCAGGGGGCGGGGGACAAAAAGCCCACCCAGTCTTTAGCTGGACTTTAATTCGAGGCTGATTTTTGTTATGCAGCTCCCCCACCAGCGCCACCAGCCCTCACCCTGCCAGGCAGAGCAGTTTTACAAGCCCCCCTGCAGCCCGTGAATAAAGGCTGACGGTGGCAAAGAGGCCCGGAGCTGCTGTCTGACTGCACACAGCACGTTGTAATAAAGTGGGCCATTCATTCTCGGCTCGCCGAGGAGGGGGGAGCGTTTCGGCTACACTGCGCGTGTATGGAGCGCCGGCCTTGTCCAGCTGCTTTCACTTTAATTCATCTTCAGATTTGAGCTTTTCTGCCACCGTTTCCTGCCACGTCCTTTGTGGCGGCTGCGGCAGTGGGATGAGATGATGAGGCGGATGAGTGGCCGCTCTTCTTCTGCTGCTCGAATGGAGAGTCGGAGCACTCAAAGACACTCAGGCCACAAGGACAGATCAGTGGCAAAGCACACAGAAAATACACAAATGTCACTCACTGCAGAGTTTTAGAGATCAGCCACTGCCCGCTCTCCAGAGTGAGCTCTGAGTTTTGTTTCATCTTTGCTCTCCATGTGCTGCTCTTCCTGCTGATCCTCTAAACTTGGTGCTCCTGCAGGTAAAACTTTAAATCTGAGCTGCAGATTGGCCTGCAGATTGTTTTCCTCACTAAATAACTGATCATTTAAAAGGTTGGTAACACATACACACATGTTCTGGCTGCGGCCCCTTGGTTTTTGTCTAATACAGGGTGGGCAGTCCTGCAGGAGCCACACAATAAGGACAGGAGCAGGTTTACTGAGACCAGTGGAAACCGACAGAGCCGTGTGCTGACACATTTAATGTTTCCGTCATCAATGAATAATTATAGATGACCAAAGGTGATAATGAAACAGACTAATTTTAATCATTTCAGGCAAACTGTATATTTAGTGTCACATATTCACATCAGACTACATGTACTGCTGGACCCCAGGACTTAGTTCATGGTGTGGAGGGAATTTCCAGCTTGGTGGGGGGATGCAGTCTCGTTGCTGTGTTTCCTTCCACATGATTACAGATTAGTTGTTACTCAATAGCAATAAAAGACACTAAATTTGACCCATTGTTAAAGAATCCCGCCTAAAATTCCTGGATCCCCATTAACTAAAAGTTTGTTGCCTGATGAAGAAACAAATCAGTTACTAACAATAATAACAGAACATTGCAGCATGGCAGTTCAGATCAACGAGAGGATCAATGCGTTCTGATAACAGGATTAAATTCTTCTATTAGACAAAGACTGTTTGGATACTTGGAGGTTTGGGCAGCTCACAGGTGGAGTGCAGGAAGGTCTGCTGAATTGCAAACAGGTGTAAATGCACATATCGCTGTGTGAGGCTGCAGGTATTTATTAAAGTCAAATAAAAGAATCAAAATCACAGCCACCTCTGCCCACCTGAAAGACTCACGAACAGACTCTTTGCTATGTTCTGTGTTGCATCTTAGAGAAAAAGAAAAGAAAAGAAAAATAGATGAAAGTCCATTTGTGATGTTGCACAGCTCTGTGTGTTCGACCCAACCGATAAAATGTTCATTTAAAAACAGGAAGCACTGAAACCTGCTCCCATCACTGTAAAAATCATTTTGCTGGCTGTAGTACATCCATGGCTTTTCTGGATCATGTTTTGGGAAACTATTCTTCGTCACTCTGATGCTCCATGTTAAGTTCTGCTCATTGCAGTACTTAGCTCACTGAGGACCAGAAATATGTGGGAGTATGCGCTAAACTTGGTCTGAAGTTACAACACCGAGACACATTTCTGGCACCATGTTCAGCATGTAAATCACATCTGTATGGTTCATTTAAAAATTCTCTTCCTAGTATCTGGTACTCTGAAAGGTAAACTCTTACCGACACATGTGCAATAACTAACTCTGTGCACCCTCTCAGTTACACTCTGAAGTCTGGAAGTAAACGTGAAATGTAAACTCAGCCAATCACAGCAGCCTGTGCGTGTGACAACACCTGTTCGTGTAAAGTTAAAGGTCTACAAATCAGCTGATGAATGCACACATACAGTTGTAGTGATTGCTGTGCTCGTTGCAGCAACTTTTAAAGTGCAGTCAGTCAGCGAGGACGCTCTTCATTTCCTTAATTAGAACTTTTACTGGTGGAGGTAAATGTCTTTTTAATTCATTAGTAATATCTTTGTAATTAGTAACTATTAGGCTCATCAGCGGAGGACAACTTTCAGGTGGCTTATCAAAAGCAAATTAAACATCATCAACAGCCTAATGTGGCTTTGATGGGGCCGCGTGTGGAGTCTTAACTAATGACGGTGCGCTGCTCTCAGCCTGAGTGGCCCCATTAAATCAGCCTGCCCAACTTAATGTTCGGAGGTGTTAACAGATTGATTCGCTTAATCTGTTCAACTACATCAACAGTCAGCATGGGGTCGGCCACAGCCGCCATGTGTGTATGTGTGTGTGTTAACCAATTTCACAGTCCACAGTCACGCACAGTTAAACTCTGCAGCAGTTTTTTTTTTTTTGGGGGGGGGGGGGGGGGGGGGGGGCGGGGCGGCTGGTGGCGTTGGGCAGAATGGCAGCAATCTTCAAGTTCATTCAGCGTGATTAAACCGGAGCGGGGACTTTTCTTCCCGGCTAATTATGTGGAAATTACAAAGACAATAAAGCATCTGCTCGTCTTTCTTTCCCCTTCACGTTTTCCTCAATATTGTGACAGGCTGATGTATTGTGGGCGAGTCCGGGCTCCTGGTGCTCAGCCGCCTCAGAGCTGAGGTCAGCAGAGAGCAAATAGATGAATTTATAACTTTGGCTTTTCACGCCAGAGGAGCAGGATCATTGTCTGCCCCTCCTCCCTCTGCTGTTCCACCCCAGAGACCACCACTTATTCTGAGGACACCCATACTGAGACTAACACCCCCCTCCTTCAGTCTGTGCAAAGCAGGGGAGAAGGAGTGTGACACCCCCCTCCACCAACACCACCCGGGTTGGCAGGCCACCCTGGTAAAGGCGCCATGTTTTCTAATTCCTCTCTGCTACCACACATTCAGCCACAGCGACAGCCCACAATGAGCAGGAAGTCTCGTTCAGCCACCGCTGGCTGACCTCAGATCACGCCTCTGAGTCCAACCACAGAGAGAAAAATACAGCCAGAGATCTGCTTAACCCAACCCGAGCCTGTTAAACTCAAATCTGTGGTCACGTTATCAGAAGGGTGAACTTCCTGTTCCTGAAACCCCGTCAGAGGCAGTTTGTTGTGCTACACAGAAAAACATTTATTCATTCAAATGACAGGAATAAAGTCAAAAGAAGAAGAAATGTAAGTAAAGTTCATCTTTATAGAGAGACAGTCACCAGCCGAAGGAAAAGGCCAAGTGGACACGCACAAACCCCGCCCACACGCAGGTCTGAACAGGTGAGTTTTAAAGGAAGCCACAGAGCCAAAGACACGGTGGTCAGCTGCTCCACGGTTTTGGAGCTGAAGGCAGAATCATGTAAAGGATCCAATCTGAGCCCGAGAGCCCAGCTCCGAGGTGGAGGCGATAATGCAGGTGGAGGCCTCGCTCAGTAAAAGTAAGATGCAGATTTTACCTGACAGGATGCCACTGCAAACAACTCGAACAGTGGTGCGTTCACTCTGGGCCTGCCACACTTTTAACAATGCTTTTATTATATTTTTATTTATACTACTTTTACTCTGCATCATGCAATACTTGGAAGAATCTGTCTAATATAGATTTGCTTTTTGTAAGATTCCTGTAGTTGGGTGGGGGTGGGGGCTTCGTTGGACAGGGTGGGGGGTTTCTGAGAGTATGAAGACCTCCGCCTGCATGTTTGTCTTTCCAGCATTATGAAGGATAATTAGTTTGATATTTTGTCCGTCCTTCCCGGAGTTCCCTTCTCGCCTCGTATCCACCCGTCTCGTCCACCTGGCGTCCCGGCATGTGTCCCTCCACAGTTCCGCTGTGCCCGCCTTAATTAAATGTGCACTTCATTAATGTAAATTGGGGGGGTTTAATGCCCTTGTTGAAATTCTGAAGAAAGTGCAGTGGCCTCGCGAAATGCTCCGGCATCATTGCAAATGAGATTAGGGACCAAGAAAGGCAGTAAAATTAGAATGATAATGGTTGATATGGCTGCCTGACAGGCATGGCTATTCAGGGATCAATGGGATGTTGAATGCTCTGGCGGAGCCCACTTCTCAAAGGCCGGGGGACAAACGTCAGCCTACAGATGTGCCTTTTGGAAGCACTTGAAATTAGTTTAATTTGGTAAATGGTAGGGATTTAGAAGCTTTTAGCCCGACTGTAACAAGACAAGAATACATTGAAATGTTTTGCTCTTCTTTTATTAGCATAAAACGGGGCCGGGCCAATTTGCATTCCCAACAAGTCCATTTTTTTCCCTCCATCTGATGCTTTTTCTCCTCTATTAGATTGCATTTGCATTCGCTCCTGTGCTGCTGCTCAGAATGAACACTGTTTTTTAACCCACGCTAATCCTTTTAAAGGGGAGGGGACGGCTTGATTTTATTACAGCTAATCTAATCACAGACACCAATTACGGGGTAATTTTGATTAAAGTCCAATAACTCTAACGAGGATAAGAACATTCTCCTTCCTGATAAGACCTGTGCGCTCTGTGGCTGTCAGCTTTGGGCAAAATTATCATGTCTGACAAGTTCAGCAGCTAAAATATGTAAATGTCACCATCGCATGCTTAAAATAACAGCCGAGTGAGGGAGAGGATGATGATGAAGCAGCTAAAACACACCGTGGCCTTTCATTCAGCCTCCGGCAGGCTGACATCATTGACCCAAAGGCTTTGTGGGTAAACAGATGAACCCGGTCCACTTCTGAAAAAGAGGGTGGGGATATTTGGAAAGAAAAGAGCGAGGAAGTGACTCCAGAGGAGCTGAAGATTAAAGCCGAGCAGCACAAACAGAGCAGACAAAGCAGAGCGATCACACTGCGAGGGTTTAACGTTTCCGGTGTTTTAATCCCAAAAGGAAATCACAGAAACGGATACGAACAACACCCAGTCCATTTGTAAAAAGAACGTTTATAATTAACTCCAAATATCACGTCTGACGAAGAGACTGAAGACCTCCCGAATTTAAAAGACAGGCAAAAATGAATGAATAAGAAATAAATAACTTAGAAGATCAAAGCTGATAGTTATTAAACCCTTATGGACATATGCACAACATACATATATATACACACAGTACATAAAAATAAAATATTAATGTTCAGAAGTGAGATTTGATGTCATGACATCAGCATGTTGGAAAGACGAGTCCTTTCATATTAAAAGGGGATCACTACAGTCACAGGAAGAGGAGGAGGTCTAATACTGACTCAGGTTTGAATCACTGTGACTGAAGTTTATTATTTCCAATGCTGCTGAGCTCATTTATGCCACATCTCATACTGACCAGTCAATGTGAATAAGAACGCGCTTATTTAAAATCTGACAGCAAACTTCAGACTGAAGTCCATCAGTTCATGTTCATGATTATTACCAGCTAAAACATTAAAACACAATAAATGCTAAAGTGAAGGACACAAACATGTTCCTCCACACGTGGAAGCACGTTAAAGCAAAAGGAGGACTTTGTGTCTGCAGATGTGAGATTTGATCAGTAACACTGCATTTTTAATGGTACTGGAAATATGCGATTCCCATTATAAACCAACCCACCCCGGACAAAACAGGGAAGCAATTTGGAATGAACTCAAAGATGTCTTAAACACACGTGTAAGTGGGGCTGAACTAATTGATTTTAATTAATTACTTTCATATGTCCTTGGATTGACGCTGACCTCCAGTAAACGTGCTAATGAGCCCGTCTCAGATGATCCAGGTTCAAACCCAAGTTACTGAGCGCTGACATTCCCGCCACGCTCTCATTTTTTAACCAGCTGAGGGGGCAGTGGCAGGAAGTAGGTCACTGCAAAGTGGCAACTGGCAGCCCTATAATTAATCAGCTTCCACTGTAATTAAGGTGTCCATCAACAAGCCAGGCAACAGTGACCGCTCCCTCCTCCTCCATCCTCAGCCTCAGGAAATCAACCTGCAGGAATAACGATTTCACCTTTAACTGGTTCAGTAACAGATAAACACCATGTTACAGGCTGAAGGCACGGAGCAGCTGATGGATCATCGGTCTGCAGAGACGTTTGGAAACGCTCTAAAGCGAGAGGCCCGCCAACAGACTCACGTTTAAACAGCAGACCGGAAAATGGGTTTAACCAGACACACGGTAGGTACCAGAAGGGGCATGAGGGTGACCAACAGGACACTTGTTTAAGGCTCAGAGTGATCGGTGGTAAAACTTGATCATCAGCCTTTTGTATCATGAGGTTTGTTGATTATCCACCTTTAGTTTTCCTAAGCCGGGTCCCCTTCGCTCAGCCCCCTCCCTCTCGCCTCCTCAGGTGCTCTGTAACCTTGAAGCTCCACTGAGCGCGCTCTAAATGCTGCGATTCTTCAGCGAGGATGCTCGGCTCCCCCAGCCGCGGATCAATGGTAAAAAGTGGGATTGGTCATTCTAAATCATGCAGCTGTGGTCGAAGAGAGCTCCTCCAAAAATCATTAAACAATCATGTATTCTCATTGATTTATTCTAAATACCTGAGGAGGGAGCAGATTAAAGCAGGGGAAGAGGCGGCTAATGCAGATGAAGCAGCTGAGGGGGTGGGGGGTCCTCTGGGAGTGCTTTTGTCCTAATCAGAGGGAAACAATACTGCTGCAATTACCAGCCTAAGCAGGTCTATTAAGGCTCCTTCACTTGACATATTTATGTATTTCAATTACAGCGGGCCACATTAAATGGAGTTTACTCAGGCGCTTTTACATTTGGCCAGTAAACAGCGGCTACACTGGGGGCGAGGCAAACCACCCATCCTGAGGTTCTAACGTCACAGGGTTCCTGCTCCATTTACAACATGAACCAGCAACTTTTTAAGACCTCCATACATGAAAATTAAGACCAAACAATTTCTAAATGATGAATCCCGTTAGGTATAGTCTACGTTACGTTCTCCCCATGGTGGACTTGTGTTCACATTTCTGAAGCAGTCTAATTCACTGAGTCAGTCCCCACAGACTCAAATATGCAACTTTACAGCCTCTAAAGGTCCAGTCTGGAGTATTTTACATTCAAATCAGAGTTTTTCTGGAAGCAGTAACCATCAGAGATCACAGTCAGGAACAAAACCAGAATGATTCGTCACAGCGTGTTTTCACGCCTGCAGTGTTTAGTCCATTGAGATCGCACTCTGGTTTGCTCTCCCACTTTGTGCGCTGCGTTTGTGCGGATGTGAACACAGTAATCACATGAGTGATACCAAAACAACCACACTGAGGCTTTTCGGAGAAGGTGATCTTGGTACGGTTCCAAATGAACGAGCGGTTTGTTTATGGTGTGAACATGACCCTGACCCCGACCTGAACCAACAACCAGGTGTTTGTTAGAGCTAAAAATGGTCTCGTAGCCACATGTGCTTCGTATTCTCAACAAAACTGTGTACAGACTAGCAACTATCAGTGAAATGAATGTAAATTCTCTCTTTTCTCACACGTAACCTTAGGGGCATGGCTGTAGCTGCCTTCTAATCTTCACCTCAGCTAATCAGAGTCCCTGAACTGGACCTCTGGATGATGCTTGCGCTGTTGGGGCATTTTTAATGAAAAATTGTGACTATATGGCTGCTGTGAAGTTACTGTAGTAACCGCCCAAGAAGTCTGAGCTCCAATTTTGATGAGTGAAATTCTAGGATTTTATTTCTTCGTTACTCAGTACTAATTAGCAGGTAATTAGTGCTAATGTTAAATGATAACTTGGTCACTTCTGGCTTGAAGAAAAGAGGAAGAAAGAGAAATATGAGGCTGTAAATAGTTTCATGACTTGCAGAGATTTTCCACCAAACCACTAAAGATATTCTTGACAGAGCATAAAGCTGTAATCTGTTTAATTCATCTAAAGCAGCCAAATGTCTCATAAAATATAGATTCATAGAAAATATCTGTTTCTATTCAAAGGCATCAGCATGAAGGGAGATCAGAGATCTGAAAGTATAAATTACAAAGATTTAAACGAGTCTCACATCTTGTTTCTTATGAGACTTTAAAGCCTTGAAAGTTATTCCCAGCAGAAAATATTAATCAGAGCAGATTAAGCGCTCGGCTCATTTGCTTAACATCTCCGAGGAGACGGTGGGAGAGAATATTTTAAATTACACATTTCTAACAAAGCTTTTACATCTCAGCTGAAACCCAGAGGCCTCCGACGTCTGAATGCTTAGCTGAAATCCTTGAGCAGAAATAATGAGCGAGGCGACGCAGCGGAGGAAGAGATGCACGACACTTTGAGGATTTGGAGAGATTAAACAGCTTCTGAATGCTGCAGTGCACTCTGAAGATTCCCAGAAACGGCGTTCAGGAGTCACTGTACGGCATATTGAGCTGTGAGCCTGACGGCCGTGGACAGCACTTTCATTCAGAGGCAGAATCCTTTCTTCAGCTAAGCAAAGAGTCATTGTAACTCCTGCTCCTGTTTAAACAGCTGCGAGTCAGCACACACTCCGCTCTCATTTGTCCTCTTTAACAATTCCTGCACATCTTCTCAGGAAAAGGACAGCAATCATGTCGTTTTATAAAGTCTTCATTTAGCCATGAAGCTGCGTAGCTGCAAAGACACAAAATCTGCCACACATGATTGGGTGGTGTGAACTTTTAAATAATTTCCACATATACTTTTAAATATGTAGAAAGCAAAACTGTATTAAAACTGTCCTGGCCTCCAGCAGGTATCGCTAGCACCTGCTGCATGCCCCTGAATGTAGCGCACCGTCCTCATCCTGTGGCGACATAATTGGAGCTTCCTGGTAGAGCTGGGCGATATGACCCAAAATTCATATCTCGATATTTTTTAGCTGGATGGCGATATAAGATATATATCTCAATATTTTTTTAAAGCCATAAAGTAAGAACAAAAAGAGAGTTCTTAGTCAAAGCTGTGTCCCAGATGTCACACAGGCACTTTTATTAACATACAGCATAGATGTACATGAAAAAAACTACTCAAAAATAAATTATGAGCATTTATTAAATAATGATGCTCTATAAATAAAAGAAAACTATGTTGTTTTGTGCATAACAAAGAACTCACAATTGTGCAGTCAAAATGTAAACTAAAAGATGCTGAGCATAATAACATAGACAGATTTCACAGCTGCTCTGTTCCCAACTTCTACTGCGTGACTGACAGCCTGGAGTTTGAAATCCGCTTCGTAACCATGTCTCTGAACAGGAGCCATTTATGGTCCTTATACACACACAATACGGTAATATTACGTTGAAGCACAGTACGTATTACTCCGCGAGGCTCCTCGGTAGCCGTAATGCTCCGACAATCCATCAAGCGGTGCAGCTCCGTAGCTTAGCAAAGTCGAACTAAAACATTTTTTGACAGATTGCTGAGCGCTGTGTATCACATAAAATCGGTTCGCGGTCATCAAGCACAACCAGAATTAACACGTTGACGCCGTCCAGCCCCACGCACGGGGCGATGCGCAGTAACTCATTAACGGAGATTTGCCGTGTCCATCTTGTCGCTGCCTGCAGGTGAAGCAATGGGGGAGGAGGGGGAGTTGTGTTCAGTGAAGGAGAGGCGAGGTCAAGTAACGTTGGGTAAAGACAAAAGTGGACGAAAGACAGGCAAACTTGCGGCTCCGCAACTATAATTATAACGTAACATAGACTATATCGATATAAAGGATATTGTCACATCTTATATCTCGTATAAAAATATATCGATATTTTTAAAAAACTCGATATATCGCCCAGCTCTACTTCCTGGTTGCAAAAAAGAAGCAGAAGTGCCTTACACCTGCGTTCCATCTATAGGCCAGCAGATGGCGATAGCTGTGGTTGCAGAAAGGGTTCTGGATCTATAGAATAAAATTTAATTTATGTAGCACCAAATCACAGCCACAGCCCTGTCAAAGTGCTTGCTATTGTAACGTAAACACCCTACAATAAAACAGAAAAAACTCCAATAATCAGGTGAGCAAGCCCTTGGCAACAGTGGGAAGGAAAAACTCCCCTTTAACAGGAAGAAATGTCTAAAAACTGCTTTGTGACCTCTTTCCTGTTGAGTTGATACACTCAGTTCAGTGGTTTCACAGTTAGACCCGCCCCTTTTTTCACATCTATTTTCTTGAAACCAAGATGGTGATGGCAGAAACACTCACTCCACACTTCAAAACAGGATGTCAGATGATGTCACAGGAGATACACCCACCTTTTACTCCGTCTGCAGGTGGGAAAAAAATCATGACTGTGACAGAGGAGGTACACATCTGGCCTCCTGCTGCAGGTTTGGCCACAAAGAGACTCCAACAGGGCATATGTTGGATGTTCAGCTGACTCCACATAGCTTTTTGGCTTGGATTTAAATGTAAAACATGATTTAGAGTAAAACAGAAAGTCAGATAGGCCAGTCTGGATTCTGGTATTCTCCGCTGCACACACTGTATTATCATATCTTATCATGGGTTTGATTAACAGGAGTTCTGCCCCTTTTCTCATCTCACAGCTCGACTGTCAGAAAACACAAAGTCAATTCAAGTTTGATGAAAGCTCAGAGAAA
The DNA here is from genome assembly GCF_001858045.2 of Oreochromis niloticus. NCBI lineage: Eukaryota > Metazoa > Chordata > Actinopteri > Cichliformes > Cichlidae > Oreochromis > Oreochromis niloticus. The sequence goes on along the minus strand of NC_031972.2, from coordinate 37,177,393 downwards.
GAAAAAACTATTGTTATCCACTGTGTGTGTGTGTGTGTGTGTGTGTGTGTGTGTGTGCTGTCAGTGCAGCTGCTTGAACAGTATCTTGATACAGCAGAGTTATGCTGCAGATCGACTGGGCACAAACTTGTTGAGTGGAGTCGGTCGATATTTCTTTAGCACAAACACAGAAAATGAAAGCACTTTTAAAGGCTGAGGCGACTGTTCTGCCACAGCAATCTGCATCCAATGCCGGATTGACTGCTCCACCGGCTTTAGTATGTGGGTAATCAATGAGGGTAGGGGTTGGGATGTAATGATTAACTCTATATGGGGGTTCCTTAGTCTGCCTGCAGGATGACAGGAGACATGCAGAGGCTAGCGAGGACAAAGGATTCATACCTGCACATTAAACACATTACTATATGGTACAGTTTGGCTTCAGTCACATCAGGATAAACCCGCTTTTAGTCCAATCATAAATCACATGCCTTAACGGGTTTGTTTGGTTCTGGGTTAGCTCTGGAATATTTGACCTTTAAGCAGCTCCAGACTCTTTAGGAGAACCCCTTTCATAACACCTGCACAGAGGGCCGAATGGTTTTATAACTCACTAAGAGCCGAGTATGAAGTATTTTACATCCAGTTTTTCTGGAAGCAGTAGACATCAGCGATGACTGTGAGCAACAAAAACCAGAGCAGGGCATCACAGAGTGTTTTCTTACAGGTCGTGGTGTTCCACAAGGTTCTGTCATCGATCCTCTATTAAGTCATGTTTACATTTTATTCTTGGTTGCCGCACCACAAAATGTTTCCTCCTTCATAACAACTGTTTGGGGTGATAATGTTTTTAAAGCTCACCTGTAGGGATGGGAATTGATAAGAATTTAGCGATTATGATTCCCTATCAATTCTCATTGGATCATTGTAACCACCATCTTTAAGCAGCATATCAAAGACAAACATTCATGCAAATTAATTACACAACTGCATGGTCAAATGTTTGTGCATGTTGGATGTATCTCCATTCTTTGTTGTGATCAGTGTAGGGGTCATTACTCAAAAAAGTAAAGTAAAACAGTTATTACACAAATTACACTGAACACTTTTCTTAAAAGTATTGCAGTACGTTACTTAATTACACCCAGGAGAAAGACACTCTTATACTACCAGTTACTTTACTTTCATGCTACTCTGTAAAATGATCTGAAACACACTTTTTCATAATTACCAATCAACAATATAAACCTACAGACTACAGCCCCACACACCAACACAAATCCCTATCCTAATGAGGACACACATGATCTTTCTCTTAGTATTTACATATGAACACAAATCAAAGATGAAAAGAGCTTTGCTATGTTGATTCTACTGTAGAAACGTGAACATGTAGAAACGGAGGCTGCAGCCTTCACTTTGTTACCTGTTGAAGTTCAGCAGCAGCTCACTTTATCGCGGTGCTGGTCTGGGGTCAGCATTCACTCTGCTTTAACATAGCTCTCTGGGTTCTTGGCTAGCTTAGCGTTAGCATGCTGTCTGTGCAGGTCCTTGTGAAGCGCCGAAGTTGTGTTAACAGTATAATGTAGTTGTTTCTGTCCTGGAGCAGCCTCCAATTCACCATCGCTCTCTCATCCTTTAATGCAATAAAAATAAAAGTAATGTCCATGTCCACGTTGGAGACTGTGCCACTGTTTTCCTCCGACACACGAACTGAAATCAGCTGATCGTAGAGAGAGTGCGCGAGCCAAGAAGCGGGATCGATAGGCAGGCGATTCCCATTCCTATTCACCTGTTTAAATTTAATGTTTAGGTTTAATGTTTGCATTATTAGAGGCGTGGCCTCTTTGACTGACAGGTAAATGGTGACACAGGTGGCTGTAGCAGCGAGCTACCTTCTAGAGCATTTTGTCATGTGACCAACAACATGGCTGCTGTGAGGTTGCTGTACTAACAGAGCGTCCAAGAAGGCTGAGCTCCGGTTTACTTGAGTGAAATTCGAAGAATTTATTTGATTGTTACTAATATGGTATCTGTGATGGTCCAAACAGTCTGAGGCTCACATGCTGTTACACTTTTCATTACCACTTTAGAACTGAGCCCCTGCATCATATCTTAAATCTCAGGGAACAAACTTCAACATCATCTCTTTAACTCTTTATCTCTTGTAAAGCCACTTTCCAAAAAGAAAGAAAAAAAAAAAGACTTTGAACTAAAGTTAAACCGTTTCTTTATTTGTGTCTTTTCAGAAAGTTTTTTTTTTTTTTAAATTACATCCAGTTTGTTTCTTGTATGTTTGACTCAGTGAAACCTATTCTTAAATTGATGTTTCTTTCTGTCTGTTGGTGCACGGGTGTTCTCATCTCCCTCCTCTCATCAGCTCATCTTCCTCACTAACAGCCTTTAATACCAGCTGAAAGCTCTCTCCTAGTTTTGTCAGCTTCAGTTTATGTGTCTCTTCCCCCAGTAAATCTCTCCTTCTCTTCTTCTGCTTTTCATTATTAACATTTTTATATTTTTATGCTAATTTTTATTAATTCAAATTCATTCAATTAAATGTATTACTCTTATTGTTTTTATTGTTCTTAAATCAATTGTCTTTGATCATTTTTATGATAAAATCAAATGTAGATAATTTAGCACTCCACCCTCTCATCCAAATCAGGATCTGTAAGGACTCCATGGTGGTAAAAGTGAACACGATTAGGTCGTTGTGGTTGTGTTTGTATGGATTTGAGTAAAAAGAAAGGAAACTGCTTCAGATTTATGGAGAAGGAAGCGATGATGACGTTCAAAGACTTTCTGATGAGGTCATTTTAGTTTTTATGAGTGTTTTGGGGATGACCTAAATCTAAATGAGGCCATAGTTAAAAAAAAAGTGAAAGGTCACAGTGACACACATGGTGAGCACTGCTGCATGCTGGGTAACGGTATTTAACAGTAAGATGATGTCCGTGTGTCCGCCGACTGTCAGGCAGCAGCATTAATGCGTCTCTGGTGTCCTCGTGTTGACAAAAGCTAACTGATGACAGCGACGCAGCATCAGCCATGTTGGAGGAAAAACACTGTTGACCCTGCTTAGATTGGATTTACCGCAAGGCTGGATCCAACCACTGGTAGACATGATGGATTATTGTAATGGCCACCCCGATGGCCTCTTTGTCATGTTTAAATGGCAATACATTTTAGCCGGAGGGGGCAGATTTAGCGACGTGAAGCCGAGGAGGCAAATGATGTGTTTGAGGTGTAAATAAAAACGTGTCACGGGTTCACTTTGTGCTGACGAGCTGCAGGTGGGAGGACTATTGATTGGCTTTCATTATGTGCATTAATCTGCAGCCATTAAAAGCCATTATTATATCTGGCTGGAGCGTCGCCAGCTTCGAGTTACACCGACATCGCCGGCATTTTCTCATCATCCATCTTTCCGGCTGTGACCGCAATAACTGGGTTTCATTCTTTGACAACACGATAACATGTTTATAAAATTCATCATGCAGTGCAGACAGAGAGTCCTGTTGTCCACGTCTTTAACACCGACGCCTTAAAGGAGCCCGCAGAGTGCACGAACCCGAGCTTCAGTTCGTTCCAGCTCAGGTGCTGAACCCTGGATTCATTCCCATCATTGTCTCTGCAGTTCTCACAGAGAGTGCCACATTAAGAAATATCACAGATATTTAGCAATAATCAATCATATATGATCAATGAGGGGTTATTTGTCAGGAAGCAGTGCTCTGAGATAAACGGTGGTGAGAAACTGTGCAGTTGCAGCTGCTGATAGAGAACCAGAGCGCTCTTTTAGCCACCAGTGATTAAGTGTGTGATCTTTAAACTCAGAGGCCAGTCATTGCACTCTTATCACCAACCGGCTGTTCCCACGGAGACCCTGCTTAAAGCTTTCCTTTCACCCCTGCCACGCTGAAACAGCAGACCAGTTTCCTCCTCCAGGATCCTGATTCATCACCAACAAACACCACGTGGCTTTCATGGCTTCTGCTTCCGCTTCCTGCTGATTATCCGACCAATCAGTGAGCTCATATTCATGAAAGTCGAGTGGATTTAAAACATAACACTAACACGTGATAAACTGGATAAATTCACACAGAAGAAGAGAGAAGCTGTGACATCAGTAATTTAATGAGACAGCACCTTGCAGGTGTGCAGTGGATCGCTGTATATGGTGAAACAGAACAAAGTGATATTTGAATCTACTTCACAAACACGCTGATGTCTGAATTTTTGCTATGCCCACTAACAATGCACCTGGTTTCATACTTACAGTTTCTCTGTGTTATTGTAGCGTCTTTACAGTGTAAATCACCTTCAGGCGACTGCTGCAGTGATTTGGTGCTGTACAAACAAAAGTGCATTTAACCTCTTTCAAACTGAACATCTGCTGTCACACATCATCGTCTGTTTTATATTTGAATAACGTCTATGAGGATGTTCTTTCAATTATCAAACTTCTCATAGAGGAGAAATGTATATTTTTCATAACGAAATTGAGACAAGAGCTTTTGCAGGGATAGGCGATGAATGACATCACTTCCTCTTGGTGAGGTCACCTGAGGGTATGGTGCTGTATTTGGTGAACTGATGTGAAGAGGTGAGTTAGCATAAATCTTAAAGTGTTTGAAGTAAAAACTGTATTTCCTTTAATATCTGGTGTCCACAGTTGCCATAAAGACACAGGTTTGTGTTGTTTACTGAAAGTGATCCGAGCAGACACGACTGTCTCAAAGCAAAGCAGGCGACATGTTAGAGTTACAGTTATTTTTAGTGCCCTTCACAGCCATAAAGACACTCGAGTTCTTCCCTCCACTGACTGAAAACTCTGATTTAAATGTTTGTGAGGTTTAGTCGCCTCAGATTCCTTTGGTTTGATGAGTCGGTCTCCTCGTGATGCCCCCCTGAAGCTTAGGGAATCTCCTCTCCAAACACTCGCTCCTCCCTCCCCTGTCCACCGACCGGGTCGCAGGTTAATGACTTTGTGTTTGTCATCCAGCAGGCTCTCTGATAACAGGCCCGGCTCGCCCTCCCTCCTCCCTCCCGCCATGTTTCCACGCTCAGAAGATGCTTGGTGTAGCAACAGGAAGTGAGGAATGTGACGCGGCGCCCGGGGCTTTGTGGGAGAGAACGGACTGAGAAGCACTAATATTTATTCATGATGGAGAGAAAGTCCGGGTTTGTTGGCACAAGCTACTTCATTTACATTCTCTTATAGACTGTTTGCCCCAGCGTGGGAGCTCTGTCTGTCTCCCAGCAGATGAACCTGTCCTGCTCACTCCTCCTTCCTGTCACGCTCTCATGTTGCCTCAACAGAAAACTCTTCGGAGCTCCTCACAGGAGCAGCTCCCTGCTTTCATGACGGGTTGGTCACATAGAAAAGACGTGAACACAAACATGAAACATGAAACGACTGGAAAAGAAAACCCGTGAAGATACAGCTCACCCAGACACGAATTCAGCCATCTGAGGGATTCCCACACGGCTCAGACAGAGCTGGAAGGATGAGGTGTGGTGCAGAAAATAAGAGAGCAGAGATTTTGCTGCACAACATAGGTTCATCCTTCTGTGGCCTCCTCTGGGTGGTGGAGCCCACATTAAAGGTGAACTGGGCCGCAGTCAGGGGCGGAGCTCCTGGCAGTTTAATACCTGCTTGCTAAGATTGTCTTTAGATACGAGTGAATAGTATAAGGATGTTTTAGAGCTGCCTGGAGACCAGTGTCTCCTCTGACCTCAGGAACGTCCTTGCAGGACCTTTGCTAGGTGTTTTCTGGGTCATTTTCTTGAATGCTGGGCATAGAAGCACAATGAAAATCTCTAAAAATGCACATGTAGGCAGACTCTGTTCCCTCTGGTCTGGTGCTTTGACCAAACAGAAAGCCTGAAAAATGAAGCCATGCAGAAACCAGTTGGTGATGTGCCTGTGTCCATCTGTGGTGTTCAGGCTATGGTGAAACCGTCCTGTCGCTGCCTACAGACAGAATTCAGTAGCTCATCTGGACCCTGAAGGCTTCATACTGACCCAGACCACCTTTCAGAGCTGACCAGCGTCTAAAGTGGGAATAAAAAACACACTTATTGTGTCTAATAAAAAAACAAGTGAGTGTTTATTTGGGCCGCCGTGTTAAATCTCCGTCACGTTTGCGTGGCAGGCTGCAGGTCTGAGAGGGGCTTTAGATAAAGCGGGCGGAGAGGGGGATAAACGAGGTGATGTGCAGGCAGCAGGCAGCGATGTGAAGAGTTGATTTGAGCGCTGTCTCCGGTGACAGACTGCTGTCTCCTCGGCGGTGAGCTTTAAATGGTTTCTCTGTCAGGCAGAATGGAGGGGATAAACTGCACTCTCCAATCCCCAGACCCATTTAGGGAGCAGATGAAAAGGCAGGAGGACAGCCTCTACATGTTCCCCCACTTTTATTCAGCGCCGGCCGGCTGATAAACAAAACAGCAAATATCCACTGCATTTTTTGACAGCCACTTTTCAGCTGCCACTCCACATAAAGACGCCGCCGCCGTCGTCACTGTCAATCACAGGCGGCCCGGCGTGACGGCGGCTGCTTCGCGTCTCTTGGCGCTCCGATCACACCCTGACAGCCCGTTAATCTGAATCAGCAGCTGGAAATAATTATGGGAACAGTAGTCATTATTTAGAACATGATTAAAGGTTTCCGTGTCTATTGACTCGGGCCTCTGTGATTTATGCATTTGTTTAGTCAATAGTGTAGTTGAAATGATGTCATTAATTATGTATGGGGAGTCCGGGGGCCTCCTCCTCCTCCTCCTTCTCCTGTGCCGCTCACATCCTGACAGATGTAAGAACAGGAATCATCAGAGTTTGGGGAATTGCACAGTCCCACAATCCATCTCCAGCTCCATCTCTACACTCTTTATCTCCTTTTTATAGTCTCCCTCCTGCCTCCCCCCTCCCTCCTCCCCTCCCCCCTTTTAAGCTGCAGGTTTTCAGTCTGCTTCATCGTCAGCGTGAACAGAAACGTACCAAACATGCTAGTAGAGGTTTGTTAGGAAGGTAAAATGTCCATCAGATGCTCATAAATGCCGTAAAAGATGGACGTCACCCTCTTGTTTTGCACTTGGTGTTTTGGGGAAAATGCAGGTCCTCACAAATATTCATAAAATATTCATGCTGAGTCCAAAGTTTTTGACATGTGCTCATAGCACAATCTCCTATATCTACATAAACCAGGATTATTCAGTCAGATTCGTGTTGTGTATTTAAAATAAAACCAAAATTAGCTTCTCTGTGTTCGTATCCACACGTCCTTCAAGTGTTGTGCAGCGGTTATTTCAAGGATTTGTCATGAATGCTCTTGAAAGTGTAATGTCCACGTTAACACACAGAAACAGGAAGCGGCGCCTTTGACTGTACGGCTGCATTGCTCAGCGAGGGCCCGGGGGAAGGAGACTTAAACCCTCTGTGTGATGTCCGTCACAGCACTGATAGATTGGAAGTGTGACATTAAAATGGAAATTACTCAGGGGAGACCTGACAAGGGAATGGGGGGGCGACCTTTGACCTCTGGCTAAGACCACAGAGTGAAATCCCTCAGAGAGCCGGACTGACAGGATGGATGGAGAGGCGCTGAAGAGTGACGGGTGTGATTTTAATGACACTTCTCTGCTTTATACCTGCCTGTAGTCTTAAATCAGGGCCCAGAGCACCGCATGCTGCAGCCTGAGCCTTTTTTATTAAGGCTCATAAATACCGCGCTCAGCCACGTCCCCCCAAACATCACCACCATTAAAGACATGCATTTATTTTGGTACATGCCTAAAAATGTATTAGCGACTGTAAAATTAAATTAGAGCATGTGATGTGACTGTGGTTTACGTTTATTTTTATTGTTATCTGATAACCTCCAGATATTTGTTATTATAATAAAATTAATTTCCACAGTTTGTTTTACGTCATCAAACCTTCAAATGTTCTGTAAATTTTTTACATTAATCTGACTATGAACTTTTCTTCTTTCCACTTCAGGACAACTTATGTCAACCAATCAGATTTCTCAGGATTCCTCTGTTTCTCACTTGGCTCCACCCTTCGCTTATTGGGGGCGACCGTGGCTCAGGGGATTGGGAAGCTCATCTTTAACCGGAAGGTTGCCGGTTCAATCCCTCTGCTCTCTTTGTCCTGTTCGTCGTGTACTTGAGCAAGACACTTTACCCTACCGCCTACTGGTGTTGGCCAGAGGGGCCGATGGCGCGATATGGCAGCCTCGCTTCTGTCAGTCTGCTCCAGGGCAGCTGTGGCTACAACTGTGGTTTGGCTCCACCAGTGTGTAAATGTGAGAGTGAATGAATAGTGGAATTGTAAAGCACTTTGGGTGCCTAGGAAAGCGCTATATAAATGCAATCCATTATTATTGTTATTATTAACCAACAGGTGGCGCTGCAGTGTTTCCATCTGTGCTTTTTAGGGCTCATCAGAAGTACTGAAACACAAAAAAACACAAGAGGTCACGTCAGGCAACCACAGCCAGTTACAGTAGATCAAACTCTCATATTTGAGGGTGTGTCCCTGAGGAATGTTCATATTATCGCTTGAAAACAAATAAATTATCAAAATACTTTATACAATCATTTATACAAGCAACTACCTCAACATTTTTTAAGCTGAATACTTTTATTTCCACGTGTGGTGTCTTCATCAGTGACAACATCAGTAATAATTACTGAACCAATCGAAATAAAGCGTGGGTTACATGAGGGATCCGCCGCCATCCATGCCGACTAACACGCTCAGCTCAGAGGTTCAACAGCTGACGGGTGATGTTACAGTGACAACATCCATATTTGGAGATGTTTGTTAATATTGCTTGAAAATAATTAAATTGATTAAACAATGATCAGAACTGTTTATAGTTATTGTTGTTATATTTGCTACAATAGGTTGTGTTGTAGTTACAGGACAGTCGGGATCATTACATGTAATTTCCGTTTGTGATATCTTTATCATGACCTCAACAGTAATCACTACGATGTAAAGAAGTAAAGGTCACGTGAGGCCGTCTGTGCTCAGTGGAGACCTCCTGTCTTCCACGCCATCATTTCTGGCTGTCAGCGTCAGCGCTGCAGGAGGAGGAGGGAGACCTCGGCGTGTAATGTTGATATTTCACAAACAAAATGATGTTTTCACATTGTGAGAGATGGCTGGTTCCAGTCACTGCTCCCCCCTCATGCCTGACTGTGGATATTAATGCGCTCCAGTAACTGTTAATTTCACTTTGGAGAAGTGATTTATGGGTAGATGGCGAGCAGCGGCAGAATCTAATTGAGATCAGAATGGCTGTTTCTCACAGAGCTGCGCCTGCACCTTCCAGATGGGGCGCCGTGATTAATGCATAATGAGCAAATAATCCATGAAATTAATAAAAAACTATTCTTCAGCTCTTCATGGAGAGGAGAATAAATACAAATAGGAATCAAAGTGTTTGTGTCATTTCTCTCTCCTCGGCACACTTGAAGGGAGAGCAGCACAATCAATGGAGAGGAGCAACGTAATCAATCTGAGATCGGACTGTGTGTCTGTACGAAACAATAAGGAGAGAGGAGGAGGAGGAGGTTTCTGCACCATTAAGGTCTTCATCCGACTGTCTGCAGCCCTCACAGCGTATGACAGGAAGGGGCAGGAATCTGAACAGGAAGCAGGTTTAAAAGGCTCTCGGATCAATAACGGGGGGACATCAGCTCAGCCTGGACTCTGCTGTTCCCCCGCCTGAGGAAACCTGCCGCTGATGACCGTTTTTGTCATTAACCAATGAATCACTCTGTCCATAAAACAGCAGAAAATCAGGGTTTGTGCAGAGTTCACCTACATAAAACTACATAAAATAGAAATATACCTGCCGTATGTTTAGAGTAAACACAGAAGCCAACGACTATTAAATATTTAATATTTGGTATTGTCCGCGGCATGCAGGACCAGAGCCTCTGGACTGAGAACAATATCTGGACCTCGAATAGTTTGGGATTTTTTCATGATCACATCAAGATGATTTTTCACAGTTTTTCCTGATTTCAGTGTGTCATTGAAGTGTGTTTATAAAAATGTGACACCAAACGTTCAGTTTCACAGATTCTTTCCACAGATTCCTGGATTCAGATCACACAGCGGCTTATTTTCACGCAAATCTGCCTGAACTTTTAAAGTATTCCAGCTAATGAACAGCCAAACACTCACATGACTTCAAAGGTAGTAAACCCGGACCCAGGTAAAATGGCTGACAGGGTGGAGCATCCTCCTGAAACACAGTCTTAATGATTACGAGGTGTTTAATGTCTACAGACAGCCCACAGTCACACACAACAAAATACATGACCAGCCTTTCTGTATATGGCGTAAAAGATGACTTTAGGTTCTGTAAAAGAGTAAAAATTCCTCTGTGGAGCATCCCTCTCTCTGGATGGGATCCCAATTTATTCTTCTCAGTGATCCTTTCATTTCTATGTCCCAAGGACATCAGAGCGACTGTATCTACCATCTGTGGATAACCAACCTGCACATCGCTCAGCTGACCCGGGTCCCAGTCCTCAGGCTCAGCTGGAGAGGCTGGTCAGTGTAAGAGGGAGGCAGGAATACACCAACCTTGAATTCGTGTGATTGTGTTGGACTTGAAGCAGATAAATCCCAAACTTCACTTTCCATTCCGAAGTCCCTAACAAGAAACCAGACTGGGCCTATGAAAAAGGCAAACCCCAAACTCCAACATTCAGGAGCTGTGGGAAATATTTTTAATTTTGCTAAAAAAAAGAGAAACAGAGTCATCGGTTAATTTTCTTTTAATCAACTTCCTCGTGCTTGTTTGTCTTCCAGTTGGAGGAATAAGTGAAGTAAATGAACTGAATGATGAAAAGTGCCTTCATACATGCTCTAACTTTGCATACAAATAATTTGCAGCGAGAAGCAGAAAACGCTCCACCTGAAACTAGCTCCATAATTAATTTTCTCATCTTCCGGCCAGTCTGTGAGGATTTATATCCCTGAACGAAGCTCTTGGTTTTGAACTCGGACATAAAAAAGATGTCAGCATGACTCTGAGATTTTAGTTTTTCCCTTTCCTGACGTTTATTGGACAACATGATTGAGCGGCAGAATAGAAACTGCTCCCTTTAAGCATGTGAAACTGCTCGGAACCCCTCGATCAGCAATAAATGGATAAACGTGATTTAGAGTCATCATTAGAATATCTCAGAGCTGGACGTTAGCCATCTAAGTGTGCTCGAGAAGACGGATACAGCGAGAAAAGGGAAGATGGTGAAAGAAGTGGCCCGTTTATCGATTGACAAAACTATTGAGCTTAAAACAGCAGCTGCTTCTCCGTCAGAAAGGATCCATAACACTAAATGCTGACACCTTTCTGCAGAATATCCTCCATTGATTTTTACATAAGAATCCATCTTTCTGCATTAGAACACAGCGCGGTGCTCGTTCAGAACAAAGACCAATCAGGCGCATTTATCATTATCTGATTTATGGTCATCATCGAGCCGCGGCCTGTCAGACGTGTCTGTGGGGTTAAAGTGCCTCTCTGGTAATGAACTATGTCTTTAATCCTGAGCTGGTGGAGGGGCGGGTATTACATCACTGTATTTATTTGCCCAGCAGGACTCCCCCCGGCTCATGTGACCTGCTCACGCTTCACATAAGCTGAAACTGGCTCAAAGTCATGTGACAAGTGTAGCTCAGGGCAGTCAGCCTCAGCTTCACCCGCTGTGTGGAAACATGGTTCATATGCAGTGATGGGAATAACGGCGTTACAAGTAACGGCGTTACTAACGGCGTTACTTTTTTCAGTAATGAGTAATCTAACTAATTACTATTCCTATCGTTACAACGGCGTTACAGTTACTAACAAGGAAACGCGGTCCGTTACTATTTTTCAACAAACAGACGGTTGAAGCTGTGTTCAGCTTACCATCTTATATCAGTTGCACGGAAGTAGCTGTAAGTAATCTGGACGCTACAGCTTTAAGCAGCTGCGCGCTCCCGCGGACGGTAATCACGATCACTGTCTAGCACAACACCTGGAGCTAAGGAGGCAAAACAATCGCATGAGTGCTGCTGTTTGACTGAGGAAGAATAAAGTAGTCGTGGTAAGCCAATCACATGACCACTTAAAGACAAAGCAACAAGGTGCCAGTTTTTAAATTGTGTTGATAGGCCACGTAAAACCAGAGTCATGATAAACAATATATACTATTTTCCTCAATAGTTTCGCCACGTTAGCGCTAGCAAGCACTCTCTGCTTATGAGCAAAAAAACAAAACAAAAAAAAGTTTTAGGAGTGAGGGCGAGAGAGAGAGAGAGAGAGAAAGAGAGAGGGAGAGAGAGAAAGAGAGAGAGAAAGAGAAAGAGAGAGAGCAGAAAAAGAGAGAGAGCGAGTTTTGAGATGTGAGAGATTTGTGACGTTTATGGTGTTTGGAGTGTGTAGTTAATGTGTTGTCTTGTGTAGTTAGTGTGTAGTGTTGTGGATAGTTTTGTGTTGTGTGTCAGACCAATGAGGCGACTGCTGTCTCTAGGTAGAAACAGGAGTGATACACCTGCTGCTGTCAGACCTGCAGGTATCAGGCTGTGATGTTCTCCTTTATAGTGGACAGAAATGATTTTTTTGGAGTGGCACAAATAATTTGTGTGGCATCTTATTGAAGAACAGCTGATTGTTCTTTAAATAGTTTGAAATGGTTATTTAAAAAAAGGGTAAAAGGTAAATGGATGCAAATAACTTTGTTGTTTGCAAAACTTGTGCATAGGATTTTAAAACTGACAATTAATATTTGCATTTGAAGTTATGAAATATGATTCATTAAACATGTTTATGGTTGTTACAGTAAAAATATAACTTTTTCTACTCTGATTTTTATGTTTTTTGTCTGATTTTAGATCAATTCTGGTTATACAGTATGACAAAATGAGAACATAACTGTAAATTCAGGCACGTGAGGTTGCGCTAAAAAGAATGATACCAAACAAGGCAAAGTAAATAGTTTTTAAAGGTAAAATGTGGAGAGAAAATCAAGAGTAGTAAAAAAATGGCCAATTATACCCTGGACCCCAGAGGGTTAAATGTTCTTTGTTTTTTTTTTTAAGTAACGCAATAGTTACTTTTCCAAGTAATTAATTACTTTTAGAATATTGTAACTCAGTTACTAACTCAGTTACTTTTTTGAAGAACTAACTAGTAACTATAATTGAATTACTATTTCAAAGTAACTTGCCCAACACTGTTCATATGCCACTAAATTAAAACTAAATCCACTTCTTTGGTGCTCCTAATGGTGTTTCAGGGAAAGCAGTGAGAAATGTCTTGCAGTCTCATAAACCTTGCTCTCATTCTCTGTCCCTCCTTTCATTTATCACAATATCAGTACATATTGCAGAAACATATCTGCAAATATTTGATTTATTTAGAGTTAAACATTAAAAGGCTGCAGATTCTTGTGCAGGTGAACAATACTTTTCTAAAGTATCTGAATATGTGACATGGTGTCAGCATCATAAAAATACTAAAGATAACCTTCAGTCTCACACAGAGAAAATGTGTTGTAGTTTAATGAGCACCAGAAATAATGTATATATTAATAATAAACTCCAATGGTGGATTTTTATGTTAAAGAACATGAGTCCACATGTATAATGAGTCTCTAAAGGTCTGACCTGAAGCATTTTACATCCAAAACAGAGTTTGTCTGGATGCAGTAATCATCCGAGATCACTATGAGTGTATCCTCACATGCCTGGGTGTTCCACAGGGCTCTGTTATCGAGCCTTTACTTTTTATCCATGTTCAAATTATATTTGTGGTGACACAGGTGGCTGTAGCTGCTAGCGCTCTGCTACCTTCACCTGAATTGGACCTCTGGACTCTGTTTGTGCTGTTGGAGCCGTATTAATGACAGCAACTGACCAACAATATGGCTGCTGTGAGGTTACTGTACTAAGAGTTTTGGTGCACAATGAAATTCTAGGATTTTGATTGGATGTTCCTGTTAAACTTTCTGTCATCCAGGGCAGAAACTAACAGCTGTTTAAATCTCTCAGAGTCCCCAGTGATCTCTATCCTTAGTCTGGTGCTCCCTTCCTCTGAAGCCTTGATTTGAAATAATTCCTATTTATCCACAAAGACATGCTGCATGTAGTCCAGGCCTTGAGTTCTTAATTCTCCTTAACTGTGCCTTTTGGTTTTTTCCAACTAGCACATGATTTTAAATACATAAAGAATCAGTATCTATAAGTATCTATAAGTTACTTGTACCTGTACCAAACAGCACCTGTATCTTTTACAGAAACAAAGATTCTGGCTCTGAATATCACAGGATTTATTAGGTTATTGTACAGCCAAACAGCACTACAGCAGTGAAACACTCTATGTCACTGTGCACTCTGCTCCATCAGCTGTGACAGGTTTAATACATGTCATGGTTCATCTCATTCATCTATAACGCTGCACTGCTGAGGCTTCAGCTCCCCCACGTCTGTCCTCTCATTTAAATGCAGGAAATATTTAAAATGTGAAATTCCACTTGGAACAAATCAGGTTCTACACACCCTTCAAACAGAATTGAAGCCATTTTTTCCAACTTTCAGCTGCTCTCTTTGACACGAGGTCACCACAGCAGGTGGAGTTTTTATTCTGGATGTTCTTCCTGAAGGAACCTTAAAGGGATTAGTGTCTCTTCCTGGGACTGACTCACCACTGCAGCATGAAGCAGAATGAAATCCAAACTGTCCTCAAACTAAAGCTCTTGACTCCTTCGCTGAGCTCTTAAAGCTTCATGAATCGATGTTTTTGTTCTTATGAATGTTTCTTATTTTCAGGTCACTCATCTCACTGAGATGGACTGAATAAGTTTAGTTTTTGGGTTTCGACTGATATAAAACAAGAGGAGTCCATTTCCTTCACAGCATCTGTGGAAAAACAAATGAGCAGTCCATAAAAGTCATGGACAGGAGACAGAGTCATGCCTCTTTATAGAAGGAATGAATGGTAGGAAGCTCATCAGCGATGTATAAATATGCTCATATTCTTCAATAAATGGATCTAGTCCACTCAGAGTCCTGCAGGCCCCCCTCTTGAAGCTGGGCCTGGGATGAAATGAAGTCCCACGGGAGGGCGGTGATTTCAATTTACTTAGAGAGCGTCTGGGCACTTCTCTCTCAATAAATACCTGCGGATTGGATTGGACACACTTAGAGTCATTGGCTGTAAATGAGAGACTCTGTGAGGTCACCAGACTTTATAGAGCCACTATAATCGGTGGGGAACACGTGAAGAGCGGCACTCAGCTTCAGCATTTCCACCATACTAAATTATTCAGGCCGGACGACGGCTCAGGAATCACTGGAAGAAGAGCGAGCATCAGCACGCCGGTGTGCACCAGAAACATCTCCTTACATCCATGTCTTCTGTTTGTGCTCACAGAGGGCTTCGAACCATTGATCATTTCCTAAAGAGGCTTTCTAAGTGAAATATTTTCCACTTCTGTGCAGTTTTTATGAGACTCACATGAACAAAAACAAAGAAACGACAAAAAATGACTTTAGCCCTTTAACACCTGAACCATGAAATAACTGCCACAAATCTTTAATTTTTTGATAATGGAGTGTTTGTTGAACCTTGAGACAAAATATACAAAAAGTATATCAAATTTTAATCTGCATATTGGGGTTTTAATTTGAATCACATTTGCTACATAGGCAATATTTTGGCAATTTAATCTTTAAAAAACATGTGTCACGCAATTTATATCATCTTTTGAGGGTAAAAAAATTCACGCTGATGAAACTCACAAAAACACACGTATCAAATATGATGCGCTTGGCTTTAAAGGGTTCCTGAGTCTTGAACACTCATCTCTTTGTTGCTCACAGCTTAAAACGCTGCTGCACGTGTTTTAGTGAGTATTAGAAAGCATGAACTCATTAGTGGGGTTTTAGCAGGTTTCGTACTGAGTTTAAGATTCTTTTACTGACTTTTAAAGTTTTGTATGGAATTGATGTGCAGCTATTTAACCAAGCTGCTAACCAAGCTGCTAGGCTTATGTGACCTCAAAACAGCAGAGGTCTTGATTTAAGTATAGAGGGCACCGGGTTTTCACTATTGCAGCTCCTGGCCTGGAATAACCTGCCACTCCATATTTTTTTAGTGAATTTTTTTTAGCTTGTTTTTAGTCGACTTTACTGTATTTATTTTATTAATTTACTGTTTACCTTCTTTTGTTTTTTTAAACTAACTTTGCTCTTATTAAAAATTGCCATAAAAATAAAATTAACAATGACATATTTCCAAGTTTCAGAAGTTCTAGTTTATCAGTCTCATTGTTGCTGTCCAGCAGGGGGCGACTCCTCTGAAGCCTGATTAGATAAAAGTCTGTGAGAAAAGTCCTGTTCGGCTGATCTGAGCTCAATAAACTGAGTTTATGTCACTGTTTTCAGGCCCAACTGAATAAAACATGAAGTTTATTTTGGACTCCCTGTGAGTGTTCGATGACGTCTGATTAAAATATCAAACACTGTAATGGTAAAAACCCATCCTGCAGTTCTGGGCAGAAGCTAAACTAGCTCCTCTGGTCACGGGGAGATAACCAGCTGATAACATAAATAAATAAAACGAGCAGGATGTGTTTTTCTGCTTCACTTTAATAAATCATAAAATGGTTCATATTAACAGTTTCACTCTTTGCTGTGTTTCGGGTCTGAGGTGTGTTTGGACTCGTGGGCTGACCCCGACACCCCGACACTGACTCCTATTGTCTCTTTGTTCTTTTGACCCCCCTCAGCTCCTCCCTCCGCCCTCTGACCCCCCCACAGGGGCCCCTTTGTAATCCCATAAAGTGGAAAAAATCCTCATTTGTAACAATTTGTCTCCCAGCAGGGTGTGGTGTTAAAGCGTGCCTTTAACCAACAGTTACCCATCATGCACCACTCCTACCACTACAGCTGCAGCTCTTTGGGCTCCTGAACCACAAAGAGACGGGTGAAGCTCCCCACCCCACGCACCCACTGCTGTTACCTCTTTATAGAATTAAAATAGACTTTTTATGAAGTTTACCTTTCGTACACGTCTTTGCAGGAAACCTCCTTACCTTGGCGCATGTGATTAGAGGATCACCAGGGGGTCCTTTGTCCCTCCTTGGGGGGATACTCCCACTGGGTTTAAATCTGGGACTCTCGGCCATTTGACCTTAGAACTGAAGAAGCTTCTCGGATGAGAGGTGAAACATCTTCAAGCAACTTAAAGAAGTCCAGACGCTTTTCTTTGCAAACTCCTTTGCCTCCTTACAGAGAGTCTGTCTCTGCTCACCATTTCAGTGATGAAGGCTAAAAATATTATATTTTATATTCTGGACATTTATACTGTTTAAAGGATCACATCTAACAAATGTATTATATTACTTGTGTAATCACAATTAAGAAAAAGTAAATGTTATTGTTTATTGAGCTAACACCAAAGAAATAATACTAATACTACTACTATTAATAATAACAATAATAATAATTTTATTTATGAAGCATTTGTCCTCCTCTGACAGGGTGAGCATGAAGGCAGCGAGACGTAAAGATGATTTGAGCTTCAGATCGCGGCAGCACAGACGAGCCTGTCGGTGCTGCTCTGCTGCTCTGAACTCAGAGCAGAAAAAAAAGGTTAAAAGTCACAAAGAATAAAGACGGATATATCAAGTGCACGGGGCAGGACTGCATTTGGAGGATTAGAAATTGGATTAGGGCATCATCTTAAGGACAGATGAGGAATTTATAATTTAATGATAAACAAATTCTAATGATAATGGCCCAGATGGAGATTCTTAAAGGAAACCATCATAGAATTAAATACTTAAAGATCGATCCATTTTCCTTTCAGAGGAGCCGCCATCAAACGGGGTTAACCTCCACACACACGCACACACACACACACACACGCACACACACACACACACACACAGTAACAGGTCTGTAGAGCTGCAGCTGAATTACAATCACATCTCTCTCCTGTTTAGAAATCCTGAGTTTCTTTTTAAAACCTGCGCTGAGCACGACGGTATGACTGCACTCACAGGCCATGGTTTCGGTTTATTATCATACATATTTGATTTTTTCAGTCTTGCAAACCAGGTGACCCAATTCTGAATACCTCTACTAACTGTTTACATATTAGAGGGTGATTTATCTGGTCTTTTTGCCCCAAAGACTCACTACAGAAACAAAATGTGGATTGATTCGCTGACAAAAATGGGTCCAACATATTTATTTTAATGACATACATGATCAGGCATTTCAATTAGTTTCAGTTTGGAAAAGCAGGTTTGAAGGCAGTAAATGTGTGAAACGTTAAAGCTCCTTTTAGATCCAAAAACACTCTACATCAGTGCCGTGATTTTTACAGAGAGCCTCCCCGCTCACTCTGAGTTTTTTTGCTATCTGTGGAAGGCTCTCAGTCTGCTGTTTACCTCAGCTGTCAATGCTGAGTGAAAAGCAGCCACGTCTGTTTGCGCTGGAGGAGGCTGTAAAAGTTGTGAAAGGAGTCAGATATGAGTCAGTGGGTCAGTGAAGCTCACTTCTCAGCCATACTGAGGAGAGCTGTTATAGGCTGAACTTTTCTGTTGGTAAGTATTACTGTTAGCGCCTGTTAGCCTCTGTTAGCTGCTGTTAGCTGGCGTTAATGAAACTTTCTTTGGAGTGGATCTTACATTGTTGGACTCGACCACTTTGTGAATAAACAGAATGTAATCAAACGGTATCAGAGGGAAAGTGTGATTTTTAAGACACGCGAGCCTAATGTTAGCTGGCATAATGTTAGATTATAACCAGCTGTTGTTGTTGTTTAGCCAGCAGACGTCAGCTGTATGGACACAGGAGGGTAATGTCCAATCTGCTGACAGCAAGTACTTGTGAAAACATGATATGTTTATGGGCTTGTTTATGTTTTCATGTATTACAGCCCTGACTTCAGTCCATGAGATGAGGCTTGAGGTGAGGAAGAAGAGGATGACATGTTATTGCGATGCTGATGACATTGTCTCCTTGCTTCATATTTTTGCTCCTTTGGTGGAGGAGCTCAGATGGTAAAACACAGATCATTCATATCTTGAATTTAATTGTCCCTCCATGCCAAGGAAATGCCTACGACCTCTCTTGTCCGCCACTTTTACAGTATTAAATATGTGGCTGGTCTCATGGCAGCTTCCACAGCTTCTCCTATATATTTTTAATGGCTTCATTCTAAGTTTATGAGAATGCATCAGTTTGTTGGAAGATGTAATTACACACTAATCAGTGTATATTATGAGTGCAACATTCTTTTTTCTTTTAAATAATCTAAAAAAAATGAACAACTGTATCTTTACAGTTTTATTCAAAGATAGCTGAAACAAGTTAAATTCATCAGGATGGTGTTCACTGAGGTCCAGCAAACGCTTTCGAGATGGGCCAACAAACACCGGAGTCTTCTCTCACAGGGGGAAATGTTGCTGTTAAAACACCAGCTGATCAGAGTCTCTGATATAAAAGCCAAAAACTGTTTATGAAGATACGAAACTCCAAATAATGTTTCACCGAGGCAGCAGTCAGAAATGATTAGAAGGACAAAACAAACCAAAAAGAAGAGGACGTGCAAAGAAGAATCTTTGTATGTTTAATAAACAGTGAACCCATAGATTTTAGTGATGCAGGTAAAGTGTTCCAGAGAGAAAAATTTTAACGTTTTGCATAATGTGAATGAATCTTTGTGGAAAATGTATCTACAATGTATCTACATGTAAACAGAAATTCACATTAACATGGACAGAAGTTTGTGTTTAATGAAAAGAGTGTAGCTCGCTGTTCTGTGAGGAACCGCCGGCCGGACACGGACAGACTCTTCTCTGAGCTGCTGTTACCGGGCAGACTTATTGAGCGTGTTTCCACACGTGTACGTGTTTCTGTCTCTGTGTTTATTGACCCTGAAGAATATTTTTTAGTGTAAGCAAGTGGCTGAAGAGAGAAGAGAGTTGGGTGGCACAGTGGTGACAGTAAGAAGGGTCTGGGGTTAAATCTCCTGAGTCTCCTCTGACGAGGAGGCGAGGGGGAGATGTTTTCAGTGAAAGTTAGACGTCCAGAGACTCTCAGCGCTCTTTTAGAAATCTAAGCTCAGTGAGTCTTTTGAGTCAATTATCAGAAAACGTTAGATAAGAGCCAGAATTCAAACTCCTCAAACTGATCTGATGTCTAATACGTTCAGCTGTATTGGTGTGAGTGCAGAAACTTTATTCTGATTCATAACCATTTCATCTTTTTAGCATTTTTCTATTGTATTTGTTACTTATGAAGGAGCGCATGAAGGAGCGTTTCCGCAGGTCCTTCCTCCCTGCAGCTGTCAGACCGTACAATCAGAACTGCTCCCAACAATCATAGATGTTTACATCTGCGCTGTAACTGCAATAAGTTAATCAACCGATTTGCACTACAACCTGGTTTGCCTCTTATCTGTAGTTATTTTTATTTAATTTAATAACTGTACAGTACTCTCTGTATATAGTAACCATTGTCCTTAATGTAAATATGTAAGAAAAATTGTGTATGTTTCTGTTCTGTGTCCTGTGTACTGTTTGTTTGTATATGTGTCTTTTTGGCTGCTGTTACAACCAAATTTCCCCTTGTGGGACAATTAAAGGATTATTCTATTCTATTCTATTCTACTTAAATTGTGGCTTTTCAGGGGCTCTAGTGTCGAATAACAGAATTCCCAGAATTGTGTGTGTGTGTGTGTGTGTGTGTGAGAGAGAGAGAGAGAGAGAGAGAGAAGGTTTGTTCAGTTGTATATTTCCTAAATAAAGTCCGGCTTCTCCTTAATGAAGCCGAGCAGGAAGTACTTCCTCACACAGACGGAGGAGCACAGCGTACTCCTGGCGCTGCTCCTAATCGCTCCATGGGAGAACTTGTCAGTAACGGCGCTTGGAGCGTTTACCTCATCGTGTGTGAGCGGAATTGGGATGTTGGGAGGCCTTGTTGCAGTCAGCAGGTTGTGATCCGCATGCTTGTGAGAGCTGAGCTGCTGCTTTTTCCGACTCTGGAGGCGACGGGGTTAACCGAGGAGCTCGGGGTGACATAACTAAAGAGGCATTAACGCCCAGTTGTGACATCACTAAACAAACGCGGGGCCTTGGCGAGCATGGGAAAACAGCATTATGGTGCTGCGGTGAATTGAAGTGAGAAAACAAGGAGCACAATCCGAGCCTTGTGCTGAGCGGCCCGTCCCGGCCTCCATCTGCACCGAGCTGACAACTTTCTGTCATGTCGACTAACTTTCCCAGGCAGGACCTGCCTCGTGAAAGGACTGAGCTCATAAATCAGAGTGCCGGGGTCGTGTTGACTCTGCTCCTGTGTGCTCTCAGCCGGACGTCCAGCTTTCTGCAGAGTGAGGAAACCAGCACGCCATCGATCAGCCCAAAGATCCTCCAGACGGTCCGAACCGGAGCCCGAGGAGAGAATCACAATAAGTGTTCATCAAAAACGATGACACAGCTCGAGCTGCTCGACTGTTTCATGGGAAAAGCACTTAAAATAAGAACCGTGACTCATTTATAATCTCACAGAGCAGATTTCAGTTTGGGAAAAACGTCCACAAGAACCAAATGAGGATTCATATGACTGTTTCTGCAGATTTACATGCAGGGGAAAGGAGCCTCGTGCTGTTTCTCCTCTGCAAATATTTGATTTGCAAAGTACTTTGTGACAATAAATACTGCAGTAATGAACATGAGCTGCCTCCCCAGTGAGTCCCCCATCCCTAAAAATAACTATTGAGCTGGTGCCACGTTCAGTATTGGGAGAGTTACTCTGTATTAACTGTGTTTCTGTAAGGTGTTCCCATTAATCTGCTCCAGTGCTCGACGTTCATGTTAAACATGAGCAGAGTTTCTAATAATGAGCTCAGTGTGAACAGTAACCCCTGTGAGCCCAGACTCAGTGTGCTCAGTTTATCACAGTTTTTTCTACTCTTGGCTCTGTATGATGTCATAGGAGGGGATATCCTTTATATAGTTATCTCAGGCACAGAAGCCCCACCCCTTCTGTTTATGAGGGGAGGTAGTCAGACAGAGGAGGGAGTGAGGGGCTTTAAAGTGTGACTCCAGTGAGATCCACTGTAATGGTTTGCGTCAGTCCCGTTAGATGTGCCTCAGTCTCCAGCTCTGTGAGAGCCCGCTGATGAGAGAGCGCTCACAGCAGTTAAATGATTTGTAAGGCGTCTCATTCGTCGCTCTGTGAGGGCTGCAATGATTACGTTCATCCATTAAAAGTTGACGCTTTGCTGCACAGAAGCCCTGCCATTAACGCAGCAGGTTTGAAGGAAGCCATCGATGTCCTTGTGTATTGATGGAAGTGTCCACGATGCTGTGAGCTCGGCGTCAGCCCAGACTCACTCTTTCAGGCCAAGGCGGGAGCGTGAACTCCAGCCAGCCTCGTCTCCCCCGGCGCTAATATCCAAAATGCTTCTTATGACCTACTTATGAAGTCAGCCGCAGAGAGACTATTGATCCGAACGCCAAATCATCGGATGTGTCTGCGCCGAACCCCAGGGCCGAGAGATGAGGAGCAGCTTAAGTGCATGGGGGTCTGAACCTTCTCTTACTTTCCTTATGCCCAGACGCTCCCCTGGATCAAAGATCAGAGGTCATTAACCCGGCCAAGGTCACCCCACAGGGTTAATTCAATTTCTAGAGAACGCAGCTTCTTCCCCAAAAACAGGAAATCCTTTTAAACTGAGGCTGATTTTGAGCGGCGGCGAGGGAGGAAGCTAATCAAATGAGCGTCTGATTTAACTGCCAAAGTATTTTCCTCTGCGTATTTAATCAATACTTAAGACTCATAATAGCCCCGGTCAGCGGCGGAGGGATTTCCATAATCGATGAGAAGAGGTTCTCAAGTTCAGCGGGTTATTGTGCTCTCCCTCCCTCCTCATTTTTCATAGAGTTATTTATTGTCAGGGTGTCTGTCAGAGCCGAGAAATAGTGCCGCAGCTTGCTATCGTTTCCCGACCGAAGCTGAAGGTGAAGCCGCTGTGGACCCACCGTGTGAGGACACCCAGACATCCAAAAATCCTGCAGTAGCTCTCAATAAATCATCTTTGTTTAACTTTTAGTTCATAATAATCACATATTTGAGGCTTTAGATGTGCAGCATTCCCACTGTTGCTGTTTTATTAAATTAAAGATAAATTAAACATAAATAATTTAACTCCCTGCTTGACTCTTATATGAAAAGATGAAACTAGCTTCCATCATGGGCTTAAAAAAATGCGGTTCCTCTAATGCCCAGCAGGGGCTCCAGCAGTGAGTAAGCCCCCATAGACTTCCATGTTAAGACTTTACAGCAGAAACAAACATGTTCACCGCCTGATACACAAACTGCTCTGTTCTCTATGGATAATTCTCCCTGTCTTATGAAATTCATAGCAGTTTTTTGATACCCTCCTTAGTTTACATTGAATTGTGATATACTTCAGTTTTAGTAAAGCATCAGGATATAGTAGGGTTTCTACCTAGTAAAACACCTTGAGATGACTGTTGCTGTGATTTTGTGCTTTACAAATAAAGTGAAATTGAACTAAATAAAATTGACATAGTGTGAAAATACTAAAGTTTAACACAAAGAAAATGTGTTGTGGTGCAATCAGCATCAGACCTACTGTATATAATATTAATATAATGAGTAAAATAATAGAGCAGTGAAAATAGTGGAACGGTTTGTATCAAGTAACATGAGTACAAACTAGAGATGGACCGATCCGATATTAAGTATCCGTATCGGTCCGATACTGACGTAAATTACTGGATCGGATATCGGAGGGAAATAAAAAATGTAATCCGATCCATTAAATATCAAAAAAGCACCTCACAAAACTTGCGACACGCCTTAACTCGGCTCATAACCGTAGCACATCGGAGCAGTATGTGTCACGTGATAGAGCAGCTGTGTGTATTTGTAGCCTCCATAGCAATCCAGCAATTCATCTCTGAGGAAGTTATCCCAGAGAGAAGTAAAGCAAGTGTGTAAGTTCATCTCTGAATGTTTGTAAAGCGTTCCCGCGTTAAGCTTAACAACCGATATATGGAGCGACTGCCTCTTCTCTATCCCTCCCTCTCTTGTTGCTACTTCAGTCATGAAACTGATCAATGATCAGCTGATCGGCTTTTCTGTCAAGTCCGTCTCTCTTCTTTGTTTTTGGCCCACTTCGCGCCAGAAAGAGGAAACCAGCGGCTGAACAACAGCAGCACGTTTAACCTTGATAAGCTGTTGTTAGAATTTATTTAATATTACTTTCTACACCAGGATCCTTTTCTACGTAGCTGACGGCTGGTAACTCTGCAGGGGCGGATCTAGCAAAATTTAGCCAGGGGGGCCGATAGGGCATGAACAGGGAAAAGGGGGCACAAAGACATACTTTTCTTTCTTATTCTCATTTAAAATGTCTAGCGTTTAATAAATAATTATCCGAATCTTACACCCAAAGTTTTAATCTGATGTAAAATGTATAGAAGTCCATTACTGTGTATAGTAACTATTAAGTCTAATATACCCTAGTAAGCTATAGTACTTTTTCCTTTGGGAAGGTACCATCTGTGCAGTCTGCAATTCTGTTGAAGAAAGATGTTGAATCTATTTAATTATTCTTGAAAAATAATTGATTTCTGTGCATTTTTTTTCACACTGCATCAAATTAAAGTTGATTATGTCGATTAAGCATCATGAGGTGGAGGGTGGGTGGTTCCCTATTTTTTTTTTTTTTTTTTTTTTTGCTGGGAGTTTTAGAACCCTATTAGTTAGGTTGCTTACCTTTAAAATACCAGAATAGGGAGGATGGAGTAGGTTTAAGTTTATTAGATTGATCAGTGTTGCTGAACTATGAAATATTTTGGGTGCAGTGTATTTTTTGCATACAGGTATAACAGAATAGCTTTAGTGTTTTTTTTTTTTAACTTGAGTATGAACTTATACAAAAAGCAGCAAGATATTAACAAAACAGTTTTATTGATTAAAAAACACACAATATCGGATTCATATCGGTATCGGCAGATATCCAAATTTATGATATCGGTATCAGTATCAGACATAAAAAAGTGGTATCGTGCCATCTCTAGTACAAACCAGAATCTTCACTAAAATTAAATCACCACCAAAGCCAAAGTGACTGCCCCAAACATGGTTTCTTCTTCTGGCCATGCTCCAAATAAATTTCATTATATTTCATTACAGTTTCTTTACACTTTTGTTAAAGAAAACCAGCAAATCTTCACACCTGAGATACTGGAAGAAGCAAAAGTTCATCAAACTGATTGAAGCTACCTCACAGACTTATAAATCACAGATCCTGCAGTCACAACTGGATTTAAATCTTAATTAAATCTTAATTCTCGGTCCATTCTTGAAAGATGAATATAATAAGCTGCTGGACTGTTAATAACAGAAACTCAACAAAATGTTTTCTGGAGGCCTCGCTCACACAGGAGCGTCCCCACAAGCTCGACTTCTTCACTTTCTTTCCATCCTTGACCCGTTTTGTGCTGAGCACAGCTCGCCGTGTGCCCGCTTTGGATTTTATTTCATTTTGTTTGATTTTTACGAGAGCTTGTAAAAGACATTTTGATACCCCGAGCTGTTAAAGTGTAAAGAGCTTCCAGAAAAACAGGCCGTCACCGGCCTGCCAATAAAAAATGAAAACCCATTTAAGCCAATGGAGGTGCAGCAGCGTGCCGGCGGTCAGTCAATAAACCAAACAACGGGCTGGGTGGGTCGGATCCGCCTGAGCAAGCGTCCGGGGGAGAAGACAAGGTCACTGAAGGAACCGGACGAAAGCTTCGACACACAAACAACAACAAATCTAAATATCAATACGACCATGCACACTCACAGTTACCTGCCCAGGTGACAGCTTTGACCTCGGAATCGACTCAAAGCAGCAGAGTCTCTGTAAATTCACACAAATGAAGAAGAAGAATCACTGAGAGCTGAGACAGTCTGCTTACAGAAACATGATAATCATCAGTGCAGCTGCACAGCTCTCCATGTAGGACGTTAATGACACTGGAGAATACACCTCACCGACAGGTGACGTGTATAAAAGAAACAGTCATGATAAGCAGTGTATACATGTGTCAAACGCCCTGTGATCGATAAATACAGAAAGTGAAGTTTGAGAGTTTCGAGAAGATCAGTTAAACATTTTCCTTCTAAGGACCGTCTCACTCTGTGAACTTTTGGGGACAGCTCGTTTCTCTGAGGTGGCTCACTATGGTCCTGTAGCAAGTACCTACAGGCCACGCCCACAAAAATACACAACTTAAAACCATGTTCAAGCATAGCAGGTGTGTTGGTGGGAACAACAGTCAGCGCCATGAGTTTGAGATCGTTCGGTTGATTTTGGCTGAAAGTTGCTTTCTGCTCCACTCTGTGTGCAGGAGGAGGTGCTAACACGCACACCTCTCACCTCTAAGCTTAACATCACAAACCCAAGTCTAAACCTAAGCCTAAGTCCTAACTAATATTTAAATGCAAGTCCTTCCATTGAGAAATAGGGTTTGTATCTGAATCATTAAAAGCAAGAAAACCTTTACAAAAACTTAAAAGAGCACAAAGCATCAATCTAAAACTGACTTCTAAGGTCATCGACTGAAAAATTTGAGGGAATCTGTTATTCTTTACACCATGATTTTCAGCACTTTTAACACTTTAAACCAAAGTCAACTCATTATTAACACAATACACCTTTAGGCTTTTCTGAACATGACTTCACTTCATGTTAGAGAAATACATCCAGCATGCGTCTGGTTATATTCTGTGTCAGATTTTTCTTCTTCCTGACAACAGAAGTCAGGAAGAAGTCATGAAGCTCATGACGATACATCAAACCAGCGACTGGAAGACAGCGACAGCGATGCGGCCAACAGAGAAACAGATGATATCTCCAGCATCATGATTTTATTATGGAAAGGAAAAATTTGAAGATATTTGTTTGGAATTTCTAACCCTCACACACCCAGAGTTTAAAGCTTATTTAAATTTAGTTCGGTGTGGTTTCTGTCCTGGTCAGGGAAGACCGGAGCCACTCTTAATCATTCAGAGGGTATGTGAGAGTCAGCTGGACAGGACCCAACCGTTCATGTAGCAGACTTGGAGAAGGTTGGTCATGAGTTTTTATGAACTTACTCTTAAGTTCTTTCTCCTGAACACTGAAAGGAAACAGTTGAAGTGGCTCTGGTATCTGACCAGCAGACGAAGACGAAGATCCAGAACATGCTGGAGAGATTACTTTTGCAGCTCTAAACCAAAGTCCAAGAATCAACAAAAATACTTTGAGTTTTTTATTTAGTAACACACATGTTTGTTGTGTCCATGTGACATCACTTTGCGGACAAATCAGAGACATGAGTGGCCCTTGAATGAAGCAAGAGCTGGATGCTTTTAGAAGTGTGGCCCCTGAAGACATGACGATGGTCGCAGTGTCTGAGTCTGCAAAGAAAAGATTCTCCTCTCCGACATCACTTCTTTATCTATGAAACGTAACGTGCCGCCGAGATGAGATAACACTTCCTGTGACTTCATTTTTCTTCGCCACGCATCATGTTAATGCGGTTCCCCTCAGACGCGCTCACTGAAAAGCTCGTTGATGGTCACATGTGTCAAACGCTCGCCACGGTGACTGAGAGCTCCTCTCTGTAATGGAGTGACGGACACCCCCACAAACACATTTGGGTAATGTGATGGGCGCTCCTGTTTATCATGTGATGCTTTCAGTGCAGGAGGAGGAGGAAGCACATTGTGTGCACAGTTCACTCGCTGCATTTGTCAAAACAGAGATGTGCGTAGAGGCTAATGGTCCCAGAGAAATTAATGAGTCCATAAAACAGAAAAATCTGGCGTCCACACAAGCATGGCGGATCCTCTGACTTTGATAAACCGTTAAATGACAGACAGTCATCAGAGCCTGAATCACCTCTTCATCGCTGCAAGGTGAGTCTGCAGCGACACGCCTCTGTGGCGGGAATTTAACCCGCCAAATTAAAGCACGAAGCTCTTCACAATAAAACAAACCAACAGACAACGTGACCATCCACGCATCTCACGTATTCATGACCTTCAAAGAACTTTATGTAAAAGTTGCACCATGTCAAATGACTTCAACACTTCTGCCCTGGAGGGTTACCCTGGGCCTGTGGTGGTCCCTGCCATGCCAATGAATATTTAATAAATGTATCCTACTGTAGGAGCTGAATGTGATTCTTGTTTATTGATCTTTGGTAAATATATTGCAGCTGTGGTTCTGCAGGTCAGTCTTTGAACAAGTGAATGTGGCTTATATAAAGTGTCAGGCTAGTTTTCATTTTCAAAGTTTTTCTTTTAATTTTTCTACTTTTCTCCAAGCGTTGTGGTTTAGTGTGTGAGCGTGTGCGGCTCCATGTTAAAATAAATAATTGTAAAGAATAAAAGCAGACCGCTTCAGGGGTGTAGCTAATGGACTGACAGCAAGTGTAAATCTGTGTGATTGTCGGGTAGAAAAAGTGCTTGTATGGGTGAATGAGGCATGTTGTATAAAGCACTGTGAGTGCTTGAGTAGAAGCACTACTTCTACTCAAGTAGAATTATAAGTAATTCTTATCAGCTAAAGCTGATAAGAATCAGCTTTAGCTTTAGTGCTAACGGAATGCGCCGGAAGAACACATCGCCACTTTTTTTGATGCTCTGAGGAAACGGGCCAATCACATTTAAGATAACATGGTTAACATTCAGACATCACAAAAGTGTTTCCAAAGCTGCCAGTGTCATACTCAAACTGCACTCATGTATTCACGGCATTAACTCGTGCACGTTTGGGCGTTTCACACCCGGAGTTTGTCCACTCTGCTCTGAATCAGCTGATGAGTTTGTAAATTTTGAGCTTTTTTTTTCTTTTCACGTAGAAAAAAATCAGCCTGCTGATTGGTCAGATGTGTCTGAGAGAAAAAAAAACAGGAAGCAGCAGACTAAACAACCTTAAAAGTTGCCTCAAACTTCACAGCAGGTTCAATATTACTGCCCACATCTGTTTGCAATAAAGAGAAAACTCATCTCATTTTTGGAGGTGTACACCAGCTACACACATCATCTACACCTTATCCCGTACTCACCTGCGGCTTTGATAAAAAAAAATCTTCCTTCCTCGGAGACATCATTAAAGCGTGACTCAGTAACACGGCATGTTCCTGCTGCACAAACAGCGTGTCTGCATTAACGAGCCCACAGCTCGTCACACGTCTGTTTATCACCGCATGAATCCATCTCCATTGTTTTAATTTCATTAAAGGCCCGATGCACTTTATTACCTTTTTAGTGTCTGCAGTATTTATGAGTGAGAAACACTGTGATGGTACTAATGCCAGCTGAGGAGCGGCTGGTGGTGGTGGGGGGGGTTATATCAGGGAGCCCCCTCCCAAATGAATGTATAATCAGGCTTTGATTCCCAGGCCTGCGTCAGGCAGCTCGGGCACCATCTATTACCGCGGTGCCATTTCCTAAGTGTTTGCTCCCCAGCCCGACCCTGCCACTTTATCTGTTGGTTTTTATTTTCAGAGTGCATGCTGTCCATATGTTACCCTAATAGTTGCAATAATTCTTGTGCAACAGGGCTCGTGTTTTATTAGTCCTGAGCAGGAAGAGAGCGGCGAGAATGCATTTTAATAAAAAGCCCTGTAGCAGCACACTAATGGGCTGACACAGGGGTATTTGCATAGAGATGAATTACGGCGGGCCGCCTTGACGTGACTTTTAAAATATGATTGAGGAGGTTATTATTGCTGCACTATGATACGTGTTAACAGGTTATTTTAGCGTGGCTAGTGCTAATAAAATTCCCAACAAAAGACTCGGGTGATGAGGGCAGGCTTTTTCATTGCCAGAGTCTACTGAAGGTGCTCATTTTGTCATTACTTAGCCCAGTCACCCCCCCCCAGTCCCACAGAGGGGAAATAACAGGCGGCGTTTCATCGTCGTCCATCCTTCAGGAAGGCCATGACCGACCACAGCCTCATAATTAATCACAATAGTTTGTCTCCATTTTATTCAGAAACAGTGAAAGGTTCAGTCTGCTTCAGGTCAGTATCAGATCCTCCACAGCCGCTTACCCCCCTCCCCCCATAAGATAAGGTTTCTCTGATTGGACGAATGAATGTAAATGTAAACAGTGAAGGTCACAGACGAGACCGGTGAAGGCTTAACAGACAACACACCTGATCAGAGTGCAACAAACTCTGTCATATTTCAATTATTCACCGCTTGTTAACTGTTTATATTCTCAGTTATGATGAAAACTATCATTAAGTTTATTTTATTCTGCAGTTGGAATCTTGATTATTTAACATGATTACTGATTAGCCAAAACAACATGTATTCAACCTAAAAAAGTAACATCTTTTTGAGGGACAATATTAAATATAATTCAAATAAATAAATAAAAGCTATAATTTTGAGGTGAGTCTAGGCGCAGCGTAGTGCCTGTTTGTGTCTGATTCAAAAGTGCAAACACCACTTCCTGCTGACCAGGCTCCACTGCAGGATGAGGGTTCAGGGTCAGGGGTTAGGCCTAACCCAAGGAAGGCTGAGGACTGTGAATCACAGAAGATCTGCACAGGTAACAGCCTGCTATCACTTCCATTACTAGATTCTTAGCTCTCCAGGGGCTTTCCTTCGCCTCATATCATGTTGAACAAAGGCTTTGTTTTGGTCATCTTGGCAGGAAGTAAAATAAACTATGACTGACACTGGATTTGGGGGGAGCAGTAACAATGCAGTTCTGTAAAGGAAATTAAATACAAGCTTCACGGCAAAAATGAGTGCAAAAAGAACAAATATTTTCTGACATATCTTCACAATCTTTAGAAGACAAAATCATAATCGCTGAGCCCTTACCCATGCCTATTGTATTCATTTTCAAAATTTTCTGCACTGATAAATAAGGACCAGCAGACAGAAACTGAAAGCTCAGAAACCTGCAAAGATCAGCGGGCTAACAGATCAGGCTAACAGCTGGGGAGCAAACATAATGAAGTAAAATCAGAAAATATTTACCTGTGAAATGTGGCAAGGTAGGAGTATGAGAAGAAAAAAATACGGAAGTAACAAGAATAATAAAAAAGTGAGTATAAAACTGAGTATCATCTGTAAATAGAAGCATCCACACAGTCTAAGACAAGGTCTGCTACTTTTTAGCTGAGGTAATCCAGACTATACACATTTGCTCTGGAAATGTTTGATTTCTGATCAAAGCCCAAAACATAATTTTTATTTAATAGCATAAAAAATATATAAGACCTATTATAAAACATAATTTGCAAATCCGGACACTAATTTTATTTTAATATTGTTATATGTTTAAATATCATATTCAGCTGTGAGAGCAGCGTAGTTCCACTCTTTTAGCAGGTAACACATAAGCAGTGATGAGGTAAAGAAGATGGATATAATTCCCTGGAATATAACACCACATGGCTGGCAGAAATACATTAATGTGATGGGATGGCCAAACACATATTTTAATCTTTAAATATTTTTAAATATTTATTTAAATATTTATTTTAAAATCTGATTGC
Source organism: Oreochromis niloticus (assembly GCF_001858045.2). Lineage (NCBI taxonomy): Eukaryota > Metazoa > Chordata > Actinopteri > Cichliformes > Cichlidae > Oreochromis > Oreochromis niloticus. Next base: position 37,145,797 of record NC_031972.2, on the reverse strand, counting down.
TTCTTTTGCATTAAGAGAGAAACTTTCATATTACAAAAAATAATTTGATTTTTACAGTCAAAGCAGCGTAAAAACTGCAATTTTAAAAAACATTTTATGTAATTGGAAACAACATAAGTTGAATTCTGTCTCCATGAAAACCTTCTTTCGTTTTGAACTCACTTCCAGTTTGTTTGCAGGTGAGGACACCTGTTCATGCAGAGGAGCTTCTACAGGAGCTGAAGCTCCATTAAAGAGGTTATCAGTGAGCGAGGTCAGCAGCCCAGGCTGATAACAGATCATCTCCTCCGTCACAGGTGCTCCTGCAGGAGGAGCACCTGCTTTAACACCTCCTCCTCCTCCTCTTCACACAGGATTGGTTAATGATTTCAGAGGCTGTCATTAAGCTGCTGCAGCACACACACCAGTTAGCAGTGAGAGTATTTCCACTCTGAGGGCGGCTCCCGGAGAGCAGAGGAACGCTGCAGGAATCACAGCTGCACAATGTTTCCACTCAACCATGAATGTGCTTAAAGGGGAACTGCTCAGAGCGCCACCATCGCAACCACAGCTCATAATGGAGGATCCCAGGGCGCTCCTTATCACACGGCTCCAGGCGGCATTCAGGGAGATAAGGCTGCCATGTGTGGGAGCTGTGGCCCCCGGGACATATGTCCTTGTGTGTAATCTCTTGTAGTACACAGTCAACTGAGAGCCCGTCAATGGGCTCTTTATAAAGGTTGGCATACGCATTAGTCACGCATACAGACACGGAAAGATCAGGTGGAAGTCAACAGGTGAGCTGCAACAGGTTTGAGTTGGTTTCTGCCCGCTGCTTCTCGTTTTACAGAGAAAACACGATCAGTGTCGCCTTCTGTCACCGGAACATCTGTTTTTGTTTGAGTAGCTAAATAGGGAAATGTTTTTTAAAAACCCAGGTACAAAAATGATTTTTTAAAGCAGGGAGGGGATAAAAATCCAGGCGTGTAGGAGAAACCCTGAAGCAAATGTTCCACAGTCCTGGAGATCCACAGCTGGAAACACGAGGAACAACATGAACAGTCTGCTCTGAGTGTTTCTCTGGCCTTCAACTCAACGTGAGAACAAACTGGAGGTCATGTGATCCACAAACAGCAGTATGGCAGGTGATTGGCTGTAAGAGTCATATGGTAATTTAAGTCATATGGTAATTTAATTCTGACGGAAAATGTTTCTGTTTTTTATGAACCTCTAACAGTCGTGACTCTGAATGCTATAACCAGCACCTGGTTGGAAAGTTTATGACAGCCAGGCACTGCAGAATCCTGCATAATCTTCAGATTTTCAACTTTCTGCCTGTCCTTAAACTAACCACATGCTGCGCGTTTCCTTCATGAGAAAACAAACTCAGCACATTGACTTTAACCCCACTCTAACATTTGCCCTTTAGCCCGCATCACTTTAATGTCATTCAAACACTTTGTCACACTGCATTTTCAAAATTCCATTACGGCGGTATTTTAAAAACAATAACACTGCACACATAAGAAATTAATAAATAAAATGAATCAGCCCATTGGCACTGCAGCCAATTATTCCATTTATTATTTTACTAATAAGGTTAGGGCATCTTTCTATTGTTATATGTTGTATTACAGATATGTTGAAGGTGTTTAAGTGAAGCCTGATGCAACTATCAGAGATCACTGTGGGTAAAAAACACAGAATGGGGCATTGTGGCGTTCCACATGGCACTATAATCGATCCTCTACTTTTCATTTACTTTTAAATTATATTCTTGTTTTTCAAAGCATAAAATATGTCCTCCTTCATGACACCTGTACAGAGGAGAATGATTTTATAGTTCAGCTTTTAAAATTGTATTAAGGCCTAAAGTTTGCATGATTAGAGGCGTGGCCTCTGATTGACAGGGGACTCTAGCTGCTAACTGTTTACAAGCTTCACTGGATACACATGTTTGTGTATTTGGAGCCTTTTGGAGCATTTTTAATTACATCGTGTGGCCAATAATATGGCTGCTGTGAGGTTACTGTACTAACAGACTGTCCAAGAAGATGGAGCTCCAGGGTTGCTGAGTGAATTCAAGGATTTTAATTGGATATTGCTCCACAGCTCGAGTCAACAGGGAATGTGATTGCTCCAGCTGGATCATCCTAGTGGTGACGCCTTCAAACATCACTGTTATCTCACCGCTGCTAATGAGTCAGAACACTCAGTGATCTCTGCGGTTAGCATTCAGTAGATCAGAGGAGTGTGTCTGTGTGTCTGTTTACTGTATATTTACCTGAAAACAGGCTTTTAACCTCTGACCTCTGAGCAGTACCTGATCGTAGAAAACAAACTAAGGATGTTTTTACAAGTGAATTCTTGATGTTTTCATTAGAATCAGGTCAGAATATCTCAGAAATGTCCTCCAAGCTTTGATTAGGGGACCTCAGGCTTTTACTGTCTCAGAGTAGGAAAAGGTTCATATTTGCATGGATTCCACTAGATTCAAAGATTAATGTCAGGAGACAGGCTGTGTTTTCATAAATACAGACAGAAATTAGATTAAATATTTATTTTACTGTTCGGTTTTGAGGCAGATTTGTCCAACTGAGTTTCACTGACAGATGAGAATCAGATCTAGTTTAGTGATGTGCATAATTTAATGAGAAATGCACGAACCAAAGAGCTGTCTCACGTTAGTTTGAGACGCTCAACCTTTACTGTTTGAAGCAGACGGCTGCTGGCTGTTATGGTTATTTAATAAAACTGAATACACCCCAACGCTAAAGCAAAGCACGGCTCAGAGGCGGCTTCACAGTTCCTGAACTTCACAGCTGTGCCATACATGAAAAAAACAAACACAAAAAAGGCAAACCTGACCCACCTGTTGTTTATGAGGGGCCACCAATGAGAAGAAAGCTGAAAGAGCTTGTTTGAGGGCCTGTAGAGAGGCTCAGTTAGAGGTAAAGAAGGATTATTTTGAGTTGTGAATCATGCAAAGCTGCTTTGGAAGGCTCCAAGAAAAAATGAAGATGGAGCAGAAATGTGAACAAAAATTTGATTGTTGTTCATATTTAATGCATCAATAAATCACTGCATTTATCATCTCTGTTAGATTAGCACGCTGAAGCCGGATGCTTCACCTGATCGCACGCACAGGTCACATGTCTGCCCATTGACTGCTGATTAATCGGCTCATTGTTGCAGCTCTCATGTGCCTGTTCGGGGTCCTGCCCCTCGTGTTGGGAACCTCAGCTATGCTCATCATCTCCTCTGTAACACACGTCGGAGCCTCCACTGATGGTCTTCCTCATTAACCAACCAATCAGCAGCCCTCAGACCTTGCCCTGCAGACACTGCTATGTAAGCAGAAACGTCTGATATGTTTAATTCTCCAGGTTTTAAATATCATCAGCCGGATTTATTCATCTGTTAAATCTTCTCTAAGCTAACCAAAACATGAATTAAAACAGTGAAACCTGGACCGTAAATCCAACAATTATCAAAGAAAAGTGAAAAATTAAAAAATCTGGAACTCATACTAAAACTGTTTTTGCTTAAAGTCTATTTTCATAAACTCAAAGATTAAATTTGTTGGATGTGATATGCTGCAAAAAGTTTATTTCTGTGCCTCCATTTTTTCTGCCGTTTTTTTGCTTTATTTTGATTAAATTACATAGTAATTAATTTAAAAATATAATTTACTTTTAAATGTTTGTTTTTAAATTTTAATTAAATTTGATTTTAATTTAATTTTAAAATACATATTAATTTTAATTGTTTTAAAAAAAATTATGTTAATTGTTTTAAATTGCTGATGTAGCAGCTGCTGGATAGAAGTGAGTGCCTTGTTTCTCTGCCTTCCTGTAAGATTCAGTTTAAAGTGCAGGAACATGTGAGAGATGTAGATCGCAGATTTTAGATCTGCCTGTAAAAGTCATGTTTCAGAAGCTGATGTTGATGCGGCCAGCAGTGATCTGAAACTGCTGATAAAAAAGGAGAAAATCCTTCACATCCTGCAGGAAATAATGTATATTGAGTTAATAAATGAAACGATCACAGAGCGGTTACATGTTACAGCAGTAATCTGACTACGTACACAGAGAAGCTGTGTCTTTAAATACAGAACAAGTTTCAGCACAGAGGAGTGTTTTGTTTACATTTATTTCATGATTCCTGACGAGTATCTTCCATCTCTGTCCAGATGCAAAAACAAACAAAATTATTTTTATTTTATTTGTTATCAGTTTTAATATAAAATTTCCAGAATTTTTTGAGGAAAGGTTGACTTGCAGCAAGCTTCAGGAGGCAAGCTCAATAATGAAGGATGAAGTTGAGAAGCTGTGTTCAGGGAATCCAAACGTCTGCTCTTCATCCATGGAAATGTCTCCAAGCCTCAGCCTTTGTGACGCCAACCAGAAAAACCATTAAAACCATCAAAACCATTAAAAGTGTCTCTGGCTGTGATGATGGATGATGAAGGACAGCAGCTGGGGTCGATGTGAAGGTGTTAGAAGGCCGGCAGCTTCCCCGTCCATCAGGCTGCTGACTGATTTCTCCTCATGTGTCGTGTTTGTACAACAAAAAGTTAAAAGTTGATCTTCTTACAGGGGAAAAAAACTGCATGAAAATGACTGAAACATAAAATCATTCATCAGCTGCAAACTAATCAATAAATCAATCGATTGGTTGGTTCTTCCAGCTTTATTACAAATACTCAATTTTTTTACATTTCAATCTTTTATTTTCTCTTCTGTTTCGTCTAGTTTGGTCCATTAAAAATTAAACATTTTTCTTCCTGTTGAGAAGCTTCACAGAGGTGCCCAACATGTGGGGCTGGAGCCCTGTGGGGCCTCAAATACTCAGTGAATGCCTGGAGCGCCACAGGTCCAAGTCAGGGCCGGGTGAAGCTCCTCTGGGGCCTGAAATATGACGCTGGGCCCCTCTGAGCCTCTCAGTAGCCCGAGCAGAACGCCACAAATGGATGGATGACAGCCGGTCAGCTGACAGGAAATCAATCCGCAGCAGATTTAATAAATAAAAGATGAAGATGTTTTTGTTCTTTTGGTTTAAAAATAAAAAGCGGGTGAAGACTAAATATTTTATGCTCTCTCAGTTTCATAAAATGCACGGAAAAAAAGAACATTTGGAATTGTTCATTAAAAATAATAATTAATATTTTTTCTCTGCTGGAAAATTATAGATTAAAAAATGTAGTCCTTTTTTCTGTTATTCATCAGTTTCATTTTTGTAATTATTCATATCAGTTATTAAAGTAATACTTGGTGCTGTGAAGGGTTCATGTAACCAAAACTTTCATTTTATAAAACTATCAAATAATAAAATCAGAAGCTCGACATAAGTGAGCTGATGTTCAAAGAACATCTGGATCCTTCAGCCAGCATGAGCCCAGCTGTGAGGAGGAGTCCTCGGGAAGAGTCCTCCCCGGCCTCTCTAGCTCGTTTTAAAGGGAGAGAGGAAGTGGAGCTCTGCGAGTGCTCATAGCCACCGATTCGTCAAAACAAAGAAAAACGAGACAAACATCACTTTGGAACTTCTTCTTCGTTTGTCTGACTTATTCATTTATACTCAGCTGAGCACAAACAGCTGGAGCTGCACGAGTTCACGGCTTGAGCTGGACTCTAAATTTATACCTCAGAAAAATGTTTAAACCATTTCCATCAACGAGTTAATGAATGGATTAATTCACCTCATTAATTACTGAAAATCACACATTTTAAACGATCCTTTAAAAAGATTTTTTAAAAAAAAAAGTAAATAGAATAAAAGTGCATAAAAAAAATTATCTGCATGTTCAGCCGGCCAGGAGCACCGAAACAACAGCTCTGTGGACACAATGACAGCAGAAAGCATAATAATAATAATAATAGTAATAATAATAATAATAATAATACATGAAATTATTATTATTAAAGATTTCAGCTTCAAGACCGCTACGACGGATTCAGACATTTAAAATTTATAAACACGGAAGTTCACATCTCGCTCTCTTTGGCTTTCACAAATTATAATTTTAACAATAAATAAATGCTGCTCTGTGATAGGCTGACGGGGATTAAAAAAACGGTTCTTATGTTTTATTATTTTTGCCTCATTTTTGCCGCAGTTTTTCGTGTCTCGTCAGTTTTTCTCTGTTTCTGTTTGACACAGGAATTTATTATTCATCATAATTCGTCTGGATCAGCTGCTGAGTCACGTTTCACATTTAATCCAAAAATACAAATTCAGAAGCACAAAAAAGGAAAAATGACATTTGTTTCTTTACCTTAAAGAGAGAAAAATAAAAATTATTATAAATTATAAAATAAATAAAGTTTTAGAAATTTAGTCACGTGATAAAGAGTCATTAAAACGATTAAATTAATGTTTAGCATTAAAAATGAAAAACCAACTGAATATGGGGAAAAGAAATCAGCGATCAAATGTCAGGAAGAATCCTCCGAGCTACAGCTTGGACTTTATTTTAACTGCTTTTAAATATTATTTTCATATTTTTTAGCTGCAGTTTAAAACGGAGTTCCTGTTGACTGAAACTTATCCCCATTTTCTGCGTTGTACGTGTAAAAATGTGCGAAAATATAATTTAGACTGAGAAGAAGAGAGCACAGTGCTGCGCATTAAAAACATGCCGGAGACGGAAAAAAACAAAACAAAACTGAAAAACAGGGTTTAAAGTCATTAACGTTCATATCCGCTCTTTAATTATTGTCCTAAATGTATGAAATATTTTCAGAAAAACAAAAAACTTGACCGTGCGTTAGAATCACAAAATTAAAATTAACCAGCTGAGCGCTGATCAGGAAACAGAACTCGGATTTAATTCAGCGGTGGCGAGGGTGGTGTTACCGCTGAGGGTAGTGTTACCGGGGAGCGCGGACTGGTCGGGACTGAAGCCGGGACACAGCAGCGTGCAGCCGGGTGTGACTGCGCACAAACACCGACAGCCAAAGCAGAGAAAAAGCCCCCCAAAACTACAAAATCGTCCATGTTTTCTGCGTGATTTCAGCTGGGATCAAAAAGGAAATCCAGAATCCGCCTCAGATGAAGCCGAGCATCAGCGACACAAAGCAAACACCTGCAGTTCTTTTTTTATTCAATAAAAGTGCATTACATGAGCCTGCGGGGTACACAACTGCGCAGGCGCAACTCACAACCCAGAACATATAAATAAAATGTGTGCGAGCAGAAAAAAAACAATAATAAAAAAATGTAAATGTTTGCGCCGTTTGTGTCTGTACACGTGCTGCGTTCATGGTCTCCTCCTGAGAGGCCTTCAGGGACCCGCAGCGGGGTGGTGTTGGTGGTGGGAAAGGGGTGGGGGTTAAACCCAAATGAAAAGTAGAAAAACATTAAATTTAAATATTCACATTTCTGTTCACTCACTCATATTTACAGTCCGCTCCGGCCCGCAGGTAAAAACCAGTCTGTCATTCAGGTGAGCTCACGTGACTTCAGCTGAGTTCGGACTTCCGGTCCGGTTAGGAGCTGTCCGTGTCGGGCGCGTGCAGCAGTAGCGCGGAGCTCGCGGGCTTGTGTTTCTTGAGCAACTGTGTGATTTTCTCGTCGTCGGAGTTCGGGTCCAGCGGCTTGTTGTACTCGTCGTCCTCGTCTTCGTTATCCGAAGTGCCCTTGAGCCGCTCCGTCTCAGAGTCCTGCTTCTTCTTGGCGGAGGCCATCTCTGCCGCGTGTTTCTTCCGCCACTTCGTCCTACGGTTCTGGAACCACACCTGCGGCGGCGGCACACACAGAAGCCCACTCACATTTCTGCCGATTTAGCTTTTAATATTTAAAGCTCAGACAGGAAACAGCCCCGGTTTTCACATTTAAATTCCTAAAGAAACTACAGAAACCAATACAGGCGACTAAACGGCAGCTTATTAAATATGAGAAACGGTAAAACTTTATTTATAAAGGCAGATTTAAACTGTCACAGGTTAAGTCATCATTCTTTCTAAAATTAATTTTCCTCTTTTGAACTCAGATTTAATTTAACGAATTCTGACCTGATGCATGTAAAAGGTTAAAATTGTGAGCTAAACAAACACATAAGCTCAAAAACTTACAAAATAAATAACTTAAAACTACGTACGCATGATTGTAAAAAATGTTTTTGCTTTAAATTAATTAAATAATTTTATTGTGATACAGGAAAATTAAAACCTGAATTTTAGCTGAAAAATGTGGATTCAAGCCCGCTGTACAAACAGTGCGAAAGGAAAAACCCCTGATATAATTATTGATGAATTCTCCGCGATTTACCCATAAACACAGTGAAAGTCCCGTCTGTGGAAGCAGACACGGGTGGGATAAGCAGCAGGGTAAGCAGCAGCACATATTGAAATAGGGGTGTCGGTTACCTTGACCTGGCTCTCGGTCATGCCCAAGGAGTAGGCCAGCCGGGCTCTCTCGGGGCCCGCCAGATATTTCGTTTGTTCGAAAGTTTTTTCCAGGGCGAAGATCTGCTGCCCGGAGAACGTGGGCCGCGTGTGCTTCCGTTTGCCGTCTTTATCCAATAAGACAGAGCTCTGATCTGAAACGAGAAGCCGACACAGACATTCAGTACACACAGCCCATAGCCTGCTTCTATTCTGTTCTATTATTTTATTGTACATCATGTTTCTGGGATCTAACACTTGTTTTCCACTCACGGGGCGAGCACGCGAACCTAGCGTCCCTCCAGTGGGGACTCTGCATCACCCCCGGCCAGAAGATGGGCGTCCTGCCTGGCAGGTCCGCCAGGGGCTTCGGGTACCGGGCCACGGCCACGGCGGCCGCGGAGGGGCTAAAGTAGAGCCCGGGGGGAGGCGGCGGGCTGAGGCTGCTGAACCTGGGCAGACCCGTCAGGATCCCTGCGGAGGAGGAGGCGGAGGCCCCGGCGGAGGTGGCGCAGGGCCGGTTCAGGATGTCGTTAATTCCGTGCGGTGTGGCGGAGGAGCACTGCTGCGGGGAGCCGAGCCCGGAGGACGGGCCGGTGGAGCTCTTGATGCCCGGGGAGGCTGCGGCCATGCCGCCCGGGTTCGGGGAGGTGGTAGCCGGTGAGGTAGAGGAGGCGGGGCCACCGGAGGAGAGCGGGTAGGCCGGGTACAGCGGGGTCTTCATCTCGGTCATGCTGTGCAGAGCAGCCAGGGGGGGCGTGCTGAGGAGGAAGGCGCTCTGACGGGACCCGTCCATCGGACCCGCCGCTAACATCCCCCGGGGGGCGGGCCGGGCTCTGCGGGCAGGGGCGCGTATTAACGCCACTCTGAGCCCATCCCGGGCCGCTCTGCGTTCTAATCCCACCACGGTCCTCTCTGCAGACAGCCTGAGTCCAGCTCCGAGTCCCGGATAGACACCAGGCGCACGCGCTGCTTCCGCCCGCGAGTTGCGTGAGATAATAACAGCTGATCATCCGCGCGAGACTATCTGGCCCAAGTTAGAGAGGAGGGAGAGCAGGTGGGCGGGGAGGAGGCGGCTGGGGACGGGCAGGGGGGGGGTCACTCCGGATTGGTTGACCTGGGGGTGACGTAGGCGTTCTGGGTTCAGGAGGGCCTCGTGATTGGCTGATCAGGAATGAGATGAGTGATGGGAAATTAAAAAAAATACGAAGAAAGAGAAAAACGAGAATTTAAAGGTCAGAGACAAAAATATGATTTAAATAATCAGAGGAGCAAAACCTGGCCGGTTATTACAACAAAATAAAATGAAGTTAAAAGAAATGAAATAAAGTAAAATAAAATAAAATAAAGTAAAATAGTGGAAATTAAAATAAAACAAAGGTTTCTGTTAATGTGTGAAAAAAAATTTAAACACACTCTGCTTTTATGATTGAAATGATAAAAATGATTTCAGTCCCGCTTTGCTGTTTAATAAAATATAGTAAAATTTGTCTTAATAAATGAAAATATTTTTTAATTATTTTATATCTAAACAGACAAATAGTAGCCAGCAGGGGGCGCTGCAATAGCAACGCTTACATTTCGGAAAAATCACCAAGAACATTAAATTCATTTTATAATAATTGTCCACGTGACTCTGATTTCATGGAAAGGAAAATGGAAAGTGCTGCTTGATGGTTTGATGCCACTTTGTAGAATAGAATAGAAGAATAAAATAATCCTTTAATTGTCCCACAAGGGGAAATGTGGTTATAACAGCAACAAAAAAAGAAGAAGAAAAGAAATGCATATACAAACAAACAAACAACAGCGTTTCCAGAACTGTTTGTTGTTTGATTCAAATTAATGCGTTAAACTTAATTCATACATTTTTAGGTGAATTATTGTATAATCTTTGAGTTTATTTATAATAACATTTACTAAATTAAATCTGTGCAAATTGTTTAACTTAAAATGAATTAGAGCGCTCTTACTTTGATATAAAATATTAAATGTGTCTGATTTCTCCTGAATTCTTAAAACAAACAGTTTAATATAACGCTTCATTGTTATGCTCACACTGCTTTTATGCAAGAAATAAAGCTGACCTTTGTTTATTTATCATTTATTAGCTTTAGTTTGTCTGTAATTGAATAAGTTGCTGTTACTTTCAGTTAACGTAAGAATGATGAGTTAAAGATGATCGGTCACACAGCTTCACATTTAGAAATAAAAGTTTAGCAAATTTTATTAAAGATAAAGTCAGTAAATGTTTAAGGGTCAAGATTTCTTTTAAAATTCAGAGGTCTCAGATTGTGTTGCGTTCATGTGTCCTGTACACCACACGGATAAATGAGCGCTGGTTTTTATATAACAGTTAAACATCCAGCAGGTCACTGAGGACCAAATCTAATTGTGTCAGGCAAATCTTAGTTGCTGGGAGAGTTTATCCATAACAACACACACAGACCAGAAGATTAATCAAACTAAAGGTTTAAAAGACAGGTGGATTTTATTTCATTTCTATTTTTAAAAACCTCTTATAAACACAAATGGAAGCTAAAGTGTGTTTTTAAAACTGCAAAATGAAGTTAATTAGTTTTTTCCAGAGGAACATTTGAACATTATCATTTTAAACAATAAAGATTATTAACAGAGCACACGCAGTAAAAAACAAAAACAACAACAACTGTAAAAATACAATATAAACAGTTTTAAAATGAAAGAATTTTTCATGTTATTATTATTATTTAAAAATTATTTTCCATATTGTCTGTGTTTTTTTTTTTAACCACACGTTAAAATTTTCAATTTTACAGAAACCTCCATTTCTTTTTTTTTTTTTTCTTTTTTTCTTTTTACAGTGTAATTCATGCATGAAATGAACAAACAAATCAATTCTGAGAATGGCAGCATCGACCTTCGGGCTGTGGATCAGACCTGAGAGGAACGTGTTTGTGTTTCAGCTCTAAACTAAAAAAAGATCTGAGATAAAAACCCTGCAGGTCAAACATGAGCTCAGCCTCTGTAAACATCTGGACGGTTAGTCAAAAAGATCTGAGTCATTTCCTGTCTTAAGTTCTCCACTTTAATTTAATCTCTTTTAAATGATTTTTTAAATTCTCCACTCATGACCGCTCAAAATTTCCTCGTGACCCTTCACGGGGACTCGAGCCCTGGGTTTGGAACTCATTTCAGGCTTTTATTTTGAAGGAAATATTGGAAATTTGAAAAGCTGCATCATAAAAAAGTGCAGCAGGTCCTTCTGGAGGATCATGAAAAGACGTTTTTTTACACTCATTTACTGCTGATTTTCTATTTCTTTGCTTCATCATCCTCAAAAAATTAATAATCAACAATAATGATGTTCACCTCTAATATAAATACTGAGGTGAAAATATGATCATTTATAATATATTATTAATATATTATCTTTCTTTTTTTTTTTTGAATACCTGTCATTGTCGTTGAAACAAAATAAACCCCACCCTCTGGCAGATGTGGGGCAGATTTTCCTGTTTGTTCCTCTAACATGTAAGTGTGACAGAGCCAGAAACAAATCAGTCACAGAAAACAGTAACAGGAAGTGATGTCACACCCAGCCCTGGATTTGACCTCTCAGACTACACAGCAGCCTGCAGACTCGACTCAGGAAAAATGAGGCTTTAGTAGTTTTTAATTAATGAATTAATTAAATCTAGTAGGCCTACAGTGATAAATAAGAATAAAAAACTAATAAAGTAAAATATCTGTTTTATTGCTTCCATTTTCCTAAACTTCAAACCTCTGCTCCTGTATAGAGTGATGACATCACAGCTGATCATTAACACAAAACATGGAAAATATGAAGCACTGCTTGATTTGTACAACACTGATTTCAGGTTACTTTAGTTTAGATGTAATAGATTACTTTGAGTACTTTTAAGTTCACCCAGTGTTACCACATTACAGAGACATAATACTGCTGCTAATAACAGTAATTAAATTATGTTTTGAAAATCCTTTAATTCAACAAACAATTTTGTTTTTAAATCTTTGAATCTTTGAGAAAATGTGTTATTGATTACAATAAACTACTAATAATTAATAATAATATTTCAGACTTGATGCATTTAAATAAATAATAAATTTACCGCGACAGACCTCAGATTCTCTTTATAAGTTTATTGATTTTGTATTTTTGATAAGAGAATTGTTTGAGAGAAATAATAAAGTAATCTGGAGCAGCTGGACATATTAAATTATGGTGTTGTGTTATGATGACGATCAGGAAGATGCTTCAATTTGCTGAAAGAGACTGAAACACAAAATCAGCAGTGCGCAGGCGCCCCCCTCTGGTCAGACTGTGTCAGCACACAGGGTTCATTTTATCCACGTGCCTTGTAATCAGCTAAATGAAGCTACCTGTATAAAAATCCTACAGTGTTGAATACATATGTGTAAATCCTGTAAACATGAAGTCAGCTGAGTTCACGACCAGCAGCTGCAGTTTAGTGTTTATGAGTTTATGAACTTGTCACAGAAACACTGAGACTGGACAGAGATGCCTTCTCTTTGACTTCACTGAGCTCAACTTTACACTCACATAAAGATTTAATCCTACAGTGAAACTCAATAAATACCTTTGAAGAGTTTGTTTGCATTATTTTATAATAAATCACAGTGATCAGGATTAACACGTCGAGCTGTCTCACTGTTTCTCAGACTGTGGGACCCTAAAGATTTCAATTCAGTTTTATTTATATATCATCAAATCACAGCAACATAACTCACAACACAGCAGCGTAACTAAAGGAGGATTTAGGGTCACCTGATCCAGCCCTAACTATATGCTTTAGCAAAAAGGAAAGTTTTAAGCCTAATCTTGAAAGTAGAGATAGTGTCTGTCCCCTGAATCCAAACTGGAAGCTGGTTCCATAGAAGAGGGGCCTGAAAACTGAAGGCTCTGCCTCCCATTCTACTTTTAAATACTATAGGGACAACAAGTAAGCCTGCAGTGCATGAGCGAAGTGCTCTAATAGGGCGATATGGTACTACAAGGTCATTAAGATAAGATGCAGCCTGATTATTTAAGACCTTGTATGTGAGGAGCAGGATTTTAAATTCTGGATTTAACAGGAAGCCAATGAAGGGAAGCCAGTATAGGAGAAATCTGCTCTCTCTTTCTATTCCCTGTCAGTACTCTTGCTGCAGCATTTTGGATTAGCTGAAGGCTTTTCAGCGAGTTTTTAGGACATCCTGATAATAATGAATTACAGTAGTCCAGCCTGGAAGTAATGAATGCATGAACTAGTTTTTCAGCGTCACTCTGAGACAGGATATTTCTAATTTTAAAGATATTGCGCAAATGGAAGAAAGAACTCCTACATATTTGTTTAATATGTGCGTTGAAGGACATGTCCTGGTCAAAAATGACTCCAAGGTTCCTCGCAGTATTACTGGAGGCCAAGGTAATGCCATCCAGAGTAAGAATCTGGTTAGATACCATATTTCTAAGATTTTCAGGGCCGAGTACAATGACCTCAGTTTTATCTGAATTAAGAAGCAGAAAGTTAGCGGCCATCCAGGTCTTTATGTCTTTAAGACATTCCTGCAGTTTAACTAATTGGTGTGTGTTACCTGGCTTCATGGATAGATAGAGCTGGGTGTCATCTGCCTAGCAGTGAAAATTTATGCTATGTCTTCTAATGATGCTGCCTAGGGGAAGCATAATGTAAACAGAATTGGTCCTAGCACCGAACCCTGTGGAACACCATAATTAACCTCAGCATGGTTCCAAGGTTCCAAGGTTCCTCACAGTGTTACTGGAGGTCAAAGCAATGTCAACCAGAGTAAATGGCCTGTATTTGTATAGCGCTTTTACTAGTCCCTAAGGACCCCAAAGCGCTTTACAAAACCAGTCACCCACACACACATTCACACACTGGTGATGGCAAACTACATTGTAGCCACAGCCACCCTGGGGCGCACTGACAGAGGCGAGGCTGCCGGACACTGGCGCCACCGGGCCCTCTGACCACCACCAGTAGGCAACGGGTAAAGTGTCTTGCCCAAGGATACAACGACCGAGAATGTCCAAGCCGGGGCTCGAACCGGCAACCTTCCGATTACAAGGCGAACACCCAACTCTTGAGCCACGATCGCACGAATCTTTGTAGCAGTGAAAATATATGCTATGCCTTCTGATGATATTGCCTAAGGGAATCATGTATAATGTAAATAGAATTGGTCCTAGCACTGAACCCTGTGGAACACCATAATTGACCTTAGTGTGTGAAGAGGACTCTCCATTTACTTGAACAAATTGGAGTCTATTAGATAGATATGATACAAACCACTGCAGCGCAGTACCTGTAATACCTACAGCATGTTCTAATCGCTCTAATAGGATATTATGATCAACAGTATCAAACGCAGCACTGAGGTCTAGCAGGACAAGCACACAGATGAGTCCACTGTCAGAGGCCATAAGAAGATCATTTGTAACCTTCACTAAAGCTGTTTCTGTGCTGTGATGAGCTCTGAAACCTGACTGAAACTCTTCAAATAAGCCATTCCTCTGCAGATGATCTGTTAGCTGTTTGACAACTACTCTTTCAAGGATTTTTGAGATGAAAGGAATGCTTGGAGATTGGCCTGTAATTAGCTAAGTCGCTTGGTCAAGAGATGGATTTTTAAGTAACGGTTTAAGGCCTGTGGTACACAGCCAATTATAAAAGATGTGTTGATCATATTAAAGATCCATCCATCTACCCATTTTTTTCCGTTTATTCGGGGCCGGGTCGAGGGGGCAGCAGCCCAAGCAGAGAAGCCCAGACTTCCCTATCCCCAGCCACCTCCTCCAGCTTGTCCGGGGGAACACCAAAGCGTTCACAGGCCAGCCAAGAGATATAAACTCTCCAGCGTGTCCTGGGTTTGCCCCGGGTCCTCCTCCCGGTCGTTACTCCCCAAAAGCAGTGTTGGGGAGTAACGAAATACATGTACCGGCGTTAGAAACGATGTGGGCTTCATAGATAATTGGCAAACCTTCTGGAGGAAACCTGGTCTTGTTAGGAGAGACGGCATCCATCCCACTTTGGATGGAGCAGCTCTCATTTCTAGAAATATGGACAAATTTATTAAACCCCCCAAAATATGACTATCCAGAGTTGGGACCAGGAAGCAGAGTTGCAGTCTTACACGCCTCTCTGCAGCTTCTCTCCTCCTGCTACCCCCCAAAAAACCCATCTCCATTGAGACTGTGTCAGCTCCCAAACAGACAAAAAACAAACTAAAAACCAGCAATAAACAACTTAAACATAAAAAATCACAAAGAAAGAACAATACAGTATCCACATCTGAACCAAAGAGTAAAACAGTGAAATGTGGATTATTAAATATTAGGTCTCTCTCCTCCAAGTCTCTGTTAGTACATGACTTAATAATTGATCAACAAATCGATTTACTCTGCCTTACAGAAACCTGGTTGCAGCCGGATGATTATGTTAGTTTAAATGAATCAACACCCCCGAGTCATTCTAACTACTAGAAATCTCGACGCACAGGCCGAGGGGGCGGTGTGGCAGCAATTTTTCACACCAGCCTATCAATCAACGAAAGACCAAGACAGACTTTTAATTCATTTGAAAGCCTGATGCTTAGCCTCGTCCACCCCAGCTGTAAAACTCAGAAACCAGTCTTACTTGTTATCATCTATCGTCCACCTGGGCCTTACACAGAGTTTCTGTCTGATTTCTCAGACTTTTTAACTGATTTAGTGCTCAGCTCAGATAAAATAATTATTGTGGGTGATTTTAACATCCATGTAGATGCTAAAAATGACAGCCTCAACATTGCATTTAATCTGTTATTAGACTCAATTGGCTTCTCTCAAAATGTAAAAGAACCCACCCACCACTTTAATCACACTCTAGATCTTGTTTTAACATATGGCATAGAAACTGAACATTTAACAGTGTTTCCTGAAAACCCTCTGCTGTCTGATCATTTCCTGATAACATTTACATTTACAATAATTGATTACACAGCAGTGGAGAGTAGACTTTATCACAGTAGATGTCTTTCTGAAAGTGCTGTAACTAAGTTTAAGAATATAATCCACCCACTGTTATCATCTTCAATGCCCTGTACCAACATAGAGCAGAGCAGCTACCTGAACGCTACTCCAACAGAGGTCGATTATCTTGTTAATAATTTTACCTCCTCACTACGTATGACTCTGGATACTGTAGCTCCTGTGAAAACTAAGGTCTCAAATCAGAAGTACTTGACTCCGTGGTATAATTCTCAAACACATAGCCTAAAGCAGATAACTCGTAAGCTGGAGAGGAAATGGCATGTCACAAATTTAGAGGATCAACTGGTCGCAGCAGATGGCCGTCCCTCCCTGAGCCTGGTTCTGCCGGAGGTTTCTTCCTGTTAAAAGGGAGTTTTTCCTTCCCACTGTCGCCAAAGTGCTTGCTCATAGGGGGTCATATGATTGTTGGGTTTTTCTCTATACCTATGAAGCGCCTTGAGGCGACTTGTTGTGATTTGGCGTTATATAAATAAAATTGAATTGAATTAAGTATTTAAAAGTATTTAAAATACAAAATATGAGTAACTGTATTCCATTATGTTACCATTTAAAAAGGTGGTATTCAGAATACAGTTACTTTGTTGAAATAAATATATTACACTACGGTCTTTTCCTGTTTCATATGTTAGGCTATGCCCTCTCTATTTTTGATAATTCCGCGCTGGTGGAAACCCAAACAAAACACGCATTATGAGGCTCTAACGCCTGTGTCTCAATCTTGCGGCCCATGTCACTTCTACTTGCGGCCCGCATAATAACGTGAAGAAACATTGTTTAAAATTATTTTTCAAATAATGATTTAATATGAAGGCAATAGGCAGTGTTACAGGCATAGCCCTAAAGAAAGTAGCCTCATGGGCAGTGTAGTCCAGCTGTAAGTAAGCTATTAAGACTCGACTGTACACTGTGTTCGTGTTTTCCTCCGAAACAATAAGTTCCATTGGAGCAGCCTTTCAACGCCTCTCTCTGTCTCTCACTAGCAAAGTTGACCCAGACAACAAAGTAAAGCTAGGTTTTGGTTACAAGCCCGACACAGAACCTGACGTATTAGCCAGAGGTCCCTTAACTACGGTTCAGAGCCGCGAACCTGTTTTATAGACGCACGGAACAGTTTTCTATATGAGATCGCTGCAAAAAGTGCAGCCTTACCTAATGTCCACCTACTGTTACTCCTTTTATATTAAGATGTAAAAATCTAGTTGGTATTGCTATGGCGAGTAACCTTCAGTAATAGTAATAAATCACACAGCAATAGTACATTCATGCAGTTGTAAAAAGCATGATAATATATTAAGCAATCCAAAGTATTCAGAATACGTTACTCTCATTGAGTAACGTAACGGAATACGTTACAAAATACATTTTGGGGCATGTATCCTGTAATCTGTAGTGGAATACATTTTAAAAGTAACCTTCCCAACACTGTCTAAAAGACACGTTGATGGTTTGGCAGAAGTAATTACTGAAGTTAACTCAGAAAGATCAATTGGAGAAGAAAATTCTAAATAAATATCAATGGTACTGAAAGTAGCTGTAGGTAATGGTACATCTGTGAAATGATCATGAGTAATTTTTTCTCTAACGGTTAATTTGTAAAGAAGTTCATGAAGTCATTACTAGTTAACGTTAAAGGAATGGTTGGCTCAACAGAACGCAGACTTTTTGAGAAACCTAGGGGTTGTTCTTACTTTCTTTAATCAGTGATGAATAGTAAGATGTTCTAGCTTTACGGAGGGCTTTTTTTTTTCTTAAAGCAGCAAACTATTTCTCAAGGCATGATCTTCTAAATTAGTGAGACACCATTTCCCATCTTGTACTGCAACAATGTAAAATCTACAAAATTTATCCTTTGCGTTGGTCAGAGAACTGTCCTGCAGGTTTTAGATATCACCCTTGGTCAACACACCTGAATCAAATGATTAGTTTATTATCAGGCCTCTGAAGAACTTCAAGACATGTTGAGGAAGTAATTTAGCCATTTAAATCAGCAGTGTTGGATCATGAACACATCTAAAACTTACAGAACACCGGCCCTTGAGGCCTGGAGTTGGACACCCCTGCTCTAAATGCAGTTCACCGATTCTGGGTCCAGGAACTCACGCACACCTGCCTCGACCTGCCTCCTAAAGCTCTTTGAACTGGAGAGGCCTCATCACCTCCTGCAGACAGATTCTACTTCAACGAATTCAACCCTCAAAAACGGCCGGAATCACGTTTGCTCAACACCTGTCACATGACCACAGGAGGGTGAAATGAACCCCAGCACAGGTGGATGAACCTGAACCTGCTGCTTCAATACCTCATAACTCTTCTTTACGCTCATTTTTATCGTTATAAACAGCTGCACTCACAGTTCAGACCCTCACTGTGGCATTGATATTTATATCATGTTTATTGTAAACTTTTATTCTGCATCTGCTGCTGGAATATCATTTTCAGCTCTGTGAATTACATATCCAGTAAAATAAAAGAACTTTATTTTAATCAGTGTTGTAAACACGTCACAGTAGGCTTAATGGGCTTTCATTTTGAAAGGCACAGAGAGGAAGAACCCATCAGCTGGGCTGCTAAAGCAGCAGCTGAGGTTTATTTTGAAGGAGCAACAGGAACGCTTGGTGAAAGAAATGAGTCCGAGTCTTCTCTCATAACAAGTTTCAGGTTTATTAGAATTTTACTCGCGTGCCATCAGCTTCTGCTTCTTCAGCTTCTTCTGTGAAACCTGCAGAGAGAGAGAGGCAGGGTTATGACATCATCGATCAGAGAGTTGGCGCCGCTGCCTTGGCAGACGGTCGCTCAGTTTTAACAGGGTTGTTTTCATGGAGAATCCAAAGGTGTCCTAAGGAGTCATCACTGCGACAGATGATGAAGAGCAGGAGGAAGGTGACGGGTTCAGACGTACAGCCGGAGGAGCAGGATTCACTGCGCTCGCTATGGCATTCATGGGACCTTCAGTAAAAGGGAAATCGCAGCTCTCCGGGTCCCCAGAGACTAAGCCAACTTTAATTTGGCCCCTAACCCTGCTCCGTGCTGCATGTTTGAAGCCCCACCCCTCGTGCTTCCCTCTCCACGTGCTCACCTTTTTCTTCTGGGCGACCTCCTCCTCGGGCTTGGGGACGATCTGCTCCTTTTCTGTCAGGATCATCTCAATGTGGCACGGCGAGCTCATGTAGGGGTTGATGCGGCCGTGGGCACGGTACGTACGCCTCCTCATCTTTGGCGCCTTGTTGACCTGGATGTGCTCGATGACCAGAGAGTCCACGTCCAGACCCTGAAAGCACAAACACGGGTCAGAACCACCGCGAGAAAATAGACGCCCATTGGTCCTTTCAAAGCTAAAATCATCAGATATTAATCATTTATTAATCAAAGGCTCTGATTGGTTGGCCTCTTGCTTCCAAACATTCGGAGATGAAGACTAAACATCACCCGAGAAACCGAGGCCTGAAGCATGTGATCATTAAAGTAGTGTTGTCCTCTCGTTCCAGCTGTCTGCGATTCTCAGATTGCTCAGACTGTAATTGTTCTTTTCATGGTTCATACAAAGGTGTCCTAAATGGTCATCACTGCAATCTGTTGCTCACCGATCAGCTCAACAACAACCAGCTCCACAGAGCTGAAACTGAGCTCAGGGTCATCTCAACGTCCCCGCCTGCCCTCATGTGGAAGCTCCACCTCCCTAAAGCCTGCCTGTGATCGACACCTGCAGGCTGATGTCACGATGCAGATCATCATTTTAAACTTAAAGAACGCTCTTGTGTCATAACTTCATGAAATCAAAGCCAGTGTCCTCAGAGACCTGCTTTCTGTTGGACCAACAAAATCCAGATGTGATCAATGGATTTAGACTAAATGTGGATATTCTGTCATGTTTAAGAAGTTGAAACACACGACAGAGTATCATTGAGAGAAAAATATTAGTGTTCAGTTTGAGAACCAAGTTAAAATGTGAGATTAAAGCTGTCGATAAGTCACAGCTGCCACGGCTCCTTTAGTTCATAAAAACAGCGTGATGAGTTCAAGGACGTCACAGAGGCAGTACAGAAAACTGCGTCTGGGAAACAGCAAGATGGATCCTGATGTTACAGCCTCATGCCATACAGAGGGGCTATGACTCAGCACAGGCATAAGACAGCTAACTCATTTACAGAATAGTCCCAACATTTGGGCTTTATCCTTAAAATAAACAAATATTGTTTATTAATGTGACACTGACATGCACACTACTTAAGAGACGACACATTTAGAAAACTAACAACGGTCCGATCACACAAACTACTTTGCACATCACTAGCACAGTTTCAGGTGTTTAAAGCTGCAGACAGACAGGTGAGACCTGCTGATTAAATTGGAATCGATCCTTTCAATATAAAAGTGTGTTCCAGGGCGTCCATCTCTCTGTCTGCTTGCTACACCCGTTGGTCCCTCCCCTCCTCATGACCTCACCTTCAGCTCAGCATTGCTCTCGGCATTCTTGAGCATGTGCAGGAGGAACTCGGCGCTCTTCTTGGGCCAGCGTCCCTGGGTCCAGCCGTGCTGTTTGGCCTGAAAACAGAAAACATCAAAGGTGTTTTTAGACCATGCCTCCAAGCTCAGAGGCGGGGTTACTCCGGCCACCTTCGCTGCTGCTCAGATCATTAGATTTAGTTTCATCTTTAATCCAAAGGTGTCCTAAGAAGGTCATCACTGCAGCTGTCAGAGTGATGCCACGCTCGCTGGGATCTCACCTGAGCACAGCGGCCGACGCCGCCGTTGTAGCGGCGGAAGGGGACGCACTGGTGCTTGACGATGACGTCCCTCAGGTACTTGTTAGCCTTGCGAATGTGCATGCCTTTGATGGCCTGGGCCGTCTCACGGGTGTTCTGAAAGTGAGGACACAGACTGGTCAGAGACCGGATCAGCAAAGTGGCACCTTTATGTCGTAACCTTCATGACATCAGCATGATGTCCAGATGTCGGGTCAGTTCTGAGGGCCTCGGCGGTCACATTAGATTTAATGAAAGTTGAACGTGTTTATAGATTTTAGGGGAGGCAAACATAAACCATCAGAGAATCTGTGCGATCTGATTGATACGACAGAAAACCAAGTCTCTTTAATCCACAGCCAAACAAACCCTGCAGCCATCTTTAAAACTAGAGCTCTTCCCACTGACATAAACATTAGACCAGGAGCTCATTCAATCACAGCAGATTGTCTATTCAACATTTCTAAACACATGACAAACGTTACTCAAGACGTTCACAGTTATTTATTTTTCCTGTAAAATCCTGACTTATTCACTCCTTATCCTTGGGAGCAGAGCTTTAAGTATCTAAGTTTAAATATTAACTTAAATAAAATTAAATACACAGAAATTCTATTTAAGTACAGGAGGATTACACCTGTATTCAAAAGTGAGATTAAAAGTGTCACCAGTTATTTTCAGACATCTCACACATTCTGCAGCTGAAGCAGAGCTCCACACAACCTGGGCTGTTCACAGAAACCAGGCTCATGCTGTTACCTGAAGCTCTAATGAACAGACCTCACTGAGGTTTATGCTTCAGCGAGACATCAACCTCGAAGGATATTTAACTACACCTGACAGACAGCTCATAAACACCACTGACCCCTCCTGTGTGGTTTTTACATGTATCAGTGAGAGAACCATAATCACTTCTATCAGGACTAATAACCACAGCATCAATGTAAGGATCACTCAAACTGGGTGTGAGGAAGTGGAAAAACTGGAGGGACAAACGCATCTGCGTGAAATAAACTGACCACAGTACAGAGTGTTTCTATTGGCTGGGATCACAGATAGACACATAATGCAAGAGCATAAAACATTTCAGTGCATCTCCCATTATTCCCCACGACAACTAGCCATTCACACAGTTTCATAACTCTGAAGTAAGATGGGACCATTTTATGGATTTATTTTCTCTACTGAGTCAGAGCACCATATTACACTGAACCCACATCCACGTGTGTTTAATGAGTTATTAGAGCCCAGATTCAGAACCCTGCTGCTGCTCATGTAACCTACCTGCCTACTCTGAGCCTCTACACACCTTCACACCTGAGAGAAGCTACTTTATCATGGACACGCGTGAGACTACAGATGAACCCTGTGATCCCCTTGGTCTGTGCCCACATGTGGACTCTTACCTTGAAGTGCACCCGGAGGTTGGATCCCCTCGACTTGCATGCTGAAAGACAGAGAGAAGCCGTTAGCACCCACAGCAACGACTCGGATCACTCCACCAGTGAATGCAGCAGCTCAGTTGTGTCATTAGTTTGTTTTCATGTGGAATCCAAAGGTGTCCTAAGAGGTCATCACGGCCACTAGCTAACCCCCACACATAGCTTAAGTTCACCTTTACTCACATTTAGTCGGGTTCTCGGGGTCGAGAGAGTAGCGGACCATTGTCAGATATCTGTAAGAAGAGGCACACGTTAGTCTCCTCAGGATAGCACACAGCAAGTAAGACCATCTCAGACAGCACCGAGAGATCGCAGGTGACGTTAAACAGCTTTAAACCCCACAAACACGGAGAAAAAGAGCTGCTAGGACCGCTTTACAACTCCTATACACGCCACACGGAGCCAACATGGCGGACAGCCGCCGGAGCCACCAACCCGGCGTCTCCGCAAATATCTTAATAAAATTTAATTTAATGGCTCCAGACACACAATTCAACCATCAGCGCACACATTTACACACAGCTGACACAATCTAGCGTCTTACAACGCAGGATGCAGTATATTTACTCAGATTTAACACGGATTCGCCGCTTCATGAGCGGGACAGAACTCCTACCTCTGAGGCCGCGGAAGGAAGAGGAAGACACCCGGACGGCGCTCCTCTACTTCTGCCTTCCTGTGAGGGTTACCGCCCCCTGGCGGTGAGGAGGAGGACGGCGCTCGGGGCGCAGTGAGGCGGAATGGACAGCAGGGGGTGGTATTTCACACTTTAAATCAAAAGAAAAATAGTTTTCCCGTGGGATTATGACGTAAACACGATAATAGTGATCGGAAGTTTGTCTCTTTTCAGAGAGCCAGCTGTTGTGGCAGGAATCCCAAAGAAGAGCTGGCACTTTTGGCTCCCAAATGGCTCTTGATTTATTATCATCTGTAGCCTCATGTTTGACAAATATGAATGCTCTGTGTGTTGATAAACCCTTTTGCATTTAGAGTTTTTATGAGATGCCTTATAATTGCCTAATATTGTGTATTTGTTCTGTTACAAAAGCAGGCATTCTTACTTTTGTATAATATTTTAATTTAACTTTTGATTTGAATTCAACACATAAACAAAGCACTGCAAACAAATCCACAGAACAGAAACAGAACCAAACTCAGCAGCCAAACAGTATGTCCTCAGTGCAGGTTGACATTCAGAATAATCAAATGCCTCAGCTTCTTCTTTATACTGCAGCCAGATGCTCCTTTGTTTACGGGTGTCAGTCATATTTATGTATTTTTGCGATGCACTTAGACTCTCATTCTCACCACAGTCTACTGTCTCACTCACTGACTGGGGAATATCAATACTTCCAATACCAGCATTTCATGTTGCAGGATCAATTCCCATACGAATTGAAATTGAAATTATAATATCTACTTTGATTAAATTTGTTTTTAAGCATAAATATGACATACAGACAAAAGTAAACTCCGCAATTAGCGGGATAGTCGGCAATACCCTGTTGATAGGAACTACAATCACCTTCTGCTTCTCACTCATGTGGATGCTACGCCTCCACAAGGGTGTGAGTCAATGAGAAACCCGAGGCACAAAACAGTACAGTGTTCCCTCGCTATAACTCGGTTCACCTTTTGCGGTCTCACTGTTTCGTGGATTTTTTGTGTGCAATTTTGCATGCTTTTTTTTTTTTTGCAGCTCATTGTGTTCTACGTCCTGATCGGCTGTAGACCATTGTCAATCAATCTCCTCCGTGCTGTGTCTCCTGTACAGTACAGAATGCATTTAACTTGTCAAATTTACATAAAGTGCTGTACTGTATGTTTGTAAGTTTTCTCCCCAACAAACACAACAATGTCGACGAAATGTGTTGCACCGTGAAACGCAGAGTTGGACTTCTGGACATGCTAATGGAATGTAGAAGTTAGCATATTTTTCGGACCATAAGGTGCATTAAGCAAAACAAAACAGTCAGATAAGTCAAACTTTATTTAACTTATTCTTCTTTCCGTACCATTGATTCATTGATGTTGAATTCTCTCGCAGCTGCTCTATTCCCATGTTCTGGACGTGAAAACATGGTTTGATCTTTGGTTTCATTCTATAATACTGGACTTATTTTTCTACAAAGGTATGAACTTTGAGAGTGTTTAAACAAGAGAAAAGTGTGAAAATGCTGATGCCTGTATGTGAAAAGTGTATAAAGTGTGTAGTGAGGGGTTTTACAGCCTTAAAACATCTATAATAATTGTAAAAAATGAAGCTGACTACTTCGTGGATTTCACCTATCGCGGGTTATTTTTAGAACATAACTCCCGCGATAAACGAGGGATCACTGTAGACCACAAAACACGCAATCTTGACTTTGTTCACAGATTATAACTGCGTTTACGTTCAGCATAGAAATTATGGTGTGTGCGATGTATCTGGGAAGACAGTTAAATACTGTGGCAACACAACAAAGTTGTGATCCGGCTCTCACTCGATGAGAGTTGGCTCTTCTGATGCTTTTGCGCATGACACATCATTACAAGATAAGATGGAAAAACAAATTGGACTCTTCCACTAAAATTTGAAGCTACATTCATTCCTGGTTTCAGTGAGTCTCCACCACAGTACTGACTGGATAAATACCTGGCAACTCATCCTCCACCCTCCCTCGTCTGCACGTGCTCAAACCATCTCAGCCCCTCTCACTCACTCACAAAGATCTTCAGCTCGGCCTCCTGATTCTTTTATAAAAATAGGCTTACCCAGAATGCACTTTGTTAGTGACGATAACCAGATCAAACTACCAGCGTTAGTTTCTGCTCCTCTATGTCACAGATTTGAAACTGCTGTAGGCTATTCCCACTGTGATAAATCCACCACACTGATGCTGTGACAGGAGTGAAACTGATACAGTTTTTAACATTTTAAAGGTTTTTGTGTGGATATCTGCTCGACTTATAAAATGAAAAATGCTGCTAATTATAAAGAACCGATTCTGGAACCACTCATGTGTATTTGGAGGGCCTGAAATCAGAAAATATTCGTAGCATGAAGGTAAATTTTAGCATGACTTTATTATTAATGATGTGTTATTAAATGATGTGTTCTAATGTGTTTTCCTGATTTTACTTTACATGACTTCCCTCTAGTGGGTAATAGAAATTATAATTAAAATTAATTCAGTGGTGGTCAATTTTTTTTTTTTTTCACAAGCTGGAATCAAAATACTTTATGAGGAATTTCAAGTGTCTGATGATTTTTCATTTTAAAAATTTAAGCGCTTGTATTCACTTCAAGGACTCTTCCAGTTATCTGCTGCACAAAAATGCTCCACCCAAGGGTTCATAAATGAAGCTGTGGCTCACAAAACTGCAGTTCCTCTGACATCCAGCAGAGGCAGCAATGAGACCCATGTTGAAATAACTAGAACTCACCTGTTTAAACTGTATCAAGGCTTAAAGTTTGCATTATTGGGGGTGTGGCCTTTTGACTGACAGGTGGATGGCGACACAGGTGGTTGTAGCTGCTAGCTGACGGCTAGTCTTCTCCTGATTAAATTATAAACTGAACTGGGCCTCTGGACCATGTTTGTGCAGTTGTGACCTACAAACTGTACATTTTCCCAGTGAAAAGGTGAAACTGTGTGAAGAGCATGAATGAATGACACGGCGTGCAGGTATTAAAGCAGTCAGTGTTTATTTGGTATTTCATGATGAACTGTGAGACGCTGGAAGGAGCTACATAGAAAACCCCGTGTGCAGCCTCACAGTGAGTCATGCACATCATTGCACTGTAAAGAAAGTCAAAGCTCGAGTGGCGACACCTCAGGCCAACATACAAAAATAAAGATATTATTTACAAACAACATTTTCCCATCAGCACGTGTCAGTGTTTTCATCAGACAGTGAAAAGAAGTTCAACGTGTAGAAATCACTGTGGTTTCATTAGAAGACGCATAAATATCTGTACACGTGCCACATCCTCGGCCCGAAGGCTCGTCTGCTACCTTCACATCAGTGTGTTCATCACAGTGTGTCTGAGAGCGAGTGCAGACCACAGGCTCCGAAACCTCAGCAGCCCCACACCATTGCACACCCCACACTGTGGAAACGTTTGAACAGCTCAGTCAGAGGAGGATCTCCACACTCAGCGTTCCCGTTTCTCACGGCTGAAAAAATCAGTTTCATCATCTTCATGTAAAAAAAAAAAAAAAGTTTTATTTTTTTTAATAAATTCACTCTGAAACGTCTTGTTACCTGTTCAGTTCCCTTACAGTGTGTCGTGAATAATGTTTGTGATATACGCTGCCGTAAACGTCACACGGTTAAACACTGTGATTGTGTTTATAGTTGCACACATGATAATATGCGATCATGTGACTGTTGTTGTTGTCCCAGTCTGAAATGTTTTAGGAGAAACATATATTCACCAGATAATAACGAAAAAAGAAATGTTCAGTGAACGGCTACATGGTCCTGCTAGTGCTGCTTTTTTCGTGGGTTTCATGGGAGATGAACTGAACCTAATTTGATGAACTTCAGAGAAGGAGAGACCGTAAAATAATAAATGCCCCTCTCGAAGCCCTGATGCTCTCAGAGCTTCTAGAACTTTGTTCATTTACTTATTTCATAAATGAACTTAAGTTCATTTTTTAATTAAGGTCACTAATGGGGTAAAACACGCCAGAGGAAAAATGGTTGAACTTCCTGCTGTTTTTGTCACATGTGGTTTTAAGACTTTCATGCATTTCCCCGTTAGCTCATCCTCGTTCTCCCAGAGGTAACAGAGCCAATCACCAATAATTTCCAATGTTTTCTAATTGTCAAACAGTAATTCTCATTATTTCTGCACTGCTAACAGTTTCTACACTGTTAGCTAGTAACCTCATTTTTATATTGTGACTCATTAATTTTCATGATTTCTGCATTTTTAACCCGTCATAGTTTTGTAATTGTTACCTTTACTTTCCACCATTTTCTAATCGTGAAACATTATTATCCATTTTCCCCATTGTTAGCCGTTGTTTCCCACTGCTTTGCATTTTTTTCCCATTGCTTTTGTATTGCTAACCATTAAATCCCACTGTTTCCCACTGGTAAGCATTATTTCCCATTATTTTCTCACAGTCATGTGTGAGTTGTTGTTATTTCCCATTGTCAGTGTGAAATGAACACCTTCTGATGCTTGATACAGCGCTGATGCTGTAACTGCGTTTACGTCCTCCTGCTGAATGAACTCCGCTTCATAGCTTATAATCAGAGATCGTCAAAATGATGTTGCATGGAAACAAAGAGCTTGGGTGTGTGTGAGACATGTTTGAGGCCAAAGTCCTGCAGTCTGCACTGTCATCCTGTCACAGAGACAAACTGTGCGCACACATTAGTAACTGTGACCGCCGTCTTCCTGCTGTCTGCAGGTAAGTCCGTCCCACGAACACCTGAGAGCGCGTCGTGATCAGAGTCGCTCTGTGTCTCCAGCAGAGACCCAAACATCAGTTTCCCAGACTCACTGTATGAAATAACAGAAAATCCAGATGTCCTTCAGTCTTTACACCCGTAGATTCACACAGAAGGAAGTGGGCGTTACTGTTCAGAGAGAAATGTGTGAAGCAGCGCGCCTCAGTAACGGGACCGAGGACGAGAATGAGGAGGAGGAACCCTCATTAGATGCTACAGACTGTGTGGATCGAGTCGAGCTCACTGAAGTTCTTCAGATACCGCTCAGTGCGACATGAAGAGGCGTCAGAGACCTGCAACAGAAACAGGAAGTTAAATAGCTGCCAGGTGAAGAATGCAGATGAAATCAAAGAGTCTTTAATTCACTCGGTCTGAAGATCATGTAAAAAATCTAACTGTAGCAATGTTTACATAAAATCAAAGTAAGAAAAATAAGAAAAGCAAATGAAACTTCAAAACGAAAAATAAACACCAGGAATACACTGAGAGTACGGTCACTGTATAGATACAATGAAAAAATATACTTTTTTATACTTTTAAATATAAAAATATAAAGATAATAGTAAAAAAAAATTATTTCAATTTAATTTGAATCATAAAGCTTCAAATAACAACAACAGTTGCCTCCAGACGTTTTATATTAAGATAAGATATAGACTACAACAATACACTGAAATCCCAACAATCAGATGACCCCCTGTGACCAAGCACTTTGGCAACAGTGGGAAGGAAAAACTCCCTTTTAACAGGAAGAAACCTCTGGCAGAAAAAAGAAACCCATTAATGATTAAAAAAGGCAGAGCGTCAGATCACACTCTCCTCAGTGTAATATCACAATACTAGTAATATTTGTTGATGCAGTATTATTAATTTGTTTTTATTATTATGTAAAAACAAATCTGTGTTACAGATTATAAAATGTGGAGGTTTTCTATCCATCGCACAGTGTCGGTTGTTTTTATGAAGCTGATAAATGAAATCATTATTTTTTATTTGTATCACCTGAATGTTTGTAAACAAAATAAAACAGAACAAAAGATGCATCTGGTGATCTCTGACCTTCGCTGCTGTGTTTTGTAATTACTGACGTACACGTGAAGCAGAGACCCGTTGAGCTGCTCGCTCTGACTGTGGAGGAGGCGAAGTGGTGGTTGGCGGCTCAGAAAGGTGACAGACGTTGGAAGCCGGAGGTCGGAGGTGGAGGCTCTGGTGACGCAGTGAAGACGAGCCAGGTCGGGGTAGATGGGTGGGCGGGGCTTCATTTGAGACAGGGGCTGAGCACAGTGGGGTCGGGGGTAAACGAGGGCCACGTTGACCCGCTCCGAGCCGTTCTTTGGACAGACGATCTCGGTGAGGCCTTCGGGCCGCGGCTGGCTCAGCAGCTCACCTGCAACAGCGAGAACATCAAAGACGCTTTAATACAGGAAACAGGAAACAGATTTTCTCTGCGGAGGAAGTAGGACATTCCTGAAACATCACAGAGAAACCATCACATGTACAGAAAGCAGGATGCTCTGGTTTTAGGAACAGAAGAGGCAGAGCTGCTCTGCTGTGATCAGGGAGGAAAAGTTCTCCTCCAGCATTTCAGATATAAAACAATAAATTATCTGATGTTGGACCAGGATGCTGGATGGACACTGATCTGCCAGTCAGACAGATCTCAAGGTAAATCCACCTCTAGTGTCTGGAAATTTCTCCTGTTCTCTCCTGGATGTTTAGTTTTTTTAATAATAAACAGCTGGTACAAATTTAAATAACTGAAGACTCACAGACATCTACAGGCATCAATAATCCTTCACACTAAACTCCTTTTACTTGTCCTTAATAAGAACCTGCAGCAGCAGAAGCTTTTATGAATTTGGCCACAAGGTGGCAGCAACGTCCAGCTGTGACTTCATGCTGCAGAGCAGAGTCTCACCAGCAGGGGGCGCCTGGTCGTCCTCTGTAAACCACACTTTAAGGTGAGTCCTGGGTTTAGCTGCAGGTTTAGCCAGTGCACACAGCTGGGAGTGTCTGAGGTCAAAGTTCAGCCCGGATTCAGATTTAGGACAATTTTTCCCCTCATTTTTATGTAATTTAAAAGTGCAGAGGAATAAATGCGTTTGTGTTACTGGAGAGAATTTCATGTTGACAGCTCTGAATTTTCTTCAGGCATGACCTGCTGATAAAGATACTTAAAAGGGGAAATGGTTATAGGAGGTTAAAGGTTAAAGGTCGAGGCAGTGTTTAGTTCAGTGTCTCAGCTCTGGTGCTTTGCGGGGTGTTTTTCTTCTATTTTCTCCTCCTGTTATTATAACTTTTTGTCTTGTAAAGAAATAAAATAAAAGTCCTGAGATTCTAAAAATGTTTGGTGTTTGTAAAAAGCAAAGACGAGATTTCTGTAATGCAGTAACAGGTCTGTGCTCAGAGCTGCACACAGGCGGCTCTCTGACTTCAGTTTCCTGCAGGGCTGAACGCCGTTTCTGTGCACGTCTCCATTTATAAGGCGTCCTCATCGTTTGTGTTTCCGCTGTGGATAAAAATACGATTAATCACGCACACACTTCCTGTGTGACCCCTTGTGTGTTTTTCTGGTAAACAAAGAAAAGCTGCCATCTGCAGATCGACACAGCCATTCTTTTTCCTTCATCGTCATCACGGCTCCCTCCTCATCGAACAGCTCAGAGCCCAGCCGGCGACTGCTCGAGGAGGTTCACACGAACTCCGCCGGGATTCGGTTTCTCACTTAAACCATGTTTTTAAATCATTTCAATATCGTTTTCCATCCATGTTTGTTTCTTGCTCTTCAGCATCTGTGTGTGTGAAAACTGGACTGAGTTAGTTTGAGCTTTTAGCCATGTGTTCTCTTTATAACTCTAAGCTGCACTTTATGAAATGATCAGAGCTCTTCATCTTTCGATGGATGGACTGATGAGGGTGGATGACCTCAGGAAGCGTGTGACACGCCCTCCTGTACTGTTACCACTTGGAGTTCTAAAACACCTTTGAGTTGCTGTTATTTCCTGTTTTATTTTGAAAATCTCATCAGTTTCCAGATTTTGAATTAGCATTCCTTATGTTCTCCTGGTTTTAAGTTTTTCATAATTTACTCTCCGACACTCGGCTCCACCTGGATGTTTGTTGTTGTAGAGCGCTGACCATTCAGCCGCCGACAGAGACACGCCCACTGCATCACTCTGCCGCTTTGAGGAGCTGATAACATGATTCACTCTGCTGCACGAACAACACTGAGCACGCTCCATAGCCAGCGCCTGGATTACACTCACATGATTTTCAGGGCATCAGCAGCAGAAAAATACTGTGATCTGGCTTTATCTGACACACACACACACACACACACACACACACACACACCCCTAATATCTTAACCTGCAGAGAGATAATGCAAGCCTCCTGCTGCTCGTCACTGAAGCCCGACTTTTTTTTTTCCTGTCACCGTGAACATTTACACATATTAAATGCCAGATGTGCTCGTGATGTCGGATGATTTGTGGTGACCTGCCACATTTTGAGCTGACTGATGTTGAATCTCCAGGATTTTCAGAATAATTCTTCCTAGTCAGATCAATCTGTTAATCTGGCTTTTAGTCCCAGTGTGCCTTCAGAGCAGCAGACCATCAGTCATTCAGCAGGTATGACAGATCATTTTGCTCTCAGGAGCAGGAAGGTCAATGTTTCGAGCTGTGACCTTCTAGCAACTTCCTGTCATCATTATGAGCCACTGATATTACACAAAACTGCATCTCAAACATTCAGCTGCAGTGAGAACCAATCATCAAGCTCCAGAGCTGAAAAACAAAGCTGACGCTGAGGAGCCAAAACCTGCAGTTCCTCTAATATCCAGTGAGTCAGTCCCCATAAATTATCGTTAAAATGTCAGAATTTACAGCAGAAATAAAAACGTCGAAGTTATTGTGAGGATTGAGAGTTTGTGTTAAGAAACATTAGTTCACATCTTTAATGATCCTCTAAAAATCCAGCCTGAAATATTTTACACCCAAACCAGAGTTTTTCTGGAAGCAGTAACCATCAGAGTGGGTAACAGAAACCCAAAGGAGTTCCACAGGGGTCTATTATCGATCCTCTGCTTTTTATTGATGTTTAAATTTTACTTTTGCTTGTTAGAGCACAAAAAGTTTTCTCCTTCATAACAACTTGGAGCCTTTTGGAGCATTTTTAATGCCATCATCTAACTTAGCATGCTGCTAACTTACCTACAGGCTCCAGAACAGGTGATTATAAATCTACGGGTGGTGTCATGGTGGCTACGTCTCAAAGAAATTAAGCAGATTTGTTTCTGATGGATGTTTTTACATCAGCTGCCTCAGACATCACTCACAGCCCGTCTGTCCGTCCGTCCCTCTCAGCAGCACTTAAACCATTAGGCTTATTGATCGTGTGCGTTCTCTCTAAGTGTCTGCAGCTGCTGGCCTGAAGCCAGCGTTACAGACAGTCAGAGTAACAGTCAGAGACGATTATTTGTAAGGAAAAACAGCTCTATTATAACCATTTTATTAAACCCGAGAACTGCAGAGCAGCTGGGAGTACTGGGATATTTCACATCTGAGTATTTCTGCAGGTCTTTGCCACCGACTGTGTGGCTGCAGGAGCTACTGCTCCTCAAAATTACTTCAGCTACAGTTTGTTTCTAACCTGCTGCTGAGCTCTGCTGCCACGACCGGAGATCAGATGTTTATTTCATCAGTGGAAGCAGCTGACGGCTCACACATCCGGCTGTGTGTCCTGAATTAGGCCACAGCCTAATAACTCCTCCTCCTCCTACTCCTCCCCCTCCCTCTGACTGAAAAGAGTCACGCAGAAACCCACAAAGACCTGATTTCAAGGAACAGGAATGTTCCTCCCCCCTCAAACACCATCAGCAGGTAGAGGAGTCATGTCCTCCTTCCTGCTCCTTTGCTGTCAGCCATAAAAGGGAACAGCCTCCACTCGCAGAAAGGAGGAGGAGGAGGGGAAAGTGTACCCGTCTCCAGGAAACTCCCACTGGGATGTTTGGAAAATGAGAGAAGTAGTTTCGCTCCATTCAAAAACTGCCCAGACCTCCGATTTCACTTCCTCCTCTGTTGTGAGGATGACTTTGAGGATTTGTGAGAGAAGGTCTGCAGCGGGAAGGTTATTCCACAAACAGGAAGTTAGTCTGCAGCCAGTCAGACCCTCGGGAAGTTTTTCAAGCAACGCTGACAAAAATCTGATGGTTCCACTTTTTAAACAGTCTCAGATTTTAATTTTTCTCTGCTGAAGGTAAATGTTGGAGTCATTATGAAGAGTTTCCAGTGCTCGCGCTCTGCTGCCCTGTTTTATTCACTTGTTAAAGAGAGATTTTCTTTTATTTCAGTGACTTTTTTGGCCACGATTTAGCTCTCTACATAAATTTATAAAACCAAACTCTCTGGTTCTGTTTCTGGTAAACACAGCAGTCTGTTAGTCTGACAGTTTCACCTTTCCTCACACTAAACAGGAATCTGTGTTCACACAGACGAGCTCCTGCTGACCCTCAGTAATGTGACGTGACAGTAAAGAACCGTATTTAAGGCTCATCTGATGCTTGAATCAGTTCATCACTGTGAACACAAACAGGTCTGCTGACTGTTCACAGTCTCGCCTCCCTCCTCCTGGCGTCACTCATCCTGCTGGAATATTTGCTGTTTAAATATTTACAGCCTTCGACCTGAAATAGAAATGCGTTCACGAAGCCGGAGAGGCCACACAGAGAAGTCTGCAGAGTCACCCTCGCTCCATATTGATGAGGGACGATCCCGTCTCTGCTTTCACCACTGCACACAGAGCGAGGCGATAACTGGGCCACGGTGACGACCCGGCTCAGAACAAAACATCACACGGGAGCAGAAATCTGCTTAAACCGCTGCCAAGAGATTTCAGGGGACATCATCGACCTCAGCCGACCCCTCGCTGTCCCGCTGAGAGCCGTGAAGCTGCTGCTGTACAGCGTCTGATGAAGACGAGTCCTCACTGAGACTCATTGTTTACAGGGTGGAGACGCTTCAGCCCATAAATTATTTTATATTTCCATAACTATCTCATGAAGCAGCTGCAGAGCCAGCACCCACATACTGTATATAACAGACAAACATGGCCACTGTGACACAAACTACCCGCACAACAGCCAAATTAGGTGATGTCATTAAAAATGCTCCAACAGCCGAGCAAACTTTAAACCAAATACAGTTTAAAGAGGTGACTCACTGAAACGTCTTCTCCCAGTACACTATCATTTTTCTCTGATCAGGACTGAAGATTGAACTTTGTGGTTGATAAACATTTAGTCTCCATATCAGAGATGATCATTATCAAAGGATCTGATTGATAAACGCTTCATAGTTTATTAGAGCACACAGCTCAGATCATCTGGGGGTTACTGAGCACGTTCAGACCACGCATGTGTTAACAGGAGCCGTCTGGTTGGGAGTGTTTGTCTTTTTCCAGGCCTCACTGTGTGTGTGCGTGTGTGTGTTCCTCTGTTTTAACACACTGAAGTGTTAATCCTCAGACTGAGCCGATGGCCTCTGTCAGCCTGGCAGCAGCTGCTCCTCATTCATTCATTCTCGTCGCTTCGCAGCTTTCCTCGTCGGAGACTATTTGAAGAGGATCCGCGAGGCGGCCGAGCTCTGGTTTCTGCTTTAAAGGTCACTGAATGTGCCTTCACATCTGCTGCTGCTGTCACCACTGTTAGCAGCTCAGGACTCAAAGGTCAGAGGTGAAAAACAGCAGCTCGCGATGTGCATTTCAACCAAAGACAGGCAGCAAAGCACCAGAAAACCTCCACGGCCCACAGTTCACACTGTGAAATACAGCAAACTATAAATACACAGCGAAGTGCAGACGAGACCCCGGACACCACACGAGGATCTCAGGCACAAAGAAAAGGCTGTGCTCTATCTCTAACACTGAAACACTCATGAAAAGGACGTTTCAGGAGAATCTAGTAGATTATATTACCACATCATTATTAACTAGCTCAAATTAAGTTTCTCCACATCAGCTCTTTACTGACAGGAATGAAAAACTAAATCTGCTGACTTCATTTCTGCTCTGTAACCTCACAGCAGCGTCAGTTTGAACCTTTCCCAGAAACGCCGCTGAGCTGTGAGCTCTGCCGCTCTGAGCCGAGGAAGTGTGCGAGCAGGATCTGCACTCCATAAAATCCAGGATATGTGAAATGGAGCAGAATGAGGCGGCGGGATGAGTCTCAGAGAGCCGCCTCAGACTCTGGCAGACCCAGATATCGTGACCGCACCGCTAATCTCCTGCGATCAGCAGCTGTACTGGCAGTGAGGCCGATCCTCAGGAATGCATGGCCTACTTCCAGAGCGCAGGAAAACCACCAGAAATAACTGCAGCCGGTCAGCCGGCAGGTCTGAGCGCAGCCACGCTACCCGAGCAGCAGGATTAACGGCCATCTCTGCTGTGGAGGTATGAGAGGAATGTGGGCGCGCTGCTGAGGATCCAAACGGTGAACGGTGGACCGTCTGTGTTTCTGTTCTGGTGATTTACCTGCCAGAGAATCTGAGCTTCACACGCAACTATTAAAACCGCACAGGATCGGCACAGCTGCTGTGAAACTCACCAACACTACTGCTACTGACATATCTCACTGAATGTCTGAATGTCTGAATGTAACGAGGATTCATGATGAAGCATTTCTATTTCCTCTGATCGTTAAATAGAACAAACGTCAGAAACTTTCACTTCCCTGTGCAAAACAGCCTGAAGCTCCTCTCACATCCTGGCCTCGGCTTTCTCTCCAAAGCTCCGGGATTCCCCAGAAATCTGCTGCTAATAATCCTCCACTCGCCCTCTGTGTGTGTGTGTGTGTGTGTGTGTGTCCAGCTGTTGACATCTGCTGTGTAATGACATTAAATGGTTTACAGCTGAGCAGATAATTTGGGGTTATTTCAGCGTGGTGTATTTCCCACCTCCTCTAACATAAAACTGAATAAACGAGCTGATTACGTAAGCCGCTAAATGCCCCCGATGGAAATCTCAGTTCCAGGAAGCGTATTTCAGTGTTTCCTTTCAGTCAGACTAAAGCAAACATTTTACAAAAGGGATCTTTTTTGGAAAGGTCACAATTTTTCCACCCTGACGTACTCAGGCTGACGTGCTGTGACCCAACTTCTGTTTTCAATATGACAGAGTTGGTGTCACAGCGATGCGTTTGCAGTAAAACAGTGAGGAGGTAGTAAAGAACGTTTCTGTTACACGACAGAAAGCAAGCGAGGCTCTGGAACAGAACCAGGATACACAGCAGATCACACAGAGCTGCGCACCGAGCAGAGGAAAATACAACACAGGTGAACCTGGGAAAGTGAAGACAATAACGAGGGTGTGAACAGGAAGAAAGGAGAAAAGGTGAAAGAATGAAAGAGGGACAGTACAGCAGAGGTCAAGTCAAAGTAACAATAATAAGGCAGAAAATAAAGTAAAGATTGGACAGAACGGTTCAGGTGAACTCACTCAGGAGAAGAAAAGGGCAGTAACACAGCGAGGTACAAACAGGAAACAGGAAGTAAAATGTTATAATGGTGTAGGTGAACTCAGGACAATAAACGAGTGGGACAGAAACATGAAATATGTCTGCATTTATCCTGCTTAATTCAAACATCTTCACACATACGATCACTCTCAACATCTATTTGTTTTAAAAACTGTTTGAATATAAAACCCACATCTTTTTTATTTTCATGTTGATCATCTCCCTGTGAATGCCACGTTATCTTCTCTGTTTCTGTTTCACGTAAGTAACGCCACGCACCTTCACTCTGAACATGTCAACAGATGCCGAGGATCAACCAGCCTCAAATGAACCGATGCTACCCGTCAAGATCAGGCTCTTCTCATCACATCATGTATCTGGACTGATTTCACTGTTTTAGTGAAACCAGTCGGAGGTTCTTCGACGTCCTCTGCTCTGCGAGGTCATTATTCTGCAGTCTGATCACATGACCCCAAAGCGCTGTTACATAATCTCGATAATAAGCAGAGCGCTAAATATGAGCAGCACCATAATTACAGTAATACCCCCCCCCCCCCCCAACCCACACACACACACACACACACTTTGTGTGTTACTCAGCCTCAGGCCGACAGACCAACAGACAGCAGATCTCCTCATCCTCACACTGCAGAAACACTGCAGGGGTGTTCAGAGGAGAAGGCGACGAGAAACGCTCCAGCTGCTCCGACAAGAACCGACAAGAACTGGGGATCAAAAAGCCGAAAGCTCATTTTAACCAGACAAGAATCTGAAGGCCTGACCTCGTGGTTCAAAAACATGAATTACAGTTTAAAGCACCAAATCTGACTGAACTCAGAGGGTGTTTAACAAGCTGGAAACAACAGGAAGTAGGAGGCAAAAAGCTTGAAATGTGACACTTTAACCTTAAGCAGCACGTTGTGCCTGCTCTCTCTCTGATGATGGGAAAAGAAAAAGGCTGCGGTAACGTGTTGGAGGTCAGACTCATGGACTGTAAATACTCTAGTTTAGTGAGCGTGGCGGTTCTCCTCACTGCAGTCCTGTGTTAGTATCTCAATGGTTTTTATGGCTGAAGGCTGTGTTCAGTTCAGCAAACAGTGGGTCAGCATGACGACAGCAGCTGTGGCGATTGGATCCATCTGTCCAGAGCTCGTAATCACTGAATGTGTAAAAGTTAATAAAGCAGCGGTGCTGTAGAAGAATATTAGCAGGCGAGATCTCTGTGTCATCACAGGAGGATAACTACAAAGTAAATATGAAGCAAAGGCAAATATTCCGCCTGTTTCAGCCGTGACTTTTTTTTATCTGCTTTGTGATCACAAAGCTGAAAACATGAAATAAAAGCTGCTGGTCTTCACTGGGGTTAAAAGGCCTTTTTGGAGTGTGTCAGCCAAAACATTTCAAATATGGAATTTAATGAGACATGAAGAGTTTCTTATCTGCAGAATGGAGATTAGATTTAACTTTGTCGCTGTGCAAAGTGCTGAAATACGAAATGGAGTTTGCTTCTGAGCAGACGTGCAAAAGAACAGTTTTATATACAGAGAGAGCTGGAATATAAGGTTAAAGGTTAAAGAGCTGGAGCATGAACAAAGTTTGTTTTCTGTACATAGTAACTGCAGGATGTACAGTTGGCTGTATGTACAATACAAACAATGTAAATGTCAGAGGTTCAGCCAGTGGTGAAATCAGAGCGGGAATATGCTGCTCCAAAAATTGCAAACTTTTGTGTTCAGTAGTTGTTGGAAAGCAAGCCAAAAGGTGCAAATAACCCGGGGACAGGTAGGTTCAGTGACAAGCCATCAATACTGCAGTGTTAGTGTGTGCTGCACAGGACACCAACACTGCAGACCAGTGTCAGCTCTAACTGTCTGCTGGGCTCAAAGTCCACATCAGTCTGTGCACAGAAACCATAAATCAGGCTTCTGGCGGTTTAACATCCCCATAAAAATCATCTTAAATACACACATTGTGTTCCAGACGTGGACTGTGTTTGCATCCAGGGAACGAAGCCGTTCCTGCAGCACTCACCGAGCTGCTCCCACTTTTCACTTTCCACATTACCTTCTTAAATTCCACTGAAAGTGTGAGCTGCGATCAATGAACGAGCCTCCCGCGGTGCGTTTACTGTCTAAGCTGCTGACTGAAAGATTGAGGCTGAGTCTCCACCTCCGGCAGGCCCGGTGCTGTCTAAATAAAGCTAACTGTGCCAGGAATAAACCTGGAAGGAAACTGTAGAGACAAACGGATGTGTTCTTATTGTGAGCGGATGTGAGCGGATGTGAGCGGCGGCTGCTTTCTGAGTAGCTGTAGGGCTGATGTTAAGGGCGTCGGGATTCCTAATTTACTGAGCTGACAAACAGCTGCTCGCGGGGAGCAGACGTGCTTTCAGCAGCCAAACACCTTGCTGCGGCCACGCTGCCATTTAGCCGTCAGAGCTCTGAAAACTGATGAATGTTCAGTTACACTTGCTTTTTTTTCAAACTCAAAGGCCATGCTGCAAACAGCACGTCTGTGCTCAGCGTTTCTGATCTAAAAGCAGAAGTTAAATGACTCATCCATTCTGAGCATGAGTAACTCTCTAACTCTGAGCTAGATTACACATCAGGAGTGGTCTTCAGCTCTTCAGCAGGTCTTCATCCCTCCTCCTGATGACTCTCCTCAGGTCGACTCATCTGTGGTTAGCTGATGAGGAAATCCTCCACCCTGCCAGTCACATGTCTGAGCAAACAGAGCGGGATTACAGCGTGGTGATGTAACGGGATTGCCTTCCTCACCATCTCATTACGCTTCACTCACATGAACAGAATGAACACAAATGCCTGTCAGGTTGTCCCATCAAGGCGAAGCTCGAGTCTGATGCTGAAACTTCACAGAAACCAGACGTGTCTGAACAGGTGGCCTGAAAGCCAACCATCGCTCATCATCTGAGAACAAACCACAAACCTTCTGCTTCTTTATTCCAGCATGGACCAAAGTTCCCCAAAGTGATAACATCAGTGTTTGCCCGGTGAAGGTCACATGATCTCACTGAAAGCTCCCAAACAACCATAAATGGAGTGTCTAAAAAAAACCTGCTTTCATTGTTTATGATGTCAGATCCAGCATGAGTTCCTCTTTTAGGCACTCAGTGAATACATTGACAAGTTCAGACATGTTGCTCCTCATCCTCACACACAGGTAACTGCTCACCTGAGACCATCACAGATCCTCTGATGGATCTGATGAATCACAGTGGATTCTTCACACACTGAGATGTTTATGAGCCGTGTGACAGCTGTGGACGACTCAGTGACGGATTCTTTGTTCAAGCAAACATCACAAGGCAAAGAAAAATAATGACGTTTCATTCTCTGAAGTCTTAATTAAAAAAAAATCTTAAACTGCATATTTTCTTTTATTGCATTTTCCTTCTTGAAAGACATTTGAAAAATAAAATATGTCATAAATGTCATATCTGAAATATGACAAAAAACTGCTCAGTCAGAAAAGAGAAACAAGGGTTACATTTAGTAGGTGTTTAAGGGGTAAAGAGTTAAAAAGAAATGCTTTAAGTTTGGTTGAAAAATTAAACGTGAAAAGTTTTAGTCACAGTCTGATAATAGGATATGAACTTTACCCAAGTTTACCTCTGTACCTTTGTTGTAAAGGAAGAAACATTTTGTGTTATAATTTAAACATGAATAAAAAGTAGAGGACCGACAACAGAGCCCTGTGGAACGCCACATTGCTCCATTCTGGTTTTTGTTACAGTGAACTTTTCAAACCAGATCTTTAGAGGCTCATTACACATGTGGACTCATGATAGAATTTAAACAAGTGATTTATAAAAATCACTGCTCCATGAGTGCTCAGCCGATGCTCGGTGAAAGGCTGCTGACAGCAGTCACACAAAAGCCTTTAGCTGGCAAACACAAGGTTTATTATCTGCCAAACAATCTGTGACTCTGCTTTCAGAGTTAGAATCAGATGATGCTTGCTTACACACTACATCTGCTCAATGACGAACTTGTAAAGTCATAAATGTGTCAACAACACATGAATTGCTGTAACCTCGTGCAGCAGAGATATCAAAGATGCTGTGTTTGAGTGTTTCATGGAATATTTCCACTAATAATAAAAATGCAGCATAAAAATTCAATTCAATTCTTGTCTGTCGCCTTTTTGGTGCAGATTGAGGTTGTGTCACCAGAGTGGGTTTATGGGCAGAAGGGGCACTACAATCAGTACCATAACCTCCACTTATACCCAAAATCTTGTCAAATGTTGCCATAACATTAGAGTTAGAGAAGCTCTAACAGCCCTCTGAAGGTCAAGGGTGTGCTGCAGACATCTCCTGTTCCAGCTGTTTCACTCATGCTCTGAACACTCTGTTTATTGCAGTTTTTTCTACTTTTGGAACTTCTGTTTAAATGGGGCAACCAATCAGAAGAAAGTTGTCTTAAAGGAGGAGGAGCTAAAACTGCTGTTTCCAGGCAGAGGATAAACTGATACTGGCTCAACAGCATCCAAAACGAGAAATATGGAGATGAAGATGAGTAGAGTAGGTGTGCTTCGAGTCAGTAAAAATCTGTGGCATCATCACGGTGAATAAAAAACATATGGAAACATCTTTAAAATGTGTTCCCAGGAGGCTACCTGTTTTCATATTTCCATATCAAATGATTTAAATTTGATTTATGTCCCGTCCAATAAAATCCTGCTCAGACAAACAGCTCAGTGAGTTAATCCACAGTCGGAGCCTCCAGTCTGAACACGCTCAGACTGATACCTGGCTCAGGTTCAGGACGGGCAAACATGTGATGCCGTGGCAGCCTGAGGCTAAACCACCTCTGTGCGGTGAAGACACAAAACACGGGAGGTCGGCGTCTGCAGGGCATGAACACCTGACGGGCTGGTAGGTCGCATACAGACTGCACTGACTGCAGCGCCACAATTAAAGAGGCTCTGCTTCGGACCCGGGCTAATCCCAGCACATCCTCTAACTGGATTAACTGTAGATGCACAACAAGAGTGAAAGTGCTCAGACCAGAGCCGCAACACGTGTCTCTCTCACTCACTCACACACACAAACACACACTTCTGTTAAAGTTTAAATAAATTCTACATACAGAATATAATCTCTTAGTTACTGTCAGTGTGAGTACAGTCTCTTTGGTCTGTTTAGGTTTTGGTCTTGCAGTCTGAGGATTGTTGGGGGGGGGGGGGGGGGGGGGCATGTTGTGGGCATGTGCTCAGACTAAGGTTTCCTGTCGGTTCCTGAAGCTCCGGTGAGTCGGAGCTGTGAAGTCAGGATTTTTGAGCAGAAGCTATTT
The DNA here is from genome assembly GCF_001858045.2 of Oreochromis niloticus. NCBI lineage: Eukaryota > Metazoa > Chordata > Actinopteri > Cichliformes > Cichlidae > Oreochromis > Oreochromis niloticus. The sequence continues at coordinate 37,103,919 of NC_031972.2, read as the reverse complement.
TGACTGCTGTCTAATTTAGCACCGACACGACTCCCAGTGAAGCTCAGAGAGGTATTTAACATCGACTGCTTCAGGCTGACAGAAATACCCACCAGTCACAGTGAAGGTCTAGACTCTCCAAGGACTCGGCTCTCCAAAACAATGTGAAATACAAGTTATCTTACAGCTGAGCCGATCAGCCAACGCCGGTCAATGAACACTGCTCCAAATGATCAAACTATAATCATCCTAAATTATTTCCCCAAATCATTTTAATGTTATACAACAAAAGGCATCTGACACTGGATCCAGGTCAGGACTGTCATACTGACAGTCAGGTGTGCAGTATATATATATGCTGCTCTCAGATGATGGACAACATACACCACATGCACAATGCAGAAGAAAGCAACAGAATGATGAGCACATGCATCACTGCGAATCAGAATGTGCATGATCTTCCAATAATTCTTAGATTTTAAACTAACTCAACAGTTTTTGCAACTTTTCCCTCTTTTTTAACAGCTGGTCAGATGTGAAATGCTATCAGAAGCAACCTTTAAATGACAAAACTGTTATTAAGGACCCAGAGTCGGGCTGATAAAGCCCATTTTAGGCGTTTCTGCAAAAACAGGCCAGAGGTGCACAGTCAATGTGAACTCTGTGAGGTGAAGGTAACGCGTCACAGGTCTACCACACCTGTGTGCACTCAGTCAAAAGCAAACAGTTGAGCCATCAGCGTGGTGTGTTTCACAGTGAAGAACAAACAGTATTTTTGCTCGATGTGTGCACACAGAGCTCCTCTAATTATTACCGTTTTATTTTATAGTCTAAATGGTTTTAAAAATCTGTAATAGATGATCTGTGCTTCAAAAAGATATATAGACTGAAAACTGACAAAGCAATTGCAAATAGGCGTTTCAGTTGGATGCCTCCATCATTTCCACGAGCCTCAGATCCTCCTGTCCACACTCAACCACTTTAGAGGTAAAAAGTTATTAGCTTGAAAACAACAGGTTTTCACATAAAATGAATGTTTAAAAATTGGATCAAATATCAAACCTGTGGTCAGTTATTGCACTGATAAATTGATGAACAAATCATGTGAGTAGCTCACAGGTGTGTCAGGGAATAATGACAGTGCCGTGTACGGTGAGGATCAGCGGGAACCCCGGGGCCCCTCAGGGTGGGCACCGGGTCGAACCTGCTGCAGTGTTTGCATTGGGGTCATAGTGAAGCGAGACAAACGGAGGAAACACAACACAGTGTGAGAAAACAAACATTTTTCAGTTCCTTCCACAGCGAGAACAAACTGTGTTTAGTCTGTTCGACTCTCTGGAGCTGAACTGATCAACACTCGGCAGCCAAAAATATCATGACCATAAAAGGCCCGAAGAAACACTCCGCTGACCGGCGTTAACAGGCAGATCTGCTTGCAAAGGTATGAGAGTGTGTATGTGTGTGTGTGTGTGTGTGTGTGTGTGTGTGTGTGTGTGTGTGTGTGTGAGGACACTGTTAGAGGACCAAGACAAGTCTCTTTTTTCCTCATTGCCTGCTGATGTCGATTATCTATTCACATCTGCTCCTCTTATCCTGTTTAACCATTAAAAAAACAAACAAACAAACACCTGACCTCTATCGAAACAGACAAAAATACACAAAATATCAAAACCTGAGGAACAACTGTTTAATTATAGTGGGATAATAAAATAGTAGAATATCAATTTTCACACATGGTGAAGGTTTTCTCTTTCATTAAGTGGTGATAATCAAACCACAGAGTACAGTTTTAAACAATCAGGTTAGTCTGCATCCACAGACTCAGATACCTGCTAATTGTTCTCAGCAACATCCAATCAAAAACCTCAAATTTCACTCAGCAGAAGTGAAGCTCTGCCTTCATGGATGCTTTGTTAGTACAGTAACCTCACTGCAGCCATGTTATTAGTCAGATGATGTTATTAAAAATGCTCCAAAAGTCTCCAACAGCACAAACACGCTCCACAGATCCAGTTTAGGTGAAGCCTCGAAGACAAGTAACAGCTACAACTATCTACCTGTCAGCCACACCCATCATGCAAACTTTAAGCCTTAAAACAGGTGAGTTATGAAAACATTCTCCTCCATACAGGTGTCATGGAGGAGGAAACATTTTGTGCTTTAACAAACAAGAATAGAATTTAAATATGAATAAAAAGCAAAAGATTGATAATAGATTCCTGTGGATCCCCACAATCCCTTATTCTGGTTTTTGTTACCCACAGTAAGAAAACTGAGTCACTGCTGGAGTTTCTGCTGGACGTCAGAGGAACTGCAGTTTGGCTGCTTCTGGCAGCAGCCGAGCTTTGACCTGCTAATCGTGACGTCTGCACGTTCTGTTCAAAGTTTACTTGTGTTCATTTTTAAAGGATTCTAGACCTTTTTTTTCTGTGACACAAATCAAACATTTACACCAAAATAATCAGAAGAAGTCTGAACTGTCCACATTCTGTTATCTAATCCTGAAGCGGGGCAGCACCTGCGTCCGCACACTGAACCTGAAGCCTGTTTCCTCTGACAGCCGCTGCTGGACTTTCCCTGCAAAACAAACCCTTTTTTCTGAGTTTGATGTCTGGGAGGAAGTGACTCCACGGCTGCCCACAAAGTTGTTTTTGTTTTTTTTTTAAAAAAAAGATCTGCTTTCTTTTTTCACGAAAGAAAAAAAAGAAAGAAAAAAATAATTTCCTGACGTGTTTGAGCTCATGGAGCTCTCACGGAGGACGTTCTCTCTCTTATCAGCTATAAAACGACTCGTTGAACATCACCGCTGTCATCATGAATCATATTTGCGTCAAATATTTCAGACCAGGCAGGGACCACCTTGAAACTACACAATTATTGATCTTTTTTTTGCTCATTTTAAAAAATGTGTTTCAGTTTTTACAGTCAGATATGATGGGCGGTTTTCATTCCCAGGGTTCATCATCCTCTGTTATCAAGCAGGGTGTGTTTACTTAACTTTAAATACAGTTCTTTGGTGACCCTGAGAGAAAACTTACTTGAACTGACTCGACATTTCTCATTGCAGATGGTTAATGAACCAACATGCTGATTAAAAGTGAGCAGCAGGTGAAGATCTGCAGGGTCCATGTGACACCTCAGGATGAGAATGTTTTGAATTTGATTAAACTGACTCCAAAATGGGGTTGACGCTCAGCCACTTTATTAGAGATATCTGTTCAACTGCTCATTAGTATCTAATCAGTCAATCACGTAGCAGCAGCTCGGTGCATTTAATCATGTAGACGTGGTCGAGATGCCTGCTGAAGTTCAAACTGAGGATCGGACTGATGAAGAAGTGATGAGTGTGGCATCTGCATGAAACTGCTGATGTGCTGCCATTTCCCACAAACATCTCTGAGTTTACAGAGAAAATATAATACTGCTGCTCTACGGAAAGCAAGCTGATAGAAGGTAACAGGAACTCAAATAAGCACTTGTTACAACCAAAGTATGCAGAACAGCATCTTTGAACCTAGCAGCAAATGAGCTACAGCAACTGAAGAGCACACTGTGTCATTCCTGTCAGTAAGAACAGGAAAGTGAGGCTGCAGTTCACACAGACTAACAAAACTGGACAACAGAAGGTGGAAAATCTAAATCATGACGCATCACGTCAGGGGAACTTTAAACTGAAAGGTCAGAGAGAAAACGCAGACTGCTCTGTGCAGAACCCGGTGACAGTGGGGAGAAGAAACTCCATAAACTCAGCATCACAAAGTAAAGCATAAATGAAACCACGCAGATTCAGCTTCACCAAGAACATCTTCTTCAGATAATAAAAATGAATATCACAGCAGATCACAGCACTAAAACTGAGAATATCAGACGACTTCTTTATCGGTACTGACCTCACGTGTTTGAGCAACAAATTTGTGCTTCCACGCTTTTATTTTGTCCCCTAACTTCCTGTCTGCACAGGAAGTGTGGCATTAGTGAGCCTGCTGCTCCTGATCAGAGCCTGAAGATCTCCCAGAGCAGACAGAGACTTTTTTTTCTGCATCAGTCTGATTATCATTGATCGACGTTCACGCAAACGATTACTGTGATTATTGATTAGTCAGCTGGTTATTTGGCTTGTTTAAATGACAGTAAATATCAACTCCACCTCCTGGAGCTTCATGAGGACTAAAGAGAAACCTCTGGGTGTTTCCCCACAGGATAAGGACCGCGGCACGTCTCCTCCTGTGGGAGTGTGTGTTAGAAAACCAATTTGCTTCCTTTAAAAAGTGCTCTGAGCTGAGTCAGCCTGCGCCGGGCTGCTGATGATCTAATGTGAATAAATCCAATAAAAGCAGCATGATGTAAGTGACACCTTACATCGCATCACGTGACTCTGCTGACCGCTTTATGGGTGCAGCATTGAAAGCAGGTCACTCTGCAGCTGCAAACAGAAGCAGCAGGATTAACTATGTCCCCGAGGCTGGGAGAGGGGGAGGGAGGGGGGCATCCTGCACCTCTGTGCACCTCCTCCTCCTCTCTGTCTAACCTGATGTCAGAGGCCTTTGTTCGGCTCTCTGAGGCATCCTCTGCATGTTTCATGGAGCCTCGTTGAGATTCAGGGCGTGACTGAATCTGATTAACTGGAGCCGCAGAAGCACTAAAGCGAATCTGTGGAGGTAAATGTCACGCTCATGTTACAGTGAACTCAAACAGGAAGCAGAAACACCGTGAAGTCCATTACACTCAAAGAAAACTCGAAACCCTTCGGTCTACAGCGTCGTTTGGAGACACGTCTGCTTCCTCTTCAGTATAATGGAATAAACGGCCCAAAGTGCTAAAAAAGGCAATCAGTGAAGCACAAACTCAGCGACCCGCAGGGCGTCACCCGACCTTCCACTGGGTTATTAGCCCATTGCTGCTGTTAGCCAGTTTTACTCCTATAAAGCCCCAAAAGTCATAAAAGGGAATAAAAAGCAGGCACTGCTGCTGAGGTGAAATCAGAGATCAGACATCCATCATCGTGCATGAACCTGAGCTCAGACTCCAGACTCACAGAGCCACCCTGAAAACCTCTGAAGAAACAAGCTCAACCAGTTTCCTACATAGAGGAATTTTAAATGAAAAACATTTAAATCACCTCGATCTTCTTTAAACTATTACATTTAGAAAATGGAATAATAATAATAATGATAATAATAATAATAATAATAATAATGATAATAATAATACATTAAAGCACATTATACATATTATAATACATTATGTTTTCACTTCATTTTAACTGACTTTAATGAGCTTTTATATTTTTCATTTTTTATTACAGACAACATATGCTTTTGTGTTTTTGTATAAGATCAATGGTGAGATTTACTCTCACTCAGAAATATAGTGAATATAATCAATGACAAAACAAAATAATGGTTCGATAAAACAGAATGTGACAAAAAATATAACTAAAGTAGCTCATAACTATGAAAGTTTTTTAAGTTATTTTACTTCTATGAGCTGTTTTAGTTTATTCTACTCCACTGAGCTGATTCAGTACAGACATTTCCTAATTTTTGACATATAGAAAGTTTTTCTCTGTCTTGCCATCTGTCTGTTTTGTTTTGAAAAATAATAATAACAGGCACATTTGGGGTGCAGGGGTGGGGCCTATCCCTGCCCAGTGGCCCTGCAGGAGTTTTGTCCGGCCCTGTGCATCCAGCATTCAGGTTTCCATTAGCAGTAAAAGGCTCACACAGGGACTCAGAAGTACTTTACTCATATGACATTGTTAATATAAACAGCTATAAGTGAGTCTGTGACTGATCTGCATGTATATGGGACAAAGCCCCATCCTGACTGTTGGTGAGTGAAACGGAGATTAATGAGGTCTTACCTGGGAAGGCGTGTGGGTTGGACGACCCTCTCTTGAGGCACTTGGAACAGAGAACATGTACAGAGTAGTGCAGACCGGGCCACTCCTGCAGCAGCATGTTCAGCTCCTCCACCAGTGGGGTGATGGCCTGCCAGGCAGTCCAGATGTTGGGCAGTGAGGCGTGGCTGGCGATGGAAAGAGTCTCCACCTGGAGCTTTCCTTTGGCAGGCCGGTGGCTGATCACCACGGGAACTTTACCCCGATAGGCGAAGATCTGGTGCTTGCTGTCTGAACGCTGCACCACGTGGCTGTTGATCTGCACGCTGAAGCGTGCGAACAGTCCAGGAGGAAACAGGAAAGGGAAACTGTACTGGATGTGCAGCTGCTCCACGGAGAAGAAGTTACACAGAGGCAGAGAGCTCCCGCCGGCTGAAGCATCCACCTGGACCTCCTCGCTGCTGACGTAGCTGGGGAACTTGTACCACACAGTCGCGCCATTCAGAGGCTTGCTGCGGGGTTTGTTGATGCAATAGCAGATCCCCATCTTCTCCAGTAGCTCCATGATGAGGTGGAGGTCCTGCTGGGTCTGGATGAGCGGTCTGAGGAGCAAGCGGATGACATTAGAGGGTAAGAGTCCATGCTGGAGGAAGCCCTCAACGTGGTGCTGCAGATGGGTGACCCTGAGGTTCTCTCCCTTCTCATCCTCTATGACCAGACTCACCCTCCCCTTGTCCCCTCTCTCCCCCTCAGAGAGGAGCCGGTCCAGCAGGGTGGACTCATCCCTCTGGAAGAACACATTGAGAATTGCGATGAATCGTGGAAGATTGTGAAAAACATATTCCTTCAGTGTGAGGCTGTCCTCAAAGTAGAGCAGCTTCCCGCTCTCGTGCAGGTAGGATAAAGCGCTCTGCAGCCGGTCCTCGGTGAGCCCCGCCTGCAGGCCCAGGCGGGCTGAGTCCCACCACGAGAGCCACAGGTCTTTGGGCTTAAAGTGCAGCTCCTCCAGCATCTGCCAGGACTTTGGCAGCACACGATGGAGGTTGGGGAAAATCTCCCTGTGTTCTGCAACGGACATGAGCTTCTCTCTCAGCCTTGGGATGTTCCTCTGAGCACCTGTGCTGCTAACTCTCAGGACAGGAGAGAGGATCTGCAGCCGGTGGTTCAGCATGTACTGCAGCTGGGCTTTTCGGCGCCTCAGGTTCTTGTCAGTGACACCGTAAAAGAGGACGTGAGGGCTGGAGGTGCGGACGTTGTAGCCCTGCTCCAGAGCCTGGTCCACCTGCAGAGCCAGCCCCCTTAAACTCTGGATGTCCCTCTTCTCCTGCAGGCCAATCTGCCTGTGGATGTCCAGAGTCTTCTCCTCCACCTCCACCTCTGCACACAGGTCTGTGTGCGTGCCCACCAAACAGACTACAGCATGGGGCACTTTGGCGCAGAGCAGGTGGAGGAAATACCCAACATGGGTGTAAAAGTTCTTGGGCGAGTACGTTTTGAGGTTGATGACGAGAATGTAGAGAGCACCGGGGGAGAGAAAGAAGGGTTTGATCAGGTCGTAGTTTTGCTTCCCTGACAGGTCATACACGAGGAATGTGAGGTGGCGATCAGCGTCTGCCACCCAATTGGTGACTTCAATTCCTTTGTTTCCCTGGTTACTGCTAGCGTCCTGCTGCGTGCTCACCAGGCTCTGCCTCAGTCGGGTTTTCCCTGCGTTTTGGGTCCCCATCAGGACCAGTTTGAGCCGCGGCTTCACGGCAAACTGAGAGTGCGCAAGCTCCTTCTGATACACTGCGATGTATGGGATTCCCTTCATGCACACCTCGTACGGTGGCTGGATCAGAGGGTTATCCTTCACTTTCCAAATGTTCACTTTGGAAAGCTTTCCAAAATTATCTGGAAGAATGGCTATTTGGTTACCCTGTAAAACGAGCTCCTCCAGATTCTCCAGCTCCACGATGGAGTCAGGCAGATATGTGATGCTGTTATTGTCCAGCCACAGGTTCACCAGCTTCCCCAGCTGGCCGATTTCCTCTGGAATATGAATCAGTCTATTCCTGCTCAGGTAAAGCTCCTCTAATCCCATTATGCTCAAAATAACCTGGGGAAAGTTTTCAAAGTCATTTGAGGACAGATTGATCATTTTGAGACTTTGCAGGTTGCCGAAGGAGGGGGGCAGCTCTGTGAGGTGGTTCCCGTCCAACATCAGGCTCTCCAGGTGCTGCAGGTGACAGAAAGTGTGGGGTAAGGAGGACATGTGGAGGCTGCTGAGCCACAGGATTTTGATGGACTGCAGCTTCCAAACGTCCGCTGGTAACACCTCGAACTTGTTCCCAGAGCAGTCAAGCTCCTCCAGCTCACCGAGGGCCATGATCTCGGGGGGGAACTGGTTCAGCTTGTTGTGATCTGCGTCCAGAGTTCGCAGGCGGGCAAGGCCGGAGAACGACCTGGGGAAGTCATGCAGGTCATTGAAGCTCATGTCGAGCTCCTCCAAAGACTGCAGAGCTCCGATCTGAGCCGGCAGGTGCTGGATTTTGTTGTGGCTGATGCACAACTTCTTCAGCCCTCTCAGCTGCCCCACGCCCTCAGGAAGGCTCCTCAAACAGTTGTGGCTCATGTCGAGCTCCACCAGCCGCCCCAGCTCAAACACTACCCTAGGGACAGAGCTGAACTTGTTCCTGCGGAGGACCAAGACGCGCAGGTTGTTCAGGGAGGATCCCAGGCCGTCCGGCAGCTCCTGCAGGGAGTTGTTCCCCAGGTTGAGCGCCTCGATGTCGGCTATGTCCTCTGGCAGGATGATCTGGTTGTTTTTGGAGCACAGGGTGAGCTGCCGCAGGTTGCTCCGCAGCTTCCTGGAGCGGAGGGCGGCATCCCTCCACAGCCTGGCCGTTTTCAGATTGTTCTCCTTGTCCTCCATGGCGCTGCAGCCGGACCCCTCCTCCTCCGCCTCCTTCTCCTTGTTTTCATTGAGAGTTTTCATGGATCCTGAGCGGGCAGCATGGTGGACGGAGTCCCTCAGAAATCAGCGCGCTCCTCACCCACAAACCCTCCTCCTGAGAGGGCAGACGATTCGCTTCGAGTCGGGAAATGATCGAGTTTGTTGAGAGGAGCGGGAGGCGTGTGCGCGGCCGCGGAGGCATCCTTTTCTCCTGCGCCACTCAGCACACAATAAAGGCAGACCTCAGCGCTCACAGCTCCGGCTTCAAACCCAAGCTCCGGAGCTTCGCTTCTCCTCCGGTCATCACCGCCGCCCTCATCGCCTACATTAGCCGTCCTCCGCCTCTTTCCGTCCTGGTGGATGTGCGCGTTTGTGAGCGCTTTCCGAGCCGCCGTGTCGCTTCCTGGGAGCGGGGAGTGGAAGTGAAGGAGCAGCCGCTCACTGCGTCAGATCTCTGAGCCCTCCTCCTCCCTTTCTCCTCCTCCCTTTCTCCTCCTCCCTGCTCTGTGGGGAGCAGCAGGAAGAGGTGGAGGAGAAGGGAAAGTAATCGGAGGGTGAAAGCTGCTTAAACTGTGCAAAAAAATTCAGACCAAACACAAAACAGTGTTCATTTCGACAGAAACATTTCTGCCGAGACAGAGAGAGACGGTCAGCTGATGAATGCAGAATTTATAAATAAAGTCTGAATATTCATGTTTACACATGCAGAGGCTCAGAGTCCAAAGAGGATAAATGCGAGTAAAAAAAATAAAAGAATAAAGGTGATAATATGAGTGATAAAGTCTGAACATGAGCCCGAAAAGAAGTAAAAGTAAATTTGAGTTCTCTGACGGCAGAAGGACTCTGCCTCCACCTGCTGGTCATGATGTGCAAGTACATCAACCAGCACGTTTAATTCCCAGGTGTCTCCTACAGAGCTGTTTTAGCTTAGTGTTTCTAATTAGTTTATTTTTATTTTCTGTTCTGCATTCACTTCAGCTCAGTTTCCAGAGTGTGTTAACTCATTTCAGTATTCGTCACGGCTCTGGTTGGAATTTCATTAGTTTCTCTCTTTTTTAATATCCACATAGAAGTTTTTGATACTGCAATCATACTGTAAAACTGAGTAACCTTGATAACCTGCAGTCTTACACACCACTCAGGAGCTTCCTTCCTCCTGTCATGCTCCTACATCTGCAACACATGTGAGACCACATTGAAATCTACACCATTGAAATCCACACACACAGATCTTTATTTGTCCGCTGCCTGAAATCTTTCCACCTATAAAAGCATGTTGGGACTGAAGCTGTTTCCAGACTACTGCAAGCTGACAAAACAATAGGACATCGCCTTGGGTTTGATGTTTCCATTAATGGCATAAAATCTAATACTGTGTTTAATTAAAATATAAAGTAGACCAAACTCAGTTTTTATCAACTTGTTATTAGAACTCAGTTTAAGTAAGTTACCAGTACTTTCATTCAAAAAGCTGATCAACTCAGTTTATTTGAGTTGTTATAAATTAGAAAAACTAAGTAAGCTGGAAATGTATTCAAACTGTTTTTGTGCATTCTCTCAGTTTAGCACCAGGTTTATGAACTTGCTAACCAGCCAGTTTTAGCCTAGCTTTTCATATCACCGATGCTCAGTGTGCATGCTGCTGCGTCTCAGCTCATGTTACTTAAAAATTAACCCTGCAGCTTTAAAAACCTTGTATAAAAATCTCTCGGTGAAATTTTCTGTTGATTGTTTGAAATAGAAACGTGAGCAGCTATAAGAGCCCAGATGAAACTTTTCCGGAAGGTACAGCCGTTAGGGGGTGGGGCTTGTTTTCAATCCATATAAACCTTTATAACATATGAACTGTATATTTTTAACCCCTGTATTTATTTTAATGCTTTGTGGCAGCTTTTGAACATCTGTGACATCTATTAATGTCAAATCTAGCCTTTCTTTAACAACATAAACAAACTGCTTTTACATTTAATGAACATTTCTGCTTAATTACATTTTAAATAATAATAATAATAATAATAATAATAACAGTAGTATTTTTTTTCTACATTGACCTTCTGTCTTGTAGGTTATAATGGTTGCACAGCCATTAAGGATCAAACCTTCTAAATAATTTTCTGTTTTTTCTCCCTCTGCTTGTTTCTTACTGTCTTTGAGGCTCGGGACCAGCACTCCCCACATTACATCAAACTCGTACAAGTCTAGAAAAGGAGCTGTTGGACAGAAAGACATCAACTAAGTGGTAAACAGTGTTGGGCAAGTTACTACAAAGTGTTTTTTAATTTAGTAGAACTTGAAATGTTTTATCTGTGGTTAAACATTTAGTATTTCACAGTCAGAAACATCAAGTTATTCTTCGTATTGTATACTTGCAATGAATAAGCTGTCCTAACGTAGTTATTTTAAGTAAGCTTTACTTAGATTTTTTCAGGCAATGAGTTTGCATAGTTTTTTTTTTAAGTTCTGCTAATTAATTTGATTTTACAGTGCAGTTTTTCACTGGTAACTGGTGCATCTGTCATCAACAGAAATCTTAGGGCCAATTAACTGACCTGTTTTTTTTTTTTTAGTTCAACCTCTACCCCTTTTAATGCAATAATTATTTATTCTCTGTTGAATTTGTTAGTGTTCTCCCTCACAAAAAAATAAACAGCCTCTAATTTTATGGTAGTTTTCATTTTAATGGAGAGCAACAGAATATCAACCAAAACTAAAAAAAATGAAAAATCACATTACATAAAATGTATAAACTGATTTCCATGTCAGGGAGTGAAGGAAGTGTTTCAATGCCCTGTAATTTTTATTGTGCCAAATCACAACAGTCTCCTCAAGGTGCTTCCCTTTTCATAGATGACGCAGCGAATGGATGCCCTGGTACTTCAGTGCGCATTTTCTGTCTTGTTTTTGTGCATAATTTGTGTTTCTGGACACTCTTCTGGATATTCCTACACCAGAGAAGCGCTTCTTAACTACAGGACTACAACACCGGTGGATTTATTTCCAGTATTTGTCACATCTGCGGTGGATGTACACCCACCACTTACTCTGATTCAAACACATGACCCTGTATTGTGGTCTCTGCACCTGTTCCATTCTTGCACTGATCATCACATGCACTCATGTATATATCAATCTGCTTAGCACGTTTTATTTTTATGTGTTTGTCTTATCGTATGTCTCGCACAAAGTGCTCAACATTTGGCAATAAAACCCTTTCTGATTCTGATTTATACCGTAAGATGAGGACTCTACAATAATACAAAGAAACCCAAAGAATCAGATGATGCCTGTTAACAAACACTTGGTCACAGTGGAAAGGACAAACTCAGTTTTAACAGGAAGAAACCTTCAGCAGAACTAGTGCTCAGGGAGGGGCAGCCATCTGTCGCCAGATGTTCACTCTCACTTCACTTCCACATAAGAAAGATGTTTGTTTGCATGATTATTTAGTGCAAACATGTATTCTGTCAGATATCTCAGACTTTTTATCTGATTTTGTGCTCAGCTCAGATAAAATAATTATTGTGGGTAATTTTTACATCCATGTAGATGAGAGTCACCTTCTGCTTTTGGATCATCTCTCCTCATCTCATTTCCTTGATTCCTTTGCTCATGTAATGGGTGCATTAAAAAAGATTTTCTCATTATTTTTTATGAAAATGTATATGTTTATTTTGTGTATTTGTATTTTCGTGAACTTTTCTTTTGTTTGTGTGACTTTGACTTCCCATGTGTGTCACTTCCTACTCTCCTCAGTCAGCCGAGGCCTCGCTGGGCAGAGGTGAGTTTCTGTTTCTGCTCCAGTTTACAGAACAGTTGCATGCAGTAAAGGTGCTAAAAAAAAGGTTCAAACCCAGTTTGTTATATTTTTTATAATCTTATTGGATGTTTTTAGTCTAAACTGTTTTTCTGTTGAGTGCAGCGCTTTATTGTAATATGCTAATTTGCTGAACTTACGCTAGGTTAAGAGAACATGCAGGTGGTTTCTCAAGCGGCCTGCTACTTTTCCCTCTTATAAAGGTGTGGACGTAGAAGTCACATGAAGTTGCTATGCTGAATTTTTTTTTTATTTAAAGAGCTTCGGAGAATAAACCCATAAACCAAACAGCTGACCCCTCTCATTATTCACACGACACAACACAGAATTTGCAGCAACACAAAGTTTAAGGCCAAAGGATTGCATTACTGACGTGGGGAGAGGAATCAGGGAGAAGAACGAAAAAAGGGAAATGAGATCGTTTAAAGATGAAATTAAACTCGATCAAAGTGAGGGAAGGTTCAGACTGAAAATTTTAAATTGCAGCATTAAAAAAAGATCAAATAGAAGAAAGTCTGTTAATGTTAATGTTTTTATTCATCATTATTTACAGAGTACAAATAAAAAACACAAGTTCACCTAAAGTATTTTCTTTCAAGTCTCCAAAAACTCAAAACCTGATAAAAATGAACACTGCGCAAACTCAAACGTCTCATTTTGTGCCGATGAACTCTGCCGTGACCACTAGAGGGCGCCATCGCCGTATAACTGAGTGGACGCTGCGGCTGTGGTCAGCTACATTTAAGTGGTGTTATATGGAGAGAAAGCAAGTGAAGCGCAACAAAAGCCAGTTACAATCAGATTGACAAACTTTAAACTGACACACCAAGGCTCTGCATGTGCTCCTTCATTACATCCATGAACCTCCTTTCAGGTCCTCTTTTCCTCCTGTCTGGCAGCTCGAGTCTCAATTAAACTTTTAAAACCATGAGAATCAAATCAAAGTGTGAATGAGAGTTCCCGATAATAATATTCTGTAGAAAACATGGAGACTGTAGAGTATTTACACTGAATATGTTCATTTGTTCCCTTCAATAAAAATCAATCAGTTCATCAAACAAGATTTGTTTATCGACTCAGTTTGATTGACAGGACAGATGATCAGAGGTGCAGAATTTTTACCACCATCATTGCTACAGGGACTGAAGTATGGGTGGAGTTTGTGAGTGAAGGAGCAGCCAGTAAAGGAGTAAATAAGAGCTGCAGCACCTACATCATAAAAGGAGACCAGACCCTCCTCATAATCCACAAACACCCCCACCTTCTCAGGACCAGGCTGAAGACAGAGGGGGACTTCAGTGTCATCTAATGTGTTGTACTCATTTCCATTTCTCAGCCACACAGTCCAGAAACCATTCTGAGGAGACAGTGGGATTTTTCCCCTCCTGTTGATTGACTCTCTGGCCACTCCTAAATCCCATTTTGTCTTTCCTTTAACCTGAACCTCAAAGTAAAATCTGCCTGAAGAGAAACTTTGCTTTCCTAAAATATTACAATAACGTGTAAATCTCTTTGGGTTGTCAGGAAGTTTCTTCTTCACATCACTATGATACACTTGTTTTCCATCATCAGACAGGATGAGATAAGGATTTGCTGTATCAGGATCCAGAGTCACATCCACTGCATACTGCTGGACCTTCTTCAGCTCAGCCTCAGGCAGCTTCTTCTTCATGAGTTTCCTGAGTGTCTCCTCCAGCTGATCCACAGCTCTCACCACAGTCCCCTCATATGATGGTGGACGGATGCTGACCTCTGTCCAGTCCTTGGTGGGTTGAGCAGCTTTCAGAGACGAGAAGCTTTGGAGGAGGTGGAGGTGGTCTTCAAAGTGTGACAGCTGCTCCACCTCAGAGCTTCTCTTCTTCAGCTCAGAGATTTCCTGTTCCAGATCTTTGATGAGACCTTCAGCCTGTTTCTCTGTAGTTTCCTGTTTGTCTTCAATCTCCTTTATGAGCTCCTTCAGGCCTCTATCAACAGACTCCTTCAGAGCAGTGAAGACCTGAACACCTTCTGCTTTCTGTCTGTCTGCAGCACATTTACTCATCTTCACTGACTCTTTGACCTGCTGAATCTTCAGTCGTCTCTTCTGGATCATCTGCTGAATTTCAGCCTCTGTCTTCTCCAGCTCTGCCTTCTTTCCTTCATATTCTTCTCTCAGAGGAACAAACTCATGGTTCTTGTGGTCTAAAACAGAGCAGAGCACGCAGACACATGTCTGGTCGTTCTTACAGAACAGCTCCAGAGGTTTATCGTGCTTCTTACACATCCTGCCCTCCAGGTTCTCCACAGCCTCAATCAGCTGATGTCTTTTGAGGCCTTTCTTTGTCAGATGAGGCTCCAGGTGAGTCTGACAGTAGGACTCCTGACACACCAGGCAGGACTTCAGTGCCTTCAGTCTGGTTCCAGTGCAGATGTCACAGGGAACTTCTCCTGGTTTGGCAGCTTGTTGCTCTGAGCTGCTGCTGCTGGCTTTCTGCTGAACTTCACGTCTGAACTGAGCGACCACCTCAGAGATGAAGGTGTTGACATGGAGTTCAGGTCTTGTCTTGAACATTTTTTTACACATGGGACACTGACACCTCTGATTCATGTCCCAGTACTGAGTGATGCAGTTTTTGCAGAAGTTGTGTCCACATGGTATACTGACCGGATCAGTGAACACATCCAGACAGATGGAACAGAAAGAACAATACAGTATCCACATCTGAACCAAAGAGTAAAACAGTGAAATGTGGATTATTAAATATTAGGTCTCTCTCCTCCAAGTCTCTGTTAGTACATGACTTAATAATTGATCAACAAATCGATTTACTCTGCCTTACAGAAACCTGGTTGCAGCAGGATGAGTATGTTAGTTTAAATGAATCAACACCCCCGAGTCATTCTAACTACCAGAAATCCCGAAGCACAGGCCGAGGGGGCGGTGTGGCAGCAATTTTCACACCAGCCTATTAATTAACGAAAGACCAAGACAGACTTTTAATTCATTTGAAAGCCTGATGCTTAGCCTTGTCCACCCCAGCTGTAAAACTCAGAAACCAGTCTTACTTGTTATCATCTATCGTCCACCTGGGCCTTACACAGAGTTTCTCTCTGATTTCTCAGACTTTTTATCTGATTTAGTGCTCAGCTCAGATAAAATAATTATTGTGGGTGATTTTAACATCCATGTAGATGCTAAAAATGACAGCCTCAACATCGCATTTAATCTGTTACTAGACTCAATTGGCTTCTCTCAAAATGTAAAAGAACCCACCCACCACTTTAATCACACTCTAGATCTTGTTTTAACATATGGCATAGAAACTGAATATTTAACAGTGTTTCCTGAAAACCCTCTGCTGTCTGATCATTTCCTGATAACATTTACATTTACAATAATTGATTACACAGCAGTGGAGAGTAGACTTTATCAAAGTAGATGTCTTTCTGAAAGTGCTGTAACTAAGTTTAAGAATATAATCCACCCACTGTTATCATCTTCAATGCCCTGTACCAACATAGAGCAGAGCAGCTATCTGAACGCTACTCCAACAGAGGTCGATTATCTTGTTAATAATTTTACCTCCTCACTACGTACGACTCTGGATACTGTAGCTCCTGTGAAAACTAAGGCCTCAAATCCAAAGTCCCTGACTCCGTGGTATAATTCTCAAACACGTAGCCTAAAGCAGATAACTCGTAAGCTGGAGAGGAAATGGCGTGTCACAAATTTAGAGGATCATCATTTAGCCTGGAGAAATAGTTTGCTGCTTTATAAGAAAGCCCTCCGCAAAGCCAGAACATCTTACTATTCGTCACTGATTGAAGAAAATAAGAACAACCCCAGGTTTCTCTTCAGCACTGTAGCCAGGCTGACAAAAAGTCAGAGCTCTACTGAGCCAACCATCCCTTTAACGTTAACTAGTAATGACTTCATGAACTTCTTCACAAATAAAATTTTTATCATTAGAGAAAAAATTACCAATAATCATCCCACAGATGTAATATTATCTACAGCTACTCTTAGTACCATCAATGTTAAGTTAGACTCTTTTTCTCCAATTGATCTTTCTGAGTTAACTTCAATAATTAATTCCTCCAAACCATCAACGTGTCTTTTAGACCCCATTCCTACAAAACTGCTCAAAGAAGTCCTGCCATTAATTAATTCTTCGATCTTAAATATGATCAACCTATCTCTAATAATCGGCTATGTACCACAGGCCTTCAAGGTGGCTGTAGTTAAACCTTTACTTAAAAAGCCATCTCTAGACCCAGCTGTCTTAGCTAATTACAGGCCAATCTCCAACCTTCCTTTCATATCAAAAATCCTTGAAAGAGTAGTTGTCAAACAGCTAACTGATCATCTGCAGAGGAATGGCTTATTTGAAGCGTTTCAGTCAGGTTTCAGAGCTCATCACAGCACAGAAACAGCTTTAGTGAAGGTTACAAATGATCTTCTTATGGCCTCTGACAGTGGAC
Source organism: Oreochromis niloticus (assembly GCF_001858045.2). Taxonomy (NCBI): domain Eukaryota; kingdom Metazoa; phylum Chordata; class Actinopteri; order Cichliformes; family Cichlidae; genus Oreochromis; species Oreochromis niloticus. Next base: position 37,086,891 of record NC_031972.2, on the reverse strand, counting down.
TCATCTCTGTGCTTGTCCTGCTAGACCTCAGTGCTGCGTTCGATACTGTTGACCATAATATCCTATTAGAGCGATTAGAACATGCTGTAGGTATTACAGGTACTGCACTGCAGTGGTTTGTATCATATCTATCTAATAGACTCCAGTTTGTACATGTAAATGGAGAGTCCTCTTCAGACACTAAGGTCAATTATGGTGTTCCACAGGGTTCAGTGCTAGGACCAATTCTATTTACATTATACATGCTTCCCCTAGGCAACATCATTAGAAGACATAGCATAAATTTTCACTGCTATGCAGATGACACGCAGCTCTATCTATCCATGAAGCCAGGTAACACACACCAATTAGTTAAACTGCAGGAATGTCTTAAAGACATAAAGACCTGGATGGCCGCTAACTTTCTGCTTCTTAATTCAGATAAAACTGAGGTTATTGTACTCGGCCCTGAAAATCTTAGAAATATGGTATCTAAGCAGATTCTTACTCTGGATGGCATTACCTTGGCCTCCAGTAACACTGTGAGAAACCTTGGAGTCATTTTTGACCAGGACATGTCCTTCAACGCACATATTAAACAAATATGTAAGACTGCTTTCTTCCATTTGCGCAACATCTCTAAAATTAGAAATATCCTGTCTCAGAGTGATGCTGAAAAACTAGTTCATGCATTTATTACTTCCAGGCTGGACTACTGTAATTCACTATTATCAGGAAGTCCTAAAAACTCGCTGAGAAGCCTTCAGCTAATCCAAAATGCTGCAGCAAGAGTACTGACAGGGACTAGAAAGAGAGAGCATATTTCTCCTGTTTTGGCTTCCCTTCATTGGCTTCCTGTTAAATCCAGAATTGAATTCAAAATCCTGCTCCTCACATACAAGGTCTTAAATAATCAGGCCCCATCTTATCTTAATGACCTTGTAGTACCATATCACCCTATTAGAGCACTTCGCTCTTGCACTGCAGGCCTACTTGTTGTTCCTAGAGTATTTAAAAGTAGAATGGGAGGCAGAGCCTTCAGTTTTCAGGCCCCTCTTCTGTGGAACCAACTTCCAGTTTGGATTCGGGAGACAGACACTATCTCTACTTTCAAGATTAGGCTTAAAACTTTCCTTTTTGCTAAAGCATATAGTTAGGGCTGGACCAGGTGACCCTGAATCCTCCCTTAGTTATGCTGCAATAGACGTAGGCTGCCGGGGATTCCCATGATGCATTGAGTTTTTCCCTTCCAGTCACCTTTCTCACTCACTATGTGCTAATAGACCTCTCTGCATCGAATCATATCTGTTATTAATCTCTGTCTCTCTTCCACAGCATGTCTTTCATCCTGTTTTCCTTCTTTCACCCCAACCGGTCGCAGCAGATGGCCGCCCCTCCCTGAGCCTGGTTCTGCCGGAGGTTTCTTCCTGTTAAAAGGGAGTTTTTCCTTCCCACTGTCGCCAAAGTGCTTGCTCATAGGGGGTCATATGATTGTTGGGTTTTTCTCTGTATTTATTATTGTGCTATCTACTGTACAATATAAAGCGCCTTGAGGCGACTTTTGTTGTGATTTGGCGCTATATAAATAAAATTGAATTGAATTGAATTGAATGGAGCACAGAAACCGATCTTCAGATCGTAGACTGCTGACAGCAGACATGTCTGCACTCTGATGGAGAAAAAAAGAACCACATTGTATTTAAAATTCACTTGAAATTTCATTTAAAACAGCACAAAGGAAGTGTCAGTATTGTACTCTTTACACGCGTCTGACAGCAGTTTATAGGTATTGCTTGCTCTGCTGTGACAAGATTTATATTCCTGTAAAAAGCAGAGTACTGAGCAGCTGAAGCAGTTTAATCCTCTGAATGACGAAACCTGCAGGTGATAATGAAAGGTGTGTAAATCACCAAAATTACTCAATTTGTCACAGCCACAGCATGTGATGCACATTTTGGTCCCCCAAAAAACAGCCAAATATGAGCATAAAATCTGGCATTTTTTTTAAAAATCAGTTTATTCAGTATGTCTTATTTCAGAGTTTTCCAAAAGTAAACCTAAAACCATATGATTTTTAGTAGTTCTCAAAAGAACTGACTGACTTTGGTGAGACCAACAGTCACGTTACAATTCAGTGAGCTTGTGGAAACATCAGGAAGGACTGACAGAAAGATGAAGCATAACTGAGCTGTACAGTAACACAGCATGACTGAAAAAACGAAAACAGGAGTTTATTATCAAGTTGTTGAAGAAACACTTGGAGATGATGGAGGAGATTAAGCTGTACCTCAGGTGGTAGAGCAGGTCACCTCTGTGTTTAACATTTTTTCCCCACTCGGTGACACACCCGCCAGGAATCCAACTCTGGTAATTGGTGATTCTTTTCTGAGACTCGTGAAGCTAGAAACACCCCACATAGCAGACAGGTCTGGCCCGGATCTGGTGTCAAGCCGGCACTGCTGGCTGAGTTCTGGCATGGTAAGTGGTATGTCAACCAGATGTGGGCCAGGTCTGGCAATGATGGCACTATTTATGTTCCTATTTTGCTATTTTAGTTAGAAGACCCAAATGCCATGTTGCAATACTATACTGCTATGGTAGCCAACGTTTCAAATGCAGGTTTGTCAAGTTTGTGAGTGTACACTTTATCCAAAACCTAGTGAGGGTTTACTCATGTTTATAACTGGGTGGCTGTAGCTCAGGAGGTAGAGCAGGTAACCTATTGATCGGAAGGTTAGTGGTTTGATCCCTGGCTCCTCCAGTCTGCGTGTGAAGAGTGTGAATGTAGTTAGGAAGCACTCAGTTTAGAGAAAGTGTGTGAATGTGGCATGTTGTATAGAGCACTGTGTTAATCTGGAAGAGTAGAAAAGCACTGTATAAGAATCAGTCCATAACTCTCTGAACAGAGTTTCGTCATGTTACTTTTGCACTATTATGTTCCGGCACATGTTGTTATTACATGGCTTGATTAAGGTACACATTAGGCTGACGTCTGGGGCCAGAGCTGAAACTGTTCTGGGTCAGCACAGGGCCAACAGTGTGTCTGCAACTGGCCTTGTGCTGGCCCATGTGTGGGCCACCTCTGGCAAACCAGATCTGGGCCACCAAAGGGCCGTCATTCTTTGCAGTATGTGGGCCATGTGTAAGCACATTGTGTGGGCCAGATCCAGGCCATACCAATTTTGCTATGTGGGACCAACAACCATAGTCAATTGTCTGCCAGGGGCAGACGACATTGGGGGAAATTTAAAACTGCTGGCTAAGGGTAAACATAAATTCAGTAAATTATAATTAATGTCGGCAGTAATGACACCCGATTACATCAACAAGAGGTCACTAAAATTTATATCAAATTGGTGTGTAACTTTGCCAAAACAATGTTGGACTTTAGTTTTCTCTGGTCCCCTCCCCAATCAGACCAGGAGTGACATGTTTAGCTGCATGTTCTCTCCTTAAATTGCTGGCTGTCTGAGTGGTGTCCAAAAAATTATGTTGGCTTTTTTCAGATAATTGGGAAACTTTCTGGAGATAACCTGGTCTTGTTAGGACAGACAGCATCCATCCTACTTTGGATGGAGCAGCTTTCTAGAAATGTGGCCAAATTTATTAAACCTCCAAAATGTGACTATCGAGAGTTGGGACCAGGAAGCAGAGTTGCAGTCTTACACGCCTCTCTGCAGCTTCTCTCCTCCCATTACCCCCCAAAACCCTATCTCCGTAGAGACTGTGTCAGCTCCCAAACAGACAAAAAACAAACTAAAAACCAGCAAAAAATGACTTAAACATCTGTACTACATCTGAGCAAAGAGTAAGACAGTGAAATGTGGATTATTAAATATTAGGTCTCTCTCCTCCAAGTCTCTGACTTAATAATCGATCAACTAATCGATCAACAAATTGATTTACTCTGCCTTACAGAAACCTGGTTACAGCAGGATGATTATGTTAGTTTAAATGAATCAACACCCCTCGAGTCATACTAACTATCACAAACCTTGAAGCACAGGCCGAGGGGGCGGTGTGGCAGCAATTTTTCACACCAGCCTATTACTCAACTTAAGACCAAGACAGACTTTTAATTCATTTGAAAGCCTGATGCTTATCCTTGTCCACCCCAGCTGTAAAACTCAGAAACCAGTCTTACTTGTTATCATCTATCGTCCACCTGGGCCTTACACAGAGTTTCTCTCTGATTTCGCAGAGTTTTTATTTGATTTAGTGCTCAGCTGAATCCTCCCTTAGTTATGCTGCAATAGGTGTAGGCTGCTGGGGGATTCCCATGATGCATTGAGTGTTTCTTCTTCAGTCACCTTTCTCACTCAACATGTGTTAATAGACCTGTCTGCAATGAATCATACTTGTTATTAATCTCTGTCTCTCTTCTATAGCATGTCTTTATCCTGTCTTCTTTCTCTCACCCCAACCGGTTGAGGCAGATGGCCCCGCCCCTCCCTGAGCCTGGTTCAGCTGGAGGTTTCTTCCAGTTAAAACAGAGTTTTTCCTTCCCACTGTCGCCAAAGCGCTTGCTCATAGCGGGTCTTTTGATTGTTGGGTTTTTCTCTGTATGTATTATTTCAAGGTGTGCCTTACAATATAAAGTGGCTTGAGGTGATTGTTGTTGTGATTTGGCGCTATATAACTAACACTTAATTGAATTGAACTGAACCTACTAATCAGAAGAATGGTGCTTTGATCCTCATCTGCTCCAGTTTACATGCCAAATATTCTTGGCAAAATACTAACCCCAAGTTGCTCTCCAATTCATACTCTGATACATCCATTCATACATCCAGTATGTATTTGTATGAATAGACAGTGTTGGGGAGTAACGGAATACATGTACCGGCGTTACGTATTTAAAATACATAATATGAGTAACTGTATTCTGTTACCGTTTAAAAAGGTGGTATTCAGAATACAGTTACTTTGTTTCAGTAACAGGACTAGATGTTGTAGTCCCTGACAATGCATTGCTTTAAATGGCAAGAATCTTGAGGGATGGCTGTTATGAGGAAAGGCAGCCCAGAAACTTTCCCAGCAGCACACATCATTGTGTGCCTCAACTTTCGGTCTTTTACCCAAGCTAATCTGCCATTTTTGGGGGGATTAGAGATCTGATCTAGGTTATCATATTAAAATTTGGGACACATCGTCAGTAGAGGACCTTGGATTTATCGGGTGTTTCGGCCGTTATCACTAGACACCCTCATCCAAGGAGGACCTGCCAGGGTTGATCAGGCCCCCGGAGTGTGTCACTGACTTTTTGTTAAATTGTTATTTCTCTTATTCTTTCTTCTGTTTCTTCTAGTGTTCTACAGTTTATTTTCTCCTATCTATTCACTGTAACAGAGAAATAATACTTACCTCTTTAGCATTTATGGAGCCTCACTTCATCAAAGAGATAGAATAGTGATAGAGAGAAGTAAGACAAAAGGGACAAGATAGGAGAGAGCAGAGAGGAGATCCGGAAGGGGGGCGCCCGATCTGGCTTCCTACACCTCCCCGCCGGATTGGGCTGTACGCTCTACCTCCCCACTGCCTCCCAGAAAAGGGAAGAGGAGCAGAGGGGAGAAGAGCGGAAAATTTCCTTTCTCTCGCGGTTGTATTCCATTACAGTTACTGTTTAAAAAGGTGGTATTCAGAATACAGTTACTTTGTTGAAATAAATGGATTACATGGCGGTCTTTTCCTTTTTCATATGTTAGGCTATGCTTTCTCTATTTTTGGTAATTTCACACCGGTGGAAACCCAAACAAAACACGCATTAAGAGGCTCTAATGTCTGTCTCAATCTTGCGGCCCATGTCACCCCTACTTGCAGCCCGCATAATGATATGATGAAATATTTTTAAAAAGTATTATCCAAAACATTATTTAATGTGAAGACACTAGGCAGAGTGTTACAGGCATAGCCCTGCTGCAGGGAGAATGGACTGCCATACTGTAGTTGCCACAATGGAGAGTAATTCCTCAGATTAGCAATAGGTAGATCTCAGCTTCCCAATTCCAATTAAAGTCAAAAACACAAAAATTACAGGAGAGGAACAAAGTTCTATGCCAGCTGTTTTATTGAACAGTGTAGCTCAGCAAAACAGAAGGAAAAGCAAAGCTCCCCTAGGGTGTTCGCAATAAGCGCATGCAGGTAGGGACCAACCCCACGGACAGACAGCAGGAAAAGCCCAGAGGGCTGTCCCCGGCCCCCTTTTAAAGGTACCAGTAGTCCCACCTCCTGCTGCTGAGTAACTTTCCCACGCACCCAGGAGCAGGTGCAGGGTCAAATGCCGGCCAGAGTTCACACCGGGCGCTGGCTGAACGCCCGGTCCAAAGTGACACCCCTAGGTTAACCCTTTGCTTTACCCTCTGACAATAGGTCACAACGTGGTCAAAGGTCACACATTAGTACAGCAAATAGCATAGTTTATAAAAGATAATTATGATATTAATGTGAATAATACTTGGCCTAACTACATCAAATATATGAGTTAAATGCATAACATAAAATAAAACACTCCAGTGTAGGTTTATAGTGTGTGTGTGTGTACAGGACAGTGAAGATATGCCTCATGAGTGTGCTGCATGACTTGTGGGTGTGTGTGTGTGTTTGTGTGGGTGTGTGTGTGTGTGTGAACCACTGCATGCCTAAAACTCCACATGAAAGTTAGAATATATATATTCAGATAGATATATAGGTACAAAACTCCATCATGTTAGATTTATAGGTATACATGTCATACAAAAATCCACTACAATATCTGTTATGGAACCTGATGTATTAGCCAGAGGTCCCTTTACTACGGTTCAGAGCTGCGGACCTGTTTTATATACGCGCGGAATAGTTTTCTATATAAGATTGCTGCAAAAAGTGCAGCCTCACCTAATGTCCACACTATTGTTACTCATTTTATATTAAGATTTAAAAATCTAGTTGGTATTGGTATGGCGAGTAACCTTCAGTAATAGTAATAAATCACACAGCAATAGTACATTCATGTAGTTGTAAAAAGCATGATAATATATTAAGTAATCCAAAATATTCAGAATACATTACTCTCATTGAGTAACGTAACAGAATATGTTACAAAATACATTTTGGGGCATGTAATCTGTAATCTGTAATCTGTAGTGGAATACATTTTAAAAGTAACCTTCCCAACACTATGAATGCATCCACCTCCCAGTCCAATACAACTTTATTTATAAAGCACCTTAAAATAGACAGTACAGGACCAAAGCTGCTGTATAGTAAGTTAAGAACAACAGATAAAATGAAACGGCAAAAAATATAAATTAAAACAATATACATAAATTTTAAAATGGCCCCTATTCAAAACAATATATAAAAACACATAAAATGAACTAAAAAAAACAAAACTAAAATCAACTAAAAAAAATAAAAATCTCCCAAGGTGTCAATGGCCAGGGTGAAGAGTATTGCCATCGGAGTAGGAATGCATCTGATAGAAAGAGCATAGAAAAAAGTGCTGTTGTGAATGAGGCAAGTTGTGTAAAGTGCTTTTAAGTGCTCAGAGTAGAAAAGTGCTGTATAACAACCAGTCCATTTACCGTTTTACCATTTACCAATAAAACCTTCCTCATCAGTGTCACTGTGATGACTCAGCATAAAATGAACAGAATGAACTGAAGATTTGTGTAGAAGCAGGAAATGTGATCAGCTGCACTCACCACTGTTGCTGAGAGAAACCTGATGGACTCCAGTGAATCTTCTTTTAGAGACAAACAGGACTCGACTGCAGCTCTGCTGCTGATCTCTCACACTTTTACTTTAACTTCTGAAAAATGATGTTGAACTTCTTGACTGTTGCTCTGTGTCTACCTGCAGCTATTTGTCCAGTTTTGCTGCTTTTCCCTTTACAGAATAATGAATCAGTCTCTTTATGCTCAGTGACATGGTGCAGCAGGTTGGTGGAGTGAGGAGTGCTGCATTGGTAAAGTTCACACAGTAATGACTCACCTGGATTTCCTTTTTCCACAGCAGACTGACAGCTTCAGGTGGCCACTGAAGTCTGACTTTGTTAACCCGTAGATTGTTTTGGTCCAGAAAAAGAGGTAACTTAAACTTTGAGTTGGTTACCATGGGGCCAGCGTTCATCATTCATAATGCACTGCACACTGTTCAGTTACAGTTTTGGATGTTAATTTGTCATATTTTAATAATATCCGAACATCTTTTGTAGTAACTGTCATGGTCCTGGGTTTTTGACCATGTGTTTTGCATTGTTTGTCCTTGTTCACTACTTGACTGAATTATGTTATTCTGATGTTCAGTTTGAGAGCCCTGGTGTTGGTTCTTTTTGTTCCTTTTAGTGTCCTATTGTCATGGGCTGGGTCTCTGACCCAGCACTTTGAGTTCATCATGTATTGTGTATTATTCTTCTTGTGTATTATTATTCTTCAATATTAGTATTGAAGAAATGTTATGTTCTTGTTATTGCGATTATTAGTTAGGACTTGAGAGTCCTTGTATTTTGTTATTCATTGTTTATGTTAAGCTCATCTAGTTTTCTTAAGCTCCTAAGTTGCTCAGCCTTTAGTTCTGTATATTAGATCCCCTAATGTCTTCTCCCTCTGTGTTTTAGTCTCCCTTGGCCTTCATGTGTTTCATGTCTGCATGTCTTAGGTTGTCATTTTTAATTTAACTTTATCTTACTGAGGTGTTTAATGATTTGTCTATAGCAGAAAACTGAGCTTGATTGAGCTAATGGTCTGTTGCATCAGCTGATAAATTCATGTGGATGTAGGATGACCTCCTTGGAGGTCCTCCTGAGCCCCTTTCTTTGCAGCCGGGCCTCCTTCAGCTGCACAACACCCTGGTTACAGCCAACCAGCTCAGTGTTATCCCGTCTGCTGGATTTCTGCCCCCTGTAGGTCTGATGACACATGACAGCACAAAGATCAGAGTGACACGGGCTGAGGGCTTCATTCTCAGATACAAACACATGTCCAGTACCTGACAGTAGAAATAAAGGGCAGTGATCACCAGCAGCAGAGTCAGCGGCAGGACGAGCATCGTGATAAGGACTGTGAAATCTGTTGGAGCTGATAAAAATACATTCACAGTCATCACACAGCATCTGTTATTAGAGTTGGTTTGATTCAGTCACAGTTATTTCTTCAACTCATCTTATTACAATAAATCAGAATCAGGAATACTTTATGTCGGAACTTAAAATGAGATGTGTGACATGAGGGAATATATAAAATATGTATTTACAATTAACAAATTAGCAACAAAATGATAGAAACTGCTAAATCAATCCACTTTTTAACAAGACTCTTCTATTTAAAGCTGCGGTTCCCAACCTTTTTTACGCCACGGACTGGTTTAATGTCAGACAATATTTTCACGGACCGGCTTTTAAGGTGTCGCGGATAAATACAACAAAATAAAATGATACAACCAAGACAAAATCCATGACATATAATAATAAATGCGAATTCACTGTGTAATTGTGTAACTTTATTAGCAGCGTCCTCCTGAAATGCGGTAACAACATTGAGAGTAACGTCCTCTTCTCTGCCCGTTAATGCTCTCTGGTCGCTATATGGTAACGCGTAAATATTTCTTTCAAAATAAGACACACAACTACAACACAGGAAAAGACCAAGGGAAACCGAGTTAACAATAAAAATCCGGAAAACCATACACTTCACACCTGAGCCTCAACTCGGTACCAAACAACTCAAGGACCGGTACTGGTCTGTGGCCCAGGGGTTGGGGACCGCTGACTTAAAGGATGACACTATCCTGACTCAGAACCAGTTAAAATACAGTCCTGATCAAAAGTTTAAGACCACTTGAAAAATGGCAAAAAATCATATTTTGCATGATTGGATCTTAACAAGGTTCCAAATAGAGCTTCAGTACGCAACAAGAAGAAATGGGAGTGAGAGAAAACATTTTGTGCATGCAATTTATTGAAAACAACGCGTAAACTAAAACAGGGTGTTTTACAGCTGATCAAAAATTTAGGACCACACCTCCAAAAGAACCCATAAACCCCCCAAAACAGAAAACAAAGTTCCAAACATGAACTCTGTAATGAGTAGCTCCACCGTTATTGTTGATTACTTCAAAAATTTGTTGTGGCATGCTTGAGGCAAGCATTTCCATGAGGTGAGTGTGAACATTGAACAAGTGGTGAAGACGGTTGCACGAGGGCATCTATCTGGAACTGTTGTCCATTTTTGTAAAGATCCCTTGCCATCTATCCCCAAAGGTTCTCAATTGGATTTAGATCACGGGAACACGCAGAATGGTCCAAACGAGTGGTGTTATTCTCCTGGAAGAAGTCCCTTGTCTTGTGGCCATTGTGTACTGTAGCATTGTCCTGTTGAAAAACCCACTCGTTACCACACAGACGAGGGCCCTCAGTCATAAGGAATGCTCTCTGCAACATCTGGACATAGCCAGCGGCTATGTTTGATGCCCATGCAGCTCCTGAAGCTCCATTGTTCCACTGAAGGAAAAACCACCCCAGACCAGAAACCGTGGTTGAACTGTGAGGTATGTTCCATGCTACATGCACGCTCCACTGCAAGGCTATAAAAAGGCCAGATCTGAACTATGTAGATCTATCAGGGGGGCCAAAAGGCAATACAGACTGAAGCTGGAAGGATACTACAACAACTCAGATTCCCAATGCATGTGGCAGGGCCTGCAACACATCACTTATTTCCAGCAGAGGAGCAGCAGGTTCACAGTCAGCTGCAACACGCTACCAAACGAACTGAATGAGTTCTATGCTCGCTTTGACACCCTCAACACCAACCAACACAGAGGGATTCTACCAGCAGAGTGTGACCCGTGGTAGGTACCTATTTAAAATAGGACAGAGCCCTAGGCACACAGTCAATTAAAAAGGGTTTAATTTTAATGCAAAATAAAAGTAAATGTGTAACAGCGGCACCTAAGAACAATTAAAAGCTTTACTTTATTAGGTATGATAAAAATGATAAAATTATATGATTGCCCGTGAGACAGGATAAGAGCTGCGGGGAACCTGTTAAAAACAAATCAACATATCACACACGTTAAAAGGGACGGCAACTCACACTGAGCTCCAACTGGGCAAAACACTATAAAAAGGCAAATCTTCAGTGCCGTCTTCACTCAGGCCCACCGCTGTGCATGCAAAAAGCGGCGAGACAAAGAAAAGGATTTGTTTTCCATGCAGCGCCTTCACTGTCTGCAACAATACACATATACACACACACATATATACATACACACACACACACACACACACATATATATATATATACACACACACACACACATATATATATACATATATACACACACACACACACATATATCGTATATATATATATACACACACATATATATATACACACACACACAAAAAAAAAACACCCAGCACGCCCCTGCGGGCGGTTTATCCTTCAAGCTCGGGTCCTCTACCAGAGGCCTGGGAGCTTGAGGGTCCTGCGCAGTATCTTAGCTGTTCCCAGGACTGCGCTCTTCTGGACAGAGATCTCCGATGTTGTTCCCGGGATCTGCTGGAGCCACTCGCCTAGCTTGGGAGTCACCGCACCTAGTGCTCCGATTACCACGGGGACCACCGTTACCTTCACCCTCCACATCCTCTCGAGCTCTTCTCTGAGCCCTTGGTATTTCTCCAGCTTCTCGTGTTCCTTCTTCCTGATATTGCTGTCATTCGGAACCGCTACATCGATCACTACAGCCGTCTTCTTCTGTTTGTCTACCACCACTATGTCCGGTTGGTTAGCCACCACCATTTTGTCCGTCTGCATCTGGAAGTCCCACAGGATCTTAGCTCGGTCATTCTCCATCACCCTTGGGGGCATCTCCCATTTTGACCTCGGGACTTCCAGGTTATACTCGGCACAGATGTTCCTGTACACTATGCCGGCCACTTGGTTATGGCGTTCCATGTATGCCTTGCCTGCTAGCATCTTGCACCCTGCTGTTATGTGCTGGATTGTCTCTGGGGCATCTTTACACAGCCTGCACCTGGGGTCTTGCCTGGTGTGATAGACCCCAGCCTCTATGGATCTTGTACTCAGAGCTTGTTCTTGTGCTGCCATGATTAGTGCCTCTGTGCTGTCTTTCAGTCCAGCTTTGTCCAGCCACTGGTAGGATTTCTGGGTATCAGCCACCTCCTCTATCTGCCGGTGGTACATACCGTGCAGGGGCCTGTCCTTCCATGATGGTTCCTCGCCTTCCTCCTCTTTCTTGGGTTTCTGCTGCCTGAGGTATTCACTGAGCACACTGTCAGTTGGGGCCATCTTCGTGATGTATTCGTGGATGTTTCTTGTCTCATCCTGGACTGTGGTGCTGACACTCACCAGTCCCCGGCCCCCTTCCTTCCGCTTAGCGTACAACCTCAGGGTGCTAGACTTGGGGTGAAACCCTCCATGCATGGTAAGGAGCTTTCTTGTCTTGATGTCAGTGGCTTCTATCTCCTCCTTTGGCCAGCCTATTACCCCAGCATGGTACCTGATCACGGGCAGGGCGTAGGTGTTGATGGCCCGGATCTTGTTCTTACCGTTCAGCTGACTCCTCAGGACTTGCCTGACCCTCTGCAGGTACTTGGTGGTTGCAGCTTTCCTAGCGGCCTCTTCATGGTTCCCATTCGCCTGTGGGATCCCCAGGTACTTGTAACTGTCCTCTATGTCTGCAATGTTGCCTTCTGGTAGTTCAATCCCCTCAGTTCTGACTACCTTCCCTCTCTTTGTTACCATCCGACTACACTTCTCCAGCCCGAATGACATTCCAATGTCATTGCTGTATAGCCTGGTAGTGTGTATCAGTGAATCGATGTCTCGTTCACTCTTGGCATACAGCTTGATGTCATCCATGTACAGGAGGTGGCTGACAACCGCTCCGTTCCGTAGTCGGTATCCGTAGCCAGTCTTGTTAATGATCTCACTGAGGGGGTTCAGGCCTATGCAGAACAGCAGTGGGGACAGAGCATCTCCTTGGTAGATCCCGCACTTGATGGTGACTTGTGCTATGGGCTTGGAGTTGGCCTCTAGTGTTGTGTGCCACATTCCCATTGAGTTCCTGATGAAGGCTCTTAGGGTCCTGTTGATCTTGTACAATTCTAGGCATTCCAGTATCCAGCTGTGGGGCATTGAGTCATAGGCCTTCTTGTAATCAATCCAGGCAGTGCACAGGTTGGTCAGTCTGGTCTTGCAGTCTCGGCTGACTGTTCTGTCTACCAGTAGCTGGTGTTTTGCGCCTCTGGTATTCTTGCCAATCCCTTTCTGTGTCTCGCTCATGTATTGACCCATGTGCCTGTTCATCTTAGCCGATATGATGCCTGACAGGAGCTTCCATGTAGTACTGAGGCAGGTTATTGGTCGGTAGTTGGATGGGACCGGTCCCTTCTTGGGGTCCTTGGGGATCAGGACCGTCCGACCTTCGGTTAGGTCATATATATATATACACACCAGTGGCGGAGCGGGGGGGTGGCTTACTGGGCTTAAGCCCGGGTTGTTTTTTCAGAAGCCCGGGGTCATTTGGAGTGTAATTTTGTCATAGTTAGATGCCTGGCTGACAACTGTATAAAACAAAAAAACTACACACAACATTCGAAGCACATAGTGTACACTGTGGGAATTTACGACTGTGCATAAATCCCCCTAATAATGGTATGATCCGAGCTCAGGCACTGAGCGAGGGGGCGGGGGGGGAGCTGCTGCCTGCGAGTGCGCTGAGAGAAACGGAGCCAGGTAGACAGAGGAGAGCAGTTTGACCAGGTACCAAAGCAAATCATTCGTACTGTAATAATGTAAATATGACGGTTTATCACGAAAGATTGATGTCAAACTGATCACGTGACCCATATTACATTACTTGCTCTTCAAGTGAATCAACAAATGGCGAAAGAAAAGCCGAACAACAACAATGCAGTTTCTTTAGAGAGTCTTAGCTTACATGTGTGTTTATTTCATATTTTCAGTTGTTACCCTCCACGGCTAAATAAATCGGTTTCAGTAATGTACTGATATACAAGAATGGACATAAGGAGCTTCTTTCAAAGAAAAAACTCTGGTAGATGTTATTTTATATATTATGCTTTGTATGTTGTTCAGTATGTTTCTATGCAAAACAAGAGGAATTTCAATACACAGCAGTATATTCACAGTTTAAACCAGATATTTACATACACTTTTTGGAAAACACAAGAACATTTTTTTTTTACTGTACAACATCAATTTAGAGTAAACTTGTTTTGTTTTGGATAAATAAATATTGAAATATCTTTTGAATTAGTTAAATGTCAGAATAAAGAGAGACAGAGCTGTCTATTTTTTATCACTTTCATCAAATGTAGGAGTACATATACACTAAGTTTATTGTTAATTAATAAGAAAACTCCAGACGATTCCATTCTGAGCTTAAGAAGCTTCTGATAGGTTAGTAGAGTCCATGTGAGTAAATTGGTGACACACCTGTGGATGCATATAAGGCAAAACACAGAGCCTGTTTCTTTGAAATGGGAAAAACGAGAGATGTCAACCAAAACACCAGGAAAAGAATTGTGGAGCTCCATAAGTGTGTCTCAATTTTGAATACAATTTGGTGCCATTTACAATTAAGCCTAATTTTTGTTTCTAAGAAAAATGAGAGCCACATATGAGGATATTCGTTTAAAATTTTGATAGAACAATAGCAGTATAATGTCCTTGTAAGTGGATATCAGGCCCATGTAGAGCAAAATTGAGTATTTTGGTCTAAATAACCCAAAATGTGATGTCCACATATGTGGACGCCAGGTCCTAGGAGGTTAAGGTCCATATCAACTTAAAACAATAATACTTCGGAATTATGTTCAGCCATCTTGGATTTTCCACTTCCTCTATTTTTCTTTTTCCAAAGTAATGAAAACAATATTACAATGCAGCCACTAGAGGGAGCTCTAGGGCAGTTTATGAAACTGTATTCTCCAGTTTAACTTACAAATCTTATGACTGAAAACACAAAATGGTAGCATTAAAAAATATCAAAGGATACTGATAGAAACAATGAAACAGACCAAATAAAAGCAGGTCTATAAATCTGAACATATTTTAATTTATCATTATTTTTAGAGCACATATTAAAAACCTAAAAAACCCCAAGTCACCTAAAGTGATTTCATTCAGGTCTCCAAAAACTAAAAAAATAAAACCTGATTAAAATGAACACTGAACAAAACTCCAATGTCTCATTTAGGACATGCAGAGTGTTGGTCTCTGTCACACCAACCCTCTGCATGTCCTCCTTCACTACATCCATGAACCTCCTCTGAGGTCTTCCTTTTTTCCTCCTGCCTGGCAGCTCGAGTCTCTCTATTAGTGGGAACATTTCCTGATTCATCTTTTCTTCTGTTTGCATCGAATTCCATGAGAATCAAATCAAAGTGTGAATCAGAGTCCCCAATAATCAGATTCTACAGTAAACATGGAGACTGTAGAGTATTTACACTGAATAAGTTCATTTGTTCCCTTCATTGATCAACTCAGTTTGATTAACAGGACAGATGATCAAAGGTGCAGAGTTATTACCACCATCACTCAGACAGGGACAGAAGAATGGGTGGAGTTTGTGAGTGAAGGAGCAGCCAGTAAAGGAGTAAATAAGAGCTGCAGCACCTACATCATAAAAGGAGACCAGACCCTCCTCATAATCCACAAACACCCCCACCTTCTCAGGACCAGACTGAAGACAGAGGGGGACTGAAGGGTCAGTAAGAGCTTTGTATTCATTTCCATTCCTCAATGCTACAGTCCAGAAACCATTCTGAGGAGTCGCTGTGATTTTTCCCTTCCTGTTGATCGACTCTCTGGCCACTCCTAAATCCCATTTTGTCTTTCCTTTAACCTGAACTTCAAAGTAAAATCTGCCTGAAGAGAAACTCTGCTTTCCTAAAACATTAACACAGTAAGAAAATCTCTCTGGGTTGTCTGGAAGATTCTTCTTCACATCACCACAGTGCACTTGTTTTCCATCATCAGACAGGATGAGAACAGGACTTGCTGTATCAGGATCCAGAGTCACATCCACTGCATACTGCTGGACCCTCTTCAGCTCAGCCTCAGACAGCTTCTTCTTCCTGAGTTTCCTGAGTGTCTCCTCCAGCTGAGCCACAGCTCTCACCACAGTCCCCTCATATGATGGTGGATGGATGCTGACTTCTGTCCAGTTCTTGGTGGGTGGAGCAGCTTTTAGGGACGAGAAGCTTTGGAGGAAGTGGACAAGGCCTTCAGAGTGTGACAGCTGCTCCACCTCAGAGCTTCTCTTCTTCAGCTCAGAGATTTCCTGTTTCAGATCTTTGATGAGACCTTCAGCCTGTTTCTCTGTAGTTTCCTGTTTGTCTTCAATCTCCTTTATGAGCTCCTTCAGGCCTCTATCAACAGACTCCTTCAGAGCAGTGAAGACCTGAGCACCTTCTGCTTTCTGTCTGTCTGCAGCACATTTACTCATCTTCACTGACACTTTGATCTGCTGAATCTTCAGTCGTCTCTTCTGGATCATCTGCTGAATTTCAGCCTCTGTCTTCTCCAGCTCTGCCTTCTTTCCTTCATATTCTTCTCTCAGAGGAATAAATTTGTGGTTCTTGTGGTCTGAAACAGAGCAGAGCATGCAAACACATGTCTGGTCGCTCTTACAGAACAGCTCCAGAGGTTTATCGTGCTTCTTACACATCCTGCCTTCCAGCTTCTCCACAGCCTCAATCAGCTGATGTTTTTTGAGGCCTTTCTTTGTCAGATGAGGCTCCAGGTGAGTCTGACAGTAGGACTCCTGACACACCAGGCAGGACTTCAGGGCCTTCAGTCTGGTTCCAGTGCAGATGTCACAGGGAACTTCTCCTGGTTTGGCAGCTTGTTGCTCTGAGCTGCTGCTGCTGGCTTTCTGCTGAACTTCACATTTGAACTGAGCGACCATCTCAGAGATGAAGGTGTTGACCCTCAGATGAGGTCTAGTGTTGAAAGTCTCATTACACATGGGACACTGACACCTCTGATTTGTGTCCCAGTACTGAGTGATGCAGTTTTTGCAGAAGTTGTGTCCACATGGTGTGCTAACCGGATCAGTGAACACATCCAGACAGATGGAGCACAGAAACTGATCTTCAGATCGTAGACTGCTGGCAGCAGACATGTGTGCACTCTGACGGAGAAAAAAAAAAGAAACACGTTTGTTTTTAAATTCACTAAAAGAAAAGAAAAGAAAAAAGTGTCAGGTTTGTATCCTTTACATGTGTCTGTCAGCAGTTCGAGTTACTATTGGTCTGCTGTGAAGGGATTTATATTCCTGTAAAAAGCAGAGTGATGAGGAATGACCAAAACTGCAAGTGAATATAAAAAGTGTGTAAATCTCCAAAATGACTCCATTTGTTACGGCCCCAACATGTAGTTACCTTAGGTGACTGGCATATTATCAACTTCTGACAATTCTTGAATAACGTGTAATGTACTTTCTGGTCCCAACAAAACAACCAAATTTGAACCTATGAATTTGTCAGTAGGTCAAAATCTGTTTATTGAGACTGTCTCAGTTGACCAATTCTCCAAAAATAAAAAGTGCAAGAATGTGATGGCATCAGCCACACATGGGTAGAACCAGTCCATTCATTCACTTCATTAGTTTGGTTTGTAGTTATTTCAGTAATATAATTAATAAATGTCTTCACTTAAACCTAACAGTGATATTATGAAGTGCATACATAATAGCATTGTGTGTTTTTTTTCTAAAGATGTTTTTTGTTATACTAATTGTGTTTCTTTTTCTTAGAGTTACCTGGTTTGGGGACATGGCTGTTTCCTGTCTGGGTAAAAAGTGTGGCCAAGGACTGAGGACTTTGAAACCACAATCAAGTGCTTGTCGGAAACAGGGATGTTTTAGGTTTAGTTATGTTTTTTTGTGCTTAGGTAGTATTGGTGTTTGGTTTTGTTTCTCCCTATTGCATTTAAATGGTTTGGCTGTGTCAACTTTGTTTGGTTAAGTTTGTGGAAGTTCCTTTTTGTAGAGTTATATTTAGTTGACCTCTTTTATGGGCCCACTAATTATGTTTTGAACTTTTTGGGGGGTGAAAATAAAGAAAACCCATTCTGAAGACATTTTTTTCCGTGTCCTCTATGCCTGTGCTGCTTGGTCCCTCACAAGGAAAAATCTAATTTTGTGCTCCTTGGTGTTTCTGAGAAGAACTGACAACTGATCTGGGACCAAGAGAGCAGTAAGAGATGAATAAACAGTAATAAAAACAGGAAGCGATGAATAAGAGTAGGAAGTGTTGTATAAAAAATGGTAAGAAGAGGAAGCACTTAATCAACAGAAATAAGTACAGGAAGTGATGAATAAACACTTAAAAAGCAGGACGTGATGAATAAACAGTGGGTATTTCCCAATTTATAGGCCGTATCTTTCGGAGGCCGCATTTGAAGGTGATTACGTCAAAGCCAGGCGACGAAGGTTGTCCCAATTTGAAGGCTGCTCCAAATGCGTCTGACAAATGTGTCTTTCAGTTCCCCAGATTTGAAGGATGGGTCGGGTGTATCCTTCGTGCCCCAACCTATCCCTGGGGTTGAAGTTTATTTCTGGGTCACAAAATAAACTTCAAGATATTTTCAGGTGAGAATGTAGCTGTGTAAACTTCAAATATCTGCTTGGTTTATCAATCCATCCATTCGCTTCCGCTTATCCTTTTCAGGGTCGCAGGGGGCGCTGGAGCCTATCCCAGCTGTCATAGGGCAAGAGGCAGGGTACACCCTGGACAGGTCGCCAGTCTGTCACAGGGCTAACACACAGGGACAGACAACCATTCACACTCACATTCACTCGCATATTCACCCCTAGTGGAAACTTGGATTATCCAATTAACCTATCTCCACAAGCTGCATGTCTTTGGACGGTGGGAGGAAGCCGGAGTACCCGGAGGGAACCCACGCAAACACGGGGAGAACATGCAAACTCCACACAGAAAGACCCCGGCCTGATGGTGGAACTGAACTCAGGACCTTCTTGCTGTGCGGCAACAGTGCTAACCACCGTGCCACCGTGCTGCGGTTTATCAAGACATCGCATATTTGCAAAAGTGCTCTGACGTTTTTGGAGACACCTGTTACCCACCAGCTCGATAGCTGACCGGGGGTTCAAGGCTCACCAGAGCCGGCGAGAACAGCAAACTCCTGACACATCATTTTCAGACCTCCCGCAGTCTTTTGCTACTCAGGTTATGATACAGTCACTTAGATAACTTAAAAATGTTTTTGTATTGCTTTTTTCAGTGTTTTATTTGTTCCTGAGTATATCGGTTTGGCTGAGATTAAAGTTATAGTTTTCACACAGCTGAATAAACGTCAGACAGAAAACAGATTAAACAAAAGTGTGAGATGGTCGAGAATTTACTCCAATGTCCTTTTATATTTTAGTGAGCGAGGAGCACATGGCTGAATTTAATAAACTCCACTGAGACAGCTGGTGATGCAAATCTGAAGGCTAGACCGTCCCATTTCACAGCCTCGCACTTCCAGCCTTCTCGGTCTTCGAAGGACCTGGCCCACCTAGACCATGAAGGCCGGGTCCTCCGAAGGATGCAGGCTATGAATTGGGACATAGCTAGTAATAAGAGCAGGAAGTAATGAATAAGAGTAGGAAGTGTTGTATAAACAATGACAAGAAGAAGAAGCATTGAATTAACAGAAATAAAAACAGGGAGTGATAAATAAACAGTAATCAAAACAGGAAGTGATGAATAAACAACAATACGAGCAGGAAGTGACCAATAAAAGTTAATAAGAGCAGGAAGTTTGGAGTTAGTCTGAAATCCAAAGCACAGAGATTGAGTTCACAGTCCTGAGCAGTGCCGCAGTGAGACTGTTTCACACAGCAGCTCGATGTTTCTACATTGAATCTGTTGCTACATGAACAGATTTTTATGGGACCAATGTGACTGTGATCAGTTAGCATGAAGTGAACAGAGTGAACTGAAGATTTGTGTAGAAACAGTAAATGTGATCAGCTGCACTCACCACTGTTGCTGAGAGAAACCTGATGGACTCCGGTGAATCTTCTTTAGACACTCGACTGCAGCTCTCCTGGTGCTCTCTTACACTTTTACTTTCACTTCTGGAAACTGACATTGAACTTCTCGTCTTTCAGGTGTTGCTCGTCCTCTACCTGCAGCTGTTTGTCTGGTTTTGCTGCCTCTCCCTTTACAGGAATCAGCCAGTTTTGACCTCATCTTTCATCCTGACCTTTGCACAAGTTTAAAAACTGCAATCAACACTTCTTTTTCCTCTTCTCAGTGAGTGTTTTTTTCTTTTTCATTTTCTACTTCAACTATTTTCACTTCATCAACTTCGACATTATTCTTTAACTTCATTTATTTAGACTTAATCGTCCTCAACTTCCTCAAAGTGTCAGGACTTGCAGATTAAAGGACAAAAACACAGGACTTAGTGAAAGACTAAAATAAAGAAAAAGCAATCCTTTTGCTGAGGATGACGTCAGTTGAAAGTACAAAATCCATGAGGTGGAAAAACAGACAGGGAACACACCGGGCAGGTTAACAGATGCTGGCCGTGTAGACCCCCTTCCTGGAATTTGGAGCCAAACTTAGATGTAAAGGGATTTAAAGCCCTGACTGACCCAAGAAAACAAAGACTGTGATGCTTATCAGGGATGGTACAACACATATTCCACAATATAATTCAAAACATCATACTCAATACAAATGATTAGGAAGAATATCAATTTAATAGCAAAATCTACAAAAGTTTAACTTATTCTTCTTAATTCAATTTTTTTTTTAGAGTGTTACAAACTATAAACTTTTCCTTCTCTGTGTTATATTTAGAGAACACATCCATTAGTTTATTTGATGGGTGACATACTTTTATAACATACCACTTTACAAAAGATAAATGTTTTTCCAGTTAAAGCAAATATTTATTTTGAAAATGAATCACATGAAGATTTTGTTAAGGATAAAGGAAATAAACAATAACCTTGTGTTCTTCTGTGATGTTAGTGTTGGATGAAGGGAGCAGTATCCTGTCGGCCAAGGATCAAATGCAAACACATGAAACTACAAAATGAAGTGACTGTGAGCTTTTAATGGCTGATGCAAACAGGAAGAGGGGATAATAAAAGCCAGAAGGAGTAATTAAAAAGAAAACACAGCATGAAACATCACAGCAACACTGGTGAGGCTACTTCTTCTAAATACTAAAAACATCTTTCTTACATAAGTGGAAGTAAAAGGATATTGAAACTAGTCTGTGAGCAGTTGACTAACTTTTGCAGACAAGTCTGTGTTTTCCATGCAAACTGCAGCGAGCTCGTCAGCCTGCAGACACCAAAGCGAGGGAGCTTTTCAGTGCAGCACCAATTTCACTAGAAGACTGCCAGTGAAAGAATCCACATTCTTCCATAGTGACCAGAGGTTACCAAGAAGTCGACAGCTGACATCAAGGCCTGTTTGACTGCGCTGTAAATGATCCAGATTCCAGTGTTACACTGTGCATTTTCAAAATCTTTTTTACTCAACTTGAAGAAACTCCTCAGCCTAAAAGTGATGCTTTTATATTTGACAGACTCTATGTCGACATGCTGAGTGTCAAGATCCAAGTTGTTTTTTCCACGCTCTTCTTGCTGATGCCTCACCGCCTTCCCTGGTGGGCGCTCTATCTCTACATTTCAGAATTATTAGTGAAGATATTTGTTAGTGAGGTGTGTTTACAGATTTAAGTCTTCAGCAGAAAACTGAGCTGATGGTCGCTCACATCAGCTGATTAATTCATGTGGCTGTAGGATGAGCTCCTTGGAGGTCCTGCTGAACTCTTTTATTTGCAGCCGGCACTCCTTCACCTGCACAAACACCCTGATTAGAGTCAAGCAGCTCAGTGTTCTCCTGTCTGCTGGATTTCTGCCCCCTGTTGGCCTGGAGACACATGACAACAGAGAGATCAGAGTGACAGCATCACAGGCTGAGGGCTTCATTCTCAGATACAAACATGTGTTCAGTACCTGACAGTAGAAATAAAGGGCAGTGATCACCAGCAGCAGAGTCAGCGGTAGGATGAGCATGGTGATGAGAACTGTGAAATCTGTTGGAGCTGATAAAAACACATTCATCTTTGTATTAAAGTGGAAATAGTAGGATAAAAAGGGAGAAAAAAGAACGTAATAGTGTGGTAATTTCTAAGTTATTACCATTCAATTAATGCTGGTAGTTTCTGTGTAATAAGCAGAGCTTATTACAGAGCTGCAAAATGCTAAACTGCCTTCTTTTTTATTAATAACATGTTAATAACCTTAAGCAAACTTAAAAAGTGTGTGATTATTAGCTGGAAACACGTGTTAGTTTCTGTGTAATAAAAATAAATGGAAAACCCCCCACAAATAGCCAACAGCAAGTAGGTGGCAGACTGTGACCCACACCCGTTTTCACACCTTGGCTCGTGTGATTAGGTAGAGGATCATTAGGGGGTCCATGTCCCTCTTGGGTACCCTCCCACAGGGCTTAAATCTGTGACACGCCACCATTTGACCTTAGAACTCAATAAGCTTCTCAGATGAGATGTAAAACGTCTTCAGGAAACTTAAAGAAGTCCAGACGCCTTTATTTCCAAGCTCGTTCCAAGCTTGTTCAATCAGTCAGGGATCCCACCCACAAGCACAGACATACTTTGGATTTAGTTTTATCTTGTGGTCTGCAGCTACTTGATATTTACATTTGCAAGCTCAACTTTTCTGGTCAGATGCCTGTTATAATCCAAATTTCTGCACCATGTCCATGAGTTAAACCTCTTTTACCTGCGTGCAAATTCCGCATCATCACTTCTGCTATTGCTGGACATTTTTCTGCTGTTTATGAGAATATTGGTGCACTTCCCTTGGACAATTACTCCCTTAAGCTCAGTGCTGATCATCTGCTCACTTTGTTCAGCATTTTCTTGATGCTGTTTCTCTTTTTAAAACTAAGTACATTAGACCTAAAACAAATCCCTGGTTAAGAAATATCACTCTCAGAAGGACCTGCAGAAAAGTGGAAGGAAAATGGCAAAAAGATCAAAACTACAAAAACGAAGTATTAAGTATCAGACATCATCTCTAATAACTGTTACAGGCCCCGTGTCCAGTGTTGGGAAGGTTACTTTTAAAATGTATTCCACTACAGATTACAGAATACATGCCCCAAAATGTATTTTGTAACGTATTCTGTTACGTTACTCAAAGAGAGTAACATATTCTGAATACATTGGATCACTTAATTTTTTATCATGCTTTTTACAACTGCATGAATGTACTATTGCTGTGTGATTTATTACTATTACTGACGGTTACTCGCCATAGCAATACCAACTAGATTTTTAAATCTTAATATAAAATGAGTAACAATAGTGTGGACATTAGGTAAGGCTGCACTTTTTGCAGCGATCACGTATAGAAAACTATTCCGCGCGTATATAAAACAGGTCCGCGGCTCCAAATCGTAGTAAAGGGACCTCTGGTTAATACGTCGGGTTCCGTGTCGGGCTGTAACCGAAAACTAGCTTTACTTTGTTGTCTGGGTCAACTTTGCTAGCGAGAGACAGAGAGAGGCGTTGAAAGGCTGCTCCAACGGAACTTATTGTTTTGGAGGAAAACACGAACACAGTGTACAGTTGAGTCTTAATAGCTTACTTACAACTGGGCTACACTGCCCATGAGGCTACTTTCTTTAGGGCTATGTCTGTAACACTCTGCCTATTGCCTTCATATTAAATCATTATTTGAAAAATAATTTTAAACAATGTTTCCTCACGTTATTATGCGGGCTGCAAGTAGAGGTGAAATGGGCCGCGACATTGAGACACAGGCATTAGAGCCTCTTAATGCGTGTTTTGTTTGGGTTTCCACCGGCGTGGAATTACCAAAAACAGAGAGAGCGCAGCCTAACATATGAAACAGGAAAAGACCACCGTGTAATCCCGTTATTTCAACAAAGTAACTGTATTCTCACTACCACCTTTTTAAATGATAACCATAACGGAATACAGTTACTCATATTTTGTATTTTAAATACATAAGGCCAGTACCTGTATTCTGTTACTCCCCAACACTGCCCATGTCTTATTCAACACCATTAATTCTTGTATCAACCCTTCACCCACCACGCACTTACCAGTGTCTCCAGCCACCTGTGGAAGCTTTTTACAGTTTTTTGTTGATAAGGTTGCTACTACCAGGTCTAAATGTGCTTATAAATAAATTGATTGATTGATTGATTGATAATTAGCTAAGACAGCTGGGTCATTTTCTCTAATGGTTACATTTTTATTTGAAAAGAAATGTGAGAAAATAAAAAAAAATGGCCTGTATTTGTATAGCGCTTTACTAGTCCCTAAGGACCCCAAAGTGCTTTACACATCCAGTCATCCACCCATTCACACACTGGTGATGGCAAGCTACATTGTAGCCACAGCCACCCTGGGGTGCACTGACAGAGGCGAGGTTGCCGAACACTGGCGCCACCGGGCCCTCTGACCACCACCAGTAGGCAACGGGTGAAGTGTCTTGCCCAAGGACACAATGACCAAGACTGTCCAAGCCGGGGCTCGAACCGGCAACCTTCCGATTACAAGGCGAACTCCCAACTCTTGAGCCACGATCGCACATAAGGCATTCAAATGAATTAAAACTCTGTCTGGGTCTTTGATTGAATAATAAGCTGGAGTTGAAGGTTGCTACCACACCCCCCGCCTGTGCTATAAGGATTCTGACAATGGTATAACTCCATCAAATCTCTGTACTACTTACTTATGTAACCCGGGTTAAAAAGATGCATAAATAGTAAAAGATAAGTAAAGTCTAAGAATATAAATACCAAATTTGTTCAATTTTCCTGTTTATTAAAAAGATCAAAATTCATGTAAAATTATTAAAAACATGTTTGCATTGTTTAAAATAAGTTATCTCTCTTTTCTTGTGAATTGCTTGGTTCCCAAACTTTTTTTGCCAGGCCCCCCTTTTTTACAAGAAAAATGTTCGGTGTTTGCAAAAATGTTTGCAAAATGGGTTTAAACACATAAACAGCTGTGGGATACTGTTTGTCCGTGATTTGAACAGGGGGAACAAATTGCGGCAGGATCAGCCTGATATTATTTGTATCCCACTGTAACTTTACTGCATAAAGAGCTAACATGTCCAAAATGTCAGGAGTAGTTAGTTATTACAAGAAGTGTTTCTGAACTAAAAATCAAGAATGTGGGATCCTGTTTGTCCGTGATTTGGAGAGCCCAGCACGTGCTCCCGACGCAGGGAAACTAATTTTGCAGGGGAGACCTACCTTGGCACTTGTGCAGGTGAAGCCAAAGGGAAGACATGCTTCACCATATTTTCCTGTCTTTGGCTTGGAAGGAAGTTGGTTTGGAAACATATTTGGCGATGCTTCATCTCCTGCTTTGCGTTTATGTGGGAGCCCCGTCAAAAACCTGTCCACAGTGTCCAAGCGCTCTTTTTTTTTTTCTTTTCATACCGTGCCCCCCCTGCAATGGCTCTGGGGCGGGCCCCACACTTTGGGAACCTCTGGCTTGGGAGAACTGTAATTTCCTACGGGGATATGGTCTGTGAAGGTAACACAGGGTGGAAAGAAAAAAGAGAGCGCAAGGAGAGAGGGTGGTGGTGCGTGAGTTACACGGAGCATCCGGAGAAGTTAGCTTGTTTTTATGTACTAGTAGTAAGTGTGTTTTGACTTTTCGGAAAGATAAGTCACAGTGTCGGTAGGCTAGTGACATGACACGTAAAGTTTTTTCGGCGTTTTGAATAATTAAAAGGCGTTTTTTACGCCATTTCTTAACCAAACGGGTTAGAAAAGTGGCGAATTTTGGCACTAATGGCTTGCCATATTCGGCATGAAGCTGCTGCACTGTGTGTTTTGTTTACTGCGGCCGTGCATGCATTAAGTTAAAGTGAGGCTAACCCAGCCATTCGCTAATAAGGACTACTGTAGACTGCCGTTTCGCTAAAGTTGTGGGACGTAAAAAGCTGCAGAGGATTGTTACCGAACTGGATAGCGACAGACAGACCCCAGATAGTCACTCTGAGTGCCCGCGTCACTCTGAGTACCTCTGGCAACGTGGGAAGCTAAAACAGGTAGCTTGTGGAGCACGTGGAGATCACGGACCTCATCTCATCATCTACTGCATTCAGAGCGGAGTGTTTCTGAACGAGCTGAAGACAACCTGTTGCCTGGATTAATCTGGTGGCAGTTGCAAGTTTCACAAGGTACTGAGTGTATTTATTTATTTTTTGCTCGTTGAGTGAAGAACTTCCGGTTTGGAGGTCGTTTTGGATTTATACTGGAGCAATACAGGCCTGCAACGTAGGATTTATTTCTGCCGGCTTTAGGTTTAGTTTGGGACTATAATTGTTTTATCACTGGTGGTTTACACTGTATATGTGGAGATTCTGTGTACAGCTGGTAAATTGCTGTGTTTTTTGGTTTCCCTGAATACTGAAACCTGCCATTTTATTATTTTGTTGTTTATCATTGTTTGGTAAATTAAAAGAGGGTTGCAATGCTCTACTATACAATGTGTATGACATGATTTACTGCACCGTTAGACACTGTTGTTCATTTTAGTGTGTAGTGCTACTGTTAAGGAATAAGCTTCATTGATCCCAGAAACAAAAGAGAAGTTAATTTAAGAATATCGTACGAGAGTACACTAGGAAAAGAACCCAAAGCCCATTTATTTAATAGTATTGAGTAAATAAGGGCTACATAAAATGGAGGCACTGCTGGGATGTTTTTGGGTCTCATAGAAGTATTAAAGGGGCAACACGCTTAAAAAAAAGAAAGAAAAAAAAGTTAAAAGTTAACCTACAGTAGCTAGTTTACATTTCTTAGTATTTTTGGCTATAAAGAGTATGGCAGACCACACTGGGCTTGTTGCAGAGCTGAAGAGGTGGTGTCGGGGTGAAGGTTTGGAGGAAGCTAAAGCACTCTTGGTTCTGGTTCCAGAAGAAGTGGAAATGGCCCAGATAGAAGAAACCTTGGAGACTATTAAGTGTCTAGGGCGAGTCCGGGTTAGAGGGCGCTTGTTCCACACCCCTTTGAGCTGCCTAATGGTTCTCTGCGAGTGCAAAAAAAGCATACCTAAAGATAATGCACCCAAGGAAGTGCTGGACCAGCACAGTGGTGAGAAATGGCCGATAGTGACTTTTAATGAATGTGCAGCTCCTGATGATTTTGCTGTGAAGTTGAAGAGTCTCCTAGACACTGAGGGTAGGACTATTGAAGACATAAAAAGCTTATTTCTCAGCCCTGCTCCTCCGCAGCCCAGCTCTGATCTTTCCGTAAACTCCACTGAGTCTGTCTTGCAAGCGGTTGGTGATTTTTTTGGAGAAGGCACGTAAACCACAAGCTGAAGGTGGTTATCGGCGTTTGAGGCTGTTTTCAGGGAACTTGCCAGTTCCCCCTAGTGAAGACCCCTTTGACCATTGGCTTGAGCAGGCATGGCTCATAGTAGAGGAAAGTGACTGCACAGACAAGGAGAAAAGGCGCTGGTTGATAGAAAGTTTAAAGGGGCCAGCATTGGAGATTGCCAAATCGGTTCAGGAGTCAGACCCCGAGGCAGGCCCTGTTGAATATTTGGAGGCGTTGGAAAGCGCATTTGGCAGTGCTGAGTCTGGGGATGATCTCTATTTTGCTTTCCACTTAATGCAGCAACAACCAAGTGAAAAACTGTCTGATTTTCTGAGGCGTCTGGAGAGGGCCCTCAGTAAAGTTGTTCAGAGAGGAGGATTTCCAGCTTCTAGCAAAGACAAGGCTCGCCTAGAACAACTTGTGAGAGGGGCTCTTGCTTCCGATCTCATGCTAATTAATCTGCGCCTGAGAGAAAGAAAGTCCAATCCTCCAACTTTCCTCCAACTCTTAAGTGAGATTCGCACAGAAGAAGAGTATGAGGCATCAAGGAGAAAACTAAATACCTCAGTCCAGCATGTACAGACAAAAGCTTCAGGGACTGGCAATACAGAAATACAAAGTCTCAAAGCTGAGGTTAAAGAGCTTAAGGCCAAGTTAGCCACCTGCATGACTAAGCCTCCTGATGTCAAAGAGAAAGGCTCGTCCTCAGTGCAGTCAAGTGAGCACAGTGACACCAAAGAACTGACTGCTTTGAAAAAACAAGTGAAAAGACTGCAGCAGAAAGTAGCCCAAAGAGATACTGCTCCAGACTCCTCTTTAAAACTGGCTACCGTGGCAGCAGTAGAGGCTAACTCAAAGACAAGGACCCCTTATCAGAACAGAATGCCTTTGGGTGAGCAGTTCTGTTACCGTTGTGGGGAAAATGGACATTTTGTTGCAATGTGTCAAAATCCTGAAAATCAGAGCAAAGTTATACGAAAGCTCATCCAAACTGTCAAGACACTGAAAGAAAGTGCAGGTACTTCAACAAGTAATGCCACTGACACTGACTGACATGTCAAGCAGGGTCTTCTGACTTCTCCCACCCTAGCTGGAATTCCAGAAGGACTGATTGGGCCCCCAAGTATTGTGCCACTTAAAGTGAATGGACAGCCCTGTGATGCCTTATTTGACAGTGGATCACAGGTCACTATAATATTCGAGTCCTGGTACAAAGCCCATCTGCCTTCCATCCCAGTGCATTCGGTCACTGGTCTCAACATTTGGGGTTTAAGTGAGTCCAATGTCGGTTACCCCTACCTTGGCTATGTTGTGGTAGATGTTGAGTGTCCGGCTGAAGTGACTGGCACCAAACACACAGTACCAGTCCTTGCCTTGATCTGTCCAAGCCCAAAAGAAGAGCAGATTCCTGTCATTGTTGGCACTAACACCAGCCATGTCCGCAATTTGGTACAGGAATGCAGAAAAGAGGGGCGTGACATAACCAAGAGCCTGGGCATCCAAATTCACAGGGAGTCGCTACCCACATTCACAGACTCCATCACCCTAGGCTCTCAGGATGACCAGGTTGGCTGTGTGACTTGGCAAGGTTCAGATCCCTTGTCCTTACCCCCTGGAAAAGACTTGCAAATAACCTGCAAAGTTCATTTTCAACAGACAGTTGGCAAAGAGATCTTGATGTTTGACTCTTCTCCCTTAGCTCCTCTGCCGGGTGATGTCCTGCTACAACCCATGGTTGTGCCCGCCAATGCGGTACAAGTTAATAGCTTCAGGATTCTGGTGCAGAAACAGTCCGCCAGGGAAACCATTATCCCTGTTGGAACCGTCATGGGTTACCTTTATCGCACCGAAAGTGTCATCTCCATGCCAAGTAAAAAACCAGAGACGACAGCATTTGACAGCAGCCAGATCGACTTTGGTGACTCTCCTGTGCCTGAAGAGTGGAAGGACCGGCTTAAACACAAACTAGCGGAACGCTCCCACGTCTTCTCAGTCCATGAATAGGACGTTGGCCTTGCAAAAGAGGTGGAGCACACCATCCGCCTGGCTAACACAAGACCTTTTCGGCAAAGATCACGTCGACTGGCACCTGCAGATATAGAGGATGTAAGAAAACATCTGCAAGAGTTACTCTGTGCCGGCATCATTAAAGAGTCCCGTAGCCCCTATGCCTCGCCGATTGTAATAGTTAGGAAGAAAAATGGAACCATACGGATGTGCATAGACTACAGGCTCCTTAACAGCCGGACCGTGCCAGACCAGTACACGACCCCCTGCATTGACGAAGCACTGGATTCTTTGTCTGGGAGCAAGTGGTTCACAGTGCTGGATCTGCGTAGTGGATACTACCAGATTCCAATGGCAGAGGAAGATAAAGAGAAGACGGCGTTCATCTGCCCCCTAGGCTTCTTCCAATTTGAGAGAGTGCCGCAGGGAATAACAGGAGCGCCTGCGACTTTCCAGCGTCTAATGGAAAAAACAGTCGGAGACATGAACCTCCTTCAAGTCCTGGTTTACTTGGACGACCTGATTGTCTTCGGAAAGTTGCTGGAGGAACATGAAGAGCGGCTCATTAAAGTCCTAGATCGTCTTGGAGAAGCAGGACTAAAGATCTCCCTGGACAAATGCCAGTTTTGTCAGCCACAGGTGAAGTACCTTGGGCATATTGTGTCTGCCCAAGGTGTCTCTCCCGATCCGCAGAAGACTGAGGCTGTTACCGCCTGGCCTCAGCCCCACGACCTAAAGTCTCTGAGATCGTTCTTAGGTTTCTGCGGATACTATAGGCGAGTCATTGCTAACTATGCTGCCATTGTGAGACCTCTCACTGAACTGACCAAAGGCTATGCTCCAACACAAAAGAGCAAGAAAAAGAGTCCAGACCTCAACAAGTCCTACTTGAAAGAGTCAGAATCTTTTGGAGATCGGTGGATGACTCCTGCAGCAAAGCCTTTCAGCAGATCATCCACTGTCTAACCCATGCACCGGTATTAGCCTTCGCTGATCCTACCAAGCCCTATGAGCTCCACGTGGACGCAAGCTTCAAAGGACTGGGGGCTGTCCTATACCAGCTACAAGAAGGGGACCTACGGCCAGTTGCATTTGCCAGCAGGAAGTTAAGTCAGGCTGAGAAGAGGTACCCCATACATCAGCTGGAGTTCCTGTCATTAAAGTGGGCTGTGGTGGGTCGCTTTCATGACTATCTGTATGGGGCGCGCTTTACAGTGCGTACAGATAATAACCCCTTGACTTATGTTCTGTCTACGGCAAAGCTCAATGCCGTGGGACACAGATGGTTAGCTGCCTTGTCCACATATGACTTCGATGTCCATTACAGACCAGGCAAGCATAACATAGATGCAGACATCCTCTCCAGAAACTTTGACACTGAATGGGAGACTATCTGCAAAAGTGTACGAGTTTCAGAAAGCCCAGAGTGTCCCACCAGATGTGTTGACCAAACTGGGGCTTCCCCGGAATGCATCCCTGACATCTATGCATTTCCTCTTAAAATGGAGTTACAGTCCCTGGAACATGTCTCAAAAGCTGATCTCGCTAAGGCACAGAAAGAGGATCCAGTAATTGGTCCAGCGGTCAAAGCTGTCCAACAGAATTTATGGACAGGCAACAGTCCGGAGCTATCGCTCCTAAAAAGAGAGAAAGATAAGCTGACTCTGCTGAGTGACGGTCTGCTCTACCGCATCACCAAACGGCACTCAGGGGAGGAGGTCCGTCAGCTAGTCCTGCCAAAGGTGTATCATGGCGTCGTGTTGAGATCAGTACACAATGACTCAGGACGCCTCAGCATAGAGAGAACTCTGGATTTACTCCGTCAGAGATTCTACTGGCCAAGAATGTTGCAAGACACTGAGCAACATATCAAAAGTTGTGGTGAATGCATAACACGCAAGACTCCTGCCCAGAGAGCCACACCGCTTCACCAGAACTCCAGCAGTGGACCTATGGATCTGGTGTGCACTGACTTTCTCTCAATGGAGACGGATTCCAAGGGGATGAGAAATGTTTTAGTGGTCACCGATCACTTCACACGCTATGCCCAGGCATTCCCGACCAAGAATCAGACGTCTCAAACAGTGGCCAAAACCTTAGTAGATAAGTTTTTCGTCCACTATGGTCTTCCGGCTCGTATCCATTCAGACCAGGGGCGAGACTTTGAGAGTCGTCTGATCAAAGACTTGTTGAAGAACATGGGGATAAGGAAGTCACGGACTACTCCGTGTCACCCGCAAGGAGACCCTCAGCCAGAGCGGTTCAATCGAACGCTGCTTTCAATGTTGGGTACTCTAAGCACAGAGAAGAAACGTCAGTGGAGCCAGCATGTCCCTTATTTGGTCCATGCTTATAACAGTACAAAATGTGATGCAACTGATTTTTCACCAGGCTATGACAAGAGAGTTGGTTTCCAGTCTCTAGAAATAGGAGACAGAGTCCTACTGAAGAACTGGGGTCTCAAAGGGAAGCACAAGTTACAAACAAGATGGAGTCCAGTACCTTACCAAGTTGTGGGAAAAATGCCCAACCTTCCTGTTTACCAACTAAAGAAAGATAATGGAAGTGGTCTTCTGAAAACAATCCACAGAGACCACATCCTTCCTGTTGGCCAGCATGTGAAATTGCCAATCCCTGAAGAAGGCAATAACTGTTGTGGCTGACAAAAACCAAAGGGCAAGAAACCAAAGCAGGCCACAGTTGTGTCTGACCCTCAGCCGTCACAGGATTCTGATTCGTGGTCCAGAATCACCGAGAGCTACAACTGGACCAAGGTATGTTTTAGTTCCTGCTGCCAGCTTAGGTTCTCCTTCCTCCTGTCCTGCTCCCTGTTCTGTAACAACCTGTTAACTAGTTTAATTTCCTACTGCCTTTGTGTCTGTACTTGTCTATGAACTTTGAACGCTGTTAGGCTGAAGGAGTCCTTCAGGCTGGTTGGACATTGGTTTAGAGGATTTCTTAACTTCTGCCATGTTGTGACTGCTGGAGACAGTCTGCTAATCTTGCTGCTATCTTTCACATCTTCATAAATCTCTGTCATATATGAAGTCATGAATGATTTCATCAGTATGATTACCTGAACAGGTGAGTTTCAGGATTTGGTAAGAATAATCTGTTGTTGCACAATCCCTCAAAGGAGATGTGGATAGAACACACTCAGGTGTAATCAACCATGCAGATGTGCGTGAGGAGCGTCCCTTTTCTATAGAAACAGCTGGGCCACAGTCCAGATGTTCACAGAAAACAGCTGCTTCTTTCAGGGTCCAGGAATCATGAGAGCCACACAGTGGTCTCCATCCTGCCAGATGTTTCAACTCCAGTGTACCTGCACAGCGACTGGGTCCTCCTACCAGCCTGACATCATTAACTGAAGAAAAAGCAGAGAGTCATCAGTAGAAGAATAAAGTGATTTTGAACCACATCAAAGCTGCAGCTCCTCTTCTACCTGAGCAGGTGAGTCCAACAGCTTTGCCAGGTGAGCAGCTGTTTCGAGCTGAGCCTGAGCTTCTACAGTCCAGGAGAGCAGACTCATGGCCTCCACACTGGAACTCTTTGCTCCACACTGGAGCCTCCACTTCTCCATAGAGCGCCCCCTGGAGGCCCAAAGGAGGTCCACAGCCGAGCTGCCTACAGACCACCTCTGCATCCTGCTGGTCAAAGTCAGCTTCACACACTGAGGACCAGCTCTGGTTAGACTTCACCTCCAGTCTGCCTGAAC
The DNA here is from genome assembly GCF_001858045.2 of Oreochromis niloticus. Taxonomy (NCBI): domain Eukaryota; kingdom Metazoa; phylum Chordata; class Actinopteri; order Cichliformes; family Cichlidae; genus Oreochromis; species Oreochromis niloticus. The sequence goes on along the minus strand of NC_031972.2, from coordinate 37,053,778 downwards.
ACAGACTGGAACCATTCAGCAGCCTGACAGAGTCTGGAGACATCAGAGAAGATCAAACAGAGAGATCAGAGTCAGCAGACACACAAGAAAAAGATGGCAGCAAACAACTATTCACTGATTCAAACTCAGCACAACTCAACATAACTTCATCATTACCAACAGAACACATCTTTATAACAGCACACACTAGAGACATGTTAGCATCACAATTACATTTCATAATAAAACAGCTGTAGTTGCAGCCCCAGCCCACTGGTTTCCTTTGTGAATGTGTAGTATTGTTCCTTTTTCTTGTGTAACCAATAAAATCAGTGCAGCTGATGGAGGGACATGACATGGCCAGAGAGACAAATTTGTTGACATATTATATTTTATGTTTCTTTATTTTCCTTTTGGTGGTGATGGTGTGTTGTCTGTTTGTGTAAATGCTCATTTGATGGCTTTATTCCCAATTCTCCCTCCTATCTTGTCTTCCCTTGAATATTGCTCTGTGAACCCAGTACCCCAAAAGAGAAGGTCTGAATCTCTCATCTTCTGAGTAGTTCCCACCAGGCAGTGCACAGCTAGAATAGAGGCAGGGGGTGATGGGACTCGTACTGTTCCAACTCCTTATATCTTCCATTTTTATTCAATTCAATTTTTTTCAAGTGCCAAAAAAACTGTCACTCCCACCCCCACTACCAACAAAAATTCACAAGGAGTAGTGGAGTCTGCCAGGATGTCAATATCTCAAACATCAAAACTTTTCTTGCTCTTTGGCCACCGCTGTCATTTCTGCAACAATGCTACATATTTTTCTACCTTCTACCTCACACATAAGGGTTTGTAATCAGTCATCATCCACTCTTTGTTCTCCCACAGTATCCTAATTACTTATGAATGTCACGTATAATGAAAGTAGAGAGATGAGGAATCACTGGATGTTTCATATCATTATGCACAGCTAATTAATTAAGCCTTTCCCCAACTCTCAAAAATTAATTCTCGACTACTAGACCTAGCTTATAGAGATGAATGCTTTCCTTTTCTCCCATTCTTTATTTCAAAGTAGATATTTCATCACCAAACCTTTTCAATGGTTAATGATGGCACGCCTTGCATCTTGTGTATCAAAGGATAAACACCAACCATCCAGTGTCACCTGAAAGCTTTTAATATATTTTTCAAAAGTATTTGTTGTTATATTGAGTAGAGATGGCACGATACCACTTTTTTATGTCCGATACCGATACCAATATCATAAATTTGGATATCTGCCAATACCGATATGAATCCGATATAGTGTGTTTTTCAATCAATAAAACTGTTTTTTTAATATCTTGCTGCATTTTGTATAAGTTCATACTCAAGTTTAAATAAACAACAACACTAAAGCTATTCTGTTATACCTGTATGTAAAAAATACACTGTACCCAAAATATTTCACAGTTCAGCAACACTGATCAATCTAATAAACTTAAACCTACTCCATCCTCCCTATTCTGGTATTTTAAAGAGTACTTAGCAGAAATATTAAGCAACCTAACTAATAGGGTTGCAAACTCCCAGCAAAAGAAAAATAGGGAACCACCCCCCACCCTCCACCTCATGATCCTTAATCGACGTAATCAACTTTAATTTGATGCAGTGTGAAAAAAAAATGCACAGAATTAAATTATTTTTCAAGAATAATTAAATAGATTCAACATCTTTCTTCTACAGAATTGCAGACTGCACAGATGGTAACTTCCCAAAGGAAAAAGTAGTATAGCTTCCTAGGGTATATTAGACTTCATAGTTACTATATACAGTAATGGACTTCTATATATTTTAAATAAGATTAAAACTTTGGGTGTAAGATTCAGATATTTATTAATTAAAAGCTAGACATTTTAAATGAGAATAAGAAAGAAAAGTATGTCTTTGTGCCCCCTTTTCCCTGTTCATGCCCTATCGGCCCCCCTAGCTAAACTTTGCTAGATCCGCCCCTGCACAGTTACCAGCCGTCAGCTACGTAGAAAAGGATCCTGGTGTAGAAAGTAATATTAAATAAATTCTAACAACAGCTTATCAAGGTTAAACGTGCTGCTGTTGTTCAGCCGCTGGTTTCCTCTTTCTGGTGCAAAGTGGGTCAAAAACAAAGAAGAGAGACGGACTCGCGACAGAAAAGCCGATCAGCTGATCATTAAGCAGGTTCATGACTAAAGTAGCAGCAGGAGACGGAGGGAGAGAGAGGCAGTCGCTCCATATATCGGTTGTTAAGCTTAACCTGGGAATGCTTTACAAACATTCAGAGATGAACTTACACACTTGCTTTACTTCTCTCTGGGATAACTTCCTCGGAGATGAAATGCCGGATTGCTATCGAGGCTACAAGTACACACAGCCGCTCTATCACGTGAGCACACTGCTCCGACGTGCTACGGTTATGAGCCGAGTTACGCCGTGTCGCAAGTTTTTTGAGGTGCTTTTTTGATATGTAATGGATCGGATTACATTTTTTATTTCTCTCCGATATCCGATCCAGTAATTTACGTCAGTATCGGACCGATACCGATACGTAATATCGGATCGGTCCATCTCTAATATTGAGTCCACTACTGGACACAGAAGTGTAGTGGGGGTTGTTCCTTAAGACGATCGCTGACCCAGTATTGATCATGTGCCTCATCACATGAGCCAAGGTGTGATAAAAAGGTGTGAGTTATTACAAGCTGAGGTTTTGGGTGAAACCATTATAAGTCTTTGCCTCACCCTGTCAAGTGAGCTACCAATGATGCAAGATGTGCATGAGGGTTGAGGTGCTTGGGGAGGAATATCAAAGCTGTGGTTGGCAGACACTCAGTGTCAAGAGCCACCCTCTCTGTTCTGGTCGTTCACAGTGGACAAGTGGAGATTAACGGCTGAGTCTTGTCCTGTCCAGGTGGGCCTTCCATGTTGTGCCATGCGTTTATGGAGTGACCCTTTGACTTGAGTTTGATAAACTCAAAGACAAATGTAAGGGATGTTGTTTCATTTGTCGTTCTGTTTCTTCCTAGTTGATATCTTTTGGTGGTGCTGTCACTTGGTGTTCACTCTCTCTGCGGTAGAGTCATACTCCCTGTTCCAATACACAGTGGTGTTTTTGTGTAGCTTATCTGCGTAGCAATTTAATTAAAATCTTATAGATAACTAATTATTTCTATAATGTAATATTCACATGCTTCATCCAAAGCACATTGTTTGTGTAATCACTTGTTAATTTATACTCACAGTATTCATTCACTGTATCTTTAGGGTTTTGCTAGCTTAGCTTAGCTCATAGCATATTCGCTGGCAGGTGACCTCTTCACCTGTCCCTCCTGCACTTTCCTCCTCCTTGTGTCAGATATTTAGTTACTTCTTGGCCTCCTTTAGCCGTAATGATACTTGTAATACATGTAGCCGTTTTTCCGTGGCAGACTATCCCAAGCAGCAGGGGAAAGAGGACGACTGGGTGACAGTGAGGAGGAAGCATAGTCTTAAACAGAAGCCCCTGGTACACCACCAGCCTGTTCACATGTCTGACTGTTTTTACCCAATCGAAAACACACCTGCTGGGGATCAAAATCACTAGTTTTTGGCGATTCTGTTTTGAGACACCAGCAACCATAGTCAATTGTCTTCCAAGACCCAGAACAGGCAACATTTACAGAAATTTAAAACTGCTGGATAAGGGTAAATGTAAATCCAGTAAAATTATAATTCACGTCGGCAGTAATGAAACCTGGTTAGATCAGTCGAAGAACACCAAAATCAAAATTGAACCGTGTGTAACTTTGCCAAAGTAATATCGGACTTTTCTGTGGTCCCCTCCCCAATCAGACCAGAAGTAACATATTTAGCCAGATGCTCTCCTTAAATTACTGGCTGTCTGAGTGATGTCAAAAAAACAATGTGGGCTTTATAAGTGAGAAACTTTCTGAAGGAAACCTGGTCTTCTTAGGAAAGACAGCATCCATCCCACTTTGAATGGAGCAGCTCTCATTTCTAGAAATCTAGTGAAATTTATTAACCCCCCCAAACCATGACTATCCAAAGTTGGGACCAGGAAGCAGAGTTGCAGTCTTACACACCTCTCTGCAGCTTCTCTCCTCCTGTTATCGCCCCGAAACTCCGTCCCCTTAGAGACTGTGTCAGCTCCCAAACAGACAAAAAAACCCAACTTAAACATAAAAAAATCACAAAGAAAGAACAATACAGTATCCACATCTGCACCAAAGAGTAAAACAGTGTAATGTAGATTATGAAACATTCGGTCTCTCTCCTCCAAATCTTTGTTAGTACATGACTTAATAATTGATCAACAAATCGATTTACTTTGCCTTACAGAAACCTGGTTGCAGCAGGATGATTATGTTAGTTTAAATGAATCAACACCCCCGAGTTATTCTAATCATCAGAAACCTCGAAGCACAGGGCGAGGGGACTGTGTGGCAGCAATTTTCCACACCAGCTTATTAATCAACCAAAGACCAAGACAAACTTTTAATTCATTTGAAAGCTTGTGTTAGGGTCCTGGGTCTGAGCGGATGTCCTAAAAACTCCCAAATCTGGATAGTCAGATAAGATATACCAGAACACCAACGTGCGTTTTTAAAGGAACAGAAAGTGAAAATCTACAACAGACAGAGCACACAGTCATGGATAATATCTTCAGCATAATTACCTGAGCAGGTGAGTTTCAGGATTTGGTCAAGGTGATCTGATATTGCACAATCCCTCAGAGGAGTTTTGGACACAATACAGGAAGACCAGATCAACCACACAGCTTTGTATGAGGAATGTGCCGCTTCTATAGAAACAGCTGAGCCACAGTCCAGATGTTCACACATAACAGCTGCTTCTTTCATGGTCCAGGAAACATGAAAGTACCCCATTGGTCTCCATTCTCTCAGATGTTTTAACTCCAGTGTACCTGCACAGCGACTGGGTCCTCCCACCAACCTGACATCATCAGACTCTGAATAGAAAGCAGAGTCATCAATAAACAAATAAAGTGAGTTTGAACCACATCAAAGCTGCAGCTCCTCTTCTACCTGAGCAGGTGAGTCCAACAGCTTTGCCAGGTGAGCAGCTGTTTCCCGCTGAGCCTGAGCTTCTACAGTCCAGGAGAGCAGACTCATGGCCTCCACACTGGAACTCTTTGCTCCACACTGGAGCCTCCACTTCTCCATAGAGCGCCCCCTGGAGGACCGAAGGAGGTCCACAGCCAAACTCCCTGCAGACCACCTCTGCATCCTGCTGGTCAAAGTCAGCTTCACACACTGAGGACCAGCTCTGGTTAGACTTCACCTCCAGTCTGCCTGAACACAGACTGGAACCATTCAGCAGCCTGACAGAGTCTGGAGACATCAGAGAAGATCAAACAGAGAGATCAGAGACAGCAGACACACAAGAAAAAGATGGCAGCAAACAACTATTCACTGATTCAAACTCAGCACAACTCCAATATGACACTGGAAACATGTTAGCATCACAGTTAGATTTCATAATAAAACAGCTGTAGTTGCAGCCCCAGCCTACTGGTTTCCTTTGTGGATGTGTCATATTGTCTCTTTTTCTTGTGGAACCAGTAAAATTGGTGCAGCTGATGGAGGGACATGACATGGCCAGAGAGACAAATTTGTTGACATATTAAATTTTGTTTCTTTATTTCCCTTTTGGTGATGATAGTGTATTATCCATCTATTTAAGTGCTCATTTGATGGTTTTATTCCCAAATCTCCCTCCTGTCTTCATCTTCCCTTAAAATTTGTTCTCTGAAACCAGTGCCCCAAAAGAGAAGGTCTGGATCTCTGTTGGAATAGTCCAATCTCTCATCTTCTGAGTAGTGCCCATTAGGCATTGCACAGAGCCAGGGGGTGGTGGGACTGTTCCAACTCCTGGCAAGTCCACATTTCCAATTGTTTTTGGAACTCATAGATGTCGTGACCTCCGAACCAAAGAGTAAATGGGCCATCCGGGTTGTTATCAACGCAAAGTTTAAAAGCCACCATCTGAGATGGTATTGGGGGTGTGTTAGTGCCCATTGCATGGGTAACTTGCACATCTGTGAAGGCACCATTAATGCTGCAAGGTACATATAGGTTTGGGAGCAACATATGCTACCATCCAAGAAATTTTTTTTCAGGGACCTGCCTTCTTATTTCAGCAGGACAATGCAAAGCCACGTTCTGCATGTGTTACAACAGTGTGGCTTCGTAGCAAAAGAGTGAGGGTACTAGAGTGGCCTGATTGCAGTCCAGACCTGTCTCCCATTGAAAATGTGTGTCAGATTATAAAGCTTCTGTCCTGTGCCACATCATCAATAAACACTAGTGTTCCACTGCCACTGGCAGTTATGGATGCCTGAGCCATCACGCTGCCTTTGCCGTGTTTTACAGATGATGTAGTATGCTTTGGATCATGAGCTGTTCCATGCATTCTCCCTTCTTTTTTCTCGCTGTCATTCTGATAAAGGTTGATCTTGGTTTCATCTGTTAAAAGTATGTTTTTCCATGTTTTTCTGTTCTTGAGGCATATTAGTGGCTTGCACATTGCAGTTAACCCTCTGTATTTAATTTCATGCAGTCTTCCCTTTATGGAAGACTTATATATCCATACGCCTACCTCCTGGAGAGTGTTGTTCCCTTAGTTGGCTATTGTCAAGGCAGAGCTCTAGACTAACTTTTTGCCACAGTTGCACTGGTGCACCTAAGTGTTTTTCTTAGGTGCACCAGCACAGCACAGGGGATTTGGGCAGTGCATTTATCACGACATATTTCATTTCATTTCATTTCATTTCATTTGCCCCGGGTTGAAATAGTTTTGTGAGGTTTAACCTGAGATTCTGGCATTTATGGCAAAATACCTTTATATTTAATAGTCGATTCAGGATTTAATGAATCGATATCACCTTATTCAAGCTACTCGCCTCTCTCTATCCGCCTCCACTTTCAAACGTACACACGCATAGGACTACAGGTCCCGCCCTCACTATCTCTAATTGGGTTTGACCACCCAATTAGAATGGGCGTAATGTGTGTCTGTTGTTGACCACACGGAGACAGTCAGAGTTGTGAAGTCTTTTTGTTTGTGTTTTTACTTGAATGGCTGGTCGCACTGGTGCAACCTAGGACTTTTTTTTGTTGCACCATTGAGAAATTAGATTGCATGTCTGGGGTTTCTCTTCCCCATGGAAATTATTCTGGGATCATCCACCACTGTTGTCTTTCATGGACGTCCAGGTTTTTTGAGTTGCTGAGTTCACCAGTGCTTTCTTTCTTTCTTAGGATGACGCTTGAGGTCCACATTGGCAGAGCGGGTGATGGGGCCCACGAAATGGCCCGTCAGGCAGTATCCCAGGCAACTGGTCATAACTGAAGGGATGAACCTCAGGGGTGGGCGGAGCAATGCAGGTAGAGCAGGACCCTTAGGCAGAGGGTATTTTAATAACATAACAAAGGAATTTCCCAACACTTGCACATGGGATATCTTTTAAATTAATTGTCCAATTACTTGGTGCCTCAAAAGAGGTTGTTAAGGAGCTGAAACTCCTAAACCCTTCATCCAATTTGAATGTGGATACCCTCACTTGAAAGCTGAGAGTCTTTATATAACTACAATAACTACAATTGGCACATGTTTCAGTAAACAGGTTAAAAAAACAAACAAAAACTTTTGCTGTCAGTGTTGAAATATATATGGACCTAACTGTAGAGGAGGAAATGATGAACTGAGCCAGTAATCGAGTTCCTGTCTAACCTCGGTTAGGGTACTAACCAACACTGAACACGGGGTACGCTGGAGGAGGAAAGAGTTCTTATTAATTATGACACCAATCGCATTTAGTCTGATTAATTTTGTCATAATATCCAGGGCCTGGGAGATGCAACTAATAAGTCTTTGTATTAAGGCTAGATCCGACCCGAATCATTGCAGGCCTGAGTCAACTACATGACTGGTTGGGTCGAAGTGAAATCATGCTAAGACACAAAAAACCCAGATGCTGAAAATAATTTTTCAGCACCGGAATAACAGCTGAATAACAGCTGACAGCAGCTAGATGGGTCAGCTACTGCTGCCAAGGGTTCCTGGAGTTTGTCTCACTAGACCGTGGTTCCTCAATGGATGCTGGGTTGTGTTTGCCGCTGGGGTCTTAACCATCAGGCTGCGTTAAGTTCTCTCCCCTGTTGAATCAGATCTGTTGCTATGCTCTTCGGGCGACTGTCACCCTTCCTGGCCATTGTGGGGCCTTTGCTCCTGGCCCTCTGTTTTGCCCCAGGATGGAGTCCTGGAGGACATGTTACCAACTAATTGGACAGTTTATACTCATGGTTAGTAGTTATAGGCTATGTGACATCAGCACTGGAGACTGGGTCTCTAGGTAGGCCTAGGAATATTTGTGTGACTGAATCTAATTTTTTTTTTTCTTCAGATTTTATTGTTTACTGATTTTAGAAAAATGTCATCCTTTCTGTGATAACATAAATTCTACGTGTGGTGTCAGCAATAATACTAGCTCTACAGTTGTTTGTTAACCAGAAAATGTATACATAAGTGTCTAATAATGATGCCTGGGTTACACATCCTTCATATAAATGCTCGTAGTGTGGTTTCTAAGGTGTATATGTTTAGAATCTGGGCCTGTTTAACTGGTGCTGATATAATTGTTGTTTTTGAGACTTGGCTATCCAAATCTATATATTAAGACGTGGCAATTGATGGATTTAACATTTACCACTCAGTCTGTCACCTACCAGAAATCATTCTGCTAGATGATTTTAATTGGGACTTGCTTTCTTCTGTGTCTGATGATTTTAAGGCACACTGCTTGCTTTTAAATCTAACGCAATTATTCAAAGCCCCACATGCCTTGATCTCAAATCCCCAGATAAATCTTCTCTTATTGACCTTTTTTTAAACTTTTCCATATCAGCAGTTTTTGCCAATGACCTGAGTGATCACTGCATAGTTGGTAGACACACTAAAATCTCACTCCCCAAGCATCATATTATCACATAAAAGAAATTTAAAGCTTTTCAGTGAGCAATTTCAGTTTTTTCATGTTACCATGTCGCCAAAGTGCTTGCTCATAGGGGGTCATATGATTGTTGGGTTTTTCTCTGTACCTATGAAGCGCCTTGAGGCGACTTTTGTTGTGATTTGGCGCTATATGAATAAAATTGAATTGAATTGAATTGAACATTGACAATATCAATTTAGCTTGGAAATATTTTCAGGAGAGTTTTATCTACTTTGTGGACAAATAGGCCCTTTTTTGTCAGGTCAGTGTGAAAGGTTGGGACAGCCACTGGTTCAATTCTGAACTGGCCGGTCTCCTACATAAGGGAAACCAGGCCCGAGCAGCTGCTAGAAAGTCTGGATCTGATGCTGATTGGCTATGTTTTCGTCAGCTGTGTAATCTGTTTACTTTCTCAATCAGGAAAGCCAAATGTGACTACTTTCTGACTTTGACCACTGACAGTCTAAAAGACCCTAGGAGGTTTTGGCAAACCAGTCTCTCTCTGCTAGCTCTTATTCCTCCGATCTACCTCCTTATTTAATTATTCACTCCACTCCTGTGTCAGACAAAACTGAAATGCTCAGTTGTTTTAACAAACACTTTGTTGCTTCTTTTTCTTTGTTTAGCACAGTGTCTGATGGTAAAATTCTTGCATACATCTCTAATACTTTTTCCTTTACACCCTTTTGGTAGAAGAGGTATGTAGGGCTTTGGAGAGCCTCGACACCAAAAAGTCCTCCAGTCTTGACAATTGTTCTCCTTTCTTTTTGGCTGCAAATATCAAAGCTGAGCCATTGTCTTATATATTTATTTTTTCTATAAAACAGAGCACTTTATCTGAAATGTGGAAAGGTGGTGATTCTTCAAAATAATAATTACAGGGCCAATTTCCAAACTATGTGTCTTAGCTAAGGTTCCTGAAAGGATGGAAAATAATTGAATTAAACGTTATCTGGATGAAAATAGTATTGTTACGCTACGTTATTTACCATTTATATCAACAGTGTTTGGCAAAATCTAGATGCATCTGTTCATTTTTATGGAGATGATACAACTATTTATTGTTGTGTTTGTACCATCGACATGATTTTCAAACAACTACAGCTAGCTTTTGATAGTTTTCAGTCACAGCTGAGTCAGCTCAGACTGGTTTTAAATGCAGAAAAAAACAAAGTCAAATTGTTGTCAAACAGAAAGAGGGTCCAGGCGGTATTGCCTTTTTTTTGTATCTGCTCAAGGCATTTCTATTGAAACTGTGGCCTCATACAAATACCTAGGTATTATAATTGATGACTTTTAAAGAAACCTAGGCTACAATTGGGGTTCTTTTTTTTAGAAACAGATCATATTTTCTTTCACCGCAAGGAAAAGTCTTGTTGCTGCCATTTTTTTTTCTTTTTTTTTTACCCCTCCTATATTACGGTGACATAGTTTACATGAATGCCTCTGCTCATTCTCTTCATTTGTTGGGTTCTGTCATGGGGCATTAAGATTTATAACTGGCTGTAAACATTAACACACCACTGTACTCTATATTCCCTCATTAACTGGTCCTTATTGAACTTACACAGGATGGTTTATTGGTATCATTTTATCTATAAATCTATTTCTAGTTTACTGCCCTCTTTTTTTTTTTTATCAGAGTACATGTTACACAAACAGTTTAGTCATAGATTGCGGTCTTACATAAAAGGATGGCTGTTAAGTCCTTTAACCCTCTAGCAAGTCTAGCTGGTGGAACTTCAGTTCCTTGCATTCCGACCTCGAAAGACATGTCCCTGCTTCCACAGGACCTTTTCATGGTCTTGAATATGTTTTCAGACAGAGGGAGGATTTAGTGGCAGCATAGTAACGTACCTGGGAGATGTGCACAAAAGCCACAATGAAAGGGGCAGGGATGCTAACTGCCAAATGTTATGAAGCCACAGAACTTAGACTCTATGTGTGACTTTGATGATACTAAAAAAAAGCCCAGGTGATCTGTTCAAATACGTAGACATTAGTTTGTTAGTTCCCTTCATAATGACAATAAAAGAAGCTGCTCTTGGAATGCAGTAGAAGGATCCTGAACGAGGAGATGTGAGAGAGATGTAGTGGCTGATGAAGATGGTCTGACAGATGATCTGGTGATGAAACTAGTCTAGCATTTGATTATGTGCTATCATATACATACATGACACTATAGTGATATAGCCTCAGAAACAAGAGCCAACTCATATGAGCATGTTCATGTGATGTGTACCTGCATGGGTGTGATCAGTGTGCTCCAATAACAAGATCTACATCCCTGCTGACTTCTGTTCTAGTTCCTGCTGTTAGCCCAGCTTCTCTCCCGGAACATTTCCCAGCTCCTGTCCTGCTCTCTTTTCTGTAAGAACCTGTGAAAAAGTCTCCCTTCCTCCAGCCTTTGTGTCTGTACTTGTCTATAAACAGCAGAGGATTTCTGAAGCTCTGCCAGAGTGTGACTGATGGAGAAAGCCTACTGCTATTCTTGCTGCTATGTCTCGCAGCTTGGTACATTTCTGTCAAATATGAAGTCGGGAATGATTTCATCAATATGATTACCTGAGCAGGTGATATTCAAGATGAACTGATTGTAATGTGATGCTGCACATTCTCTCAGAAGAATTCCTGGCTGAACACAGTCAGAACTAATACTCCATTTAGATCTCCATGTGGACTCCTTCCTCTGTGTTACAGAAACAGCAGAGCCACAGTCTAGATAGTAACAGAGAACAGCTGCCTTCTTAAAGGACCACAGAGAGTCATATACTGGTCTCCACTCTCCCAGATATTTCAGCTCCAGTGTTCCTTCACAGTGACTGGCTCCTCCCACCAACCTGACAGGTTCTAATGGAAAGCAGAGAGTCATCATTAAAAAAACAAAGTGAGTTTGAACCACATCAAAGCTGCAGCTCCTCTTCTACCTGAGCAGGTGAGTCCAACAGCTTTGCCAGGTGAGCAGCTGTTTCCCGCTGAGCCTGAGCTTCTACAGTCCAGGAGAGCAGACTCATGGCCTCCACACTGGAACTCTTTGCTCCACACTGGAGCCTCCACTTCTCCATAGAGCGCCCCCTGGAGGACCGAAGGAGGCCCACAGCCGAGCTCCCTACAGACCACCTCTGCATCCTGCTGGTCAAAGTCAGCTTCACACACTGAGGACCAGCTCTGGTTAGACTTCACCTCCAGTCTGCCTGAACACAGACTGGAACCATTCAGCAGCCTGACAGAGTCTGGAGACATCAGAGAAGATCAGTTCATTCCACACACTCCTGTGTTCTTCTGTGTTTATTCCACACACAAATGCAAAGTCATGTATGTAGATTACTATTTAGAATATAATAGAATCATTGTACATCTACAGCATCTCTACTTGTGCTACTGGTTAATTAATGTTCATTGTTTCTGGTGTTATTCATGGTTCAGTTTCCTAGTTTTTTCATACTGTAGTCATTTGCATTTCTAGTTCTCTTAGTTATGGTTGTGTTGTTCTCTCGTGTATCGCTGTGCGGTTCAGTTAATGAAAAGTTTAACTCAAAGATGCAGCTTTTATTTGCTGTGACAAAAAATTAAAAATATCAGATGCGAGAAAACATAACCCGAAACTGGAAACGGACACCTGGAAACGGAATACAACCTGATCTGTGTGTATTGTACGATTTGTCGACACATAGGTAAGACTTTTTAAGAGAAAGAGACATTATATGTAGTTTTAGACATTTGTATCCACAGAAAGTTTTTTTGTTGGAGGGTGTTGAAATATTTCATTTTTTTTCTTGCTTTACATCCATTCTGGTTGTTTAAATCAGTGGTCCCCAACCTCCGGCCCACGGACCGGTACTGGTCAGTGAATCGTTTGTTACCAGGCTGCGAGAGTTGAGGCTCGGAAGTGAAATTTATGGTTTTCAGGGGTTTTATCGTTAACTCGGTCTTTTCCCGTGTTGTAGTTGTGTATTTTATTTTGAAAGAAATATTTACGTGTTGCCATAGCGACCAGAGGTTAAGGGGCAGAGAGGAGGACGTTCCTCTCAATGTTGTTGGCGCATTTCAGGAGGACGCTGCTAATAAAGTTACACAACTACACAGGGAATTCGCGTTTATTATTATATTTACAAAATATCACAGTTTTTGTCTTGGTCGTATCATTTTATTTTGTTGTATTTATCTGCGACACCTTAATGACTGTTCCATGAAAATATTGTCGGACATTAAACTGGTCCGTGGTGCAAAGAAGGTTGGGGACCGCTGGTTTAAATTACTTTTTGTGGAATATTTGAGTTATTTATTTTACTTGAAGGTATTCCTGCTTTAATAAACAGGCAAATGGAACTGTTTCATAAATCTGTGGTCCTGTGTGTTGTGTGGGTTGGAGGTCTTATTTACTCTTACAGAACCTGCTGCTGCCAGTCTCCTTCCCAATTCTGGAGAGTAACAACAGCCGGCCGGTGTGGCACGGCATCCAGCATCTAACCAACTATAAGATCAATCTTGGAGCTGCGGAAGGTGACCTGGCACTGGCGGAGGAGCTGAATATCTTCTTTGCCCGCTTTGAGGCCATGGTACCGGAGGTATTGGAGCCACAGCAACAACACGTCACCCACAGCAGCACCACCCTCACCCTGGAAGAACACGAGGTGAGGCGCACTCTGCAGGCCGTTAACTCAAGGAAGGCGGCGGGTCCTGATGGTGTGCCAGGTTGAATATTGAGGGATTGTGCAGAACAGCTGCCTGGGATCTTCACCAGGATCTTCAACAAATCCCTCACACAGGCAACTGTCCCACTCTGCCTGAAGTCCTCCACCATAGTCCCCTTGACTAAGAAGCCCCACCTCACCAGCCTGAATGACTCAATGGCACTCACCCCAGTGCTAATGAAATGCTTTGAGAAGCTGGTCCGCAGACACATCACAGCAGCCCTGCCCCGCAGCCTGGATCCACACCAGTTTGCCTACAGAGCAAACCGGTCCACGGAAGACGCTGTAGCCACAGCACTCCATGCTGCCGTAACACACCTGGAAGAGCATGGGAGCTATGTGCGGATGCTCTTCGTGGATTACTGCTCAGCTTTTAACACCATACAGCAGCTGCATGTGGATCAACAGCTTTCTCTCGGGCCATAAACAGAGAGTCAGAGTTGGCCATCACACATCCTCAGCCCTGAGTCTCAGCACTGGCTCACCCCAGGGCTGTGTGCTCAGTCCACTGCTCTACTCTCTCTACACACACGACTGCACTCCTCTCTACCAGAGCAACATCTTTGTGAAATTTGCAGACGACACCACCGTGGTGGGGCTCATTTACAGGGGTGACGAGTCTGCTTACAGAGACGAGGTGGAGCAGCTGACGTCATGGTGTAAGGCCAATAACCTCCTCCTCAACACTTCAAAAACCAAAGAACTCATAATAGACTTCAGAAGGAAAAAGGCAGAGATCTCACCACTATTCATTAATGGGGACTGTGTAGAAAGGGTGGCAAGCTTTCGCTTCCTGGGAGTCAACATAGAGGAGAAACTTTTCTGGAGTGCGAACACCTCCGAGCTGCTGAAAAAGGCCCAACAGAGACTGTACTTCCTGAGAATTCTCAGGAGGAATAACATCACACAGAGACTGCTGGTGTACTTCTACAGAGCCACCATTGAGAGTGTTCTAACCTGCATCTGTTATACTAGCTGCACAGTGGCTCAGAAGAAAGCACTCCAAGGGATCATTAACACCACCCAAAAGATCCCTGGCTGCCCTCTCCCCACACTGGAAGATCTACACAACACCCGCTGTCTTAAAAAAGCCCAAAACATTATAAAAGATACCTCACATCCTGGCCACTCCCTCTTTGAACTGTTGCCCTCAGGCAGACGGTACAGAGCAATCAGTGTAAGGACTAATACACTCAACATAGCTTTTATCCAACTGCAATAACACATCTGAATACTGCTATAAAAAAATGTCCATCACGCCACTCTTGTATTAATCTATGCGCTGACTGAAGCATGTATGTGGGAATGTATGTGAATGTTTGCTGATACTTCTTATTAGCACTTTAAGTATTCTATTTATTTTATTTATTGAATTTTATTGTTTTATTTATATTTTGATATTGTTAGGGATGATGCACTGATCGGGGACCATTTTTAATTTTGTTGTACCTGTGACAATGACAATAAAGATTCTGATTCTGATTCAAACCTAGTAGATCAGTGAGCGTGAATCTGAGAAAACCTGCAATAATTCTAAACTGGAAGAGCCTAGGTCTAAGATTTTTGATACAAGCCCTAGATTCAGATATTGTAGATGTTATACTTGCGGTCAGCAGTATAGATCTCTTTATAAGATAGAGGGACACACGTCCCCGGTTACATAAGCATCAGGCTTTCAAATGAATGAAACCTCTGTCTTGGTCTTTGGTTGATTAACAAGCTGGTGTGGAAGTTTGCTGCCACACCGCCCCCTCGGCCTGTGCTTCGAGTATTCTGATAGTTAGTATGACTCGGGGGTGTTGATTCATTTAAACTAACATAATCATCCTGCTGTAACCAGGTTTCTGTAAGGCAGAGTAAACCTATTTTGTTGATCAATTATTACTTCATGTACTAACAGAGATTTTTGTTTTGTTTTTTTTCTTTGTTTGTGATTTTTTTATGTTTAAATTGGGTTTTTTTTGGCTGATTTTTAACTTGTTTTTTTGTTTGTTTAGGAGCTGACACAGTCTCTAAGGGGATGGGGGGATAACAGGAGGAGAGAAGCTGCAGGGAGGGGTGTAAGATTGCAACTCTGCTTCCTGGTCCCAACGTTGGATAGTCACGTTTTTGGGGGTTTAATAAATTTGGCCAGATTTCTAGAAATGAGAGCTGCTCCATCCAAGGTGGGATGGATGCCATCTCTCCTAAGAAGACCAGGTTTTCCTCAGCAAGTTTTCCAATTATCTATAAAGCCCACATTGTTTTTTGGACACTCAGACAGCCAACAATTTAAGGCAACGTTTGGCAAAGCTACACACTGAATCAATAATAATTTTAGTGATGTTTGATTGACGTAACTGGGTGTCATTACTGCCGATGTGAATAATAATTTTACTGAATTTACGTTTACCCATAGCCAGCAGTTTTAATTTCGCTCAATGTTGCCTGCTCTGGCTTCTGGAAGATAATTGACTGTGGTTGCTGGAGTCTCTAGCTCCACGTCTCAGAAAAGAATCACCAGTTACCAAGGTTTGACACACCCCAGTGGGTGTGTCACAGAGTGGGGAAAAGTTAGTTAGTTAGTCACACGGTGCACCGGGGGCTTCTATTTAAGACCAATCTACCTCTGCTGGCTTTGTATTTGTGTGTGGATTAAAGTATGCACTTGTGAGTCCTAAAAAGTTCAACACAAATAATTGTACACATTTGTAAATCTTTGTTTACATTTGTGGATCATATTATACGCATATGCAAAACTTTTGAGGTAAAATGCTCTTTATAATGAAAAGATAGATGATCTGTTGATGAAACTAGTATAGATTTGATTATGTGCTATCATAAACATGCCACTGTAGTGATATAACCTCAGAAACTAGACACAACTCGCATACAGACGGGCTGGGTGGCCGAATGTGTAACATACCAACGATTTGTCACATATGTTACGTTTTGGGATGAGAACGTGATGGTGCTATCATATGTAAACATGCCACTATAGTGATATACCCTCAGAAACTAGACACAACTCAAATGAGCATGTATACGTGATATGTACCTGCACAGGTGTGCTCATTGTGCTTCAATAACATATAGATCTACATCCCTGCTGACTTCTGTTCTAGTTTCTGCTGTCATCCCAGCTCCTTTCCCTGAACATTTCCCACTTCCCGTCTTGCTCTCTGTTTTACAATAACAATAACTAGTTTCACTTCCTCCAGCCTTTGTGTTTGTACTTCTCCTGCTGAAAGCAGCAACTTGGAAAGCTGTTAGGCTGAAGGAGTCCTTTCAGGCTGGTTGGTTGGTTGCTATTCTTGCTGCTATCTGTCACAGCTTGGTACATCTTTGTAAATATGAAGTCATGGATGACTCAGTATGATTACCTGAGCAGGTGAGTTTCAGGATTTGGTCAGTGTAATCTGATGTTGCACAGTCCCTCAGAGGAGATCTGGACAGAACACAATCAGAACTGATCAACCACCCAGTTGTGCGTGAGGAGTCTATCATTTCTATATAAACAGCTGAGCCACAGTCCAGTTGTTCACAGGAAACAGCTGCTTCTTTCAGGGTCCAGAAAAAGCCATACACTGGTCTCCACTTTCCCAGATGTTTAAACTCCAGTGTACCTGTACAGCGACTGGCTCCTCCCACCAACCTGAAATCAGGCTCTGAACAGAAAGCAGAGAGTCATCAGTAAAAGAATAAAGTGAGTTTGAACCACATCAAAGCTGCAGCTCCTCTTCTACCTGAGCAGGTGAGTCCAACAGCTTTGCCAGGTGAGCAGCTGTTTCGAGCTGAGCCTGAGCTTCTACAGTCCAGGAGAGCAGACTCATGGCCTCCACACTGGAACTCTTTGCTCCACACTGGAGCCTCCACTTCTCCATAGAGCGCCCCCTGGAGGGCCGAAGGAGGCCCACAGCCGAGCTCCCTACAGACCACCTCTGCATCCTGCTGGTCAAAGTCAGCTTCACACACTGAGGACCAGCTCTGGTTAGACTTCACCTCCAGTCTGCCTGAACACAGACTGGAACCATTCAGCAGCCTGACAGAGTCTGGAGACATCAGAGAAGATCAAACAGAGAGATCAGAGACAGCAGACACAAGAAAAAGATGGCAGCAAACAACTATTCACTGATCCAAACTCAGCACAACTCCAATATGACTTTTAGCATCACATTTAGACTTTGTAATCCAACAGCTGTTATTGCAGCCCTAGCCTACTGGGATTTTCCTTTGTGGGTGTGTATTATTGTTCATTTTTCTTGTGGAACCAGTAAAATGAGTGCAGCTGACTTCACTAAACAGTCAGCTCTGGTACCTGGCTCAGGGTCAGGACATGGCCAGAGAGAAAATAGTTTATATATTACATTTTAAGCTTTTTCCATTTGTCCTTGGTGATCATAGTGTATTGGCTTTTATGTGTTCTTTTGATGGTTTTATTTTCAAATGTCCCTTCTGTCTTCTTGTTCATTTTGGCCTTTTTATTGTTATATCCCACATCCACAGGACCTTTTAATGGTCTTCAGTTTTTTTTCAGTGGACAAAGAGAGGACCGAGTGGAGGTGTATTTGCGTTCCTGGGAGAGCTGCACAAAGGCCACGAGGCAGGGAATCTAACTTCCAATTTTTATCAACCACAGAAAGCCGACTCATTCTATCGTATCCTTGGTATAAGCAAAATGTGCAAATGTAAGAAACATAAGAAATAAACAAATATAAGTGCAGGAATGTAAGAATTTTAAGAATAAATATATGTACAAATTAGTGCTATCAGCATTAATCTTGTTAAAATTACGTTAACGCCATAAACGCATTAAAGTGGCAAATCTCCGTAATGGGGTTATGGCCTTAACGTGATTTTAATGAGATTAAGGCTGACAGCACTAGTACAAATCTAAGAATGTATGCACATTACTAGATATTCATACTAATTATATATATACATATGCTGATGATCTGTTAGCTGTTTGACAACTATTCTTTCAAGAATTTTTGAGATAAAGGGAAGGTTGGAGATTGGCCTATAATTAAACTAAGACAACTGAGTCTACAGATGGCTTTTAAAGTAACGGTTTAACCACTGCCAGCTTGAAGGCCTGTGGTACATAACCGATTTGTCATGGTTTACGGGGCAGGCCATGTGGTGTTAGTAAAGGAGGACCCAAAATGCGGGCAAAGGCTGATGATATGAGTGAGCATTTATTTACAGTGGAGGATAACAAACAAATGCGAGAGCGAATTCATTACTAGTTAATGTTAAAAAATGGTTGTTTCAGCAGCGCTCTGACTTTTTGTTAGCCCAGCTACAGTGTTGAAGAGAAACCTAGGATTGTTTTTATTTTCTTCAGTCTGTGATGAGTAGTATGATGTTCTAGCTTTACTGAGGGCTTTTTTTTTTTTTTTTTTTTAAATTTTTTATAAACCAGCAAACTATTTCTCCAGGCTACATAGTGATCTTCTAAATTTGTTATATACCATTTCCTCTCCAGCTTTTGAGTTATCTGTTTTAAGATGTGTGTTTGAGAATTATACCAGGGAGTCAAGTACTTCTGATTAGAGACTCTTTTTCACAGCATCTACAGTATCCAGAGTCGTACGTAGTGTGGAAGCAAAATTATTAACAACACAATCGACCTCTGTTGGAGTAGTGTTCAGATAGCTGCTCTGCTCTATGTTGGTACAGGGCATTGAAGATGATAACAGTGGGTGGATTATATTCTTAAACTTAGTTACAGCGCTTTCAGAAAGACATCTACTTTGATAAAGTCTACTCTCCACTGCTGTGTAATCAATTATTGTAAATGTAAATGTTATCAGGAAATGATCAGACAGGAGAGGGTTTTCAGGAAAGACTGTTAAATGTTCAGTTTCTATGCCATATGTTAAAACAAGATCTAGAGTGTGATTAAAGTGGTGGTGGGTTCTTTTACATTTTGAGAGAAGCCAAATGAGTCTAATAAGAGATTAAATGCTGTGTTGAGGCTGTCATTTTTAGCATCTACATGGATGTTAAAATCACCCACAATAATTATAAAAGGTCTGAGAAATCAGACAGAAACTGTGTAAGGCCCGGGTGGATGATAGATGATAGGAGACTGTTTTTTGACTTTTCCAGCTATTGTGGACAAGGCTAAGCATCAGGCTTTCAAATGAATTAAAAGTCTGACTTGGTCTTTGGTTGATTAATAAGCTGGTGTGGAAAATTGCTGCCACACCACCATCTTGCCTGCGCTTCGAGGATTCTGATAGTATTACTCAGGGTTGTTGATTCATTTAAAGTATAAGGCTGAGACAGAAAGATGATCTGGTGATGAAACTAGTGAAGCATTTGTTTTTGTGGTATCGAGACCATTCTCATTCCCAACGCGTAACATACCAATGATTTGTCACATCGCGAGATGTCCCGTAGGAAGGAGAAAGGTAAGCTTCTGGGTCCCTATTTTAGGCACCAGAGTTTGGAATGGAATCCAGAAGAATGACGCTCCCGACGGTAACACAAGTTCCAGCTGTGTATTCCAGCCCTAACCTTAACTTTATCCCTGCCCTTAACCACATCCTTAATCTTATTAAATAGCGTTTTTCCAATTGATTCATGATGAGAAAGTAAAAGAAATGTACATGTGTAGATTCATTCCAACCGGTTCTCATGTTTCTGAATGCGTAACATACAGACGGGCTGGGTGGCCGAATGTGTAACATACCAACGATTTGTCACATATGTTACGTTTTGGGATGAGAACATGATGGTGCTATCATATGTAAACATGCCACTATAGTTAGTGATATACCCTCAGAAACTAGAAAACTCAAATGAGCATGTATACGTGATATGTACCTGCACAGGTGTGCTCATTGTGCTTCAATAACATATAGATCTACATCCCTGCTGACTTCTGTTCTAGTTCCTGCTGTCATCCCAGCTCCTCTCCCTGAACATTTCCCACTTCCCATCCTGTTCTCTTTTCTGTAAAAACCTGTTAACTAGTTTCACTTCCTCCAGCCTTTGTGTTTGTACTTCTCCATAAACACCTTCTGAAAGCAGCAACTTGGAAAGGTGTTAGGCTGAAGGAGTCGTTTCAGGCTGGTTGGAGGTTGGTTTAGAGGATTCCTGAATCTCTTCCATGTTATGACTGATGGAGATGGTCTGCTGCTATTTTTGCTGCTATCTGTCACAGCTTGGTACATCTCTGTCATATATAAAGTCATGGATAACTTCATCAATATGATTACCTGAGCAGGTGAGAGTCAGGATTTGATCAGTGTTAGCCGATGTTGTACAATCCCTCAGAGGAAATCCTGACTGAACACAGTCAGAAGAAATTGACCACACAAATTTGTATGAGGAGTATGCCTTTTGTATAGAAACAGCTGAGCCACAGTCCAGATATTGGCAAACTTCAGCTGCTTCTTTCAGGGTCGAGAAAAAGCCATACACTGGTCTCCACTTTCCCAGATATTTTGCCTCAAGTGTTCCTGCACAGCGACTGGCTCCTCCCACCAACCTGAAATCAAAGTCTGAACAGAAAGCAGAGAGTTATCAGTAAAAGAAAAAAGTGAGTTTGAGCCACATCAAAGCTGCAGCTCCTCTTCTACCTGAGCAGGTGAGTCCAACAGCTTTGCCAGGTGAGCAGCTGTTTCGAGCTGAGCCTGAGCTTCTACAGTCCAGGAGAGCAGACTCATGGCCTCCACACTGGAACTCTTTGCTCCACACTGGAGCCTCCACTTCTCCATAGAGCGCCCCCTGGAGGACCAAAGGAGGCCCACAGCCGAGCTCCCTACAGACCACCTCTGCATCCTGCTGGTCAAAGTCAGCTTCACACACTGAGGACCAGCTCTGGTTAGACTTCACCTCCAGTCTGCCTGAACACAGACTGGAACCATTCAGCAGCCTGACAGAGTCTGGAGAGTCTGGAGACACCCACACATAAACATATTAGGGATATTAGGGATTGCACATTAACATATTTTATTGTATAAACTGAACCGTAATGAATTTAACCAGAGAGAGAGACACACACACACACACGAAGAGAGAGTATGCATAGTAATGGATAACAAACAGCTATCATAATTCGTCATACAATGAGAATAGGACAAATCAACAAATGACAATGACTAATTTTGTGCTGAACACAGTCCAAAAGATTTAGTAAGCTACATCAGTGTCTACTGTTTACTAGGGATCGGTATCGAAACCCGGTTCTTGTTGAGAACCGGTTCCCACTTTTTCAAATCGATTCCAGTCGCCCCGAATGACGTCACCACGTTGCGGAGCGTCATTTACCTGGCAGGGCGCCTAGGCGGCTCAAACGCTCAAAAGTTTGGTTATACTTTACGAGAACGGATGACAACGGGGCAACTTGCAATACTTGCAAAGTAGATATTTCATTTAAAGGAGGAAACACTACGAATATGCAAAAGCATTTGCTCACAAAACAAGCGATAACCTTAAATGAATGTCGTGTTTTTAATTCCGCTCCGGACTCGTGAATCTCAACCCAGCAGCAGCGGTAACGTTTGCACGTCATCTCCCGTTAATGCGACAGGTCAATAATCAACTAACAGTGCACATTATGTTAGCGCGATCTGCCTTATTACAAAACCTGCCGTTACTGTGCGCTGCATTTAGGTGACCATGATGGGAGAGACAGACAGAGTCTGGCTGGCTCAGATGCTGGCAGTTCTCGCTGCAGTCTACCGGTAGCGTCTCCTTTCAGGCCAGGATAGACGAATGTCACCGAGCAGTGACTAAGTTTGTGGTCAAAGGCTTGCACCCATTTGCCACAACAGATGCCCCAGATTTTCGGTAAGTGAATGTGCTTAATTGTAGGCAGGGACATTACTGGAGATTCTTGTGTAATTGCTACAGAATAATTTATGTTATACTTTGTTATTGCTACAGAAGAATATTTATTTTATTGCTTTACATTTACAAATTTTTTTTCCTGGGGACCCTGTGACACCCCATTGAAGAGCCGTAGGCTGTGGATCTCTTAAGATCTCACTGTTGGGTTTGTAAGGCCATGTTACTCCTATCTTGTTCAAAGAGAAGATATAAAACAAAGTTCTAAGCTAATCGACCTTAGTGTTCTCCTTTTTTAAAAAGAATCGATAAGAGAATCGATAAAGAATCGAATCGTTAAACAGAATCGAAAACGGAATCGGAATCGTGAAAATCTTATCAATACCCATCCCTACTGTTTACTATCATAGCCAAGTGGCCAAAAAGCACCACTGAACGACCCAGGAAATCATTCCTGCCTGTGGCGATCTCCCTGTACAACTCCTCCATCGAACACATTGCAATAGTTACACCCTTTTTTGCACACACTCTTTTCTACTCTGTAATATTCTTGTCAGTTTTCTTGATATTTTATTTATAATCACCTTTGTTAATCCTTGATATTTATAATTGAGTGATGTGTATATATTAGTGCTATTTCTTAAATGTGTCCAGGAACATTTCCCACTTCCTGTCCTGTTCTCTTTTCTGTAAAAACCTGTTAACTAGTTTCACTTCCTCCAGCCTTTGTGTTTGTACTTCTCTATAAACACTTGCTGAAAGCAGCAACTTGGAAAGCTGTTAGGCTGAAGGAGTCCTTTCAGGCTGGTTGGAGGTTGGTTTAGAGGGTTTCTGAATCTCTGCCATGTTGTGACTGATGGAGACGGTCTGCTGCTATTTTTGCTTCCATCTGTCACAGCTTGGTACATCTCTCATATATGAAGTCATGGATGACTTAATCAGTATGATTACCTGAGCAGGTGATATTCAGGATTTGATCAGTGTCAGCCGATGTTGTACAATCCCTCAGAGGAGCTCCTGGCTGAACACAGTCAGAATTAATCTTCCATCTAGATCTCCATGAGAAATTGTGCCTCTTTTTGACAGAAACAGCTGGGCCACAGTCCAGATGTATGCACACAACAGCTGCTTCTTTCAAGCTCCAGTCAGAGCTATCCACAGGTCTCCATTCTTTCCGATTTTGCACCTCCAGTATACCTGCGCAGCGACTGGCTCC
Source organism: Oreochromis niloticus (assembly GCF_001858045.2). Taxonomy (NCBI): domain Eukaryota; kingdom Metazoa; phylum Chordata; class Actinopteri; order Cichliformes; family Cichlidae; genus Oreochromis; species Oreochromis niloticus. The sequence continues at coordinate 37,030,083 of NC_031972.2, read as the reverse complement.
TCCTACCAACCTGAAATCACTCTCTGAACAGAAAGCAGAGTCATCAGTAAAAGAATAAAGTGAGTTTGAACCACATCAAAGCTGCAGCTCCTCTTCTACCTGAGCAGGTGAGTCCAACAGCTTTGCCAGGTGAGCAGCTGTTTCGAGCTGAGCCTGAGCTTCTACAGTCCAGGAGAGCAGACTCATGGCCTCCACACTGGAACTCTTTGCTCCACACTGGAGCCTCCACTTCTCCATAGAGCGCCCCCTGGAGGACCGAAGGAGGCCCACAGCCGAGCTCCCTACAGACCACCTCTGCATCCTGCTGGTCAAAGTCAGCTTCACACACTGAGGACCAGCTCTGGTTAGACTTCACCTCCAGTCTGCCTGAACACAGACTGGAACCATTCAGCAGCCTGACAGAGTCTGGAGACATCAGAGAAGATCAAACAGAGAGATCAGAGTCAGCAGACACACAAGAAAAAGATGGCAGCAAACAACTATTCACTGATTTAAACTCAGCACAATTCCAACATGACTTCATCATTAACAACAGAACACATCTTTCTAACAGGAGATATGTTGGCTTCGTTTTTATATTTCATTTCAACAGCTGTTATTAACTGGGATTCTCCTTTGTTGATATGCAGTATTGCCCCTTTTTTGTGGAACCTGTAAACTGAGTGCTGCTGACTCCACTAAGTAGTCAGGAAAAAAAACAAAAAAAAACATGTTGGGTCTTCATCTGTAACAAAACACAGGAAAACCATACACAAATGCTGAAAGACAAAATTGTATAAGTGAGTGAGTGACAAAGTGAGAAAGAGAAATGTGGCTGTATATGAGTTTCTGTCATGAATAGGGTGACCATATTTTGATTTCCAAAAAAGAGGACACTTAGCTCAGTCATGAAGAACTAGCTTAAAGAAACATATTTAACATATTTAAACGATGCCTTCTCTGTGCAGTTAATGAATTATGAAATAAAATATGTCATATAGGCTTTTACAAGTCAACAAGTGCAAAAAAACCCCAAACACTTAAAAACCTCTGGAATTAAATAATGGTACAGAAATAATGCCTCATCTGCATAAGAAAAATTACCAGTACTGGGTCAGTATGAGGGCTCGACTGGGACAAAAAAACTGACCAGGGCATTAGAGACCGGCCCACCAGGTATTATAGGAAAAACCATAAAGTCTTTGAATGAAAACAAACGCTGTTGTGACAGTGATGAACACTGTCTTGTTGGTATATATATGATTTTTTACATCAGATGAAAACTTTGGTTGTAAGATTCAGATAATTATTTAATAAAAGCTAGACATTTTAAATGAGAATAAGAAAGAAAAGTATTTCTTTGTGCCCCCCTTTTCCCTGTTAATGCCCTACCTGGCCCCCTGGCAAAACTTTGCTAGACCCGCCCCTGCACAGTTACCAGCTGTCAGCTACTTAGAAAAGGATCCTGGTGTTATTTGTCACAGAAACAGTTTATAACTTCCCTTCAACTCATTCATGTCACCTAAAAGATAAACCTGTTTCTCCATCACCTGTTCAGCTCTGATGATTCAGTAAGGACATCTCCTGGTTTCATCTTCATGTGTCCCTCTCACCACATATCCAAACCGATATCATATCACTATCAGTAACATCACAGCACCCACCCAGCTGTATAGAAACTCCGTCATGCTAGCTAGTACGCAGTACGAGTTATTGTAACTGACTGTAAAATGTCAGCACAACGAAAATATGCCCTGGTATGCCCAATGGCCATGTCCAGCTATGGTCGGTAGGGAAATTTCTTTTGCAGTTCGTCTGAAAAGAAGCACTTGCACTTTGGGATCTTTTAAACATCATTAGGCGCATTGCTGCGCACTGTCAGTCCCTTCTGTGAGCGCAGAACAAGCGCTCACAAAGCAGCAGTTCAGGGATGACGTCTCACACATGGGTCCTCTGTCGGAATATAGGAAAACCCGGACATTTTTATCAATCTCGAAAATCCCCCCGGATGCCCTGGACAGAATGTAAAAAGTGGACATGTCTGGGTAAAAGAGGACGGTTGGTCACCCTAGTCATGAAGCATACTTCAAAATTAGGGTAAGACATTGCAACAATGCCCCCCCGAGAGCCAGAGGCCCTGGCTGGCCACAACCACCCAAGAGTGGGGGGCTGTTTGCCTCCAGTGTACCTGCACAGGTGAGTTTCAGGATTTGGTCAGTGTAATCTGACGTTGTACATTCCCTCAGAGGAGATCTGGACAGGACACAATCAGAACTGATCAACCAAGCAGATGTATATGAGGAATGTCTTTCTTCTACATAAACAGCAGAGCCACAGTCCAGATATTCACAGAAAACAGCTGCTTCTTTCAGGGTCCAGGAATCATGAGAGGCACACAATGGTCTCCACTCTCCCAGATGTTTTGCCTCCAGTGTTCCTGCACAGTGACCGGCTCCTCCCACCAGCCTGACATCAACAGGCTCTAACAGAAAGCAGAGAGTCATCAGTAAAAAAGTGAATTTACTTCTGGAAATATTTAATTTTAGTCCTTATTCTGGTTGTGTGATTCTTAATTTCTCTCTGATTTCTCCTTTTACCTGTAGAACTGTGTTTTCCATCAACCTGGACTCCTGAAGAGAAAATGAGTAAAAATTGTAAGTGTGAAGAAGGAATTTGATTGGAGGTGAGATGAGGACAGGAGAAGAGACAGTTACCTTTTAGTCAATTTCTGGGACTACACAGGGGCGGATCTAGAAGGGTGGCATGGGGTGGCAAGTGCCACCCTAAAATGATCCCTTGCCACCCCAAGTGCCACCCCAGTTTTGCATATGACAGTGTTGTTTATTAAAATAAGATAGCATTAACAGTTTGAGCGTAGTTACAGTCAACAGTGACTATAAATGCTAAAACTGAAGATATTGGATAGTGTTCCCCCCCTCCACCATTAACAAATGGTTCAGCCCATAGCAGGACCGGCTTTTTTCTTGTTTTCAGTAGCAAGCGATGCTTATGATTGTGTCAGAGCACATTTTGAACAACACCATGGGAATTTCGGATTTTGCACAGCTGGTTGGATGTTACACTCTGGAAATGGAAGGAAGGTGAGTGTTGTTAACCCTCTGTGGTCCACGGACACGCTGCACCTCCAAATCACATGACTATTTTAAGCTGACATAGCAACAAGCTGCAGCCACGCTGAGTCTCTATTTCAGCCCACATTGAAAGTTCGGACTTCAAAGTTTTTTAATTTTAATTACAGGCCAGTAAATCTAGAGTTATGATAATATATATAAGCCACGCTTTTTTCTAAATACTGTCGTCACGTTTTTGTGTGTGTGTTTTAAGCGTTTTCTAAGGACAGCGTGAAAACAGTAAAGAAAGGGAAAAAAGCCACCTCTTTCCTATCGGTGGAAAATGCACCATGTCGACCAATTTAAAAAAAAAAAAGTCAACACGTGGGATTTGGTTGTTTAGGAAGAGGGAAAAGTTTTGGGAGTGACGGTAACGGCAGCGAGACAGAGCGAGCGAGTGAGAGAGAGAGCGAGAGAGTTTTTAGATGTGGGAGATTTGTGACGTTTAGTGTGGAGTGTATACTTAGTGTGTTGTGTTGTCTTGTGTAGTTGTTCTGTTGTGTAGTCGTTGTTTTGTCTTGTGTGTCAGTGAGGGCACTAATGAATGTCACAAAGGCACATTTGCAACGTAAACACTGTCACTAAGTAGAAAGCCAGCGGAGTGATACACCTCCTGTTGTCAGGCCTGCAGGTTTGTCCCTGTGCTGTTCTCCTCTGTCTTTTGGTGGACAAACTTTTTTTTTTTTTTTTTAACTGGCACACATCATTTGTGGGGCATCTTATTGCGACACCTGATTGTTCTCTCATTTTAGTTTTAGTAATATTTTTAAATGGTTGTAGAAAATGAAAAAACAAAAAAACAAACAAACAAACAAACAAAACAAAAACGGCAGGTGTATTGGCTGCATTTTTAGATAAATAGTTGTATATGTTTACAAAATGTACATTTTATATTTGCATTTCAATTTATAAAAATTTACTCAACATGTCTGTGTTATTTTTTACAGTAAAAAAATACTACTAGGATTTTAAGTTCTTTCTGTGATTTCAGATCAGTAATACTAATGCAGTATGTCAGTGAAAAAAACAACTAAATTCAGTTGAGCTGAAAAGAATGATACCAAACAAGGCAAGGGGAAACAAATAAAATGAAACAATTTGAGGGTGAAATACAAACGTAAACTCAAAAGGAGTCAAAAATGGCCGGTTGTATTTCAGACCTCAGTGGGTTAATCCAACAAATCATGAAAAATTAGGTTTAAATTTTTGTTCATGACAGTGCAGATTTCTGACATTTTGTGTAATTTAAGCTGTAACAATGTGATTGTTTTCTAATAAAAAACAGTGTGAAACTTAAGTTAGACTTGTGTTTGTAAATGAACCGCCCCATGTTGTGTAGCTTTCTGGGTTTTATACTTATTGGGCTACATATTTATTTATTTATTATACAGGCTATACAGTACATGAAATCAAAACTCACATGTTTTATGTAACTAAAGTGTGTAATTATGTGGGCTACAGACAATAATTAAGTTATAGACTATATTTATATGAAAAACGTGTATACTTACTGCATTTGAATCATTTTAACCATATGTAACCACCTGCATATGTGTTTGGGGGGAAAACATGGCTTTGATTTTGCCACCCCATTTGATTTCTTTGCCACCCTCATGCCACCCTAAGAAAATTTCTCTAGATCCGCCCCTGGGACTACAGATGTTGAAAAAAGTCAATAGCCACACTAAAATCCATTCAGTTATATATCATCTGATAACTTAAACCATTTATCAAAATCTAATTAAAATTTGAAATGACAACTTAGAATTCATGGTTCGTTTTAATGATGATTTGCTACAACTAATATATGAACCGCAATGCAGACATTCTCAGCAGACGAGGGCAAAGATGTTTCTGTTCTTTGATTTTCATATCCTGAGATTTTATATAACCATCCACACAGATGGACAGATGTTAGCAGGCCACTGGGTCCAGTGGTTTCTGTCACTTCTGGGAGTAAGGCAGATGGTGATGAATAAAGTTAGACTAGAAATGTTCCATTCATGTCACAATCACAGTATGCAGGAGGGTTAAACTAGTCTCTTCTGGGGCTTAAGGACAAAACTTTGTAAACTGCTCCTCCTCTGAAGTTTGTGTGTCGTACCTTTCTGACCGTCTGAATTTGTACACTCTTTCAAGATCACTGAGGTCTGTGGACCAAATGCTCCTTACTGTCCCAGGATCCACAAAGGAAATTAGGCCTTTGCTGTTGCTGCTCCTAAACTGTCAGGACCTCCCCAAAATTAGACATTTCTAAAACCTGTTTCAAAACCAACTTTTATTCTCTTCATTTTTGTGAAGGAACATATTTGATACCAAACCAGGACAAGATCGTCAAAAAATACTTTGATTGGTCAGAAAAACTAAAAGCCTGTGAAATGAAAGAGTTCAGAAAAAAGGAACACGTTCCTAATAGTATAACAGTAGATGTTTGTTCTTGATGATTTTGTTCTTTTCACAAGCAGCTGATGCAGTCATTCCAGAGCAGTCTTTAAGTTTTTATGCAGTGGACTAAAGTTCATTCCAGCTGGTGGAAACAGCCTTTAGGTGTGTTCAGCTGGTTGTTCAGTGTGAGCCTTAGAGAGAGATGAGATTAGAGTTTCCTTTAAAACTGGATTACAGCCTGCGTCACTCCTTCTACATTTGTCATGAGTAAAAGCAAAGTGCGTCTGAATTATCATCACTGAATTTGAACTTATCTGACATTGCAGGAATATCAGGATACATAACTGCGAAAAGAATAAAAACTTAAATTATCTGAAGGATCTGAACCTTTTTACTTTTAATGTGTGTGTCAGAGTCCTACCTGTGCTCCACAGCAGCAGCAGCAGCATCAGCAGGTGATCCATGTCCAGGTAGAAATCTCCCTGTCTGCTCTTTGTTCTGATCATCACCTGTGCTATCTTCAGTGTTTACCTGTTGCACTTTTACTCAGCTTGTTGTCTCCACTTGTACTGAGTGCAACATCACAGACAGTTAGCTCTGATAGACGATCAGCCTCTGCCTCGTTTTACTTTCTCTTTGAGCTTCATAACATTTCAGTAAAGTTGAGCTGCTGAACTCTGACACACATCATCAATCTGTGAGGAAAACCACAGGAAAAAAAGAGGTGTTACTGTTGATCCATGACATGGTCACGAGGGAATACCATGATGTGTTGATTATTGTTAAATGAGCCAGCCCCACTGTTTCCTTCTCCATGTTCAAAACCTTACTATGCATCAAAAAAGAGTAATGTTGCTTTTGTAAGTTCACATCTGAAGATCAATGTTTATGCAAAATGCTAACTCTGTTAACAGTCATGTTGTTTACAAATAATCAATTAATATCTTTATGGCATTGAATTATATGAGCAGCAATGAGTACAAAAGAGAATGGATGAATGGAAAAAGGAATCCTAGAAGCAAAGTATCCACAATCCCCCACTCCCCTGCGCTGATTTATCTGACACACCATTGACAAATAACAAGGTTACAGTCTTGGTGGATGGCTCAAAAAATAAAAATTAAAAAAAAAAGAAAAGAAAAAATTCCCCGCTCGCCCCTACGGGTGGTCTATCCTTCAACCTCGGGTCCTCTAGCAGAGGCCTGGGAGCTTGAGGGTCCTGCACATTATCTAAGCTATTCCTAGGACTGCGCTCTTCTGGACAGAGAGCTCCAAAGTTGTTCCTGGGATCTGCTGGAGCCACTCGCCTAGTTTGGGAGTCACTGCACCTAGTGCTCCGGTAAATTTTTCTTAAAACAAACTCACAACATAGTAGAATTCAGGGAGGAATATTTAACCAATCTACTCCCTCGGACTCAAACCGTTTTAGTAGAATTTTCTCAAGCTCTTCTCGGAGCCCTTGGTATTTCTCGAGCTTCTCGTGTTCCTTCTTTCTGATGTTGCTGTCATTCGGAACCGCTACATCGATCACTACAGCCATCTTGTTCTGTTTGTCTACCACCAATATGTCCGGTTGGTTAGCCACCACCATTTTGTCTGTCTGTATCTGGAAGTCCCACAGGATCTTAGGTCAATCATTCTCCATCACCCTAGGGGGCATCTCCCATTTTGACCTTGGGACTTCCAGGTTATACTTGTCACAGATGTTCTTGTATACTATGCCGGCCACTTGGTTATGGCATTCCATGTATGCCCTGCCTGCTAGTATCTTACACCCTGCAGTTATGTGCTGGATTGTCTCAGGGGCATCTTTATACAGCCTGCTCCTGGGGTCTTACCCTGTGTGATAGACCCCAGCCTCTATGGATCTTGTGCACAGAGCTTGTTCCTGTACTGCCAGGATTAGTGCCTCTGTGCTGTCTTTCAGTCCAGCTTTGTCCAGGATTTTGTAGGATTTCTGGATATCAGCCACTTCCACTATCTGCCAGTGGTACATACCATGTAGGGACCTGTCCTTCCATGATGGTTCCTTCTCTTCCTCGTCATTCTTGGGTTTCTGCTACCTGAGGTATTGACTGAGCACGAGGTCAATTGGGGTCATCTTACTGATGTATTTGTGGATGTTTGTTGTCTCTCCTGGACCGTGGTGCTGACACTCACCAGTCCCCGGCCTCCTTCCTTCCGCTTAGCGCACAACTTCAGGGTGCTCGACTTGGGGTGAAACCCTCCATGCATGGTCAGGAGCCTCCTTGTCTTGATGTCAGTGGCTTCTATCTCCTCCTTTGGCCAGCTTATTATCCGAGTAGGGTACCTGATCACGGGCAGGGCGTAGGTGTTACCGTTCAGCTGACTCCTCAGGACTTGCCTGACCCTCTGCAGGTTCTTGGTGGTTGCAGCTTGTCTAATAATAATACTAATAATGATAATATTTTTTATTTAAAAATAGCACCTTTCAGAGCACCCAAGGACACTGTACAACAAATAAAAGAGATATATATTAAAAAAAAACAGAAAAACTTGAAATATACACAATAATAAGAGTAACAGATAAAAGTTAAGAGCATGCAGAGGTTTAAACTAGAGATGGCACGATACCACTTTTTTTATGTCCGATACCGATACCGATATCATAAATTTGGATATCTGCCAATACCGATATAAATCTGATATAGTGTGTTTTTTAATCAATAAAACTGTTTTTTAATATCTTGCTGCATTTTGTATAAGTTCATACTCAAGTTTAAATAAACAACAACACTAAAGCTATTCTGTTATACCTGTATGTAAAAAATACACTGCACCCAAAATATTTCACAGTTCAGCAACACTGATCAATCTAATAAACTTAAACCTACTCCATCCTCCCTATTCTGGTATTTTAAAGAGTACTTAGCAGAAATATTAAGCAACCTAACTAATAGGGTTGCAAACTCCCAGCAAAAAAAAAAAGGGAACCACCCCCCACCCTCCGCCTCATGATGCTTAATCGACGTAATCAACTTTAATTTGATGCAGTGTGAAAAAAAAATGCACAGAAATAAATTATTTTTCAAGAATAATTAAATAGATTCAACATCTTTCTTCTACAGAATTGCAGACTGCACAGATGGTACTTTCCCAAAGGAAAAAGTAGTATATCTTACTAGGGTATATTAGACTTAACAGTTACTATATACAGTAATGGACTTCTATATATTTTAAATAAGATTAAAATTTTGGGTGTAAGATTCAGAAAATTATTTATTAAAAGCTAGACATTTTAAATGAGAATAAGAAAGAAAAGTATATCTTTGTGCCCCTGTGATCCGCCCCTGCACAGTTACCAGCCATCAGCTACGTAGAAAATGATCCTGGTGTAGAAAACAATATTAAATAAATTCTAACAACAGCTTATCAAGCTTAAACGTGCTGCTGTTGTTCAGCCGCTGGTTTCCTCTTTCTGGTGCAAAGTGGGTCAAAAACAAAGAAGAGAGACGGACTCGCGACAGAAAAGCCGATCAGCTGATCATTAAGCAGTTTCATGACTGAAGTAGCAACAGGAGAGGGAGAGAGAGGCAGTCGCTCCATATATCGGTTGTTAAGCTTAACCTGGGAATGCTTTACAAACATTCAGAGATGAACTTACACACTTGCTTTACTTCTCTCTGGGATAACTTCCTCGGCGATGAAATGCTGGTTTGGTAGCGAGGCTACAAATATACACAGCCGCTGTATCACGTGACACATACTGCTCCGATGTGCTACGGTTATGAGCCGAGTTACGCCGTGTCGCAAGTTTTGTGAGGTGCTTTTTTGATATTTAATGGATCGGATTACATTTTTTATTTCTCTCCGATATCCGATCCAGTAATTTACGTCAGTATCGGACCGATACCGATACGTAATATCGGATCGGTCCATCTCTAGTTTAAACATAAGCAATTTTAAACAGGTGAGTTTTGAAGGTGGACTTAAAAAGAGGGAATGAAGTAATGTTTCTGAGGTCAGGGGGTAAGGAATTCCAAAGTTGAGGGGCAGAGCAACTGAAAGCCCTGCCCCCCATTGTAATAAGACGATCGGAAGGAACAGAGAGAGAAAGAGAAGATGAAGATCTGAGGCACCGGGATTGGAAGTTCATCTGTACTAAATCAGAAAGGTATGGTGGAGAGAGAGAATGAATAGCCTTAAATGTATAAAGGATTATTTCAAAATGAATGCGAAATTTAACTGGGAGCCAGTGAAGCTGCTTCAGGATTGGGGAGATGTGATGGGTAGAGGAAGTCCTAGTAATAATACGGGCAGCAGAGTTTTGGACACGTTGGAGCTTGTTAATGGATTTTTGTGTAAGGCCAAATAATAATGAAACACAGTAGTCAATTAGAGAGATAACAAGATTATGGATGAGAATGGCAGTGGCATGAGGAGTGAGGAAGGGGCAGAGGCCATTGATGTTACGGAGTTGAATATATGCTACATGTGTGACATTATTGATATGTGAATGAAAGGATAATGTACTGTCAAGAATGACACCCAAGCTTTTCACAGAGGGAGCGATAAGAACCAACAAACTATTGATAGTGAGAGAAAAATAGTTAATTCTGGATAGCGATAGCTTAGTGCCGACCAGGAGAAGTTCTGATTTATTCCTGTTGAGTTTAAGGAAGTTGGAGGAGAACCATGAATTGAGTTCAGCTAAGCGGGTTTGGTAGAGAGGTAAAGCTGGGTGTCATCAGCATAGCAGTGGAATTTAATGTTATATTTACGAAAAATGTGTCCAAGTGGAAGAAGGTAAAGGATGAAAAGGAGGGGCCCGAGGACAGATCCCTGGGGCACCCCAGTAGATAGAGGAGAAGGCTGAGAAGTGAAGGATTTTAATTGAATGAACTGAGTGCGGTCAGACAGGTATGATTCAAACCAGGCTAATGGAGTATGAGAGAGGCCAATAAAAGCTAATCTGCTAAGGAGAATGGGATGAAAAATGGTGTCAAAGGCTGCACTTTTGAGAGGGTCCTGAAAGTTGACAAACAACAGATTCAAAGGCGCTGTAGGTTGGAACACACAGCGGCGAGACTTTTCACGGCCAGAGGTTGGCAGGTGTAAACAAACCCCGGGGGGTGGAGTCGTTGAGTTGCGAAAAGTTATTGGGCTGTTGCCACGTCTCAGTCAAGCAGAAAAAGTCAAACTTATGGTCTGTTAGGAGCAGTGTTGAGACTAACGCGTTATTAAGTAACGCGTTACAGTAACTACGTTATTATTGTGGTAACGAGCACGGTAACTAGTTATTATGCCAAAATCAGGAACGCATTACTCGTTACTGGGATTTAGATAGGCTTGTTATTCGTTACTTCTTGTGGTGGCTATCGCGGAGCTTCCACAGATTCAATAACATTAGCAAGTGGTGGAAGCCAGCAGGTGGATGAGAGAAAGGGGAGGCAGGAGGAGGAGAGACCCGAGGCGGTCGCCGGTCCGAGAGTGTCAGGTGAACTGAACTTCAGGTAAGAAGTTATGACCTGCAGTCTATCTGGGTCAGATATAAACCAAGTTTAGGTGGAGTTTATTTTCGTTATGCTGACTTTTTCCTACTGCGTACTAGCTAGCATGACGGAGTTTCTATACAGCTGGGTGGGTGCTATGATGTTACTGATGTTGAACTTTATTTTGTTCATACGGTTAATTATTAGAGTTGCCAACCATCCCGTAAAAAATGGAATCCTCTCGAATTCAGAGAAAATATTACGCGTTTCGTATTGAGGTGAAAAGGAACACAGCTTGTCCCGGACTTCAGCTAGAATGAAAAAGACACAAAGCTGGAGTTATTCTGTGTTTACGCTGCACAGCTGCCTCTTCTCCTCTCATTCTCTCCCCCTCCCTCTACTGTTAATACTTCAATCATGAAACTGATCAATGATCAGCTGATTGTCTTTTCTCTCTTGTTTATTTATCGCCCACTTTGCGCCAGAAAGAGGAAACCAGCGGATGTCATGCTAAACAACAGCAGCACGTTTAAGCTTGATCAGCTGTTGTTAGAATTTCTTTAATATTAATTTCTAGTATCAGCTGATGTTTGCTGGAGCCACAGCTGTAAAGCTGCTGGTCATGATGTCGGTTTGGTTATCTGGTAAGAGGGAAACATGAAGATGAAACCAGGAGATGTCCTTACTGAATCATCAGAGCTGAACAGGTGATGGAGAAACAGCTTTACCTTTTAGGTGACATGAATGAGTTGAAGGGAAGTTATGAACTGTTTCTGAGAGACAAATAACACCAGGATCCTTTTCTCTGTAGCTGACAGCTGGTAACTGTGCAGGGGCGGGTCTAGCAAAGTGTTGCCAGGGGTCCATGTAGGGCATTAACAGGGAAAGGGGGGCACAAGGAAATACTTTTCTTTCTTATTCTCATTTAAAATGTCTAGCTTTTAAAAAAATAATAATTATCTGAGTCTTACAACAAACAATTGATAGATTGATACATATATACCATCAGAACAGTGTACATCATTGTCACAACAATGTTTATTTTCATTCAAAGACTTTATGATTTTTCCTATAATGGCGGGCCGGTCTCTAGTCAAAATCCCCGGGACGATTTTTTTGTCCCAGTCCAGTTCTGTATGCATCTCATCTGCAGTCTGGTGTTACCTACATCTTCCTATTCAGAAGGCAGAATTTCCGAGTTCTGAGTACAATCGAAAGCACCACAACTGCAGTTTTTGTGTTGGATGTAAAAAGCAGGCTAGAATCATGCAGCGTTCAACGACGGTCCAGGCGTGGGATTTCTCTTGTGGAAATGTGCACATTATTTTTTTCTTTCTATTGGTACGTGGCACAGTGCACGTGTGGCAAGTAAGCAAGCTAGAAGACTGGCAGTCTTGCTGGGTATCCAGTTACGGAAGCAACACATTAACAAGAGAATTCTTAGTAAAACCAAAGTAACTTTCCCTAGTAACTAGTTACTCTGAAAGTAACAAGTAACTTGAAGTAACTGAGTTACTTTTGATAGAAGTAACTAGTAATGTAACTAAGTTACTAATTTAAAGTAACTTACCCAACACTGGTTAGGAGATCCTGTATGAGATGTCCTTTGTTCGTAAGTGAACCGATATTAAGCAGGCCGAAGTTGGCGGAAGTACTGTCGGACTGGATGAGAGTGTTGGCCAACCTAGGCAAAACATTGTGGTCAACACACCTGCCGGGGTTCTGTTGAGAGCGACCAGAGGTGGACCAGAAGGACTGAATTGGCTTGGAATTATCCTGATGGAAATACCGACAGGAGCCCCGATGTATGTACTTTCGGCGAGGGAGGAAGGCAATGTCCGTGTGGAGATGAAGAACAGCCGGCGGTGGAGCAGCCAGGGAGAAGCGGAGCCGGAGGAGCTCATCAGCTGTATACTGATTGATGACATAAAGATCCAGACCCACACAGACAGTGCATAGATCCTGAGAGGCCACATCACAGACACAAACAACCAGAGAGAAACAGAGACACGGGTGGGCCGCAGAGACAGGAACAGGACAGGAATCCGGTAGCGACAGAGTTAGTGACAGAGTTAGCGGTGAGTAGCAGCAGCAAGTCGCGCCAGTGTTCACTCAACCGGAAGAGGTGGTAGCGACCTCTTCATGGTTCCCATTTGCCTGTGGGATCCCCAGGTACTTGTAACTGTCCTTTATGTCTGCAATGTTGCCTTCTCGTAGTTCGATCCCCTCACTTCTGACTAACGTCCCTCTTTTTGTTATCATCTGACTTCATTTCTGCAGTCCGAACGACATTCCAATGTCATTGCTGTATATCCTGGTGGTGTCGATCAGTGAATCAATGTCTTGTTCACTCTTGGCATACAGCTTGATGTCATCCATGTACAGGAAGTGGCTGACAACTGCTCCATTCCGTAGTTGGTATCCATAGCCAGTCTTGTCAAGGATCTCACTGAGGGGTTTCAGGCCTATGCAGAACAGAGAATCTCTTTGGTAGATCCCGCACTTGATGGTGACTTGTGCTATGGGCTTGAAGTTGGCCTCTAGTGGTGTACGCCACATCCCCATTGAGTTCCTGATGAAGGCTCTGAGGGTCCTGTTGATCTTGTACAGTTCTAGGCATTCCAGGATCCAGGTGTGGGGCATTGAGTAATAGGCCTTCTTGTAATCAATCCAGGTAGTGCACAGGTTGGTGAATCTAGTCTTGCAGTCTTGGCTGATTACTCGGTCTACCAGTAGTTGGTGTTTTGCACCTCTGGTATTCTTGCCCATCCCTTTCTGTGCCCCACTCATGTATTGACCCATGTGTCTCTTCATCTTAGCCACTACGATGCCTGACAGGAGGTTCTACGTGGTACTGAGGCAGGTTATTGGTGGTAGTTGGACGGGACTTGTTCCTTCTGGGGGTCCTTGAGGATCAGGACTGTCCGGCCTTCGGTTAGCCATTCTGGTTGTCTCTCGTCAACTAGCAGCTGATTCATTTGTGCTGCCAGGCGCTCATGGAGTGCATTTAGCTTCTTCAGCCAGTAGGCATGAACCATGTCGGGGCCTGGTGCTGTCCAACTTTTCATGCTGGAGACCCTTTCTTGGATGTCTGCCACTGTGATGGTTACTGGACCCTACAGGGAGGTTGCTGTGGTCTGCCCTCAGATCCACTAGTCACTGAGCATTGCAGTTATGGGTTGCGTCCTTCTCCCATATGCTCTTCCAGTATTGCTCTGTCTCAAGCCTTGGCGGTGCTGTTCTCATATTGTTCCCCTGCCACTGAGAGTACACCTTGGCTGGTTCTGTGGAGAACAGCTGGTTTGTTCTCCTGCCTTCGATCTCTCTGGTGTACCTCTTCAAGCTGCTGGCCAAGGCTGTGAGTCATTGTTTGGCAATTTCCAAGGCCTCAGGTATGGACAGCTTGCTATACTTCTTAAGCACCTTCTTTGTCACACCTTTCTGCAGCTCCGATAGTTGGCTAACCTCCCTCCGTGCTACCTTGATCGTAGCCTCTAGTCTCCTTCTCCATGGAGGGTACTGCTCCTTGTGGCTGTTTAACTTATAGCCAAGCATCTCACTGATCACTGCTGCCGTAGTTTAAATCAGCTGAGCGTTGCCGTTAGTTAGTCTTGTTAGTCCATTGAGGAACAAAAGGTGTAAGTGTGTGTGTGTGTGTGTGTGTGTGGGCGCGCATGTGTGTGTAAGCTCCCTGAGGGGCAAAATGGAGGTGTGTGTGTGTAAGCTCCCTTGAGGGAAAAAGGGGAGACAGAGCAGATTACAGTAGATTGTTGGTGAAACAATAATAGCAAAGAAATAATAGTAATAAAATAAGAGAAGATGAACTAAAATAAATAAATAACTAAAATAAACAGTGGATTAGTGGTACGGTAACAATAAATAAATCAATAAAATTAATTGTGATTTAAAGGTGATCAAGTATTTAAGGATGGATGGCGAATTTGATCACAAACTAGATGACGGCAGTTGGGGACAAAGGAAAAGAGAGGTTGGAGAAGTGAGTTAACAGGTTGATGTGCGGGTGTAAAACAATGGGGTAAAAAGGAAAAAAATAAAATTGGAAAAAATGAAAACAAAGAAAAAGAAAAGACGAAAAAGAGGAGTGTGGCGTGTGAGAGGGGAATTGTCTCCAACTAGTGGGAGAAGGTCGTACTGCAGGCCACCAGCTGCCCTAGGTGGACACAAAAGAAACAAAATAGGAGAACTGTTGATGAAAATAAGCAATACTAATAGGAAGGGGGATTTGTTTTTCTCAATGTAGGACAACTACAATCTCACTTTCTGGGTTTTTAAGACAGGAGAGTTCAAAAACAAAAGTGAGGGGAGATGTGTTGCTTCAGGAGTAATGAGAATGATAGCAGTGACAGTGAATGATCAACATGTCTCAGTGTGTCAGTTGCAGGTGGAGAAACGGACTTGGATCAATCTCCATGTGCAGCGGTCAAAGGAAAACAATAGGTTAACATCATTAGTAACACCCAGGCCGAGTTTGGACTGAATTGTGCTACAGCTTCACTTCCATGTGTTCCTCATCCTGAAAAGAAAGCTCCAAGGATGCTGATCTCTCCCTGAAGACAAGAAGTGCAGTTCCAGAAGCAACGGCATGGACATCAACAGTTGACAGCAGATCAAGAGACAACGGCGGTGTCCTGAAGAGAGTGACAGATCCAGCAGCAGCAGTATGTGGAAACGGCATCAGGATGGAGAAAAACACCATCAGCATGACTGGATGGATGGAGATGCGTTTCCAACAAGCTGCAACTTCACTGTGGGTAAATGGACCTTTGGAAAAGTGTTTGAGTTTGACATTTGCCATATTTGGAACAAAATGGCAATGGGAGAGACAGTGGTAAAACACAGGACAAAGCTGAAGAGAACTGTCACTGGACTGCTGCAAAAGGGGGAAGATGAGACAACAGTGGAAGGAGGGAAGGTCACATGGAAGAATGCTGTTTTAGTGTGGAAAATCAAATTGGGTTAAGGAACCTGGGGAGAAAAAAAACGACTGCCTTGGAGTGGAGGTTGAGAAAGTGTCCGGAGCACCACGAAAGGGGGAGGAAGACAAGCACTTAGGTATGCAAGTGTACTAATAGACAAAATGCAAAGGCAACACCCCACATGCACACAACATGTACTGGGGGTAGCACAAAATCATACAGAAAGTGGCACACATCACAAGAGGGTACCTGTAGAAGGAGTTAACAACAGAAAAACGTGGTCGCCTATGTTTAGCTGGGCCTGAAAAGGGGGTTTTCCGGGGTAGTATTATTTTTTAAATTACAGGTGACGTGACTAGGGAGTGTTATGGAAGGAAATCATCCAAGAGGTGCAGACTGACTCTGGGAGAGAAGGCTTCAAGAAGACCAGCGAGAAGCAGGGACCATTCCAGGCAGAGCTGACAGCCCAGGCAGCGGTTGAGGCTTAAGGGTTGTGACATTTGGCATCCTGCTAGTCATCATGAGGAGATTTTTGAACAACAGTAAAATCCAAAAAACGTGGAAGAGATTCTGCAGTGAAGTTGAGGAAGACGACAGGTGTGTATGACGTGCTCTGCCCCTTTTAACCTACAGCTGCGTTGGAACGGACGAGAGATTGGCGATGGAATTATGACCGTTTAAACACCACAGACACAAGGAGCCCGTACTATGATTAAAACTGACTGACATATTACTTGTGCACATTTTTTATAACAGTGAAGTAATTTCTTTACTGTGCAGTAGATCCTCATTCTTCTCAGTAAGCAAAGGTGATTGGACATGAACAAAAGGGGATGAGGGAATAGCCAAGTGAGGATGCACAGTGTGAACTTCTTTCTGATTCTGATACTGGTCACATTACTTTACTATATAAAGCCCATGGGGGTGACTGCTTCACACCACCCTATTCAAGCAGTTAAACAGATGGTAACTCAGGAAGTGGGGAAAGCATTCACACCAGGAGAGTCCTTCAGGTATAGGAAACTAATTCTGCTCCAGGATGAAGGAGAGCTGTGATGTGATCTCTCAGTGGAGAGACCAAAGGGGGATTGTTGAGAATAATAGATTAATAAATATACATTAGAGTTAAAGAGACTATAGTTTGGGATTGCTTGTAATATTGCAATATGATGCTGAATGGGTGTAATAATAGAAATAGAGGAGATTCCTGGAATTGGAACAAAGAACTGGGGTGCAGGGCAGGAGAACAGCCAACCCCCACCCCCAGGACAGGAAGCCACAGATACAAGTCTGGGGGAGGGCATCCCTAGGGTGAACAATAGAGAGAGTAGTGGAAGAGTACTGAGGAGGGGTGCCAAAGGGCAGCCACCCGCTTACTGTATAAAGGTGTGTGTGTGAGGAATGCTCCTCAGATCAGACTGCAGTGTGGCGATGTCCAGATGCATCTGTAAGGAAAATCGGTGATAAAAGGAATTGTGAAACTTGGTAACATCTCTGTGTGATCTCTACCAAGACAAAAGAACCGGAGAGACCAGCGATGTCTCCCACAGTCACAATTGCTATCCTTGCCAGGAAGCTCTCTATGCACTGTTGTTAAGCTAATCTAAAGGCCACATGAAGTTTGGAGATTTGCAGAAAGTTGATGACCTCCATACACAATGTGTCTCAGCTGACCCCGTTTTGAGATCTTACGTGGTCTACCACTCGATGGCTGAGTTGCTTTTGTTCCCAATCACTTCTACTTTGTTATAATGCAGCTGACAACTGACTGTGGAATATTTAGTAGTGAGGAAAAATCAAAACTGGACTAGTGGCATTCTTTCACAGTAACAAGCTGGAATTCACTGAGCTCCTGAGAGCGGGCCATTCTATCACAGATGTTTGTAGAAGCAGTCTGCAGTGAGGGAATACTTTGGGTAATATAGTATTGCTTTTCTTTGTTGAGCCATCTACTTAGGTTTTGGTTTCTCCAATGTATGATTCATGGCAATCCTCTCAACACTTCACCATGTATATTATATTACTCAGTTTACCTGATCTTTGGATGAACCAGTTTTTTGGCATAACTTTTTTTGGGTTTGAAAGCCACAGAGACACGGTGTTTAGAGAAAATGTATCTCCGTTGTTCTGGTACATAAAGGATCACTAAAGGCAGCAGTTGTCCTTCTCTCCTGGATCACCTGGAGCTTTTTTTAGGCGCCTTCCCAGCTTTGACAAATGTCCAGCTGGGATAACCACATTTACTCAGGGCCTTATTGACATGATGTTCTTCTGCTTCCCTGGCTGCTGTATCTGTGGGGATAGTGTTTGCTCTGTGTTGTAGCGTCCTGATGACACCCAGTTTGTGCTCCAATGGATTGTGAGACTCAAACCTTAAATACTGATCTGTATGCATTATTTTCCGGTACACATCGGCTTTTAAAATTCCCCCATTACTGATGGAAATCTCACAGTCTAAGAAGACTGACCTGCCACTTTTGCTATCCTCCCTGGTGAATCTGATGTGTTGATCCACTGAGTTCATGTGATCAGTAAATTGTGGTACGTCCTGCGATTTGATTTTCAACCAGCTGTCATTCAAATACCTGCTTTAATCTATCACCCTCTTCCTGTAACCACAACTTGGATCTTGTTTCAGGTGCTCATAAGTATTTTGTCGCCAAGCAGTGACAAAATGTTTTCTTGATAGTCTGTCTGGTTTAGCAAAACTGTGGACCTATACATCTATACCTCTGTTGATGGTGTTGTTTTCCTGACTACATGATTGGAGTGCCTTCAGCATGAGATCACAACAACAGTGAGCTCAAGGTGTTTTATATTGTAAGATAAAGACCCTACAGCATTAGAGAGAGAAGCCCAGTAATCAGCCCCTTGTGAGCAACAAGCTACAGCACATTCAATGGATGAAAAGGAAGCTCTCCTTCCCTATTTTTTTTCTGCCTCTCAGGTTTAGCTAGACAGGTGTGGTCAATTGGCACCAGCCGAACACACTGTGGAGATTAGTGGCTGCAGAGGGGCACAACAAAGGCTGCATGATGCAAAAATATGAAATGGATGAAGAAAATATGGCTAAGCATGTGCAAACTGTTTTAAAAACCAGAGAGGCTTTAAAGGACAAGAACTGTACTTTACTTTCACAACAATGTTTCACTGCAGTGTTTCACAACGGCAGGGTGTGATAAATTGCTCTAAAAGACGCCCTCCAGTGTATTATGGAATTTAAAATGGACTTTAAAAAACATATGACATCACTTTACTTTCTGCCTGTACTCACACTTTTTTTTTATCCATTTAAAAACTTTAATGAGGTCACAAATTCAGACTCTATGACAGACTGAATTCATAAAAAAACCCACTTTAATTGTGGTTAATGAAGATCCAAAGTCCAGAAAACAGGGCAGAACAGCAAATGTCAGGATAAGCAACATGATGCAGAGACAGAGACTAAACAACAGGAAACGACTGCTGTCATACAAAACTCAGAACTCCAAATACCAGAAATACAAGAATCCAAAAACAAATCACAGAAACGTGTTTTTATTACTGAGTAACATCAGTCTTATTAAGATTGTTATTAACTGACTGTTTTAAATGAACGTGAGAATACTTCAGGATAAAGGTACTTATTGTGTTTTAAAGATTTCCTGAGTGCCTCTGAGACCACGCTTGTGTATGCTGGCCTCACAGCTGTGCAGCTGTTACTGACATGAAAGGAAATTAATGACCTACTCATGAAAATACTTTCAGGTCTCTTGAGAAGGTTTGTTCACTGCAAATGTTTTGTTTTGAAATTAAATGTGATGCTTCTTTCAGCTGCAGGGTCGACGAGCAGATCCACATGTTTGATTTTGGTGGAGTCAACAGTAAAAAATGTACTAAAATTTAATCAAGTACAAATTTAGTGAATTGATGGTTATACGTGATGGATTTAGACCTTTTATTGTTTAACAATTATAAGAATCTGACCTGCTGTCATGAATTTCCTCTTACTTGGAGTTTGTTTTCTTTTGCTTTAGGACCTTTTTTCTCTCTAACTGCTGCAATTTAAGCCGCACAGAAGTTTAATAAGCATCTGTTTAAATATTACAAAGTAAAGTAATTAAATGCCAGTTTGTGAAAAATAGTCTACAAAAACATCAACACTGTTTCAGTAACTGTAATCTGTTGCTTCAGTCCTCGAGGAGTGACGGATTAAGTGTGGGAACCATATGGGAACACAGAAACACAATTAAACCTGAAAACAAACAGTTTAACGACTCACCCATGGAAGCATTCAAAGAAAAGAGATCAACAAACATCAGACTCAGATATTCAGAGCAGAGCTTTGTAGAGGACAGAGCTGCTTCACAGATCAGTCTTTGAGCCTGATTTTGTATTTTGTCTGTTCTGTCTCTGTCTGCACTGCTCGTTTCCTTCCTCAGACCGCTTTGCTGTGGAACTGTCTGTTCACACTGCAGCAGAAATATAAGCACCACCCACTGAAACTGTGTGTGACGTAAACAGTGTCATTTGAACCGTAGCAGAACGTTTGAATGGATGGCTGTGCATTTTGCTCCTCTCTTTCTTAAAGTATTGAGGTTCTCTGGAGGAATAGCTTCATGGTTTTATTTTGCCTCTGATGTCAAACAGCTGCTGATGGTGCTGGTTGGAGCTCTGAGAGAAAACAAAGGCTGATCTCATGGAGGTTTCATCAGCAGGAGTGAAACAGAGCATCCAAGCTGAGAAGAAAGAAGACATTCAGCCTCAGCCAGCAGCAACTTTCTCCAGTGTCAGACTCTCAGCCATCTTTCTTCCTGCTGCCTGGCACCTCCATCTTCATCATCCTTTGTCCGATATTTCCACCCTCCCTGCTCTGCACATGTCCAGACCCTTTCAGCCTCTCTGACTCTGAGCTGTCCCTCTGATGAACTCATATCTAAATCTTCAGCTTGCCCTTCCGTCTTTTTTCAGTGCAACTGTCTCCAAGCCACACATCACAGCAGCTCTCGCTACTGTCTGTTATGGCTCTAGCAGAGCCTGCTGTGGTGTTTGGCTGTGTGGGCCACCTCTCTGAGCAGCTGTTTCTACTTAGCAAACATGCCAGAGAGAGAAGAGCTCCAGTGTCGGAGAGTCTCTAGCTGTATCCCAATTCAGGGGCTGCATCTTTCGGAGGACCCGGTCTTCGCGGTCTACGTGGGCCGTGAAATGGGACGGTCTAGCCTCCATCGCGCTGCTCAGGTTGGCTAGCAACCATGACACTAACTGCTGGAAACATTTCATACAGCATTGTTTGACAGAAATGAAGGAGAAATTTCTTCTTTCCATTTGTTTGTTTTTATATGAGGTTTGTTTGATTTGATAAGTATCTGAGGCTGAGACCACGGGACTGTAAAAACATGATTGCTGGGCTTCATTTCTGTACTGAACAGTCATTTTAAGATTAGCTAGTAAATAACAATTAGCTAATGTTGTTCATGAGACTAAAGTCATCTCACTTTGGTAATGTAAATATAATATTGTTGTGGTAGAACTTGACCTAAGCGGCTAAAGAATGGCAGGAGACAGATGCTGTCCAGTGTAGCAAGTGATTTATTCACCATTTTGTGACCAAACAATATTTACAAAAATAAATAAGAAACTAAATAATTAAATTAATAATTAAATAAGTTAAATAATTAACTCAGTTCAAACAAACATAACTGAACTTAAATCAACGGAAATTAAGGTAAAAATGCACACAGCTACACTGACCTGGTCGTTTCCCTGAACACCTGCATTCATCTGCTTAAATAGTCTATTCACCCCTGGACTATTCTATTAGGTAGGTGAGACCAACATTTCAATACTCAAACCTACACTGCTACTCCTTCCTAGCAATAAAATTCTGCAGTGTATAGTCGATACATATTGCACCAATAAATCCATTTCTGTATAAACACAGTTTAAAATCAACTTTATTAAATTACAAAGATTCTCCCCCTTCTTCACCTGGTCTCTTCCTGTGACCTCAGATTAACCAGGAAGCTATAAATACAGGAAGTAAAACTATATTTCCACCTTCTGTTCCTGGAGCACAGGTAGGTGAGTTCAGACTAGACAGATTAACAGTTAAAATAAATAACATGTTAACTTAACAAACGAAGATGTTATGTTATATAATCTGTAAAAGTGCAAAATATAAACAAACCTGGGATAGTAGATGTTTGCCTATTACAGAATACATATGAGATATGGCTAAATCAAAACAAGAATGTTAACTAAGACTATGGACAAATGGTGTTCTCACCCACTTTGTCACAATGGTTATTATTATATTAATCATTATTAGTTATTACAGCAGTGAACTTGAACTCTGTGCCAAATACTGAGCTTCAGTAAAGATTCAAGTAGCAGTTGTTTATATTTCCTACCACCTTAAATCTTCACTCAAAGACAAGTATCTCTGACAGTGTATATACAGATGTATTATATATAAGAGACAAACATTGTTCTTTTAATATGTTGGCATTACTAAATTTGGCTCAATGCTTACATATATGTGTAAAAAGAAAATGTACGAGCTGTGATAACTGTTTCTGATAGAATGAAGATCAGACTGATATATGAAATATTCCTTTATTGGGTGAGAAAATCAGACCATGTCATAACTGCTTTAAGTCATACAGAATAGATATCAGAGCCTTAAACAGGCTGACTTCTGCTAAATGGGCCAAACTGGGCAGAAAGTACACAAACACATAACATCCTTATAGAATATGATGTAACACTATAGATCAACTTACCTCAGAATATATAAAGCATATAAACAATTACAGCAATATGATGCAACAAACACAGCAGTACTACTAATCCAAAATACTCAAAGCTTCATAGAACTGAAACAAACATTTATTTTTAGCTCCATTCTGCTGCTGATACATACTTTAGGTTTCTGAACATTAAACTTGTTGCTGCCTTTCATAGTGTGTAACTTGAAGGCCCTGAGTACTTTCTCCCACACTGAAAACACTGGGATGATAACATTATTTGAACATTACCTAATAAGACTGATTCAGGACAGACAATTAGTTAGTTTAAACTTTCCTAGCAGTCCTTCACAAACAGGGAACAGTCTGTCTATTCTCTCCATCTGTCAGCTGCTGCTGGCTCTTCCTCCTCCTCTTCCTCACACACTGCTGAGTTTGTCCTGGTGGATCATCAGGGGTGCAAAGCCTCACAGATGATGTGCAGCAGTGGGTCCCTCAGTCTGTCCTCACTCTGGACACTTGCAGTTGTCACACATGGAAATCAAATGTTTGATAAGCTTCAAATGCGACCTTGAAGGATGTATACCCTGAATTAGGCCGCATTCTTCGGAGGCTGCATTTGTAGACCAATTACGTCACAGCAACGCAACAAAGGTTGTCCCAATTTGAAGGCTGCTCCAAATGCGGCCGACAAATGCGTCCTTCATTTCCTCGAATTTGAAGGATGGGTCGGGTGCATTCTTCATGGCCGAACCTATCACAGAATTCATAGCACGGCCCAGCCAATTCCAGTTTCCAACAATGGCAGCAGCTACTTACTTTTGATATTACTCTTATTACTCTTTCTGGGTCACAAAATAAACTTTAAAAATATTTTTAGGCGATAATGTGGGTTTGTAAACTTCAAATATCTGCTCAATTTATCAAGACATCACATATTTGCAAAAGTGTTCCAACGTTTTCGGCGACGTCTGTTACCCACCAGCTCGATAGCTAGCCAGAGTTTCAAGGCTCACTAGAGCCGGTGAAAACAGCGGACGCCCGGCACATCGTTGTCAACTCCCCCCCCCCCCCGCGGTCTTTCGCTACTCAGGTTAAACATATATATAAGTCACTTAGATCACTTAATAAGGTTACTGTTTGGCTTTTTCTCAGTGTTTTATTTGTTCCTGAGTAAACTGGTTTTGCTGAGATTAAAGTTATTAGATTAGTTTAGATTAAATAAAACTTTATTAATCCATCGGGTGGGTTCCTCCTTGGTTTTCACACAGCTGAATAAACGTCAAACAGAAAACTGATTAAACAGAAGTGTGAGACGTTTTGGGACACAGCTATAGAAACAATAAGCAGATGTTTTCCCACCTGGACCACAGGGCTGAACACTGTACTTTATATTTCATCATGAAAAAAGGAGAATAAGATGCAAATCATTGAAACTTACAAAGAGTGTCACAGGTGCAAATGCACAGTGGCTCTTAAGGAGCAAAGCAGAAAGAAATGAAACTGGATCAAAGTTAAGACTAAAAAAATAAAATGGCAACATTAAAAAAGCAAAAATACTGATGAAAAGAATAAAAGGGTCAAAGCAAGTCTATATATGGTAACATGTTTTTACTTATCAGTATGTATAGAACACTTATTAAAAACACAAGTTCACCTAAAGTATTTTCCTTCAGATCTCCAAAAACTCAAAAATCAGTCCTGATTAAAAAATGAACACTGGGCAAAACTCAAATGTCTCATTATGTGTCGATGAACTCTGCAGTGACCACTACAGGGCATCATCGCTGTATAACTGAAAAGAAGCTCAACAGAAGCCAGTTACAACCATTTTATTAGCTGCACACGTGTGCTGGTCATAGCTGCTAGCTAACTGGGTAAGGGTGTCATGGGTCTGTAGCGCTGTCCACTGTTTTAGGGAAGATATTTGGTTTTAAAGTAAGTTACAGGGCCTTTCTCTGCCTTTCTGGAGGACTAATATTTCACTGAAAAATATCTGATATGCATATCCACATAATTATGGATTATTATAAAAACAAGCACACTGTATTTTAAAGAAAATACATCAAGAGACAGATTGTATTATTTTTATATATCAAATATGACAAAATGCAGATTTTACTGAAGCAAAATTATCTCTACAGTTTAAACATTTAATAAGTGTTCTGCCTGCACAGAGTCAAACAAATTGAACCATGATGAATACATATCCCTAACCCTAATTTATATTTATTACTTTATTTTTGTATTCTCATTATTTTATAATTATAGCACTATAATATTTAATAAAGGAAGGATTCTTGATCAGCACCATGATGCAAACTTGTGGCCATAGTATATACAGTATTCTGGAGAAGGTATAAATTGTCACTGTAAGTGCATGTGTGTGTTTTATGTATATAGATTTTTTTTTAATTATTACTAATGATATAACATTGGTGTGAGAATTTTTAAGTGTGGATAATTAAATAATAGGTTAATGCAATAGCAAATTTCACCTTGCTCTCAGATGGACAGCAAGTGGAGAGTGATAAATGAGATGAGGATGGAAGAAGGAAGAGAGGCAAAGAGTGATTCACAGGCAGAGCCTACTTTATTTCCCACTGTTTTTTCAATCACTTGCTTTATGACTTCAAGCACTGTCACCAATCTTTGCATTTTATTATCATCTAATAACACTTGTTTAATCAGCTACCATTTCTCCTATGGACTTTTTAATGTCTCCAGTCTCAGATCAACACAGCCCTGCTGTCCAGCAGGAGCAGCAGCAGGAGCAGCAGTAACCTCTCAACTGCATCACTGTAAAATATAGGTAAAATATAAGCTATGTTTGCTTTGCATTGTCCCCACCTGATGACAATGATATAGTATGATGTGATTCCATATTAGATTCTTGATGAATGTCGGTTGTTGTTATTCAGCCTGGTTCTATGTGCCCCTTTTTAACTTTGAGCACCTGATCTTTCAAACATCTCTACACAGCCCTGCTGAACTTGTGTTTCTGGCTCACAGACAGGAGGATGGAGGACAAAAGAGATGGTGTAGAAATAAGACAATGCTCTGTCCAAACATGCTTTCGAGCTCCTTGGAGGTCCTCCTCTGCGGGCTGAACTTGTTCCTGGCCTTCCTCCAGCGGCTCAAACACAGAGTTTTCAGTCAGTCAGCTGGATGTTCTACTGTCTGTTGACCTGGAGAAACATCACAGCACAGCAATCAGGCTTTCTACATCAGTCCTATCTTCAATTGAAAAAAGAACAGCTTCACTCTCAGCTACAAACATGTTCAGTACCTGACAATAGAGATGAAGACCAAGGATCATGAGTACAATGACCAGCAGGGCGACCAGTGTGATGACAACAACTTTAACAATGTCTGAGTGTTTGGGATCTGATAAAGACACATTCACAGTCAACAAGCATCATTAAAGAGATGATTCATTCAGTCAAGGCCTCTGGATGTCTGGGGCCTGGATCTCCTTCATGCCTGCTTCATGCCCTCGGGGACGGGGCTATGGCTCCCCACACCCTCTGGCAGATCGTTACATGGAAAAACCTTTTTAATACAAGCGCGCTGATTCACACAGGTGTGCACACAGGTGTTCACTGTTCACAGACACAAACTACATCTTTCTTGGCTGCTACCTCAAAACACATTGTGCGCTGTCGGTCCTGCGTGCTGCACAACAAAATTCAGTATTTAGTATTTACTGTTATTTACACTTAACTAGATTATTGCGATGGTGCTGTGTTTATTATGTTGCTCTCTTTTTTTGCTTGTTTTCTCTTGTTTTCTTTTTTTTCTCTCAACAGGTGATCCAGGAAGGTTTTTCCTCTGTTTTTCCTCCAACAAAGTTTGATCAAATGGATCACTACGGCAAGGCCATCATGATCCACTTGGTAAAAGTAAATCCGCTGGGTATCTTTGTTGGCCTTCAGACATAAATTCTGACAGCTAAAGAACCAAACGGGACAGGCAAAAAAAAAAAGAGTACAATGACCAATGACCAAACATAAAAATAAAAATTGGCATTTTTCATAGATTTAACTTAAGAAAAGGTTTCTAGTACAAAAGTGATTACAAAACAATGTAAAATTGAGTCCTTGCCAAGTTATCTGTTATGTGTAGACACAACACTGGTTGATCGATCAGGTACAAGGACTGGACTGAAAATGAGTGAAAAAGCAGCCAATGTCCAAAGAAAAACAGTGAAAGACCTTCAAAAAGCTGGAGAACTATGGCTTAAGACCACATGTGGTCATGTGTTAAAGTACAAAAATACTTATTGCATATTCATGGCTAATATTTCTATGTATCTCAGATTACTGCAGTGTATGCATCAAAGTAGTAGTACCATAACTCAGAGGACACCTGAACCTGTCTGTTATTTAATGCTGACCCGAACACAAACCCAGCAGTCTCTGCTTCAGCTTACCTGACACAGTGACAGACAGCAGGCGGCTCTCAGAGGACAAGTCGTAGACGTGATAAACACAGCTGTAGTTTCCTTGGTGGGCGGGCTCTGGAGCAGGAAACAGGAAATGGGCAGAGTGATTGACAGCTGGCTGGGTGTAGTTGTACGCCGTGTTGGATGAGGTGAAGGTGAGCTGGAAGGAGCCTCCTGGGTACTGTGGCTGGATGGAGCAGCTGATGGTGAAGTTAGAGCCCCTGGACACCTGAAGCTCCTGCTGCTGCGCCATGGAGACCCCATTCATGAAGGACACAGAGATGATTGGCTGAACCAGCAGGTCTGTAAACATACAGATGATGCAAGGTGAGTTCACATCAACCTTCTGCTCAAAAAAAATAAAGCAGGATCTCAGTCGGGTGCACTCTCTCCAAAACCATTTACTGTAAACACCAGAGCATATGTCTGCTCCTCCAGCCCTCTCTCGAACCATCAACCTCCAGTTTTCCTGTCTGGTGGACATTTGCTTCCAATCTGCTGTCCAATTCTATTTGTATTCTTCAATGCAATGTGAACTCACATTTTGAGTTTGTAACTGGAGCTGGTTTGATGCTCATTTCTCATCCTT
The DNA here is from genome assembly GCF_001858045.2 of Oreochromis niloticus. NCBI lineage: Eukaryota > Metazoa > Chordata > Actinopteri > Cichliformes > Cichlidae > Oreochromis > Oreochromis niloticus. The sequence goes on along the minus strand of NC_031972.2, from coordinate 37,002,440 downwards.
TTACTGCTCCTGGGATATAATCTCCTTTTCTCTTTTGTCATTGGCTCTTTGGGACACAGTGCAGCTTTTACCACTTCGTTGTTTGGTGAATGAGTGAGCATTGATTGTCTACAACAAATGCAAAAGTCAAGGAAAAAATTCCTTTCTAATGTAATTTTTACATTGGGTATTAATATGTGTTAAGTTTTAGTTTTCAAAGTTTTCATGTCACAGTTTTACAAATGATTCCACTACTTATGTCCAGGTACTTTTTTGGTGTTACTACTTAAGTATCAGCTAACTGAGCAGTTTTGATCTTTTGGGGTTCAGACGGTAACTCTTTTTGCCATTTTGGAAAATCCTGAGATGGTTAAGTTACTGAAAGACTGAACAGGAATTCAGGTGTCTTTACTGGTGAAGCAGATAATAAATAACTGACATCTCCATAAAAATGGAATGAAGCACTTGATAAATTGTCCCAGAAAGTATGAACATATTTGAGAAGAGCAGTGATCCTGACAAACAAGAAGTAAACCCTGCAAAGTGGATAACATAAGGATATGTGATAAATGATTGTGCTTACCTTTGCAGGTGACGTTCAGGGTTAGGGAAGAGGAATATAATTTTGCACAGTCTCTCAGAGCAGATCCGGAGTGAACACAATCAGGCTCAATTTTCAACACAGAAATCTCAGAAGGCTCATTTTTCCATTGTATAGAAAATGCAGAGCCACAGCCCAAATGTTCACAGACGACATGTGCCTCCTTCAGTTCCCAGTCAAAATAATCGATTGTTCTCCACTTTCCCACTTTCACCTCCAGCATGCCTGCACAGCGACTGGCTTGACCCACCAACCTGACAGGTTCTGAACAGAAAGCAGAGTAGCTACATAAGTTGTTATTTTAACAGCGTCGAGTTATTTTCCCTGAGAATCTCTTCTGGGTATGTTTGAGATAAATGCTGTTAAATTCTGCCCCACACAAAACTGTTTAAACCTTATTGATGAAACACTACAGCACGACCTGGAAATCTAAAGAAAATGACCAAAGTAAAACTGTATTTAACCTCTTTGATGTTCACTTGTTTAACACTCTGAGAGAGCAAAGAGCCGTCAGCCTGCTCTCAGAGTCTCCTGTCATCAACCTCTGGTGTGAGGAGGACGTTCTTCCACGCTTCTTCTCCCTTCTTCTCTGCGTTGCACACAAAAAATCTAACCTGAATTGCAATTAAAATTAAAACTTTAATAATTCTGTTTTGCAGTGTTAGTCAGTAAGTGACTGGCTGCTCCCGTATGGGATTAGAACGATGCCACCTTATCCCATAGTCCAGCCAATAATGCGATTCACATTCCTATACGCAGCTAATCAACGTCGTTGACAGGCTATGACAGCGTCCTTATGTGCCGACACCGGTGTTTTAGCTAGTAAAGCGGCGTGGCTGATGAGGAGTGAAGCCATGTTAATGACAACGTGTACAACCATTGGAGATGTGAGCAGGACAGACGGAACAATTGACGGAAAAAGTGTGGACTTTATACCAGTTTTTAAATTGTGTTGATAGGCCACGTAAAACCAGAGTTATGATAAAAATATCTGCAATGTTTGGTTTTCTTCCTGAATACTGTCGTTGTTTATATTTACTGCGGGAAGAAACGGTAAAAACGGCGTTTTATAAGGAAAACGCTCGAAAGCACTCTCTGTATGTGAGCAAAAACAAAACCAAAAAAACCCCACCCTTTCCTATTGGTCGAAAAATGTACCATGTCGACCAATCAAAAAATGATATGGCAACATGCCATTTAGTTGTTTGGGGGGGGGTTAGGAGCGACTGCGGTGTTTTGAGATGTGACAGATTTGCGACGTTTAGCACAAATCTTGTGTAGTTAGTGTGTAGTTAGTGTGTAGTGTAGTCAATAGTTTTGTTGGTGTGTCAGAACAATGAGGCGACTGCTGAATGTTACCCCAGATAGCAAGACGACATTGAATTGATGTTGATTTTTCATCCGATCCGTCGTTATGGTCGGGGTTGAAATGCCAATGTTGTAACAACATTGAAATACTGTGGTAAACCGGCGGTTTTACTATAGGGACGTTGTAATGATGTTGATTTACCGTTGGTTTTTTGTCATTGATATTTGATCTATTTGTAGTCGACCAGGTGACAACAACATTTATAGTTGACCATCATTCGGCGCCAGTCACCATCAAAAAGCCGCCGATTTGTAGTTGAGCGTTAAATTGCATTGCAACTGATCGGGTATAAAGTACCAGAGAAAGTAGATTTATTGTTCATTTGTTATCAATGACTTGGTCTAGTTCACCAGCTTTAAAAAATCGCGTCGACGTGCAATTTATGTGTAGTTGACCGGGAAATAAAAGCAGCGATCACTTGGACTATTCCGCAGCACCCCTCTCAGTGGTACATCCCTCCAGGTAACCATTGTCTTGTACAGTAGAGCGGGACATTAGATTTACTCTCAGCGGAATTGACCGGAGAAGGCATCAGTTCATGCACTGCACTGGCCTGCACCACGATTAGTATAAGGTAAGAATGAATGAATTTTGTTCTATTCGTTATTTCCACGGTTGCATTTGAATAACAGTAAAAAACTCGTTAATGTACAGTTTCGGACAAAATGTGGGAGCCTGAAATTGTGTCTACTTTCATCTTACTATCCGGCAACAAATAAATTGCACTGCGAACAAAGTCTATCAACAAAGAAAACATTTTCGTTTCATACTTTTCCGTTATATTCCCTTACAAAGCTAGCTTTAACGCTTCGAGGGTTCCTTTGTTAATAATAATAATAATAATAATAATAATAATAATGATGATACATTTTATTTATAGGCGCCTTTCAGACCCTCAAGGTCACCTTACAGTAGCACGTAAACAATACCATAAAAAACATTAAAAAAAATGTATATATAGCAAACATGGTAGATAAAATTTAGACATAAACAGTCATAAAAGTATAAAAGCAAATATAAAAACTGAGCAAGGTAAAAATGGCCTAAGACAGATCAGGTGTATGCAATTCTAAACAGATGGGTTTTGAGTAGTGATTTAAAAGAGGTGAGACAGTGTGTGGTCCATAGAGCAAGTGGAAGTGCATTCCAAAGTCTCGGGGCAGAACAACTAAAGGCTCTGAGTCCCATGGTAGTCAGGCGAGCAGGTGGAACTGACAGAAGGGAAGCTGAAGAAGAGCGGAGTGTACGAAGGGGTGAGTATGTATGGAGAAGATCGGATAGATATGGAGGAGCGAGGTTATGAAGCGCTTTGAAAGTGAGAAGCAGGATCTTGAAATTGACACGGAGGTGAATTGGGAGCCAATGGAGCTGTTTAAGAACAGGTGTTATATGTTCAGTGGATCTAGTTCTGGAAATAATACGAGCAGCTGTATTTTGAACCAACTGCAGTTTATGGAGGGATTTATGAGGTAGACCATAGAGAAGAGAATTACAGTAATCCAGACGAGATGTGACAAGAGCATTGACAAGTATGGCGGTACTGTGTGGTGTGAGTGAGGGATGAAGACGGTTAATATTACGGAGATGAAAGTAGGAAGACCGAGTGATATTATTTATATGTGCTGTGAAGGACAGAGTGCTATCGAGGATGACACCAAGACTCTTAACCTGAGGGGAGGGTGTGACAACAGAGTTATCAATGGATAATGAAAGACTGGTTGGAACTGTAGTCAGTTTTGATCTGGTGCCTATTAAAATGAATTCTGTTTTATTGCCATTAAGTTTAAGAAAGTTGTGAGTAAACCAGACCTTGATTTCACTTAAACAGTCAGAAATGGATGTGGGTGGGAGAGTAGCTGTGGGTTTGGAGGATAGGTAGAGCTGGGTGTCATCTGCATAGCAGTGAAACTGGATGTTATGCTTCCTGTTCTTGCCGTCGCCTTGGTTGGTCAAGGAGGCGCAAATTACAGAAAATGGTTGAGGCAGCAGAGTCAGATATACTCAGGCACTTTAAAGAGATGGTTGCTGAAAAACATAACCAAAACGGCAATGCACAAGTTACGGGAGTGATACATCTCCTGCTGTCAGGCCTGCAGGTATCAGGCTGTTGTTCTCCTTTATCTCATAGTGGACAAAGTATTTTTTGGTGTGGCATCAAATTTGATGTAGAACAGCGGATTGTTCTGTAAATAGTTTTGAATGTTTATTTTTAAAAAACCCCACCTTGGCTGAATTTTTCCGTAAACAGCAGCAAAAAACTAAATTTTTTACCTAACTCAGTTGCTTGTTTAAAGTCTCTCCCAGACCACAGACTCATAATACAAGTCAGAGCTTTATAAAAAAAGAAAAAAGAAAAAAAGAAAAAGTTGTGTTTTCAAAATTGGAGTTCACGTTATTTTTACTTCCAATAGTGTTAACATACTACACAGGTCATGAACAAGATTTTTTTTTTAATTTTCATTGTAACTTAATTAAAAGTAGTCTAGCATAAATGTAAATGCTGTAATTTGATTATTTTAATAAACCATGTAACTTGGATGGATTCGACACATGAAAAATTAGATGGAACGTTGCTTCTCAGCATTCTCCTCAATATCTTTCACTTTTCTCCTCCTTCTCCTCCTCCAGTCTCCAACAATTAAGTTAATCTGGGAACTGTTTATTTAGACACGGACTCCTCGCAGGTCCAAGAAACTGACTGTATCTGTCTACAGGCTTGTCTCTCTGTTTTTCTGCCTTTGTCTCTGGGCAGGCAGGTGAGTAAAAATGACTAAGTTCTTCAATTCAAACAGGCTTAAAGGAATTAGTGCTGAAGCTCTGGCATATATGCAAAAACAACTACGAGGCTTCGTTCGTCTGGCCAGAGTAACGTGATCAACGATGTCCAAAGATTCATTCATCACTTTTATGGTGCCTGTGATCCAGTGGATTACAAAGGATTAAATGATTGGTAGGACCATTTATGTGTATAATGTATAGAAATATACATATACATTACAATATTACATTTAAACGTACCTATCCCCTGGTTTATTACATGAGCATGTGGATGCAGGGACCTTACAGCACAGGCATACTGCCAACATGCATTTAAAATGTGTTGGGAGTATGCAGAGAGTCATCAGTAAAAGAATTAAGTGAGTTTGAACCACATCAAAGCTGCAGCTCCTCTTTACCTGAGCAGGTGAGTCCAACAGCTTTGCCAGGTGAGCAGCTGTTTCGAGCTGAGCCTGAGCTTCTACAGTCCAGGAGAGCAGACTCATGGCCTCCACACTGGAACTCTTTGCTCCACACTGGAGCCTCCACTTCTCCATAGAGCGCCCCCTGGAGGGCCGAAGGAGGCTCACAGCCGAGCTCCCTACAGACCACCTCTGCATCCTGCTGGTCAAAGTCAGCTTCACACACTGAGGACCAGCTCTGGTTAGACTTCACCTCCAGTCTGCCTGAACACAGACTGGAACCATTCAGCAGCCTGACAGAGTCTGGAGACATCAGAGAAGATCAAACAGAGAGATCAGAGACAGCAGACACACGTTTCAGCTGTCAGTGATTTGTTTTTGTGGTGTATCAATATCAGCAAATATTTGCTACATTTTTGACATTTTCTGAGAAATTAAATTGTACTATTTTAGAGAATGCTCCAAAGATTCAAAAGGGTCACTTTAAAAAGGTGCCTTGACTACAGGTGGCTGTGTATGTGTCAGGATACTGATGAACCACGGATGGACTGATAGAAGAAGTCTTTTCAGGCTTTTCTGCTGCTGCAGATGATGTGCTACTATTCTACCTGGTCTTTGTGTCTGGTACATTAGTGTCACTGATGGGCTGACCTGAGCAGGTGAGCTCCACGGCAGAGGAGAAGTATTCTGATGTTACACAGTTCCTCAGAGCAGATCCTGACTGAACACAGGTAGAATTGACCCCCCACACTGAGCTTTGTGAGGACTGTTCTACAGAAACAGCGGAGCCACAGTCCAGATGTTTACAGACTACAGCTGCTTCCTTCAGGGTACAGTCAATGAATTGCAATGGTTTCCACTCTCCCAGATGTTTCACCTGCAGTGTACCTCCACAGCGATTGGCTCCTCCCACCAACCTGACATCATCAGACTCTGAACAGAAAGCAGAGCGTCATCAGTAAAAAAGCAATTTTACTTCTGCAAAGATGAGAGACAAATGTGAGTTATGATTTTCCCTTCAGTGATTGTTCATTTCACTTTAATTTTTCTGTGTACCTGTTGAATCTTGTTTTCTGTCAGCCTGGACGTCTGAGGAGAAAATCAGAGAACCATCAGCATAAAGCAGGATATTTCATAGAGCTCAGCTGTGGACAGACGTAACTCTCAGTGTTAGGGTGATTTTGATAATAGTTGTCATTGTTGTACTTAAATTTGTAGCCTTGTTTCAAACTGTATGATCAAAGACGTTCTTCTGTTTCTATTCTCCTCTCCTACATGTAGAATGGTGGGGGAGGGTATAGTGTTTAACTGCAGGTACATCCTCTGTAAAGGTTCTGTTTTCTTATTTAGTAAACCTCTTGCCCTTTATGGCTTCACCTATGCTTGTGTATGGTGTACCGTTAAAGGGTTTAAGCCATATACAGGGTGAGGGGAGATGACCTTTTGTGATTAGCAGCAAGTCGCACAAACACACACACATGTGCTCGCACATGCATACACACATACACAGTGCCTGACACACCACAGGGGTTTAAAATGGGTGGTGCTTGTATATTCATAGAATAAAAGGCTGCAGGGAAGGCTGGGGATGGAATCATTTGAGGTTGGATGCAGAGTTGCAGCCTGATCCGACCAGGCTTCCCTTGCAAGTTAAAATGGATCGCTGTTTGTCAGGCTTTGTTCACGGGTGATAAGTCTCTGAACCAGCGGGGCATGCAAGCGCAGACCCAGAACTCAGGTTTTGTCTGATTAGTATCTTCTGTCAGTATCTTATGTAATATCTAAATAACCAGAGTGCAGAGTACAGAAGTCAAAAACTGATTTAGAAGCAAATAAGCTTCTGATCAAGTAAGATTTAGTTCAATTCATTTTTATTTATATAGCACTGATCACTAAATCCCAATAAAAGTCACCTCAAGGTGCTGTATGGTTTTTGTTTTTCACAGATGCAGTCTTGTAAACTTTTTTAAACACATGTTGATGTTGAATCAAATCCCTGAAGAGGATGGACAGTTTCCAACTGGAAATGACACCAGTATTCTTTACTACTGGGTATTAATAGTTGTAGTTTGGTGCTATACAAATAAAATTGAATCAAATTGAACTGAATTATTAAACATAGTATGTGAAGAAGACTCCCCATTTACATTTAAAAAATTGGGCATATGATTCAAACAAGAGCAGCACAGTATTGGAGATGCAGTCAAAATTAAGAGAATTATAAATGTAACAAAGTAACATCAAAATTTCATCTATCATGTAATACCATCTGTAAAGCATCTGATTGACAAAAGCATATTTTTTTCAGCATGACAATGATCGGAAACACTGCAGTAAAAGCATACCTACACAGACAAACATAGTGGAACACTATCAGTCATAGATTGGACTCCCCAGAGCCCAAATCATCCTGACAGAGAGCAAAACAAAAGGCAGAAACACCCAAAGAAGTGCTTTGAATGTCCTTCAAGAAGAGATGACAGAAAACTGCTCAGGAAGCTCAGACTGAGCTGAAGCATGAAGCTGCTCACACCAAATATTGACTTTCAAACTTGTTTTCATTTGTACAATAAAAGCTAATCAAAGCAGTCCTACCTGAGCTCCACAGCAGCAGCACAAACAGCTGATCCATGTCCGAATAAACGTGTCTCTGTCTGCGCTCTGCTGTGATCATCAGTAGTAATATACCTGTACTGTTTTTACTTTATGGTTCTTTGTGGTACTTTATGGTTATTGGATAAAAATTGGTGATACATTGCACCGATAAACACATATGGCTAAAAGAAATGTTTGATGGTAAAAAGGAAACAAGTGTTGTGCTGCTAACTTTGAGGTTCTAAGTCACCAACGTTTAAATAAGAAAATGCCAAGAGGAAACTAGCAGCCCTGAGTCTGTATGCAAAACATAGAAACTGCATAGCAGTGCTACTTGTTCCTACACAGTTGCACATATTCTTTGTTATCATACTTTACTGCTCCAGTGAAACAACAAAATCTCATTTTAAAGTACATTCTTTGACCATCCTGTGATCTCACTTGCCATATTCTCTTAATATCTTAGAGCTATTTCCAGGGGCAAGAATGTTGATGTTAGATTCTGTTTTAAATCAGGTTGTGATCTTAAAGTCACTCTCACAGCACGGATTTTAGAGTAATGTAGAACAATTGTAATGTCAATTAGAATTCCAAACAGCCCTTTTCTCCAGTGAGGGTTATGGTGAACTTTAAGTGTTCTTTTGTGTGATTGCACATGGCCGATCACAGGACGCCAAGAATTCACTTTTTCTATACATTACCAAATTACAACAACAGTCACCTGGTAGTGAGACTGCTCGTCACACATGACAAAGTGTGTATGGACTGCATGGGGGACTGTACTTTAACTGTTAAGCTCACCTTTTGAACATGATATCTGTGTGCATTCCTTACATAATGTATAGAATAGAATAGAATAGAATAGAATAGAATAGAATAGAATGCCTTTATTGTCACTATACAGTTGTACAATGAGATACAGAGCATCTCCTACTCAGTGTAAACATGCTGGGGGGGGGTACAGTTCTGCAGTGCTATGTACATATGGACAGTATAACATAGGGAAAAAGATATATATATATATATATATATATAAAATGTACAATATACAATGTCAATATATAATGTCAGTATGGCAACGAGTTTATGACTTATCTGTTTTTCTTTTCTCAAAGATAGAAAACTTCGTAATATGTGAAGTTAAAGCACAGCCTCTCGAAATGTGTATGCATCAAATTAATGCAAATCATTCTAATTTATTTGAACAAATCTAGTGAGAAGCAACTCCTTTTTTAGCTTACTTCTCACACCTTAAACTAGATGTTAGTGTTCTCAAAGTTAACATGTCTCATGTTACCATCTTGTATTTCTAAAACACAGTCTCAGCGTATGCCCTGTAAACTCTCAGACGGAAATACCAATGATCTAGATATTCACAAAGTCCATCAGACCATCTTTAATGTCTTAAGTTTTGTTTTTTTTATGTTTTACAAAAGAAACTTCACATTTTTATATTTTAAAATGAAACCAAAGTAACATTGTGAGATATATTTTTTATTAATGATGTTGCTGCTACAATCTCAAATACTAATTATTCTGGGATTTTCATTTATTGTCAAACTGTGCGATTTTCCAAATGTGTGTGAAGTAAAATGACCTTTCTCTGATGATGCAAATGTTGTGACCAAGAATCATTCAGGATTAACAACACAAACTGTTTCGATAGCACAAACAGTCTGTCTTATAGTTCTCATGCGTTACCATTAGTTTTACAAACACATTCTTCTTCATGTCTGTTTACGTGGTTTTTATGAAACTGATTTTCAATTGTACAACTAGTGTCTAACTTTTCTTTGCTCTCCAGTATAAATGCAAGAATTTAGCAGGCTTTATTGAAACTGTCACAATTTAACACTCAGTGCCATAAACAGAGTTGTTCCGTGTTTCAATGAACACTGCTTCATATATGAAGAAAACGTTTTTCTTCAGCCTGAACTCCTGGGAAGAATATCAGAAAAAAGACCAGTTTAAAGCAGGATTTTTGGTTAGACTAACTTTATCAATCAACAAGTAAAATCTAATCCTTAAAAGCCCAATTTCCCAATTGTTACTCTACTTTATTTGTTATGATTCAATGAACTCCTTGAGGAGTACCAGTCAAGGGCAAGGACGGCCGCCTCTTTACAACGGCGGAGGAACAAGACCGACGATGGGTCCAACAAATCCTGAATCAACCAGCGCCTATGTCGACAATACCCGAAGACGCCTTCCGCCCCATGGATGACCTTCCAGTTAACGTTGGTCCAATTACCGTTGCGGAGACAAAAGCCGTGATTTGGTCAATGAAGCCTGGCCGGCCCCGGGGTTGACAAGATCTCGGTCGAGATGTTGAAAACTTACGGCCCTGCTCAATTGCTGCTGGAAGACAACGACAGCTCCTGGGGTGGGATAACTCTCCTTTTCGTTCCAGGAAAGGTCCTGTGCTCTGTGCTACTCCGATGTCTTCACTCGACGGTCGATCAGCTGCTGCGGGAAGAACAAGCCGGGTTCCGGAATGGATGATCCTGTTCAGAGCAGATTTTTGTGCTACGGACAATAATCAAACAAAGTGCCGAGCTACAGCAACGACTGTCTATCAACTTCATAGACTTTACAAAAGCGTTCGACAGCGTGAGCGATCTGGAGAATTGCCAGGTCCTGTGGCATACTGGAGATGTTCGTTAGCCTCCTGAGAAACATCTACCACGAGTCAAGCTGCTGTGTCCGTACAGATAGTGGGATTTCGGACTCGTTCGAGATCAAGACGGGAGTCCGACAAGGCTGCGTTATTTCGCCATTCCTGTTTGTGTTGGCTGTGGATTTCATCATGCGGCATACCCTGCAGGATGGCGAGCACAGAGTCCAAGGAAATGACGGACGACGAATTGCAGATCTTGATTTCACGACATTGCGCTGCTCGGATCTACTCAACACTCCATTTGTGATTTGACCACCATACTGGAAAATGAAGCGTCAAAGATCGGACTGCGGATTAGCGCTGCCAAAAGCAAAGTCATGCAGATCGGTTATGACAGAGCGAATACTCCGGTACTCGTCGGCCACTGCCCGCTTTATGAAGTCGATCAGTTCACATATCTGGGCAGTGTGATAACACCGGACGGTGGCTCGGACAAGGACATCTCCTGTCAGCTCGGAAAGGCAGCATCAGCCATGCGCAACTTGAATCCGGTTTGGAGATCGACCACCATCTCGATATCATCTAAAGTCCGTTTGTTCAATACGATAGTTGTACCGATGGCTATCCATGCGAGTGAAACATGGAAGTCGACAGCAACAATTATCCGACGACTGAATGTTTTCCAACAGCGCGGCCTCCGACGGATTCTCAAGATTTTGTATTGAGATCATGTTGCCAATGAGGAGGTACTTCAGCGCACTGCCTCACGACCGCTAGCGGACATGGTATTGGAGTGACGATTCCATTTCACCGGTCACGTTCTTCACCAACATTTATAGCCATGTTGTGGAGACCCGCCAAGGGGTCACGGAGCCGCAGACGACCAAAACAGACATGGAGACGGTCATTCATTGAGGACCTGAAAGCGGTCGATCTTTCATGGGACGAGGCTGAAGATGTGGCTGCAAACTGAGCTTGTTGGCGATCCCTTGCCGCCCAATGCGCCATCCGGCACAGGAGAAACTAAGTCTAAGTAATGATTCAATGATATGTTGTGGTTTGTTATCGCATGTGTGTGTGTGTTATGTCTGTGGCCTTTCCTTGTTTGATGCAGTTTGCATCTGCACTTTAAGGCAAGTGGTGTGTTAAATCCCACCTTTCACAAGTACATTAACAAAAAAATCTACCAGAAGCAGACAAAGAATTGCCTGCCCATCCACTGCCGACTGCTGGATATTCTGAAACAGAGAGCAGCTCATACCTGAAGCCCTTGGATACCTTTACAGTTGAATGCAAACTTGCTTTGTTGTTTTTTTATATGCAAACTGTTTTGCACATTTCTAAAATGGCAACTCAACAAATAATAGGTGGATTTAGTGAAATAGCATCAAATTTACAGCCAGACAATCAATCAGAGCAATTCTGAAAACATTTGAAAGTCGGATTGAAGAGCCTTTGCAGAAGAACTAACAGTGCTGATTTTAGAGTCCATATACAACACACATCCCATTCTTTTGGCTACGTCAGAAAGGGGCTGTCTCAGGATTATCGAAGGAGTACAGGCTTACTTACTTAAGTTAATGATCCTCTTGAGTATCTTTATGATAGAGCACATCAAAACACATTTTTACATGTTTCATTGTTTGAAGTTCTTTAAGTTTTGCTCAACCAGCCACATGTCTTAGAAAACATTGTTTTTGGAGGCGTTTGTCTACCAGGACAATACAAGTCTTTTCATAATGGGCAAAGACTTGTTACAAACTAAATGCACTTTTAGGGTGCCAGACAAACTGCATTTCAGATGGACTGGTTCTTATATGGCTCTTTTCTACTCTATCTGACCACTTAAAGCACTTACTAGTAGTGAAGCTAAACAAAATATTGTACTCTCAACTAAAAATATGTAGTGCTGTTGCCTTTCCAGTAGGTCAATTCTAGTAGTTCAAATGTCTTTAACTTAAGTAGTAGATATGAATAGAAATCTTAAAAAAAAAAAAAAAACTTAAGTAAACACCATGATGGAATTTCTTAATTTGGCACATATTCTTATATACTACATATTAGCCTTCAGTTGAGTAGACTCAAAAATACTTTGCAGCTGGTTGCTTTATTTTAAGTTTAAGTTTACTCAGCTTTTCTTTTTTTACAGTGTATTTCAATCAGTTTTTTTTTCTAATTCCCTCCATTTCATAACTGTAAAAAGCCTCCACTTGATGGGGTCACGTTTCCCTCTTCAGGCTCTAAACCTCACTGCTCACACAAACTCAGCACTTCCTGTTTCTCATTTTCAGGCACAGATTCTTCATATTGTGATAGTAGATGTTTTCTCTTATTTATTTTTACTCCATTCAAAGTCAGAATGTGCAGTCATTACAGTGGATAACACAGCACATCAGTTTGTGCTCCTCTCTGATTGTTAGAGTCTAAAATCAGCTAGAAGGTATTTTTAAAAAACTGAAATTGTATGTGTGTGTCCTACCTGAGCTCCACAGCAGCAGCAGCACTAACAGGTGATCCATGTCCAGCTACACGTCTCTCTATTCTGACCATCACGCGCTGTCCTCAGTATATTTCTGCTAACAGAAAGGGGCGGGATGGTGGGATGGGGTATGGATAGTTGATTGGTTGGTTGTTGAGCCCTGCTCCGGGTCTGTGACTCTGCTTGAACTCAGTGCTGAATCACAGTTTTAGAAACAGGAGAAAAGTTATGATTTATTATTTAAACAGCCGTAACATTAAACAAAACCTTCAGCAAAATAACATAAATACAGATCAATAATTGACAAGAAATACAAGATAAGAAACAATGGTAGCACTTTACAATAACGTCACACTATTAAGCATCAGTAAGGTATTACTAAGGCATCAGCAAGTGCTCAATTCATCATTTCTATATCAATATTCCTACTCAATATGTCATTTATGAATACAGATATGTTTATCCAGCCATTACTGTTCCACCATGTACACCTGTCACTGCTTTACATGGAGTCAATTTGGTTAGAAAAAAATACACAAGAAAAGATAATTAAACAGAAAACAGAAAAAAAATGTGAAATTAATACTAATAAATAAGATTACAATGTTTAAGTAATTAGTAAAAAGGAACCAGATTAGGTTTTGTGGTATGAAGCAAGAATGACTATCTGTGCTTATCACAGCAGAACTGAAACAGAAAACATAAAAATCTAAATGAAGGAGTTTTTTCTTCATATAAACAGCACAGATAAAATATTAAATGACTTTTCAAAAATAGTGAAGATCATAGAGAAGGTTAGTCAGTATTCACCGGTTCCTCATCCTTCCCTCTTGACCTCTAATCGCTGATGGAAGGAAAAGGCGCTTCCTGACTTTATCCTGCTTCATCCTGCAGATTTTGCTTCCTCTGAAAATTTATGATGCTGCAAAAACTATTTTCTGCTATTAGCCTCTTCACACACACTGTTAGAGCACTTTGTCTGCATTCACACACTCTCACACTCTCATGGTTCAGTACTCTCCCACCAATGCTTCAACATGCATACTCAAGGAGGCAAGGATTGAATAACTAACTTTCCCATTAGTAGATGACCCGCTCCACCTCCTGAGCCACAGACACCTGAAACCTTACAGCTGTTTATTCTGCACAGCCCTCTGTGTTTAACGAAACTGCTATGAGGCAGTAAAACACAGCAGACTGATGAGCAGGAGGCACAGAGGAGGAAAGAGATAAAGGAGGAGAAAACTGAGACAAAAGAAGGACATCAGGGTTTGCCTGAATTCAGACGATAACAGTGTGTAATAAAAGAATAGTTAATACAACAGCTGATAAAACAAAATGACTTCATTTGAAGGTGACGTTGGTTAAATATGACCTGTACACAGCTGCCACTCTGCTTCATGATCTCAGGAGTTATACGAGTGTAACGATCAATATTCATTCATGAAATCATTTTAATAGAAATGAGACAAGACTTTAAAGAAACCATACTCGCACACAGGAAAGAGTAAGTGTGATGATTCAGTTAATCACACATATCTATGGAGCCCTCCTCCCTCATGGTTTTCTGTGTCCCCCATCTTTCAGTCATCACAGAAAAGAACTTCAAACCTCCTCTCTCCTGCAGACATATCTTAGTAACTGAAACATCTGTCAGGATGGCGGAATAAGATCTGATTAAGATCTGATCTGTGGCTGACAAACAAGAAGGATAGAGAAATCAAAAAGAAGATCAGATGGTGAAGATGGAACCAGGAGGGATCATGGACCTCACAGCAGCTGAGAAAACAGCTACAGCAGAGTCACAACCCAACTCAGACAGGAAGACTCACAGGACTCCAACTAAAATGAGAAACCTGGGAAAGAAAGCTCTAAACAAACAAACAAACATAAAAACACAGAAGAAGAGAAAGACACATGACAGGCCCATCTCTCATTGTATCTCACTGTACCTTCCCTGAAATAGCAGCAGTAGATCCAGAGCTGATTATGACCCATCCTTCAGACGTCACCGTGGAAACCAGCGAGAGGAGGTGGAAGTTAGAAAAAAACAGGAATATTAAAAGCTGAAGAATAAGAAATATATGAAGCTGGAAGTCTGTATGCATAAAAGTTTAAACTTATAATGAAGTGACTGTAAACTGATTGTTTCCATAATCTCAAGATTAAATTATGAATATAGTTCAAGAGTAAACTTATGATGAAGAATCAACACATAAGGTTTTGCTGATAACACGTTTAATGAAATGTTGATATTTGGTATCTGTGGAAAATGAAGAAATGAAAGTCGTGTGGAAAGTACCAAATGGGTCAAACACACAGATGACTGGAAAGGAAAAGGAAATTCATAAAATAAAATGGATTTTTCATCACTGAGTCAGCAAGACTTTAATTTAAATGTTTGGAAAACTAAAGATGACGAGAACTATTTGTTGTTGTTTGCAGATGTCTGTTAAGGAGAAACCAGTCTGTGTTTTTACAACTGAGAAGTTCATCTGGGTTTGAGACAAGCTCCTCAGAGGTCGTCCTCCGCTCCTTCAGCTGCATGAAGACTCAAGTTACAGTAAACCAGCTCTGTGTTCTCAGGTGTGCTAGGCTTCTGGCCCAGGAGGCCTGGAGAAACATCACAGGACAGATCAGACTGACTGGATTGATTCACTGTGAGAGCTTCGTCCTCAGGTGCAAACATGCATTCAGCACCTTACAGCCCACATAAAGGATAGAACCAGAATATACAATGAAACAGTTCTCAGTCTGATTCTAAGGTTTTCAAATGATAGCACATCATCACTATCGTCTCTCCTGTTCAGTTACTCCACAGTGTTTGCTCATTTTTGGGATTTTCTGTGACCCAGAGTAAAACTCTGATGTAAATTAGTGAATGACACTTGAGTGTGGTGATACTAATGAACCCCAGCTGGACTGTTCTGTTCAAATCTGAGGCCAAGAGTTGCTGCTGGACATCAGCAGAAAGCTGTGTATCTGAAGGAGGAGAAGCTTCTGGCTGCTGGAAACTGCTGCTAGACTACCTGGTGTGTGTGTCACAGTGGTGGACCATAAGGCGCACCAGATTTTAAGGCTCATTAAGCAAAACAAAACAGTCAGATGAGTCAAACTTTCCTCAACTCATTCTTCTTCCGTACCATTGATTCATTCATGTTGAATTCTCTCGCAGCTGCTCTATTCCCATGTTGTTGCAGTATATTAATGTCTAGCCTCGTATTGTGGATGGATTATCTCAGTTGTTCTCCTGACTGAAGTTTGGTCTGTTTACAACATCTTGCCATGCGATTGCATTTGTCCATAACTATTGGGAACCCTCCCATTAACTTTTATCGAGTGGAAAAAAGTTAGCATTCATCCTCCAGCTTCACTGTGGTTATGTTATGTTATGTTATGTTATGTTATGTTATGTTACTCCACGAGGCTTCGTACCTTACCAAAGTCGTACTAAAACATTTTTTGACAGATTTTTGAACGCCGTGTACCACATAAAATCGGTTCAAGGTCAGTAAGCACAACCAGAATTCATACATAAGGGACACTGGATTATAAGGTGCACTGACGATTTTTGAGAAAATTAAAGGATTTTAAGTGCAACTTATAGTCCGAAAAATACGGTATATATGAAATAGATTCAATAGCCACTTTAGCACCTCAATGCATTTTGTCATGTAGACAAGATGACCTACTGAAGTTCCTCTGACCAACAGAGGTCAGAGGAGACTGACCAGAGTGCTTCAAGCTAATAGGAAGACAACAGGAACTCAAATGACCCCTCTTGTGCAGACCCCACATGACCCTTAATGTTGTTCTAATGTTGTCAGTGTGAGCTTTATTCTGCTGCTCCTCTCAAGGTGACTCAGTGTCAGTAAAGTGGGACAGTAACATGTCACTGACATGATCCAGAAACAGTCCAACGTGTTGTTGTCTTTCTAATCAGTGAATACAGAGGATGTTAGAGACACTGAAGTCAGACACAGTGCAAAAATATTCAATCCAACCTTGACTCTTCAGTGTTTGTGAAGAGTTGTAAATACTCCTTTAAATGACAAAAAAACTTTTGAACTCTGATGAAATAATAAAACTTAAAAAAATGTTCAGCTAATCTTTGTTTCCATGATTTTGTTTATTTAAGGACTAAGAGCTTGCTTAAGTTCATTCATGTTCCAAATCTCTAAGAGAATATTCCACAACTAATTGGCTTGTCGGGGTCCAGTGCTTGAGTCCTACATTAGTTAACTGTTTAAACCAATGACTGTAGAAAACATGGACGACGCGACAGCTCCCCAAAAATGAAGCCAAAATGTCTCTATTGCCCCCTGGTGTCTGGCTGCAGTATAGGTCATAAACCCCACCTCCTCCATGTTAGCGGATGGGACTGGGGTCAGACTAAAATAAATTAATTCTCCACAGATAAATTTTTTCCGAAGTTTCTTTCTTTTGTTTTCAATAGTTCTCATCACGCTGATTTATGTCCAAGGGGTCTCCTCTCCCATAAGTTTGATTCTAATTCCTACCGCGATGACGTTAAATTGGGGTGTAACGTCATCATAACAGCTTTGACTGCCAGCTGCCAGCTGCAGTCACGGAGAAATTTGCGTATCTCTGTTCGGGAATAGCAGATAGAGCGTAGGATCTGAGAGGAAGTCCAGCGTTTACATTACGAAAACACGACCGACTGTTTTAACCTAACAGACCCGGAAAAAAGTTGTCAGGTATCAGGTCTCAGACTAAAAAATGTCAGTTCTCAGGAAAAAAGTCGTCAGGTATCAGAACACAAGGTATCAGACAGAGAGAAAATCTTCCTGCAGGTGGCGCTGTTGTCATGTCCCACCCAATGACTGTAGTGACAGCTATTATTTAATTGCACATTTCTAAAAAGTTTTGCCTCCAACACAGTGCGTATGCTAGCGGCCACTCTAGCTAACGAATTATCAACAGAGTGATTTTAGAACTACAAGATGATAAGCTGTGTGTCTTTTTTTATAACAGTGACATGGTTGTATTTACCTTAATTAAACAAGTCGTCAGTCGTGGTAAACCAGCAAAAAAAACTCGAGCAGCCGGAGCTACGTAAAAAGTGTAGGGGGGCGTGTTTGCGGTCACGTCCAGCGGGTGTGTGGGCGGGAGCGTTACACAGTCGCTCCACCTCAAGTCACTACTGCAGCAGACTGGCTCCAAATTTGCAAGATGGCAGCCTCCACAAGCGGGATATTTTGGCTTCATTTTTGCGTTGTCGCTACCCGGGGTTTCCGGTACAGATCGGGTAGTGACAGTGACATGCACAATGGGAGGAGGCGGTGTTGCGTCGTCTATCTTTTATACAGTCATTGGTGGGACATGACAACAGCACCACCTGCAGGAAGATTTTCTCTCTGTCTGATACCTTGTGTTCTGAGATCTGACGACTTTTTTCCTGAGAACTGAAACCTGACATTTTTTTGTCTGATACCTGATACCTGACAACTTTTTTCCTGAGACCTGACGATGTCCTAAAATGTACACCGTACTGAGGTGTTCTTCAGTAAACTGGACTACCCGACAGAAGGACCTGAGGCCCCACTGCACTTTTTCGGTAAGTTAAACATGTTTAAGCTAATCCGTAACTGAAGTCCTTAGCTGGGTCCTGAGACCTAGCTAGCTAAGATGAGCACTCGGCTGTCAGGGAAACTTGTTTGGTAAAGTTCGTTTAGCTAATCCATGCAGGTGAATGGATTTACCCTGACTAAAGGAATCAACCGTTACTGTACTTTTATTACAAGTATTATACTGTGAAAGCAACAGGCTGCACTCTACTTCAGTTCCTGTGCAGAGCTGATTATTAAATATCTTCAAACAACAGCATGTTTTCAGTCTCTTGCCACATCTGTAAAGACAGTAACACCAAATTTAAAAAAAACCTTGTACTTCAGTAACTATGGATTAAACCAGGGGTCGGCAACCCTAGGCACGCGTGGCAACTGGGTTAACTGATGGCACGACCAATGCTGGACTGGCCATCGGGCATTTGCTCGGTGGCCCGGTGACTTTTTTTTCCTTTTGTAATGGTATAAACAATGAAAGGTGGTGGATTGGCCAGATGCTGGTCGGTGTAAAAATAACTCAGTTGTTTGGTGGTGGCTATGGCGGAGCTTCCTCAGATTCAGTAAAATTAGCAAGTGGTGGAGGCCAGCAGGTGGATGAGGGAAAGGGGAGGCAGAGGAGGAGAGACCCGAGGCAGCCGCCGGTCCGAGTGTCAGGTGAACTGAACTTCAGGTAAGAAGTTATGACCTGCAGTCTATCTGGGTCAAAAATCGTGTTTGATTTTTTTGGAGTGGCACAAATAATTTGTGCGCATCTTATTGAAGAACAGCTGATTGTTCTTTAAATTGTTTGAAATGGTTATTTAAAAAAAGGGTAAAAGGTAAATGGATGCAAATAACTTTGTTTGCAAAACTAGTGCATAGGATTTTAAAATTGACAATTAATATTTGCATTTGAAGTTATGAAATATGATTCATTAAACATGTTTATGGTTGTTACAGTAAAAATATAACTTTTTCTACTGTGATTTTATGTTTTTTGTCTGATTTTAGATCAATTCTGGTTGTACAGTATGACAAAATGAGAACAGAACTGTAAATTCAGGCACGTGAGGTTGCGCTAAAAAGGATGATACCAAACAAGGCAAAGTAAATAGTTTTTAAAGGTAAAATGTGGAGAGAAAATCAAGAGTAGTAAAAAAATGGCCAATTATACCCTGGACCCCAGAGGGTTAAATGTTCTTTGTTTTTTTTTTAAGTAACGCAATAGTTACTTTTCCAAGTAATTAATTACTTTTAGAATATTGTAACTCAGTTACTAACTCAGTTACTTTTTTGAAGAAGTAACTAGTAACTATAATTGAATTACTATTTCAAAATAACTTGCCCAACACTGGTTGCAAGTGTGTTCATATTGTATTCAGATTACTTCTTCAAATAATTGTCCACACTATTCTTCAACACAAAATAATTAAATAATTTTACCAAAAGTAAGTATAAAATACTTAATTGTAAAAATTAAGTGATATAGCAGCAAGTACAATTACAATAGCAGAAAAACATCATTTTTATGAAATAATTATAGAAAGATTTACCAAAGTCTTTAAAGGTAACAAACACAATTCCAAGTGTTGATTATTTTTTCAGATTATTCTGAAAAAATAATCAAGGAAATCTTGTTTCATAAAAATGATTGAAAGCCATAATTACACATAAGAGCATAAGAGCACTTTTAGAATATCTGTAGTCGATAATGGGAAAAGGTCCAAATCTCAGCTAAATCAACTCTGGAGGTGCTTCAGCTCTTCAGTGACAGACGGTTGAGGGACATTTTTTGTCTCATTAAAATGACACAATGTTTGACTCAGTCTGACTCTGAGTGATGGCTGTTTTTGAGATATTTACAACAGAAGTGTCAGTGGGAATAAAAAAGGATCAGTTTTTCAGGTTCTGCCTCAGAAGTCTGCATTTAGCTCCTTTTCTGCATCTCATGACACCAGCAAGTTAAAGAACTCAGAATTTGTTTTTTATAAGCTGCAATCAAATAACTGAGGCTAGCAGAGGCAAGATTAACAGGCACCAGGAGGAAGAAAGTGGATCCTGGTTCGTCTCAATGCTCAGCAAAGAGCTTGTCTCTGATATGAAAAATATCCAAATGTCAGTTTTAGGCTGATAAGATACTATACATTGAGCTGAAACAGGCTGACAGTCACAGCTCATGTAACAGTGGAATGAGAAATGTTTCCATGTGATTACAGCATCAGTTCATGAAATGCCTTTCACCCAACCACATGAGATTTACCTGAAAGAAATTCAAGGTAAAGATATAACACACGCTATGTGTCATAATGGCAGCCAGCATACATCCTTCCTTGTTGGCCTTCTCTGAATAATTAATTAGATTCATACTGAGGAAAATGGGCAAGATACTGAACCTCGAGTTTCCCCCAGAGCATCAATCAGACTGTGTGTGCATTTGTGTGAATGTTATACAAGGTGCTTGGTATAGAAAAAGTGTCTGTATGAATGTGTGTGTGAATGGTTGAACGAGACTTGTAGTAAAAAGTGGGTGGTGCTTTATCACAGGAAGGTCCACAGATGCAGCATAGCAGTCTGACGAAGGAAGGGAGCAGTGGTCTGGAAACAAAGAAACAGGGATCAAAGCAAAACTTTCTGTTTCAGGAAGAGCTCTGTCTGATTTTCATGATTTGCTGATCACTTTTCCTTGAATCTCTGCTTCCATGGGTGAGTAGTATGACAAAATGTAAAGGCAAAGTGTGTAGTCTGTGTCATCCTCTTCAAATTGTTCGGAGAGCCTTTGTGTGCTGTGGAAGAAGATCTCTGTCATCAGGACAGAGAAGTTTCTTGGATAAAGGCGATCATTTAGAACTACATCACCCTGACCTGCTGTGATTCTTCCCTTTTAATGGACACGTGGAGCCAAACCACAGCAACAGATCTGTCGTGGCCCGGGGTTTTGGGCCGATTCCAGGACTATTCTAGTAATCCTGTGCTTTAGTTCTGGTATTTTTTAGTTCAGGTTTGAGTCCCTGTGATAGATATGACTTTGAGTTTATGAGTTGATTTTATCGTTATCTCTTCTTGTGTTGGCCGTGACCTCAGAGTTTCCTCCTCTGTGTTTGTTTTTGCTCTCCTGTCTTTTCTTTTCTCCAACAGTTTGTTTAATGTTAGTCTTCATGTCTCCATGTTAGTTATCATTTGGTTATTTTCTGATTGAGTTTAAAATGAGTCTTCTCTGGTGCCTTGCATTACAATGACTTTCTCCTCTCTCCTTTATGACTGTCTTTAGATTTCTGATTAATTTGGACTTTTGGACTTCTACTTTTCTCTGGTTTTCATGCTGTGCATTTACCATTTTGGATTTTTGTGCTATGATCTGAAATGTTGGCCTTCTTTGCTCTCGTTATTAGTTCAGCAGGTTTAGTTTGGTTGCAGCCTGCCTCTGCATACCATTTCATGACAAGAATAGCGCCACAGCTTAAGACTGGAAACAGATCCCCTCATGAAAGGAGGTTCAGCTTTTCCAAATAAGCCAGTTAGCTAGGGTGACCAACTGTCCTCTTTTTTTTGCACTTGTTGACTTGTAAAAGCCTGTATGACATTTTTTATTTCACCATTCATTAACTGTACAAAGAAGGTATTGTTTAAATATGTTAAAGTTCACTTCAAGCAAACAGTATTATTAAAGTTCTTCATGACTGGGCCAAGTGTCCTCTTTTATGGAAATCAAAATATGGTCACCCTACAGTTAGCCAATAATCCAATAATGCCTAAGCTATAGATTCCTTCTTATTTCAGTAACACCCACTCAACTGTGAGGCCAAAATCAACGACGAGGGCTCTCAGCCTCAATGAGTGACAAGTGCTCTGTTTTTAGTGGTGAAGTTTAAATGTGATGTGTCATAAAATTGTATTGTATCTTTTGTGGCCTGGAGGCTGATTGTAAAACTACAACAACAAATGTGGCTACAACAATCATAATGACAACAACAGTAACAAAACCAATGTGCAGCTTAGCTGGAAGCCACAAGTTCAGCATGACATAAGACTGTAAAGTATGTTGAACAAAGTCAGTGAAGCCAAAGAGAAGTCCCTGAGGGGAGATTACAGGTGCTGAAGTAACTTCAGGATGTTTAAAATACTGCTCATGTGTGGCCATGTCTACAGTTTTTGTATATCTTCCCTTTTGTTTTCTAAAAACGTGTCACAAACATGTGCAGGTCAGATTTCTGCTAGAAAGCAATGACCTGCAGTTTTTTTTATATACACATGTGCATTTATTGGGTTGGTCTCTCTCTCTGTCCACACACACACACACACACACACACACACACACACTACTCCCTGGTGGAGTAGCAGTGTGGAGTCAACCAGACAGTAAAACTTTGCACAGGTGGCTTCACTTAACAGTCAGCGCTCAGATCAGGAACTGACTGGATAATAACTCAGGCCAAGAATTGAAAATTCTCATAGATCATCAGGCTGCTCATTTCCTCAGCTAAACTTTTGAGTTTTTGAGAGTTGTAATCATAGCAGAATTTACCACACAGCTGTAGCCAAAAATATAACTTTAATGATCTTCCTGCAATATCTATTGAATTAATCTGTAACTTTAACCCTGCTTTTGGCACTTTTTCAGCAAATCACCTGACAAAATTACCTGTATTATGCATTATGTTAACTTCATTCAATTCAAATTAATTCAAAGAAATTCTATTTACAAAGTGCCAAATCACAACAACAGTTCCCTCAGGGTGCTTCCCAGTCATTCTCTTTTAAATAGCTGTATGTTTTAGTGGCTCCCCTAGTACCAATGTAATCAGTATCAGATTACTTAAAGACATGAACTACTGGCTGCTGTTCACCTCATCAGCTTATATCTTTTGATAATTCTTTCTTTCAGTCTTCTCAGACAGAAAAAAATGAACGTGTGACACTAAACCATGTTTTAAAAAACTGATAGAGTGAAGCCAAGCTCCGCCTCTTTCTGCTAATGGATAAACCCAGAGGACAGCATCAGAGAGAAGTGGATCAGCTGGTGGTGGTAGTGGTTCTGCTGCTGTGGAGCTCAGGTAGGACTCTGCTTTAAAGACCAGCAAACAGCTGGCCTACACACCAGCATCACCCAGAATCAGCCACATCACATCAAAGGTTCAGAGGAAGAGAATAAAAATGTTTGAAAACTTTAAGAGTGCAAGGAATGTAAGTTAGAATCCTTCAGATTAGATTTTGACAACATATTTAAAAGAGTTTTAACAGATCTAGAAAAAAATCTTTGGACAGCTCAAGGAATCCAAGATAAGCTTGTAGCAGGATTATGGGAAGAGAAAAGTATGGAGAAGGAAAGTAACAGCTCATGATCTGAAGGCTGCCACATCATCTGTCAAACATGGTGCAGGCAGTACAAAGGAATCAAATCAAATGATCTTTTTTCAAGTATTAATATGCCAATGAAACATTTCATCTTAAACAAAATATTCATTTTCAACTCAAATAATTCCATCTGTGACTTCACATTTATACACCAAACACATAATCGCAAGCAGCTGAAATAAGTCCAAGGTGAATTTACTGACATGTTTCAGAGTGTTTGCTCTGTCCACAGCTAACTGCTGATGGTTGTCCTCTGATTGTTTTTCCTCAGGACTTCAAGCTAAAGAAAACTACAATTCAACAGGTAAATATTAAAATCAAAAGAAATATATAGACAGAGAGGCAAAATCAGCAGTGAAGTTTGACATTCATTTTTCAAGAAGTAAATTCATTTCTTTACTGATGACTCTCTGCTTTCTGAGTTCAGACTTTGTCAGGTTGATGGGAGGAGTCAGTCGCTGTGCAGGAACACTGGAGTTGAAAAATCAAGGAGAATGGAGACCAGTGGATTTCTCTGACTTCAGCCTAAAAACAGCAGCTGTTGTCTGTGAACATCTGGACTGTGGCTCTGCTGTTTCTGCAGAAGCAAGAAATGAGTCCTCACCCAGATCTGTGTGGAGGATCAAGTCTGACTGTGTTAGACATGGCACTGCACTGAGACAGTGTGTAGTATCAAGACCCACTTACACTATTGTGAATCTCGCCTGTTCAGGTGAGCCCATCATACATCACCTGTGTTATTAATGTATTAGATTGTGATCAGTGTCGGTTAAGTTACTTGAAAAAAGTAATTAGTTACTAATGCTACTGATTACTTCTCCAAGAAACTAATCCCATTACTTTTCTGATTAATTACTTTTGAAAATAAGTAGTTACTTTACTTTTTTAAAAAACATGATACACAACCTGAATATGTAATAAAGCAATAGACCTTTCAGCCCAATTCTATTTTTTCTACATAATCCACCATATAAAATTGAATTAAATGAAAAGGTCTCTTTTTAAAACTTGTTTTAATAGTTTTAATCTTTTAACTTTATGCACATTGCATCAAGCAAAAATTTAATTATATGCAACAGTCTTTGACTTGAAATTTGTTTAACATTTAAACCTATTTTATGCATATTCCAGCATATAAAATTAAATAATTTTTTGTGTTTACACTCACTCTTTCAAATAGATACAAGTAAAACAGTAAAAAAATAAATCAAATCAAAGACTCAGCAACACTAATTCCTGTCGCTCTTAAATCCATTTCCATTTTTTAGCAGGAGTGGAGTGGAGGTTTGCCCGGTGTCGCAGTGGTTATGCTGTAGAAAGAAGTTTTCTTCCCACGCAGAGTGTACAGTGGATGCTAATGTTTTTTGTCACTTTTTACGGAATCAAACTCAAAGTAATGTCAGTTCTTCCAAGCTTTGAACGCTACATGGTTGTACTTGCTCCTGCACTCCATATAATTCATTGTTGATCTACACACGTCTGTTGCTGTCACGGACAACATGCGCTCGTATGTCATTGTCATGAGACACTCTCACAAACAAAATCGCAGTTTAGTAATGCAGTAATGCAGCGTGCTTATGGGAAAGTAAAAGTAACCTAATTACTTTTTTGCAATAGTAATCCCTTACTTTACTGGTTACTTGAAAGAAGTAATTGGATTAGATTAACGTTACTTGTAACGTGTTACTGCCCATCTCTGGTTGTGACACACACAGTGGATGACTGTTCCAAAGCAGGGACAGAGCTGAGCATCAGGAGACACCAGAACCACCAACTAGGCTCCTGCAAATCTGTGAGCTTCCTTAGTTGCCCTCACAAGCAAAAGAACAAGTGAGCTATTGGTTGCAAATTTGAAGATCTCAGTCTCACAAAGATTCACATATTGACAAACTTCTTTAAACTTGGCAGTTTTTGTTTTAAAAGAAAACAATTCAGCCAAGTACCATTTTAGAAAAATGTTGACTTTTTCATGCAAAGACTGGAATTGCTCAGCAGAAAAAATAAAACAGAGGCCTCTACAAATCATGATGATGTGCCCTCAATTGAAAATAAAAAATTACTGAGAGCTCTTCAAGTGTATACACTGTAAATGTGATGCTAACATGTCTCCAGCGTGTGATGTTATAAAGATGTGTAAATGATGAAGTTGTGGAGGTAAGCATGGACGAAACAGAGCTCTCAGTTCTCACTCCTTCTTTATTCCTCTCCCACATCAAGTGAACACATCGCGCCACAAAACACAGGAACACACTTCCTCAACACTGGGTGTGAGTGGAGTCCTCTAGTGGTCCACCACAAAGTCATGTTACAATTGTGCTGAGTTTGAATCAGTGAATAGTTGTTTGGTGCCATCTTTTTCTTGTGTGTCTGCTGTCTCTGATCTCTCTGTTTGATCTTCTCTGATGTCTCCAGACTCTGTCAGGCTGCTGAATGGTTCCAGTCTGTGTTCAGGCAGACTGGAGGTGAAGTCTAACCAGAGCTGGTCCTCAGTGTGTGAAGCTGACTTTGACCAGCAGGATGCAGAGGTGGTCTGTAGGGAGCTCGGCTGTGGGCCTCCTTTGGCCCTCCAGGGGGCGCTCTATGGAGAAGTGGAGGCTCCAGTGTGGAGGCCATGAGTCTGCTCTCCTGGACTGTAGAAGCTCAGGCTCAGCTAGAAACAGCTGCTCACCTGGCAAAGCTGTTGGACTCACCTGCTCAGGTAGAAGAGGAGCTGCAGCTTTGATGTGGTTCAAACTCACTTTATTCTTTTACTGATGACTCTCTGCTTTCTGTTAGAGCTTAGATGTGTCAGGTTGGTGGGAGGAGCCAGTCACTGTGCAGGTATACTGGAAGTGAGCCATCTGAGGAAGTGGAGACCAGTCAGTCACTCTTACTGGACTCTAAAGGCAGCAGCTGTTGTGTGTGAACATCTGGATTGTGGCTCAGCTGTTTCTTTGGAACCTGAATTATCAGGAAAATCTTTGTGGAAGATCAAACAAAATTGTATCAAATCTGGATCTGCTCTGTGGGAATGTGCAACATCAAGTTTTTCATCTCACACCCTGAAGCTCACCTGTTCAGGTAAACCCATCAGTCAAACATTTTCTGACATAATCAGAAAAAGATCTCATATAAACACTCAGGAATGTTAAATATTATGCATCTTCATAAGGTGAGTTTTATGTTTCAATATTACTGTGTTTAGGCTTCAGTTTCCATCCTGCAAAGGCCAACACCACAAAACATATAATACTTGTTCACAAAAAATAGATTGTGGTCTACCACATTTTAATGAAAGAAAAAAATGTTCACAAAGTCCACAAGAGTGTTATAATAACAGACTCCAAACAATAATTGTGTTATGACAGTGGAAATAGGTCCTAGTCTGCTCAGTGTTTCAGCGTTACAGATATATAAGCAGGCACCAAAGAATGCTTTTCAACAGAGTAACTAGATATGCTGTACCTTATCTAATAGTGTATTTTTTTATGTAGCCCACCTTTCATTTGAGAAATGTCCTTAAACCATTTTTTTAGCCACAGTAGTTCTTAATTCTGGAACTAAAAGACAAAATTCATAAGTACAAGAAATAGGAATATAATAACTAGTTTGCTGAAACAATTTTACAAAAACACCTCTCACTCCTAAAACACACCTTTAGTTGACGTAATCACAATGCCAGATTTGTTTTATTAATTCAAGTCCTACTTACTGTGTTTTAAAAGCTATGAATAAACTGTTGAAAAAAGGGAATGGTGGTATTTAAAAATGTATCCTAATGGAGCAAAGGAGATGTTTTATTTGAATGTTCATTTAAAATCCAAAGGGAAGATAAGTTATGACAGACCAAAAGCTATTGCAAATGTTTTTATTTATTCAATTACAGAGTTATTTCTCTCTCCATGTGCATGTGTGTCTGACGCAATGACTGTAGAAAACACTGACGACACGACAGCTCCCCAAAAATGAAGCCAAAACGTCTCTATCACCCCCTGGTGTCTGGCTGCAGTATAGGTCATAAACCGCACCTCCTCCCAACAACACATAAAAAACACAAACAAACAGCCATTGCCTTCATCTGTCCATTAAATGTCAAACATCACATTGACCCATAGTCCCTGCTCGTCAGCACATGCTTTTAAAAAGAGCTCCATGTCCTCTGCAAACTGAAAAACAAAGAGGAAGAAGTCCCGCTACAGAAAAACACTGCAGATGACAGGCCAGGCAAACATCTATTGATCTGTTTGAATGCCTCCTCATCATGTGAGCCTTGAAGGTTTTTTTGCAAGAAGACTAAGACCACAGTGAGGGCATTTCATTTTCATAGACTTTCCACAAGCCACAGTTTCATTCAGCACAGAGGGTAGAGCACATGAATGTTCTACCAAAGATTCAGAATGCTGGAGACAAGACATCGAGAGGGAGATGGGGCTCCTTGGAGAGTGCAGCGGGAGAGAGGCGGGGCTCCACGGAGAGTTCAGTGGGGAGCAGTCCTGAATGCTGACATGACAATAATTGCCTTGCCATATCCCCACGCTGTATGATTGTCATGTTACAGACAGGGCAGTGAAAGTGCACTGGCATATCATTTTGTCTGGAAGAGAGAAAAAAAAGAAGAAAAAACAACAATTTAAATGCAGTTGTAAAGAATGCAATCAGTTTATGTAACAATCTGTTAGGATGCCTGGGTCGTTGACCCAGGGCTTTTGAGTTTATTATATTATTTATCTTTTCTAGTCTTTGGTTTCTTAGAGTTCCGTCTTATGGTTTATGTCTCTGTGTTCTATAGTTGCTCTGTCTCCCCTGTCGGCTGTATCCCCTTGTTAAGTTCGCGTCTGTGTTATGTTTCCTGTTTTACTTTGAAAGTCCGTGTTTCATGTTAGTGTATCTGGTTTTGCTTCCCTTGTCTCGTTAGTCCTGATTTGCCCCAGCTGTGTTTCCCTCCTGTTGCCCATTCCCTGATTGCTCCCTTTATGTATTTAAGCCCTGTGTTTCAGTTTGTCATTGTCGCGTCGTCCCTCATGCTGTGTGGCTCTCCCTGTGTTTCCCGTGAGTTTGTTGTTTCCTAGTTTAGTTTAGTTTGCTTTGTATGCTCGTTTTCCCGTGCCAGCAAATAAAGCTGAGTATTTTGAGTTCATCCCTTGAGTCTGAGTCCTGCATTTTGGGTCCACCACTCCTCCTTGCCTGCCTGCCACACAGCCAACCTTAACACAATCAAATTGCACATATTAACAAAAATATCCAAGCCATCCTCAATAATGAAAGCAAAATGGTGTGGATCACAAGAGCTATCAAGAAATGTGGTGAACAGGAAAAAAAATATTTAATGAAAACACTTTTTTCTCTTGCTGATGAATGCGCTGAACTGTACAATGTGAAAAGCAACATTTAAGTCAACAAAGAGACTGCAGAGGTGCTGAAAAGAAGTGCATATTTATAACTTTAACTATGAGGTATATTTAATACCAACATACCTTTAAAGGCAAAGCATTTTTAATGTGTCCATTTATTTGGTCCTCAATCTTTGCCCTGACAGTAGGGCTGAAAGTGGGGCACAGAGGGCAGTGAAACAGCCAACACGTGGTGCATTCCTGCAATTCTGGCTTGGAGGCAGAATTCCAAATTGATATGTGCATCTAAAACAGAGAAAAACAGAAACACCATATACACATTTAATTTCAGGTTTTAGCAGAAATAACACGTTACAGTTAGCATGTAAGAGATTTGGGGAGAAAATTCTTTACAAAAACATAATTTACAAGCCACTTTTATTTGTGACATACATATCTATTGACATAGACAATTTAACAGGCTAACTAAAATCTGGGCAATAAAAAAGCAGAACAGAATGGAATAGAGAATATTAGTATTTATAAATATATAAACCTCTTTTTGACGAACTTTACAATGTTTTTGCAGGTGGAATGAAAGACACGAATAAAGTGCATTATGCAGTAAATGGAACAATGTGCATTGATGTTACAGATAGTGAAAAGTAGTTCAATAACAAGCAAAAATCAAATACGTTTGAAACTGACCACTAAATGCTAACCAGAGGTGTCAAAAGTACACACATTCCTTACTAAAGTTTAGATACCTCGAGGGTATGACCGTTGTTGTAATGCTAACAAAGTGCCAACGTAATCAGTGTAAGCAAATTAGATGATTCCTAAAATTATATAATTATTAATGGCAAATTTATACATGAAAGACTCTGTGCCAACCTTTACGATCCGCAGGAACGTATTTCCGCCTACTGTGGAGGTAATATGGCGCTCCCCAGTGGCTGCAGCCAGACCCTTCTCCAATGAGAGGAAGTGCTGTCGCGTCATCCATGTTTTCTACAGTCATTGGTCTGACGTTTCCCACACAGGCCACCAGCACAGAAGCACAGAAGGACCAGGAAGAGTTGCAGTCTTACAGGCCTCTCCTTCTGTTATCCCCCCAAAAAACCCATCCCTTAGAGACTGTGCCAGCTCCCAAACAGACAAAAAACAACCAGCAAAAAACAACTTAAAAATAAAAAAATAAAATCACAAAGAAAGAACAATACAGCATCCACATCTGAACCAAAGAGTAAGACAGTGAAATGTGGATTATTAATTATTAGTTACTTTTGTCTCTGTGCTTCATCTTCCCTCTGTTCCAGAGTCTGTCATGTTTCCATGTCTCAGTGTCTAGTCTGCATATTTGTTTTGAATTGTCTCGTACTTCCTGTTTTACTTTGGTAGTCCCTGTCCTATGTTAGGGGAAGCAAAGCAGAATATACTGTCTCGTTACGTCAGATTAATTCCAGCCG
Organism: Oreochromis niloticus; assembly: GCF_001858045.2. Lineage (NCBI taxonomy): Eukaryota > Metazoa > Chordata > Actinopteri > Cichliformes > Cichlidae > Oreochromis > Oreochromis niloticus. Next base: position 36,971,924 of record NC_031972.2, on the reverse strand, counting down.
TGTCTCCCTCCTGTTGTGCATTCCCTCCTTGTTACCTGGTGTGTATATATAGGCTGTGTCTTAATTCAGGGGCCGCAACCTTTGGAGGCAACGTGGCCAAGGCTGTCCCCATTCGAAGGCTTGTCCAAATGCAGCCCACAAATGCGCCCTTCATTTCCCCGAATTTGAAGGATGGGTGTATCCTTCATGGCCCGACCCACATATACCATAAAGGCCAGGTCCTCCAAAGGATGCAGCCCCTGAATTGAGACACAGCTACAGTGTGTGCTGTCCTCTGTCACTTGTTAGTCCGTCTGCTTGTCATCCCCTGCGTTTCTCCTGTTGTATTTCTCCGTGTTCCAATGCTCCATGTTCTGTGTACCCTGTCAGGTTGTTTATATTTTATGTCTCGGGTTTTCTAGTCCCTGGCTTTTGTTCCTTTGAATCACTTTTTAGTTTCACCCAGTTTAGGTTCGTTTAGTGTAGTTGCTGCCATGTTCAGCTTTTTTTTGTATTTTGCTTTTGTCCCACTGTAAATAAAGATAACTCATATGTCCTTTGTCAGTGCCAGCACTTGGGTTCTTTCTCTCATTCCATCCACGCCGTCTGCTGGCAGTAGTTTAACCGTTACTTTAAAAGTCATCTCTAGAACTAGCTGTCGTAGCTAATTATAGGCCAATCTCTCCAACCTTACTTTAATATCCTAGAGTATTATTCAACACCATTAATTGTGTTATCAACCCTCCACCCACCACCCACTTTCCAGGGTCTCCAGTCACCTGTGAAAACCTTTTACGTTTTTTTGTCGATAAGGTTGCTACTATCAGATCTCACATCTCTCCTCCAGCTTATGATCCCTCTGTTCCCCTGTATTCTTCAGTTGTGCTTGATCACTTTGAGCCTGTTTCCCTGAGCACTCTGGCCGAAGTAGTTTCCCATCTTAAGCCCTCTATAGCTGTGTCCCAAAACGTCGGCTGCATCCTCCGGAGGACCCGGCCTTCGCGGTCTACGTGGGCCGGGTCCTTCGAAGACCGAGAAGGCCGGAAGTGCGAGGCTGTGAAATGGGACGGTCTAGCCTTCAGATTTGCATCACCGATGTGTCGGTGGAGTTTAATAAACTCAGCCGTCTGCTCCTTGCTATCTAAAATATAACAGGACACTGGCGTAAATTCTTGACCGTCTCACACTTCTGTTTAATCAGTTTTCTGTTTGACGTTTATTCAGCTGTGTGAAAATCCCGGAGGAACCCACCCGATGGATTAATAAAGTTTTATTTAATCTAATAATCTAATAACTTTGATCTCAGCCAACCCGATTTACTCCAGAACAAATAAAACACCGAAAAAAGGCGAACAATTACATTTTTAAGTTATCCGAGTGACTTATATATCATGTTTAACCTGAGTAGCGAAAGAGCGGGGGTCTGAAAACGATGAAGCTGGGAGTCCGCTGCTCTCGCCGGCTCGAGCAACCATTGAACCCCCCGGCTTGCTATCGAGTGGGTGGGTAACAGACGTCTCCGAAAACGTCGGCTCACTTTTGCAAATATGCGATGTTTTGATAAACCAAGCAGATATTTGAAATTTACACCGCCACTTTCTCGCCTGAAAATATGTTAAAAGTTTATTTTGTGACCCAGAAAGATTAATAAGACTAATTTTAAAACTTAGTAGCAGCCGCCATTGTTGGCAGCTGAAATTTGGCTGGGCCGCGCTATGAATTCTGGGATATGGTGGGCCACGAAGGACACACCTGACCCATCCTTCAAATTCGGGGAAATGAAGGACTCATTTGTCGGCCGCATTTGAAGGAGTCGACGAATTGGGACAGCCTTCGTCGCCGGGCTGTGACGTAATCGGCCTTCACATGCGGCCTCCGGAGGATGCAGCCGACGTTTTGGGACACAGCTTATGTGTCACCTCAACATTATCCCCTCTCGCCTTTTTAAAGAAGTCTTTGACACTATAGGGCCTAACATTTTAACCATTATTAACACCTCTCTTCTAAGCAGAACTGTCCCAGTCGATCTTAAACATGCTGCAGTGCACCCAGTTCTAAAAAAAAACACACAAAAGAACAATCTCGATGCATCAGTTCTATCAAATTTTAGGCCAATCTCTAAACTCCCCTTCCTGTCCAAAATCCTGGAAAAAAATGTTTTTCTTCAGCTCCAGGCCTTTCTGGAAATTAATGACATCTCAGAAACACTTCAGTCTGGTTTCAAAGCACTACATAGCACAGAAACAGCGCTTTTAAAAGTTCTTAATGATGTTTTATTAATTGCTGACTCTGGTAACTCTGCCATTTTAGTTCTTTTAGATCTAAGTGCGGCATTTGATACAGTAGATCATGGGATTCTCTTATCAAGACTGGAGAGCTGTGTTCAACTACACTTGAATGGTTCAGATCCTATTTAACTGATAGAAGTTTTTCTGTCAGGTTTGGTGGCTCTTCATCCACATCCACCCCCCTTACATGTGTGGTCCCTCAAGGATCTATGCTGGGCCCAGTACTCTTCCCTTTAAATGCTCCCATTAGGCTCTATTTTCAGGAAACATGGAATCTCATTTCACTGTTATGCCGATGATTCTCAAATTTATTTTCCTCTTAAAAAGAATTCTATGGACTCTCTAAAAGTGTTGCTAGAACCCCGATATTAAATCGTGGTTTGCATTAAATTTTTTGAATGTAAACGGCCAAAAACTGAGATTGTACTATATGAACCTCCTGACCCTCGCTCTTCTCTTAAGGTTGACCCTGGTCCTCTGGAAAAGTCCAGAAATCCCTTTGCAAAGAATCTGGGAGTGTTCTTTGATAGCAGCTTTTCATTTGAGAAACAAATAAATTCTGTTGTAAAAGCCAGCTTCTTCCAGCTCAGGGCACATGCAAAAACTAAGAACATTTTGTCATTTGCTGACTTCGAGAAAGTGATACATGCATTTATTTCATCCAGGCTTGACTTCTGTAACAGGCTTTATTTTGGTATCAGCCAGGCTCTGCTCTCTCGTCTTCAGCTAGTTCAAAATGCTGCAGCTCGACTCTTGACAGACACTCGTAAACATGATCATATTTCCCCAGTCTTGGCTCATTTACACTGGCTTGCAGTACGTTGTAGAATTGATTTTAAGATTTTATTGCTTGTTTTTAAATCTCTAAATGGATTAGCTCCATCATACCTCTCTGATCTGTTAACTAAAAATACTCCAAATAGAACTCTCAGGTCAGCTGATGAGTTGCTTCTAGTTGTCCCTAGAAGCATGCTAAAAAACAGACGTGATCAGGCCTTTGCGATTGCTGCGCCCAAACTTTGGAACAGTCTGTCTCATGAAATTAGGATCTCTCCAACACTTGACATTTTTAAAACCTGTTTGAAAACACATTTTTACGCTCTAGGTTTTAATTGTCACTGAGTTTTGTTCTGTTCCTTGTGTGTGTTTGATCTACTTTTTTACTATGTACAGCACTTTGGTCAACCTGTGTTGTTTTTTAATGTGCTTATAAATTGATTGATTGATTGATTGAGTATTTAAAAGTAGAATGGGAGGCAGAGCCTTCAGTTTTCAGGCCCCTCTTTTATGGAACCAGCTTCCAGTTTGGATTTTTGGAGACAGACATCTTTACTTTTAAGATTAGGCTTAAAACTTTCCTTTTTGCAAAAGCATATAGTTAGGGCTGGATCAGGTGACCTTGAATCCTCCTTTAGCTATGCTGCAATAGGCGTAAACTGCTGGGGGATTCCCATGATGCACTGAGTGTTTCTTCTTCAGTCATCTTTCTCACTCACTATGTGTTAATAGACCTCTCTGCACTGAATGATTACTTGTTATTAATCTCTGGCTCTCTTCCACAACATGTCTTTCATCCTGTCCTCCTTCTTCCTCCCCCCTTGCTTATAGAGGGTCATACGATTGTTGGGTTTTTCCTCCATGTATTGTGGTAAATGGTAAATGGCCTGTATTTGTATAGCGCTTTACTTAGTCCCTATGGACCCCAAAGCGCTTTACACTACATTCAGTCATCCACCCATTCACACACACATTCACACACATTATTGTAGGGTCTACCTTGCAACATAAAGCGCCTTGAGGCGACTGTTGTTATGATTTGGTGCTATATAAATAAAATTGAATTGAAATAAACTGAACACCTGATTGTTCTGTAAATAGTTTGAAATGGTTAAAACAATGCCTTGGCTGCAATTTTAGGTAAATAGCTGCATATAACTTTGTTGTTTGCAAAACTTGTGCATAGGTTTTTAAAATTTACAAGCTATATTTGCATTTCAACTTATGAAAATGATTTGTTAAACGTGTTTGTGGCTGTTACAGTAAAAAAAAAAAACGTCTGATTTTATATCTTTTGTCTGATTTTATATCTTTTGTCTGATTTTAGATCAATTGTGTTAACACAGTATGTCAAAATGAAAAAAGAAAACAAAACTGTAAATTCAGACATGTGAGGTTGTGCTGAAAAGAATAATACCAAACAAGGCAAGATAAATAGTTTGTAAAGGTTAAATGTAGAGGTCAAATCAAAAGTAGTCAAAAACGGCCAGTTGTACACTGAACCCCAGAGGGTTAAACATTTTTTCAAGTAATGCAATAGTTACTTTTCATAGTAATTAGTTACTTTTATAGTATTGTAACTCAGTTACTTTTTTAAAAAGTAACTAGTAACTATAACTAATTACTTTTTTAAAGTAAGTTGCCCAACACTGCTTCTTAAGCATCTAAATACAATTATTTTCAGTAAATATGTCAGTGTACCTTTCACAACTAATATAATTACTTCCAATACTACTATTGCTACCAATAATAATGTTGTTGTCGTTGTTGTTAATGGCATTTTTTTTAAAAGTCTCCCGTCTCTCCACCTGTTGAACTGTATAAAATGTAAATGTGATGCTAACATGTCTCCAGCGTGTGCTATTATAAAGATGTGTTAATGATGAAGTCATGTTGGAGTTGTGCTGAGTTTGAATCAGTGAATAGTTGTTTGCTGCCATCTTTTTCTTGTGTGTCTGCTGTGTCTGATCTCTCTGTTTGATCTTCTCTGATGTCTCCAGACTCTGTCAGGCTGCTGAATGGTTCCAGTCTGTGTTCAGGCAGACTGGAGGTGAAGTCTAACCAGAGCTGGTCCTCAGTGTGTGAAGCTGACTTTGACCAGCAGGATGCAGAGGTGGTCTGTAGGGAGCTCGGCTGTGGGCCTCCTTCGGCCCTCCAGGGGGCGCTCTATGGAGAAGTGGAGGCTCCAGTGTGGAGCAAAGAGTTCCAGTGTGGAGGCCATGAGTCTGCTCTCCTGGACTGTAGAAGCTCAGGCTCAGCTAGAAACAGCTGCTCACCTGGCAAAGCTGTTGGACTCACCTGCTCAGGTAAAGAGGAGCTGCAGCTTTGATGTGGTTCAAACTCACTTTATTCTTTTACTGATGACTCTCTGCTTTCTGTTAGAGCCTGTCAGGCTGGTGGGAGGAGCCCATCGGTGTGCAGGTGCAATGGAGCTGAAACGGGGAGAGTGGAGAGCAGTCAGTCACTCTTACTGGACGCTGAAGGAAGCAGCTGTTGTATGTGAACATCTGGACTGTGGCTCTGCTGTTTCAGTACGAGCGAAAAGTAATTCAGGGACGTTTCTGTGGAGGATCACATCTGACTGTGTTCATTCTGGATCTCCTCTGCGGGAATGTGCAACGCAGAGTTACATTTTATCATCCATCCTGCATCTCACCTGCATGGGTAAGCACATTAATGAAATATTTAGATGCTGGTCAACATGTTTACTGAGAGAAATATGAAAGTAAAAGTAAATTCAATAGTGTCAAAGTATTTCCTTCAATTAATGTATACAAGTATTACATGTTTAGTCATAGGGGAATTAGCGGCACCACTAGAAGGTTCACCAACACAGTTACTGAGGAGGTGGTGTGTTGTCACTGTATACAGTGTGGATAGAGTGAAGGTGTGTTTTTGGACAGTCTCCCAGAATATTTTCAACCTAATTTTTTTTTTTCCACTGAGCAGTGTCACCTATGCAGGGCATGGTCCTTTCTGTTGGAGCTAGAGGTCTGTACAAGACGCTGGTATTTGTATTGTCTCCTGCCACCCAGACCACTTTACCTCTGAATGCTGATCAGATGGCAGCTCAGCTCCTTTTTTCTACCCAAGAGTCTGAGCTAAATAAATGCAGACATGCTGCTTCAGAGTGGAATGAGATAGGATGAGATTAGGCATTCCCTAATGTAACTGGATCTTTCCCTCACATGTGTGCTACACATTTACAAACGGCAATTCTACTGGGTAAAAACTCTGCCTCCAGCAGATTTTGCAAGAGTTTGGCATGTTCTACAGGTTTCCCTGTAGAGGCTGTCACACCTCGTCTCACCCACTGCACCACAAAGAAATGTAATGTAGCAAATGCATACTGGCCATCAGTGTATATTGTCACATCTCATTTCTCTGCAGCTTTACACACTTCCGTTAAAGCTAGCATCTCTGCTGCTCAAACAAATATGAAACATGCTAGTTGTCCTGCACAGATAACTTTCTCACTATCTACTACAGTAAAACCTGTTTTAGTCTGTCCCTCTACTGTTGTAAAACTCAAACCATCAACAAACCAAACCTTTCCCTCACCAAGTGGCACATCCGTTAAGTCATCCCTCGGCTTACACTCCTCTCTACGTGCTGTCTACACTCATGAGAAGTGCCCTCTTCTTTCGTTGGCAAAAGGGTTTGACAGATTCAGAATTGTGCACCATTTTATGGTAATATGTGGTTGTGAGAGTAACAGTAACATTAAAGACAAGTGTCTTGTAGGTGACAGAAATGTAATTTTAGTCTGCAGTAGTAGACATCTACCTCGTGTGGAACTAACAGTGTCAAAAAGGTGAAAAACTATTTCCTGAAACATTGTACAGCTTAAGCTGCTGCACATACTGGTCTCACGCATGGAGGTAAAGCACAAGCAACTAGAGCTAATCTTTTAGGATAGGAAGTTACTGGCTTCACTTGTGGAAAAAGTGCTGTTAGTTATTTCACAGTCACCTGGCATTTGTGCTGTTCACAGAACCACAAGTCCATCGCTGGACCTCCTCTGTGCTGTCACTTTTTGGAGCCTGGCACGCTCCCTCAGGTTCTCATGTTCCGACGCTGCTGAAGATTTTAAAGGCAGAGCACGTCGTACACCTTAGTTGTCTTCCTCAACGTCAACGTCGAAACTCTTCTATCTCATTTAAGATTTTGCAGTGCAGAGTCTCCTCATGACGATCTCCTGGAAGCCCAGTAGCACAGCTCTCTGTGCTGAAGGTGATCTCCGATACTCCTGAAGACTCTCTCCTGGCCTCAGCTTCCATCTTGTGGATGATCCCCTCAATCACTCCTTCTCGTCATGGCATCTCGCGACATCTGCAAATTAAAATGACACTCCTCTCGCCACATGGCTTCCGCCATGTGTCAACTCCCCAATGAGACATGTACAAGAATGTTGCACAGTCTCCCTAAAACAATCTCCAGGGTTTGTCCCTTGGAGCAGCCATACTCCAACCTGTAACCCTGTGTAAAAACATCAGTCAGCAATTAAATGTTTAGCTTGTTTAACTCCCAGCTCCACCCAGAGCCTGTATCCTGGAAGACCAAGTCTTTAAATCAAACTTCACATTTTCAACCAACTATAGATCATAAGAGTAATAAGTCAAAGGAGTTTGCAAAGAAAAGCGTCTGGACTTCTTTGAGTTGCTTGAAGACGTTTCACCTCTCATCCGAGAAGCTTCTTCAGTTCTAAGGTCAAATGGCCGAGAGTCCCAGATTTAAACCCAGTGGGAGTATCCCCCCAAGGAGGGACAAAGGACCCCCTGGTGATCCTCTAATCACATGCGCCAAGGTGTGAAAGCGGGTGTGGGACCTAATCAGCCCGGGTTTCGGGTGAGCTCATTGTGAAACCTGGCCCCACCTTGTCATGTGAATTCCTGAGGTCAGATGGCCCAGGATGTGAGTGGGCGTTAAGGCGTCTGGGGAGGGAACTCAAAACTGGATTATAGATGGCAGACAGTTGGTGTCGTAAACCACCGCCTCTGTTCAAAGATGGTCGCTCACAGTGGACATAGATGGCTTCTTTCACTCCTCTTTCAAACCATCTGTCCTCTCTGTCCAAAATGTGAACATTGGCATCCTCGAAAGAGTGACCTTTGTCCTTTAGATGCAGATGGACTGCTGAGTCTTGTCCCGTGGAGGTGGCTCTTCTATGTTGTGCCATGCGCTTGTGAAGTGGCTGTTTGGTCTCTCCAATGTAGAGGTCTGGGCATTCCTCGCTACACTGTACAGCATACACCACGTTGTTAAGTCTGTGTTTTGGAGTTTTGTCTTTCGGGTGAACCAGTTTGTGTCTGAGTGTGTTGCTGGGTCTGAAGTACACTGGGATGTCGTGCTTGGAGAAAACTCTCCTGAGTTTTTCTGATACACCGGCTACATAGGGGATGACAATGTTGTTGCGTCTGTCTTTCTTATCCTCCCTCGCTGGTGTCTGATCTTCTTTTCTGTGCCTCTTTTCTGACTTTATGAACGCCCAGTTCGGATAACCGCATGTTTTCAGTGCTTCCTTTACATGTGTGTGTTCCTTCTTTTTCCCTTCAGGCTTAGAGGGAACATGTTCTGCTCGGTGGTGTAGGGTCCTAATTACTCCGAGTAATAAAGTATTCAGCATAAAAGACAAATATCATGTGCAGGTTTTCTCCAATCATTAAATCACTATTATTATTATCATAATTTGTCCCAAATCATGAACCATCCCAATTTATTCCACAATTTAATCTGTGACTTCCCTTAAGCAATGTCACGCCACTCATTTTTATCACTGTGAGCTCAATAGTGGCCAGCTAATGAGCCCCATATTCAACTATTCTGTAACCACTGCACATCTGTTCAATTGTCACTTGTCTGTCTGTGCTGAATCCTTTACAAGCACTCTTAAAGAAAAACAAACATTAGCCAAACACACGGTTCATCCTGGTGGTCAGGCGTTGGTCATCCAGATTCCAGAGGTGCTGTAAAAGGTCATAAAGTTAACACTCTGCTGTAAAAAGAAGTAACACTGGTTTCAAACAGTGTCACACTGTATTCACTTCTCCCTTGTAACAATCATATTTTCTCCACAACACAGTGTAATTTCATCATCAACACACAGCCTGTAACCACAGTTTTCTTCACATAAAATCTCAGTAATCCTGTGATAGAAAAACATCATTAAGTTGTGTCCTGCTATAAATCACATGATCAAATCACATGATTAACCATCTGCTGTAAAAAGAAATGTTAATGTTAGCGCTGCGCATTTGTATACACTCTTTCTCACAGTAATCTCTGTGAGCAACACAAAGTAGTTAATAACACACCCATGGTGAATTCACAGACACAGAAAAATTTAAACTAAAAAAGGTTAAATTTGCAGAGTTCACGTAGTCATGTGACCCAAGTTTCCTCCTGTGGTCTCCTTCTGTTCCTGCAACAGAAGACACACACAGAGATACAGCCACACCTTTGTCAGGTGGGGGTTAACTTCACACAATGGTGTTAAGTCAGTCAGTCTTGTCAGCTTTGTCAGTCAGTCAATTTTTCCACTCATTCATTCATTCATTCTTTGCTGATAGTGGAAACTATCGTCGCATTTCGTTTCCACACTCAGCAAAATGACGTCATTTCAAAGAAAAAGAAGAACTTTAGAATCGGATTACGTCGCTGAATCCTTTTTGGCAGGGACTTGTTTTCTGATTGTCCCAAATAAGTGGCTTTCTCCCGAGCCCATTTTGATTTTTGGAGAAACTCACTTTGCAACAGTTTTCTCGACGACGAGTCGTATAACGCTTCTGTTCTAATCGTGCATCTCTGCTCAAACAGAGATCATCAACCGAAACTTTCAGTGCACCATGAAAGTAACAAAATAAAAAGAAAGGAAAGCAAAGGAAAGAAAGGCCTTGTTTAAGTCATGACACGTGTTCTTCATGCCAGGGGGATAAATCGTAACAACCCATTTGGCAGGCTCAACTTACTAACAAAACACAAATCAACAGCCAGTTTAATCTCAAACACTCATCCAATCAGTCACACACAACATACAGCATAACCCTGTTGTCTCATCACATAATAAGTTTCTTCTCATGTAACCAAATGTATGCCATGGTAAAACTTCTTCACACACCAGAAACTCACAATCAGCTCACTCATTTAAAACCCCTCATCAGCATTCTGTTTTCCTCTATGATGCGGTCATCTGTCCTCCTATAATATTCAGTCCACTAGTCTATGTATCACTTTCATCTTACTAGTGACTTGGACAAGATGACAAACAGAATCTCATGCTTAAGATGCTGTCTGGTCTTCATGAGTATCATTTATTGTGTATGCATGTAGGGTTAGTATGGTTGATGTATTTTCTGTATGTTTTTGTGTTCCTCTCATCACATTTCATTATTCTCATCACTGCTTAAAACCACACACACATCTCTCTCTCTCTCTCTCTCTCTCTCATAAACAGAAAGTAGCATTACAGCTGTTTCAGGCTGAGAAACACCAAACACTCTTCGTGCTATCATTCACCATACAACTTATGTTATTTCTTTGTCCACTGGGCAGGTGACCTGCAGATTCACGTCTGCCCCAGCTGGATACCTTTTCACACACACCGTGACGTCAGACACACTCACACTCACTTCTGCTTAGAGCACAATTTCCCTTCATTCGTCAACGATCCACACACCACGTGCTGCCCAATAAAACTTTGCAGTGTATTTCATCCTCTTTCAAGGCAGACTTAAACACCATATGTTTTTTGCTGTTGTGTCAGGGATGGATATGTGGTTGCAACGTTTATGTTCACTTTCTTTCCTTTCTGTCTCCTCTCCTGCCTAGTCTGTTTTGGACTCAATGCTGCTCCTAATGCCTCTCCATACTCAGCCTTTAGTCTCTCCTCCACCTCTGCCTCTGCTCTCTCACGCTCTTCTCTGGCTCTTCTTTCTGCTAACATTCTTGCTCTTTCTAATGCTTTTCTACGGTGTTGTTCTAAAGTAGTTGCAGTGGATTGAGCTGTGGTTTCATCCTCAGGTTTCACAACTACTGCTTATAATATTGCTCTTTTAACATTTTGTGCTTCTCTTCTCTTTTGAGCCTGCTCCAGCCACAACTTAGCGACTGCTAACTGCAATTCCTTCCTCTGCTTAGCTGTCCCTGTTTTACCTGCTGCACTTACAGTTATTCTTTCTACAAGCATTTTACACTGAACTTCCACTAATATCCCTTCAAATCCATATTTCTTACGCCAACAACCTACATACTGCGTGCTGCCCGGTGAATATTTCTCCATAAATTTTACATCCCCTTCTAAGGCAGCCTTACACATTATTCTCACACAAGACAACAATCAGCCACACTCACGCAGACCACGTCTGGCCCGCACACACACAACATAGGCCTATCGCTTGCGTCTACACACACAGCTAGCGCTCTCTGTTGAAAACTCTCAAACGCCCCATATGGCGGAGAATTCAACCGTCGGACACTCTCCAAACGCCCCAAATGGCGGAGATTCCGAATACTCCTCACGGCGGAGTCACCGAACCTAGGTTGTCTCCACGCCCCACACGGCGGAGAAGCCTGCGTCTCTCTCACGCGGCTAGCGCGCTCCCGTACCTGCGTTCAACGCAGGGTCACGTAGCCGCTCTCTAAGGCCTTCTGTACTCACTGTTCGTGTTGTTTCCGTTCATGGGAAGAGTCTCTGTATCCCGTCAATCGCCATCCATCCTGAGGGGAGTTCAGACGCAAACTTTCCAGCCTGGTGACAAGCAAGGCACCAGGGCTTTCCGTCAATCATCCCAGACGTTGTGGTGGCGTCCTCTCCCTCTCCTCGCGGTGGATGCGATGTGTTAGGTTCCGGCTCCGAAGGACCAAATAAATGTTGGGTCTGTTCCCACAAACCCGCTAATTCTAGAGACTTATTCATCATGAAAGAAAACAAGACAGTCAGCGATCGATCGATTACTTGCGCAAGGGAGGCCTCATCTGTGTCCAGCACAAAAATGACCCCGATGATGGCCTCCTCTCGCTGCCTTTTATTGAGAGACAGTTCACACAAAACACAGCAAAGCAACGCCCACATGGTTCTAAGGCATTGTATGTATATGTGTGAACTTTTATATGTAAGTAGGAGTGTGTGTGTGTGCGTGTGTGTGTGTGTGTGTGTGTGTGTGTGTGTGTATGTTTTGGGGGTGCGTTTGTGTGACCTCCTGCTGACCAAAGGGTCATAAAAGCAGGAAGCTTACAACACAAGAAACAGATCTTTCAGATAGGATGTATCTACAATAAAACCTCCCCCAACACAAAGTGGTTAGAGGCGCTCAGGATCAAAGGAATGGCTTTGATAATACTGCTTGAACTAAGACTGTACAAATTTAAGAAACACAATGGCAACATTCAACAATTAGACCTAACAAAGTGCACCTATGAGCAGTCTTATTTTGAAACAGTGTTGGAAACTGTTTTCAGCACAGTCCAACTACAGAACAGCACTTTAGTTCAGAACACGTAGGCCATTTGTTCTAAATGCAGTCCTCCAGGCTGGCCCATTTGAAACTTGAAGTTCCCCAACATCAAAATGAAATCCCTGGTGGTTATCTTGTAAGCACAAATGGGCAGAAAACAAGAGAAATCATGCAACATTCAGGCCACCGAGCCAGGATGACACAGGTATTTGCATACCGGCTCAAAACCTCTCAGCTAGGGTAACTCCAGAGGGGAATAGAGTCCAGCTCTACTCCAGGATATTTGTTCCAGAACTCCTAATGGTTGTTGTGGTGACCATTTACTATATTGAGTAACTGTCTCTGAGACTTAAAACATCTTCCACTGTCAGAGTGAGGTAAATAAGTTTGTTCTTGTGATTTAGAAATTTCAAAATAGGCAATACAGTAGAAATGGTATTAGAATTTTTTTTTTACAGTCTGACCTGGGGGACCTCTGTAACAATTCTTCATTCATCACAGAGCACCTCCTACTGTGATTTCTACAGGAGGTGGCCCAAGATGCGGGGCACAAGGTGACAAGAGTAAAAGTTCAAAATTCAAATACTTCATTCAAAACCAGATGTTGAATAACACCAGTAAAAACAAAGACTGAACACGAGAGAAAAAAAACAAAACAAATTAAAAAAAAAACCCCACAGTAAATACGAAGAACACTAGGAATTGCTGGAAAGCTATACTGAAAAATAGTGCAAGATGTTCTGGTAAGTAAATCAAAGCAGGAAGTATCTCAACTGAGAATGTGCTTTTGTAGTTTTCTCACAAGGGTAGATGTGTTAGTGCTCTTTTAACCTTATTCTTAGTTGTTACTGTTTTATGTGTGTGATTGGTTGGTCAGTTTTTGTAGCATTCCTCTCTGGTTTGCTTAAAAGCACAAAGCAATAAAAGATGACAAAGCCAACAGCTTACTACAATTTTATGCATTTCATCTTCTCTGATGTCTCCAGACTCTGTCAGGCTGCTGAATGGTTCCAGTCTGTGTTCAGGCAGACTGGAGGTGAAGTCTAACCAGAGCTGGTCCTCAGTGTGTGAAGCTGACTTTGACCGGCAGGATGCAGAGGTGTTCTGTAGGGAGCTCGGCTGTGGGCCTCCTTTGGTCCTCCAGGGGGCGCTCTATGGAGAAGTGGAGGCTCCAGTGTGGAGCAAAGAGTTCCAGTGTGGAGGCCATGAGTCTGCTCTCCTGGACTGTAGAAGCTCAGGCTCAGCTCGAAACAGCTGCTCACCTGGCAAAGCTGTTGGACTCACCTGCTCAGGTAGAAGAGGAGCTGCAGCTTTGATGTGGTTCAAACTCACTTTATTCTTTACTGATGACTCTCTGCTTTCTGTTCAGAACCTTTTAGGTTGGAGGGAGGAGCCCATCGCTGTGCAGGTACACTGAACGTGAAAAATCTTGGATATTGGAGACCAGTTTCTTACAATGACTGGAACCTGAAGGCAGCAGCTATTTTGTGTGAACATCTGGACTGTGGCTCTGCTGTTTCTGTGAAGCTCCATAAGTCATCAGTGAAATCTGTCTGGAGGATCAAACCTGACTGCTTTACATCTGGATCTGCTCTGTGGGAATGTGCAACATCAGATTATTCATGGCACATCCTGAATCTTACCTGTTCAGGTAAGGCCATGAGTGACATTTTCAGAGAAGTCATTTCTGAATCACTGTCCTACTATTCCCACTGCTGCTCCTCCTCCTCCTACTACTACTATTACTAATAATAGTCTGATCTTCTCTGATCTCTCCAGACTCTGTTAGGCTGCTGAATGGTTCCAGTCTGTGTTCAGGCAGACTGGAGGTGAAGTCTAACCAGAGCTGGTCCTCAGTGTGTGAAGCTGACTTTGACCAGCAGGATGCAGAGGTGGTCTGTAGGGAGCTCGGCTGTGGGCCTCCTTCGGTCCTCCAGGGGGCGCTCTATGGAGAAGTGGAGGCTCCAGTGTGGAGCAAAGAGTTCCAGTGTGGAGGCCATGAGTCTGCTCTCCTGGACTGTAGAAGCTCAGGCTCAGCTAGAAACAGCTGCTCACCTGGCAAAGCTGTTGGACTCACCTGCTCAGGTAGAAGAGGAGCTGCAGCTTTGATGTGGTTCAAACTCACTTTATTCTTTACTGATGACTCTCTGCTTTCTGTTAGAGCCCGATGATGTCAGATTGGTGGGAGGAGCCAGTCGCTGTGAAGGAACTTTAGAAGTGAAAAATCGTGGAGAGTGGAGATCAGTGCATGATTCTCACTGGACCCTGAGAGATGCAGTTGTTCTCTGTGAACATCTGGATTGCGGCTTTCCTGTTTCACTACAGCGGAGTCAAGAGTCCTCAATGAAATCTGTGTGGAGGATCAAACCTGACTGTGTTCAGTCTGGAACTCCTCTGGGAGAGTGTGCCACATCAGATTATGATATCTCCATCCTGAATCTTGCCTGCTCACGTAAGTCAGAGTCACATCATTCACGACATCATTTCAAGATTTCAAGATTTCAAAGCAATTATTGTCATGTGTGTACAAAGAAAAGCATTTCTCTGTACAATGAAATTCTTTCTCAGCTGTCCACACACAGATGCTGGTTAATATGTACAAATAGATAAATACAAATAGCATGAATAAATAAAATAAATGGAGACAAAAAAAGAAGTATCACAGTACTGTAACAGGTTGAGGTACACAGCAGATGGAACATCAGCTGAATCTTTCCACCAATCATGACATGTCGGAGCTTCAGTCCTCAGAGCCAACCTCCAACCAGCCTCTTTCTTAGTCGCTGGTTTCAGCAGCAGTTTATATGCAATTGAACACAACTTCAGCACAAAGGCTGGAGCGAAACTGGTTAACTGGAGGTGAAATCAACCAGAAGCAGAAAGCAGGACATAAGGTAGACTGGGGAAGTTTGGCTGGAAAGGAGCTGGGCTTACAGAAGGAATTCAGGTCCTAGGCGTCAGGCAGATAGCTGGAAACCTGGAGCTGAGGGCTATAAAATATATCAATAATATGAAAAATGTTCAAAATTGGCAATAATGAGCTGGACTGAAACATGATTATCACTAATGTGAGTGAAATGACAGTCAGACAAACTGAGATGGTAAAATGTAATTAAGCAACACAGTATAATTCTGGGATTACTGTGACGCTACGCCAATGCGCTCCCCTTTCACAAACTGGTGAATAAGACCCCAAGTCACTTCTCTCCTTCACTTCTGGAAAATTAAAAGTGTCTTTTTTTCATTCTCATGTTGGTACCTTATAGGAGATTTTCCAAAAGTACTATATCTTGAACTGAGTTGAGCAACTCAAGATGGAGGAGACATGGGTGAAGTTTCTTTCTTGTGTGTGTCTATTAATTACTGTGATTACATATAGTTGAAAGTGATCTCTTTTCTGAGTACACAATGGCTATTCATACTTTTCTCTCCAAAGAGCAGAACATCTGAAACACATATGAGACATCTCTCTACAACACTGAAATGGAAAAGCTTTATACAAATCCATACAGACATACGTTTATTTGCACTTAAGCAAAACTGGTTCCACCTATAAAAAAAACATGATGGGACTGAAGTTCCCATCATGCTTTTGTAGCTTGCACTGCAAGCTGACAAAACAATTGGACATATCCTTCACATTGATGGCTCCCTTGCCATCCAGTTACCACCATATGGTTCAGGGGGGAACCATATGGTGGTCCAGGGTGGCTATATAACCATTTCATCAATTGATTTGCAAGACCTGGTTTCCTTTATTTTTTAATATTTCCCCTCTGAATGGAAATATCTGTTCTCTCTCTGTTTGATCTTCTCTGATGTCTCCAGACTCTGTCAGGCTGCTGAATGGTTCCAGTCTGTGTTCAGGCAGACTGGAGGTGAAGTCTAACCAGAGCTGGTCCTCAGTGTGTGAAGCTGACTTTGACCAGCAGGATGCAGAGGTGGTCTGTAGGGAGCTCGGCTGTGGGCCTCCTTCGGTCCTCCAGGGGGCGCTCTATGGAGAAGTGGAGGCTCCAGTGTGGAGCAAAGAGTTCCAGTGTGGAGGCCATGAGTCTGCTCTCCTGGACTGTAGAAGCTCAGGCTCAGCTCGAAACAGCTGCTCACCTGGCAAAGCTGTGGGACTCACCTGCTCAGGTAGAAGAGGAGCTGCAGCTTTGATGTGGTTCAAACTCACTTTATTCTTTTACTGATGACTCTCTGCTTTCTGTTCAGAACCTTTTAGGTTGGAGGGAGGAGCCAGTCGCTGTGCAGGAACAGTGGAAGTGAAATATCTTGGAGAGTGGAGACGAGTGGGTTTCTTTGGCTGGTCCTTGAAGGAAGCTGCTTTTGCCTGTGAACATCTGAACTGTGGCCTTCCAATTTTTGTAGGGAAGCAAACCCACAAAATCTTAGACAGAAGTGTGTTGTATGTGAAACCTGACTGTGTTCAGCCTGGATCTGCTATGAGGGATTGTGTGACATCAGCTTATACGATCTACAACCTCGATCTCACCTGCTCAGGTAGGTAATACCATGTACAAGTCATCTATGCCAGATAATGTTTCCTCTGTCACTGTGACAGTCATTTCTGTTGGTCACAGACTGCTGACAGAACACGTCTGTAGTAAAGCGTTTTCCACACACTTTGGTTATCCCATCACATAGAGTGTGTGATTTCACTTCCTCATCTTTCATCTTTGGGTTTACAGACCCGCTGGCTCAGCCAATCATCTCGGTGTCCTCCACTGACGGGGTCTCCATGGCCCCACAGCAGGGGCTTCAGGTATACAGGGGCTCTAACTTCACCATCAGCTGCTCTATCCAGCCACAGTACCCAGGGGGCTCGTTCCAGCTCACCTTTACCTCCTCCAGCACAGCATACAGCTACAGCCAGCCAGCTGTCAATCACTCTGCCCATTTCCTGGTCCCTGCTGCAGAGCCCGCGCATCAAGGAAACTACAGCTGTGTTTATCACGTCTACATTTCTTCTCGTGATTTCTCCTCTGAGAGCCGCCTGCTGCCTGTCACTGTGTCAGGTGAGCTAAAGCAGAGACTCTGAAGTGTTTACAGTTCTGAAAAGGAGTAAGTCCAAATTGAATTAGTTAGGGAGTGACCCAAAGAACCATGTCACAGATGCTACAGAAACTGGATTCCACCTAAATGACTGAGGAGCTCACTCATTTAGAAGAAGCTCAGCATAGAACCATTACCCTTTTCTATTAAAGTACCCAAATGAGTTGGTTTGGTCTTAGGTGGAGGATGCCTCCTAACCATCTCCTATATGTTTCAGCCCTGTCCAGCCCATACAGACAACACAAGCTGCTTTCATCCTGTTTTACTCCCCTCACACTCAAGCAGCTGTGGTAGATGGTTTTTCCTTCCCACTTTTGCCAAACACTTGCTGATAGGAGGTCCTTTGATTGTTGGAGTTTGCCCAACCAGTCTACATGTGTTTTGTGGACTTGGAGAAGGCATTCAACCACATCCTTGTGTGACAATAAGTAGGACTCGGTACATGCTGAACTGTGCCAGGGCTGCCCTTTGTTACTGTTCATAGCTTTTATGTACAGAACGGTGGCCTGTAGCTTGCATTGGAGTGGTTTGCAGCTGAATATGAAGTGGCAGGAATAAGAATCAACTCCTTTTGCTGTGTTGTTTTCTGTGTTTTTTGCCAAGATTTGGATGTGGTGCCCTGCCTGGGATGATCATAATGTCCCTAATATCACTGAAAAAGCACAGAGATGATGCTTTCAGGAACCATTGGAAGGTTCTACAATTACACCAATGGTTTAAGAGTTATGGTAGTTTGGTACTGTAGGTTTTAATGAGTTAAGTCTCTCAGAGTCTTGTTCATGAGTGAGAGGAGAAGAGAGCGGGAGACTGAAAGATTGAAGAAAATGGATGGATAGAAATCACTCATGCTTTAAAAGAACAAATAAAGTATTAGTTGGTGTACAGGGAGTGCAGAATTATTAGGCAAATGAGTATTTTGTCCACATCATCCTCTTCATGCATGTTGTCTTACTCCAAGCTGTATAGGCTCGAAAGCCCACTACCAATTAAGCATATTAGGTGATGTGCATCTCTGTAATGAGAAGGGGTGTGGTCTAATGACATCAACACCCTATATCAGGTGTGCATAATTATTAGGCAACTTCCTTTCCTTTGGCAAAATGGGTCAAAAGAAGGACTTGACAGGCTCAGAAAAGTCAAAAATAGTGAGATATCTTGCAGAGGGATGCAGCAGTCTTAAAATTGCAAAGCTTCTGAAGCGTGATCATCGAACAATCAAGCGTTTCATTCAAAATAGTCAACAGGGTCGCAAGAAGCGTGTGGAAAAACCAAGGCGCAAAATAACTGCCCATGAACTGAGAAAAGTCAAGCGTGCAGCTGCCAAGATGCCACTTGCCACCAGTTTGGCCATATTTCAGAGCTGCAACATCACTGGAGTGCCCAAAAGCACAAGGTGTGCAATACTCAGAGACATGGTCAAGGTAAGAAAGGCTGAAAGACGACCACCACTGAACAAGACACACAAGCTGAAACGTCAAGACTGGGCCAAGAAATATCTCAAGACTGATTTTTCTAAGGTTTTATGGACTGATGAAATGAGAGTGAGTCTTGATGGGCCAGATGGATGGGCCCGTGGCTGGATTGGTAAAGGGCAGAGAGCTCCAGTCCGACTCAGACGCCAGCAAGGTGGAGGTGGAGTACTGGTTTGGGCTGGTATCATCAAAGATGAGCTTGTGGGGCCTTTTCGGGTTGAGGATGGAGTCAAGCTCAACTCCCAGTCCTACTGCCAGTTTCTGGAAGACACCTTCAAGCAGTGGTACAGGAAGAAGTCTGCATCCTTCAAGAAAAACATGATTTTCATGCAGGACAATGCTCCATCACACGCATCCAAGTACTCCACAGCGTGGCTGGCAAGAAAGGGTATAAAAGAAGAAAAACTAATGACATGGCCTCCTTGTTCACCTGATCTGAACCCCATTGAGAACCTGTGGTCCATCATCAAATGTGAGATTTACAAGGAGGGAAAACAGTACACCTCTCTGAACAGTGTCTGGGAGGCTGTGGTTGCTGCTGCATGCAATGTTGATGGTGAACAGATCAAAACACTGACAGAATCCATGGATGGCAGGCTTTTGAGCGTCCTTGCAAAGAAAGGTGGCTATATTGGCGCTGATTTGTTTTTGTTTTATTTTTGAATGTCAGAAATGTATATTTGTGAATGTGGAGATGTTATATTGGTTTCACTGGTAAAAATAAATAATTGAAATGGGTATATATTTGTTTTTTGTTAAGTTGCCTAATAATTATGCACAGTAATAGTCACCTGCACACACAGATATCCCCCTAAAATAGCTAAAACTAAAAACTACTTCCAAAAACATTCAGCTTTGATATTAATGAGTTTTTTGGGTTCATTGAGAACATGGTTGTTGTTCAATAATAAAATTATTCCTCAAAAATACAACTTGCCTAATAATTCTGCACTCCCTGTATATGTTAACTGGTTCTGAAACAAAAACATAAGTCAGGGCAGTGTCATCCTTTAAATAGAATAGTCTTCTTAAGTAGTGGATTGAGCTGCAGTTTGTAACAATTTACAGCTAATTTGTTCATTTTAAATCAATATTTCATATATTCCCTCATGTAACATGGCCCAGTTTAAGTTCAGAGATAATTTTTTTTCTGATTGTGATTTATCATAATAAGCTACGTTGAAGAAATAACTGTGACTGAATCAAACCAACTCTAATAACAGATGCTGTGTGATGACTGTGTATTTGTTTTTTTTCAGCTCCAACAGATTTCACAGTTCTTATCACGATGCTCGTCCTGCCGCTGACTCTGCTGCTGGTGATCACTGCCCTTTATTTCTACTGTCAGGTACTGAACACGTGTTTGTATCTGAGAATGAAGCCCTCAGCCTGTGATGCTGTCACTCTGATCTCTCTGTTGTCATGTGTCTCCAGGCCAGCAGGGGGCAGAAATCCAGCAGACGGGAGAACACTGAGCTGCTTGAGTGTAATCAGGGTGTTTGTGAGGCTGAAGGAACGCCAGCTGCAAATAAAGGAGCTCAGGAGGACCTCCAAGAAGCTCATCCTTCATCCACATAAATTTATCGGCTGATGTGACTGACCATCAGCTAAAGACACACACTCCATACATCAATTCATTCTCTGCTGCTTGTCTGGAGGCTGGGTTACAGTGGCAGCAACTTAAGCAGAGAAGCCCAGACTTCCCTCTCTCCAGCCACATCCTCCAGTTTATCCAGGGGAATACCAAAGCGTTTCTAGGCCAGCTGAGAGACAGCTGAGATAATCTCTCCAGCATGTGCTCTGTGTACCTCGGGAACTCGAGGGTACACACATGCCCAGAACACCTGGTGGTTCAGGCAGCCCGGTCAGATGCTGAACTACCTCAACTGCCTGCTTTCGATGTTGAGGAGTACCAGCTGTACTTTCACAAACATCCTCCTAAATAACTGAACTTCTCATCTTATCTGTAAAGGATAGGTCAGTCCCCATTCTTTCAGTCTACCCACAATTTGTAACTATAGCTGAGGTTCGTAACAGAGATCAACCAGTAAATCAACAGTTTCGCTTTTGCACTCAGCTCTCTTTTTACCACAACAAGCCAATACAGCATCCTAATAACTGCAATTTGCCCCAAGCTTTCTGTCATCTCCCCTCACTCATAAACCTGATGTCCTTAAACTCCTACACCTGTGGCAGCAACTCATCCCTGACCCAGAGTGAGTTCTCCACCCTTTCATGGCAAAGGACCATGGCCTCCGACTTGGAGATGCTAATTCTCATTCCTGCCACTCTACACTCAGCTCCTCCAGTGTGAGCTGGAGGCCACCAAAGATGAAATCCTAATGCCAGTTCCACCGCTTGGGTCCACCTAGAAATTGTGTCCATAAAAATTATGAACAGAATCAGTGACAAAGAGCAGCCCTGGTGAAGTTTAAAACCCTCTGAGTTTATTGATTCTCACCTCAGTTGCAAAGCTAAATAACCCAATTCTCCAGAAGCACTTCCAACAAGATGCCTGTTGAATATCCTTAAGGAAATACATTTCCAGCATTCCACGTCCAGGATAAAAACTGCAATGCTCCTCCTGAATCTGATGTTAGACTAACGAATGAGCTGTTCTATCCAGTACCCTGGCAGTGACTTTCCCAGGAAGACTGAGCAGTGTGATCCCCCCCATTACTGGAGTACATCCTCCAGTCCCCTTAAAGATTAGAACCACCATCCCATACTACCAATACAGAGGCCCCACCCCAGATCTCCACCCCACCCAACTATATCCTCAGTTAAATTCAACCACACCCCACCTACTCTATACATTGTGTAGTGCACGACTTTCCCCTTCTGAGTCAGCTGACAGTTTGCTGGAATTGCTTAGAGACTGATTGAAAGTCTGGTTCCATGAACTCGCCAAACTCTTCCCACACCTGAGTTCTGCTTGGTCTGGGGGTACCCATCAACTGACTCTGGATTCCCACAGGCTAAACAAGCCTAATAAGACTCCTCCTTCAGTTTAATGGTTTCCTTCACCTCCAGTGTCCACTATCTGATTTGGGGATTACCACCATAACAAGCAACAATCACTGTGCTGCCACAGCTCTGTGCAGCCGCACAGAGTTCTAATGGAGGTGGGAATTGAAGATCTTGCAGACTGTGTACTGTGGATGAGTGGATGCTAACTATACGTTTGGGCATGCAGGTTTGCAGTAACAGGGAGTGCAACAGTTTAGAGATACAAATAAGCTTTTCAGCAACTGACATAGTTTCTGTTTTAATTATGAGGCCCTAAAGAGGTCAGTGGATTTTATAACAAGGTAGTAAAACATGCAGTTTACATTAAATCATGTCAGTAAAGTATATTTTGATGTGATTCTGTGAGTTCCATTTCTGATATAAGATGTCTGTGAGCCTCACTTATAATTAAATGTTACTCCTTTTGCACACTTACAAATACTTGTTGTACTTTAAGCTGACTTCAGTCAATGATAAATATATTTTGTACACTGCTCTGCTTTTAATAATCCTACCTGAACTATTAATTCTAAACATTTTAACAGTAGTGAGGGAATAAACAAAACATACTTCATTAACTACTCATCTGCCTTTCTCAGTACTACACAAATAAAAAACTGGACTTCTAGTCAATAAATAAGCCAACACAGCACAATGTATAAATAAAAACACAATTACAGTGAGTTAAAAGGAGTGAGCAGAAGTAAAATTATTAAACAGTCAGGATCTAAAATCAGAGCCCTAAAAGCCAATAAAAGAATTCTAGATGAAAAATTGAGAGGTGGAGAAAAACAAAAAGGAGAAAGAGGCTGAAGTAGAAGTTGAAGACATTGTAGAGCAGAGCAGTGGGCTCAGGGTGTGGTGCCAGGGGAGGCTGACCAGAACAGCTGATCTCCATCATCTAATCATGCCTCACTTGTATGAATAGGATGCTGGGATCTGACCGGGAGATCTGTGTTGAGCAGCAGAAGGCAGCAGAAAAGCAATGCAGAACAAACATAAAGATCAGAGCGCTGTATGTATCACCCCTTTATGTGTTACAAAATAAGCTGAAGAAGACAAAGACACAGAAGCTGGAGCTGAGGAAGAAATCTTTGTGTTCTGTTCTGATTTTGTTTTTATATGTTCAGGATACTCACATTACTGATTAGTGATATTAGTGCTTTATTAATGTACTACCATTAGTATGTTTGTTAGTCTTGTATTTTAGGTTATTAGTGTCGCCTTGTAACTTGTTGTGTTTAGAGCCTCCTCTTTGTCTTTCACTACGTCCACACGTAGATGGGTATTTTTGAAAACTGAGATTTTCTGTTTTTGTTAAAAAATAAAAAAATCCTGTCCACACGTGCAGTTTTGGAAAAATATCTCCGTCCACATGTAAATGCAAAGAAACAAAGTCAAGCACTGTCAACAACATGCCAAATCCTAACCCTGTAGAAATGTTGGCCAATCAGAAGTCTAGAAGCCTGGGAGGAAGAGAGTAAACAGGGTTTTGTGTGGCACAAAACCTGAAGTACTTCTGAAAACCTTTTTTTTGTTTTTTCTGAAAGGCAGCTAATTTTTGTGTCACTTTTCAAGTGCCTTCATCATTTCAAATGTTAATAACTAAAGACCGTATTTTGGATTTTGTCTCAGTGGCTCTCACTCTCACACAGCATGACATCAAAAAATGTGCACACCTTTGACGTTGCGTGACAAGAGCTCTGTTTTCCTCATCAACACGTAAACGCAAAAACTGAGTTTTCAAAAATTTCCACCCTGTAGGAGTTTTTAATAATCTCTATTTCTATTTAATAATCTCAATATCTATCTCTCTTTAGTGATTTAAAATGCTGTGTACGTGTGGATGAAAGGCCCAAACGCACAGAAAAAGCTGGGTTTTCAAAAATACCCGTGGATGCAGCCTGAGCGTCTGTTAACCTGCCCGGTATGTTCCCTGCCTGTTTTTCCACCTCATGGATTTGCTATTTTCAACTGACGCCAAACTCAGTGAAAGGTTTTTTTTTTTTTGGTTTTTTTTGCTTCAGTCTGTCTCCAAGTCCTCTGTTTGGGTCCTCTGAGGTAGTTGAAGACAATTAAGTCAAACTATTTCAGGTGTTCATTGGGAGTGAGCAGAAGGACAAGATTAGAAATGGGGACCTAAGAGGAACAGCTCAGGTTGAGCAGTCTGGAGAACCAGAACAGCTGCTTCAGGTGCAGTAGGAGAAGAGGAGTCACCTGAGAGAGTCACATGAGTCTCAACGAATCAGAAATGTGGAATGGTGAAATGCAGGTGAAATGCATCACATGAGGCAGAAGGTTTTAATGTAGCACTGACGATATCATGACTAAAGGAATGAATTCATGGTAGATGTGCTCCCTCCCTGTTACTTAGTATAAACCAGCTGATTCCTCCTCTAAAGGAAGAGGCACCAAAATCAGACACACAGCTGCAGGTAGAGGATGAGCAACAACTGAAAAAAAGTTCAACTTCATCTCTAAGAAGTAAAAGTTAAAGTGATTAGAGCAGCAGCAGAGCTGCAGTAAAGTCCTGTTTGTCTCTAAAAGAAGACTCACCAGAGTCCATCAGGTTTCTCTCAGCAACAGTAATAAGTGCAGCTGATCACATTTCCGGTTTCCTCACAAATCTTCAGTTCACTCTGTTCACTTCATGCTGACTCATTACAGTCACATTGGTTCCATGGAAATCTGCTCATGTAGCCACAGATCTACTATAGAAACACTGAACTGCTGTTTGAAACTGCTGTCTCATTGTGGCACTGCTCAGGACTGTGGACTCAATCTGTGCTTTGGATTTCAGACTAACTCCAGACTTCCTGCTCTTATTACTGTTTATTCATATCTTCCTGCTCTCATTAGGCAAGGCAAGTTTATTTATATAGCACAATTCAACAACAAGGTGATTCAAAGTGCTTTACAGAGACATTAAAAACAAAAACAAATAAAAAGCATGATTTAAATTTGATTAAAACAACAAACAAACAAACAAACAAAACAGTATATAAAATCAAATATCAAAACAGTAGATAAAATCAGAACAGTAGATAAAATCAGTAGTTAAAAAGTAGGTTTCGAAATTTAAACTTAAGTGTGGATTTGGTGCTTTATTCAAATGCAGCTGAGAATAGGTGAGTCTTCAACCTGGATTTAAATAAACTGAGTGTTTCAGCTGATCTGAGGCTTTCTGGGAGTTTGTTCCAGATATAAGGAGCATAAAAGCTGAATGCAGCTTCTCCATGTCTGGTTCTGACTCTGGGGACTGATAACAGACCGGATCCAGATGACCTGAGGGATCTGGAAGGTTCATACTGGGTCAGGAGGTCACTGATGTATTTCGGTCCTAAACCATTCAGAGCTTTATAGACGAGCATCAGAACTTTAAAGTCTATCCTCTGACGGACAGGCAGCCAGTGTAAAGACCTCAGAGCTGGACTGATGTGGTCCACTTTTTTGGTCTTAGTGAGGACTCGAGCAGCAGAGTTCTGAATGAGCTGTAGTTGTCTGACTGATTTTTTAGGTAGACCTGTAAAGATGCTGTTACAGTAATCAAGCCTACTAAAGATGAATGCATGGACTAGTTTTTCCAGGTCCTGTTGAGACATCAGATCTTTTATCCTTGAAATATTCTTGAGGTGATAGTAAGCTGATTTTGTTATTGTCTTAATGTGTTTTTCTAAGTTTAGGTCTGCATCCATCACTACACCCAAATTTCTCGCCTGGTTTGTGGTTTTTAGGTGTATAGATTGAAGTTCTCTGGTGACCTGTAATCGTTTTTCTTTTGCACCAAAGACTATTACCTCAGTTTTATTTTTGTTTAGCTGGAGAAAATTGTGGCACAACCAGTCATTAATTTCCTCAATGCATTTACCAAGAGCCTGTACAGGGCCTTGGTCTCCTGGTGACATTGTGATATATATTTGTGTGTCATCTGCGTAGCTATGATAGTTTATTTTGTTGTTCTTTATAATCTGTGCCAGTGGGAGCATGTAAATGTTAAACAGAAGGGGTCCCAAGATGGAACCTTGGGGAACTCCACATGTGATACTTGTCTGCTCAGATGTGAAGTTACCTATTGATACAAAGTATTTCCTGTTTTCTAAGTATGTTTTGAACCAGTTTAGTAGAGTTCCTGAAAGACCTGCCCAGTTCTCCAGTCGTTTGAGTAATATGTTGTGGTCAACTGTATCAAATGCTGCACTGAGATCCAGTAAAACTAAGACTGACATTGTTCCACTGTCTGTATTCAGACATATGTCATTAAACACTTTGGTCAGAGCGGTTTCAGTGCTGTGGTTCTGTCTAAAACCTGACTGGAAGGCATCATAGCAGTTATTCTGTTTTAAGAAGTAATTGAGCTGTTGAGAAACTGCTTTTTCAATAATCTTACTTAAAAATGGTAGATTTGAGATCGGCCTGTAGTTATTCATTTGTGTCTTGTCAAGATTGTCCTTTTTCAGTATAGGTTTAATTACAGCAGTTTTTAGTGATTCTGGAAACACACCTGATATTAAAGAAAAGTTGACGATCTGTAACAGGTCTGACTCCAAAGTCTTTGTGACCTTTTTGAAAAAACTTGTTGGCAGGACATCTAAACAGTATATTAACATATATTCATCTCTTTCTGCTCTTAATGTTGTTCATTCATCACTTCCTGTTATCATTACTGTTTATTCATCACTTCCTGCTCTCACACTATTTATGTCCTGTAGCTCTTTCACAATAACAGCAAAGCAGAGGGAAGCTTTTATTGTGAAGCAGTGAGAGAAAACACAGCGTGTTTGTCAGTGAGTGCATGCATTTTAAATAAAAATGATTTAAAAATGTTTTATTTTTAGGCTCAGATTTGGTAGTTTTTTGGGACCAAAATGTCCATCACACATTGTTTAAGAACCAGCAGAAAGTTGAGTACAGAAAGAAAATCTCCCAAGCAATAACTCTAAATGTTTGATAGACACATGTAAAGAGTTCAATACTGATACTTTTTTTTAAAAAACAAACAAACAAACAAAACATTTAAAGTGAATTTGAACTATAATGGTTTCTTTTCTTTCTCCCTCAGAGTGGAGACATGTCTGCTGCCAACAATCTGTGATCTGAAGATCATTTCTTTATTATAGATTAGGTGCAAGAGTTTTTAAGTGTGGATAATTAAATAATAGATTGATGCAATAGCAAATTGTGCCTTTTTCTCAGATGGACAGCAAGTAGAGAGTGATAGATGGAAGGAGGAAGAGAGTCAGAGAGTGAGTCACAGGCAAAGCCTATTTTATTTCCTGCAGTTTTTTTTTTTAGTCTGTTGCCTTATGATTCCAAGCACTGTCACCAATCTTTGCATTTTATTATCATCTAATAACACTTGTTTAATCAGATACCATCTCACCTATGGACTTTTTAATGTCTACAGTCTCAGATCAACACAGCCCTGCTGTCCAGCAGGAGCAGCAGCAACCCCTCAACACCAACATTGTACCCCATCAGGTAAAACGCTTACTTTGCATTGTCCCCACCTGATGACAGTGATATAGTATAATGCAATTCCGTATTAGATTCATGATGAATGTGGGTTGTTGTTATTCAGCCTGGTTCTATGTGCCTCTTTTTAACTTTGAGCAGGGACAGATCTAGAGAAATTCTCTGAAGGTGGCAAAGAAATCAAATGGGGTGGCAAAATCAAAGCCTTTTTTTCCAAACACATATGCAGGTGGTTACATATGGTTAAAATGATTCAAATGCAGTAAGTATACACGTTTTTCATATAAATACAGTCTATAACTTAATTATTTTCTGTAGCCCACATAATTAAACACTTTAGTTACATAAAAAGATTTTATGTACTGTATAGTCTGTATAATAAACAAATATGTAGCCCAATAAGTATAAAATCCAGAAAGCTACACAACATGGGGCGGTTCATTTACAAACACAAATCTAACTTAAGTTTCACACAGTTTTTTGTTAGAAAACAATCACATTGTTACAGCTTAAATTACACAAATTGTCAGAAATCTGCACTGTCATGAACAAAAATTTAAACCTAATTTTTATGATTTGTTGGATTAACCCACTGAGGTCCAAAATATAATTTTTGACTCCTTTTGATTTTACATTTGTATTTCACCTTCAAATTGTTTCATTTTATTTTTTCCCCTTGCCTTACTTGGTATCATTCTTTTCAGCTCAACCTCATGTGTCTGAATTTAGTTGTTTTTTCATTGACATACTAAACTAACACAGCTGATCTGAAATCACACAAAAAACATAAAATCCTAGTACTATTTTTTTTACTGTAAAAACCACAGTCATGTTGAGTAAATTATTTTTATAACTTGAAATGCAAATATAAATTGTACATTTTGAAAACTTATGCACACATTTTGTAAACATATACAACTATTTATCTCTAAATGCAGTCAATACATCTGCCTTTTTTTTATTTTGTACAACCATTTAAAAATATTATTATAACTAAAATGAGAAAACAATAAGGTGTCACAATAAGATGCCCCACAAATTATGTGTGACAGTAAAAAAAAAAAAATGTTTGTCCACCACAAGACAGAGGAGAGCAGCACAGGGATAAACCTGCAGGCCAGACAACAGAAGGTGTATCACTCCACTGGTTTTCTACTTGGTGATACTGTTTACATTTTAATCTGCCTTTGTGACATTCATTAGTGCCCTCACTGACACACAAAACAAAACACGACTACACAACAGACCAACTATACCCTCCACGCTAAACGTCAGAAATCTCCCACATCTGAAAGCTTGCTCTCTCTCTCACTCGCTCGCTCTGTCTCGCTCCCGTTACCGTCACTCCCAAAACTCTCCCCTCTTCCTAAACAACTAAATCCCACGTGTTGACTTTTTTAAAAAAATTGGTCAACATGGTACATTTTTCCATCGATAGGAAAGAGCTGACTTTTTTCCCCTTTCTTTACTGTTTTCGCGCTGTCCTTAGAAAACACTTTAAAAAACAAAAACAACAACAGTATTTAGAAAAAAGCACGGCTTATATATATATTTTTTTTTTATCAAAACTCTGGATTTACTGGCCTGTAATTAAAATGTAAAAACCAGTGATACTTTGAAGTCCGAACTTTCAACATGGGCTGAAAGACTCAGCGTGGCTGCAGCTTGTTGGTGTGTCAGCTTAAATCAGTCATGTGATTTGGAGGTGCAGCGTGTCCGTGGACTCCAGAGGGTTAATAGACTCTGTGCACCTTAGCGTATGCTACTTCCGGTGGGGAAACGCCTGTAGGGCGCTTCGTTTCTGGTGTGATATTCGCTCCTTGTTTACTGCCGGTTTTTCCAAAACAAGTCAACTAAATGGATGAATCAAGTGGCGATTTACATTTCTTGAGATGTCTTGGGCATTCACGGAATATATATGTAGATGCTGTTCATAGACCTGTCGATATTTTTCCCCCGCGCCTCAGAGAAAAACAGAGAAAGGATTCATTCTATATTTCTCAGTATTTGTGAACAGCGGTCCCTCGTTTATCGCGAGTGTTATGTTCTAAAAATAACCAGCAATAGGTGAAATCAGGTAGCCAATTTAATTTTTTGACACTGCAAAACGTTTCGTCGACATTGTTGTGTTTGTTGGGGAAAAAACGTACAAACATACAGTGCAGCACTTCAGAGTCACACTGCTAGCGATCGATGCAGCGATTCTGTACTGTACAGGAGAGACGGCACGGAGTAGATCGACAATGGTCTGCAGCCGATCAGGACGCAGGACACAATGTGATGTAAAAAAAAAAAAGAAAGCATGCAAACTTGCACTAAAAAATCTGCGAAACAGCGAGGTGAAAGGTGAACCGCGTTATAGCGAGGGACCACTGTAATTTTGAGGGTAAGTCACAACATACCCTTCGTAAATACTAATGTATAGAAACCCTTACCAGAAATCATTGATTTTTTGTGTGGCT
Source organism: Oreochromis niloticus (assembly GCF_001858045.2). Lineage (NCBI taxonomy): Eukaryota > Metazoa > Chordata > Actinopteri > Cichliformes > Cichlidae > Oreochromis > Oreochromis niloticus. Next base: position 36,941,961 of record NC_031972.2, on the reverse strand, counting down.
TTTTTTCACGGTTTGTTAACATGCTGTGTAGGTGTGTACTTGACTAGCTGGGGAAACATCTGGTTTTGACTATTGTTCACCTGTAGTTTGAATACTGAACATTTGCCTGTTTAAATCGTAGGAACTGTCACTATACAGAGATGTGCTTCTGAATGTGGACGATGTGTCTTCTGATTTTGTAATGTAGTTTGTTGAGTGATGTAAACAACCAATTGATCTAAACTCTTTAAACATCAAAATTGATCATTAGATTTTTTATGACACAGCAATGGTGAGTGTTCCCACCTTCTGCTCTTTGAAGCGATCTTTCCGTTTTCGTGTTTTGGACATGATTTTGGAGTATATCTTCGCAGTAGCGATTGACCGCAAAGTAAAGCTACTGGAAATGTACAACCCCACATCCGGTCTCAAACCAGGAAGTTAGCATTTTCTCGTGCACAGGGTCTATAACACTCACCTTCATTCCATTTCTAGAGTGTAACAACCAACCACCTGTGTGAAATCTGAAATTCCCATGGTGTTGTTCAAAATGTGCTCTGGCACAATCATAAACATCGCTTGCTACTGAAAACAAGAAAAAAGCAGTCCGCTATGGGCTGAACCATTTGTTAATGGTGGAGGGGGGGAACACTATGCAATATATTCAGTTTTAGCATTTATATTCACTGTTAACTGTAACTACGCTCAAACTGTTAATGCTATTTTATTTTAATAAACAACACTGTCATATGCAAAACTAGGGTGGCACTTGGGGTGGCAAGGGATCATTTTAGGGTGGCACTTGCCACCCCATGCCACCCTTCTAGATCCACCCCTGACTTTGAGCACCCGCCCCCTGCTGATTACAGCTGCTAAAGAAAACTGACGGCTCTTCAGGATGGAGCTTTGACCAGACCTCTGGTTCAAAAACAGGAGGATGGAGGACAAAAGAGATGGTGTACCATGCTCTGTCCAAACATGCTTTCGAGCTCCTTGGAGGTCCTCCTCTGCAGGCTGAACTTGTTCCTGGCCTTCCACGAATGGCTCAAGCAGAGCATGTAGGGTCAGCCAGCTCACTGCTCTACTGTCTGCTGACCTGGAAAAAAATAACAGCACAGCAATCAGGCTTTCTACATCAGTCCTCTTTTCAGTTGAAAAAAAAAAAACAGGCTAAGGCTTCATTCTCAGCTACAAACATGTTCAGTACCTGACGGTAGAGATGAAGACCAAGTATCATGAATACAATGACCAGCAGGGCGACCAGTGTGATGACAACAACTTTAACAACGTCTGAGTGTTTGGGATCTGATAAAGACACATTCACAGTCATCAAGCATCATTAAAGAGATTATTCATTCAGTCCAGGGGACTTATCTATTCAAGTTACATGTACAGTACACTGAAAAAGTTTTGAGTCACTCCTTCATTATGTTTTGCTATACAAATGCAGTGCAGCAATTCATTGAAACACATGGAAACATACATGAAAAAATAACATGGCATTCAGATACTGTTCATCTGCTGTAGATAATTTGTTAGGTGAGCCACACTTTTTATTTTGTCCTATGCTTTTCCAGTCTCATCAGATTTTTGGATGAGACTGAAAGGCAAGAAAAAAAGGCATAAAACCTTGTTGGTTTTATGCTTTTCAGACTGTATCATATTTGGCATTTTTCATAGATTTAACTTAAGACATGTCAAAAGGTTTCTAGTACAAAAGTGATTAAAAAACAATGTAAAATTGAGTCCTTGCCAAGTTATCTGTTATGTGTAGACACAACACTGATTGATCGATCAGGTACAAGGACTGGACTGAAAATGAGTGAAAAAGCAGCCAATGTCCAAAGAAAAACAGTGAAAGACCTTCAAAAAGCTGGAGAACTATAGCTCAAGACCACATGTGGTCATGTGTTAAAGTACAAAAATACTTACTGCATATTCATGGCTAATATTTCTATGTATCTCAGATTACTGCAGTGTATGCATCAAAGTAGTAGTACCATAACTCAGAGGACACCTGAACCTGTCTGTTTTTTAATGCTGACCCGAACACAAACCCAGCAGTCTCTGCTTCAGCTTACCTGACACAGTGACAGACAGCAGGCGGCTCTCAGAGGACAAGTCATGGTAAAAAATATAGACGTGATAAACACAGCTGTAGTTTCCTTGGTGGGCGGGCTCTGCAGCAGGAAACAGGAAGTGGGCTGAGTGATTGACAGCTGGCTGGGTGTAGTTGTACGCCGTGTTGGATGAGGTGAAGGTGAGCTGGAAGGAGCCTCCTGGGTACTGTGGCTGGATGGAGCAGCTGATGGTGAAGTTAGAGCCCCTGGACACCTGAAGCCCCTGCTGCTGGGCCATGGAGACCCCATTCATGAAGGACACAGAGATGATTGGCTGAACCAGCAGGTCTATAAACATACAGATGAGGGCACATAAACCTTCTGTTCAAAAAAAATGAAGCAGGATCTCAGCTGGGTGCACTCTCTCCAAAAACATTTACTGTAAACACCAGAGCATATGTCTGCTCCTCCCTCTCTCAAACCATCAACCTCCAGTTTTTTTGCTGTCTGGTGGACAGTTTGTGTTCTTCATTGCAATTTGTTTCAGTTTTCAGGTGGTTTTAGTCACAGCAGCTCTTTATCTCCTTTCTCATCCCGGCTTGTCTGTCTTATTTCCATCCAGTTTGGAGATGAACTCACATTTTAAGTTAGCTGGTTTGCTGGTGAACACTCATTGTCTACAACAGATGCAACAATCAAGGTAAAATGGCTTTCTTTTGACATTGGGTATTAATATCTGTTAAGTTTTAGTTTGCAAAGTTTTCATGTCACAGTTTTACAAATGATTCCACTAATTATGTCCAGGTACTTTTTGGTGTTACTACTTCAATATCAGCTAACTGAGCAGTTTTGATCTTTTGGGGTTCAGACGGTAACTCTTTTTGCCATTTAAGAAAAGCCTGAGATGGTTAAGTTACTGAAAGAGTGAACAGGAATTCAGGTGTCTTTACTGGTGAAGCAGATAATAAATAACTGACATCTCCATAAAAATGGAATGAAGCATTTGATAAAATGTCCCAGAAAGTATGAACATATTTGAGAAGAGCAGTGATCCTGACAAACAAGAAGTAAACCCTGCAAAGTGGATAACATAAGGATATGTGATAAATGATTGTGCTTACCTTTGCAGGTGACGTTCAGGGTTAGGGAAGAGGAATATAATTTTGCACAGTCTCTCAGAGCAGATCCGGAGTGAACACAATCAGGCTCAATTTTCAACACAGAAATCTCAGAAGGCTCATTTTTCCATTGTATAGAAAATGCAGAGCCACAGCCCAAATGTTCACAGACGACATGTGCCTCCTTCAGTTCCCAGTCAAAATAATCGATTGTTCTCCACTTTCCCACTTTCACCTCCAGCATGCCTGCACAGCGACTGGCTTGACCCACCAACCTGACAGGTTCTGAACAGAAAGCAGAGTAGCTACATAAGTTGTTATTTTAACAGCGTCGAGTTATTTTCCCTGAGAATTTCTTCTGGGTATGTTTGAGATAAATGCTGTTAAATTCTGCCCCACACAAAACTGTTTAAACCTTATTGATGAAACACTACAGCACAACCTGGAAATCTAAAGAAAATGACCAAAGTAAAACTGTATTTATCCTCTGTGATGTTCACTTGTTTAACACTCTGAGAGAACAAAGAGCCGTCAGCCTGCTCTCAGAGTCTCCTGTCATCAACCTCTGGTGTGAGGAGGACGTTCTTCCACGCTTCTTCTCCCTTCTCTGCATTCTTCTCAATGTCTTTCTGCTTTTCTCCTTCTCCTCCTCCAGTCTCCAACAATCAAGGTAAACTGGGAACCACTTATTTAGACACTGTAGCCTCGTCTCCACTGGACATTTTAAGCCTATATAAATGGGGCTTTAATAGGTGCAGGTCCAAGAAACTGTTTGACTGTATCTGTCTACAGGCTTGTCTCTCTGTCTTTCTGCCTTTGTCTCTGGGCAGGCAGGTGAGTAAAAATGACTAAGTTCTTCAATTCAAACAGGCTTGAAGGAATTAGTGCTGAAGCTCTGGCATATATGCAAAAACAACTACACAGTGCTTCAGAAGCACGGTGTCGAAGCTTCATTTGTCTGGCCCGAGTAATGTGATGAACGACGTCCAAAGATTCATTCGTCACTTTTATGGTGCCTGATCCAGTGGATTACAAAAAATTAAATGATTGGTAGGACCATTTATGTGTATAATGTATAGAAATATACATATACATTACAATATTACATTTAAACATACCTATCCCCTGGTTTATTACATGAGCATGTGGATGCAGGGACCTTACAGCACAGGCATACTGCCAACATGGATTTAAAATGTGTTGGGAGTATGCAGAGAGTCATCAGTAAAAGAATTAAGTGAGTTTGAACCACATCAAAGCTGCAGCTCCTCTTTACCTGAGCAGGTGAGTCCAACAGCTTTGCCAGGCGAGCAGCTGTTTCGAGCTGAGCCTGAGCTTCTACAGTCCAGGAGAGCAGACTCATGGCCTCCACACTGGAACTCTTTGCTCCACACTGGAGCCTCCACTGCTCCATAGAGCGCCCCCTGGAGGACCGAAGGAGGCCCACAGCCGAGCTCCCTACAGACCACCTCTGCATCCTGCTGGTCAAAGTCAGCTTCACACACTGAGGACCAGCTCTGGTTAGACTTCACCTCCAGTCTGCCTGAACACAGACTGGAACCATTCAGCAGCCTGACAGAGTCTGGAGACATCAGAGAAGATCAAACAGAGAGATCAGAGACAGCAGACACACGTTTCAGCTGTCAGTGATTTGTTTTTGTGGTGTATCAATATCAGCAAATATTTGCTACATTTTTGACATTTTCTGAGAAATTAAATTGTACTATTTTAGAGAATGCTCCAAAGATTCAAAAGGGTCACTTTAAAAAGGTGCCTTGACTACAGGTGGCTGTGTATGTGTCAGGATACTGATGAACCACGGATGGACTGATAGAAGAAGTCTTATAAGGCTTTTCTGCTGCTGCAGATGATGTGCTACTATTCTACCTGGTCTTTGTGTCTGGTACATTAGTGTCACTGATGGGCTGACCTGAGCAGGTGAGCTCCACGGCAGAGGAGAAGTATTCTGATGTTACACAGTTCCTCAGAGCAGATCCTGACTGAACACAGGTAGAACTGACCCCCCACACTGAGCTTTGTGAGGACTGTTCTACAGAAACAGCGGAGCCACAGTCCAGATGTTTACAGACTACAGCTGCTTCCTTCAGGGTACAGTCAATGAATTGCAATGGTTTCCACTCTCCCAGATGTTTCACCTGCAGTGTACCTCCACAGCGATTGGCTCCTCCCACCAACCTGACATCATCAGACTCTGAACAGAAAGCAGAGCGTCATCAGTAAAAAAGCAATTTTACTTCTGCAAAGATGAGAGACAAATGCGAGTTATGATTTTCCCTTCAGTGATTGTTCATTTCACTTTAATTTTTCTGTGTACCTGTTGAATCTTGTTTTCTGTCAGCCTGGACGTCTGAGGAGAAAATCAGAGAACCATCAGCATAAAGCAGGATATTTCGTGGAGCTCAGCTGTGGACAGACGTAACTCTCAGGTTTTGTCTGACTAGTACATTCTGTCAGTATCTTATCTAATATGTAAATAATAAGAGTAGATAAGTCAAAGACTGCTTTACAAGCATGAACCACGTGATCAAATAAGATTTAGTTCAATTCATTTTTATTTATATAGCACTGATCACTAAATCCCAATAAAAGTCACCTCAAGGTGCTGTATGGTTTTGGTTTTTCACAGATGCAGTCTTGTAAACTTTTTTTAAACACATGTTGATGTTGAATCAAATCCCTGAAGAGGATGGACAGTTTCCAACTGGAAATGACACCAGTATTCTTTACTACTGGGTATTAATAGTTGTAGTTTGGTGCTATACAATTAAAGTTGAATTAAACTTAACTGAATTATTAAACATAGTGTGTGAAGAAGACTCCCCATTTACATTTAAAAAATGGAGCACAGATAGTTATGATTCAAACGAGAGCAGCACAGTGTTGGAGATGAAGTCAAAATTAAGAGAATAATAAATGCAAAAAAGTAACATCAAAATTTCATCTATCATGTAATACCATCTGTAAAGCATCTGATTGACAAAAGCATATGTTTTTCAGCATGACAATGATCAGAAACACTGCAGTAAAAGCATACCTACACAGACAAACATAGTGGAACACTATCAGTCATAGATTGGACTCCCCAGAGCCCAAATCATCCTGACAGAGAGCAAAACAAAAGGCAGAAACACCCAAAGAAGTGCTTTGAATGTCCTTCAAGAAGAGATGACAGAGAGTTTCTGGAGTTTCTCCAGATGTCAGCAATTGATTTTAATTTATCTCCATCTGTTTGGGATCTGACTCTTGGTGGCGCTGTCACTTGGTGTTCGCTCGCTTTGTGGTAGAGTATCACTTCCTGTTCCTGCTCAAACACAGTGGTGTTTCTGAGTAGCTTTTCTGCTTAGCAATTTAATTTAAATCTTTTGATACATCCCTTTTTCATAGTATAATCTTAACGTGCTTCATCTGAATCACCCTTTCTGTGTACTCACTACCTAATTTATAGCCAAAGTATTCACTCACTGTCTCTTTACTGTTTCGCTAGCTTAGCTTAGCTCGTAGCCGACTCGTTAGCACCATGGCTACTTCACCTGTCCCTCCTGCACTTTCCTGCTCATTGTGTCAGATGTTTAGTTACTCCTCGGCCTCCTTTAGCAGTAATGATACCTGTAATAAATGTAGCATATTTGCAGCTCTGGAGGCCAGGATTACTGAATTGGAGACTCGGCTTCGCACCCTTCATTCACCCGTAGCTAGCCAGGCCCCTGTAGCTGGTGCAGCCGAAGATAGCGTAGGCCCCGCTAGCTGTTCCCCGGCAGACCCCAAGCAGCTGGGGAAAGAGGGCGGCTGGGTGACGGTGAGGAGGAAGCATAGTCTTAAACTGAAGCCCCAGGTACACCACCAACCTGTTCATGTGTCTAACCGTTTTTCCCCACTCGGCGACACACCCGCCGGGGGTCAAACTCTGGTAATTGGTGATTCTGTTCTCAGACATGTGAAGCTAGAGACACCGGCAACCATAGTCAATTGTCTTCCAGGGGCCAGAGCAGGCGACATTGAAGGAAATTTAAAACTGCTGGCTAAGGGTAAACGTAAATACAGTAAGATCATAATTCACGTCGGCAGTAATGACACCCGGTTACGCCAATCGGAGGTCACTAAAATCAATATTGAATCGGTGTGTAACTTTGCCAAAACAATGTCGGACTCTGTAGTTTTCTCTGGTCCCCTCCCCAATCAGACCAGGAGTGACATGTTTAGCCGCATGTTCTCCTTAAATTGCTGGCTGTCTGAGTGGTGTCCCAGAAACGATGTGGGCTTCATAGATAATTGGCAAACCTTCTGGAGGAAACCTGGTCTTGTTAGGAGAGACGGCATCCATCCCACTTTGGATGGAGCAGCTCTCATTTCTAGAAATATGGACAAATTTATTAAACCCCCCAAAATATGACTATCCAGAGTTGGGACCAGGAAGCAGAGTTGCAGTCTTACACGCCTCTCTGCAGCTTCTCTCCTCCTGCTACCCCCCCAAAAACCCATCTCCATTGAGACTGTGTCAGCTCCCAAAAAGACAAAAAACAAACCAAAAACCAGCAATAAACAACTTAAACATAAAAAATCACAAAGAAAGAACAATACAGTATCCACATCTGAACCAAAGAGTAAAACAGTGAAATGTGGATTATTAAATATTAGGTCTCTCTCCTCCAAGTCTCTGTTAGTACATGACTTAATAATTGATCAACAAATCGATTTACTCTGCCTTACAGAAACCTGGTTGCAGCCGGATGATTATGTTAGTTTAAATGAATCAACACCCCCGAGTCATTCTAACTACCAGAAATCTCGAAGCACAGGCCGAGGGGGCGGTGTGGCAGCAATTTTTCACACCAGCCTATTAATTAACGAAAGACCAAGACAGACTTTTAATTCATTTGAAAGCCTGATGCTTAACCTTGTCCACCCCAGCTGTAAAACTCAGAAACCAGTCTTACTTGTTATCATCTATCGTCCACCTGGGCCTTACACAGAGTTTCTCTCTGATTTCTCAGACTTTTTATCTGATTTAGTGCTCAGCTCAGATAAAATAATTATTGTGGGTGATTTTAACATCCATGTAGATGCTAAAAATGACAGCCTCAACATGGCATTTAATCTGTTATTAGACTCAATTGGCTTCTCTCAAAATGTAAAAGAACCCACCCACCACTTTAATCACACTCTAGATCTTGTTTTAACATATGGCATAGAAACTGAACATTTAACAGTGTTTCCTGAAAACCCTCTGCTGTCTGATCATTTCCTGATAACATTTACATTTACAATAATTGATTACACAGCAGTGGAGAGTAGACTTTATCAAAGTAGATGTCTTTCTGAAAGTGCTGTAACTAAGTTTAAGAATATAATCCACCCACTGTTATCATCTTCAATGCCCTGTACCAACATAGAGCAGAGCAGCTATCTGAACGCTACTCCAACAGAGGTCGATTATCTTGTTAATAATTTTACCTCCTCACTACGTACGACTCTGGATACTGTAGCTCCTGTGAAAACTAAGGCCTCAAATCCAAAGTCCCTGACTCCGTGGTATAATTCTCAAACACGTAGCCTAAAGCAGATAACTCGTAAGCTGGAGAGGAAATGGCGTGTCACAAATTTAGAGGATCATCATTTAGCCTGGAGAAATAGTTTGCTGCTTTATAAGAAAGCCCTCTGCAAAGCCAGAACATCTTACTATTCGTCACTGATTGAAGAAAATAAGAACAACCCCAGGTTTCTCTTCAGCACTGTAGCCAGGCTGACAAAAAGTCAGAGCTCTACTGAGCCAACCATCCCTTTAACGTTAACTAGTAATGACTTCATGAACTTCTTCACAAATAAAATTTTTATCATTAGAGAAAAAATTACCAATAATCATCCCACAGATGTAATATCATCTACAGCTACTCTTAGTACCATCAATGTTAAGTTAGACTCTTTTTCTCCAATTGATCTTTCTGAGTTAACTTCAATAATTAATTCCTCCAAACCATCAACGTGTCTTTTAGACCCCATTCCTACAAAACTGCTCAAAGAAGTCCTGCCATTAATTAATGCTTCAATCTTAAATATGATCAACCTATCTCTAATAATCGGCTATGTACCACAGGCCTTCAAGGTGGCTGTAGTTAAACCTTTACTCAAAAAGCCATCTCTAGACCCAGCTGTCTTAGCTAATTATAGGCCAATCTCCAACCTTCCTTTCATATCAAAAATCCTTGAAAGAGTAGTTGTCAAACAGCTAACTGATCATCTGCAGAGGAATGGCTTATTTGAAGCGTTTCAGTCAGGTTTCAGAGCTCAGCACAGCACAGAAACAGCTTTAGTGAAGGTTACAAATGATCTTCTTATGGCCTCTGACAGTGGACTCATCTCTGTGCTTGTCCTGCTAGACCTCAGTGCTGCATTCGATACTGTTGACCATAATATCCTATTAGAGCGATTAGAACATGCTGTAGGTATTACAGGTACTGCACTGCAGTGGTTTGTATCATATCTATCTAATAGACTCCAATTTGTACATGTAAATGGAGAGTCCTCTTCAGACACTAAGGTCAATTATGGTGTTCCACAGGGTTCAGTGCTAGGACCAATTCTATTTACATTATACATGCTTCCCCTAGGCAACATCATTAGAAGACATAGCATAAATTTTCACTGCTATGCAGATGACACGCAGCTCTATCTATCCATGAAGCCAGGTAACACACACCAATTAGTTAAACTGCAGGAATGTCTTAAAGACATAAAGACCTGGATGGCCGCTAACTTTCTGCTTCTTAATTCAGATAAAACTGAGGTTATTGTACTCGGCCCTGAAAATCTTAGAAATATGGTATCTAAGCAGATTCTTACTCTGGATGGCATTACCTTGGCCTCCAGTAACACTGTGAGAAACCTTGGAGTCATTTTTGACCAGGACATGTCCTTCAACGCACATATTAAACAAATATGTAAGACTGCTTTCTTCCATTTGCGCAACATCTCTAAAATTAGAAATATCCTGTCTCAGAGTGATGCTGAAAAACTAGTCATGCATTTATTACTTCCAGGCTGGACTACTGTAATTCACTATTATCAGGATGTCCTAAAAACTCGCTGAAAAGCCTTCAGCTAATCCAAAATGCTGCAGCAAGAGTACTGACAGGGACTAGAAAGAGAGAGCATATTTCTCCTGTTTTGGCTTCCCTTCATTGGCTTCCTGTTAAATCCAGAATTGAATTCAAAATCCTGCTCCTCACATACAAGGTCTTAAATAATCAGGCCCCATCTTATCTTAATGACCTTGTAGTACCATATCACCCTATTAGAGCACTTCGCTCTTGCACTGCAGGCCTACTTGTTGTTCCTAGAGTATTTAAAAGTAGAATGGGAGGCAGAGCCTTCAGTTTTCAGGCCCCTCTTCTGTGGAACCAACTTCCAGTTTGGATTCGGGAGACAGACACTATCTCTACTTTCAAGATTAGGCTTAAAACTTTCCTTTTTGCTAAAGCATATAGTTAGGGCTGGACCAGGTGACCCTGAATCCTCCCTTAGTTATGCTGCAATAGACGTAGGCTGCCGGGGATTCCCATGATGCATTGAGTTTTTCCCTTCCAGTCACCTTTCTCACTCACTATGTGCTAATAGACCTCTCTGCATCGAATCATATCTGTTATTAATCTCTGTCTCTCTTCCACAGCATGTCTTTCATCCTGTTTTCCTTCTTTCACCCCAACCGGTCGCAGCAGATGGCCGCCCCTCCCTGAGCCTGGTTCTGCCGGAGGTTTCTTCCTGTTAAAAGGGAGTTTTTCCTTCCCACTGTCGCCAAAGTGCTTGCTCATAGGGGGTCATATGATTGTTGGGTTTTTCTCTGTATTTATTATTGTGCTATCTACTGTACAATATAAAGCGCCTTGAGGCGACTTTTGTTGTGATTTGGCGCTATATAAATAAAATTGAATTGAATTGAATTGAATAGAACTGCTCAGGAAGCTCAGACTGAGCTGAAGCATGAAGCTGCTCACACCAAATATTGACTTTCAAACTTGTTTTCATTTGTACAATAAAAACAAATCAAAGCAGTCCTACCTGAGCTCCACAGCAGCAGCAGCACAAACAGCTGATCCATGTCCGGATAAACGTGTCTCTGTCTGCGCTCTGCTGTGTTCATCAGATGCTGTCCTCAGTGTGTATCTGCCAAGAGATTCTCATCTTACTCATCACATGATCAGAATTCCCATCGTTTATGTTTACTTTTCTCTGCTCTGTATGAGTCTGTCACAAGAGTAAAAACCTAAACTCAGTTATTACTAATGCTGAAATTATTAAGAATCCAGCAGCCAGAGTCCACGAGTAAACCACCAAACCAATCTTATGCAGGAGGAAACTGGCTCTCAGTGCAGCTGGTTTAAGATGGAAATCTCCAACTTTTACCAGTGAATACACCTCTGTTCAGTTACTATCGCTGAATTCATTAACTCAAGGGTGACAGTGGGTAAAAAACAGTCACCAAAGAAAGTTTCTCCTCATGCAGTCATTTGGGTATTAGTGTAAATGTGAATGTTAGACAAGGCACAGAGATGCAGAATGAACGCTCTATGAACGTGTGTGTGGGTGGTTAAGTGAAGGAGGCTTGTAGTAAAAGTCACTTGGACTGCTCAAGTATGAGCAGATTGACCTTCTGTGTAACCAATCAGAGCCACGTGTAATGCAGAACTGAGTGATGTAAAAATATAGACAGAGGAAACAGCACTGAGTTCTTTCAAAGCAGCAGCCATAGTCTTGTAAAAATGGTGATTTGTGTGGGCTGAATAAACTCCACCCACCCCGTAAAAGATCAGCATTTCTGATTATCCCCCAGTCCAGTTGAAAATTTTTAAACAGGAGGAAGACCACACTGGTGAAACTCTCTGCTGACAGTTAATAAAGTGTAACTTGGTTTTGCAAAAAGCAGTCAATAAAAGATACATCAGACCGAGAATCATATATGAGATAAATGAAAACATATCTCTCTCTTGACAAAGGTTAGGAAGCCTCAAAACTCTGCTTATCGAAGAAAGTCTTCTGTGTCTGTGTTTGTGCTCATCTTAAATCATAGAAAATGATTTGGAAGCAAACAGCAAAGGACAATAAATGTTAAAGGAAAAACAACTGAGCTGAAATAAGACGAGTTGCTAAAATCAAGGACTAAGAGCCTTAGCTGGATCAAAAAGTACCATCCAACATGCATAATATAAAACATAGCAAGAGGAAAACAACACAAGACAGCACATTCAGATAAAATGAGTCACACTCTGAATCCCGGTGCCCAATAATTCATCCCACATGTTAGTAAAAAATCCAGAACTGAAAACATGTTTCCGGGAAGAAAGCCACAAGAGTCCATGCAATCTGAGCCTATTTCGAAATTTCTCTTTCAAAGCATTAGCCGGGGCTTGAAAATTCTCAGGAGAGTGCAAAAATTCAGCATGGAGATGTCCTGAATGCAGATATCATGCCAGAAAATGAAGACCAAACAAGATGTTGGCCAATATGAAAAACACAGTAAGATAATACCACTTCCAATACAACACTAACAATGCTTCTTTACCAGGAACAGAAATCTAGTGTTTGATAGTGATGCACTGAAAAATGCATGTCTGAACCTTTTGAGAATGGTGGTGAAAGAAACACTGAGCAGCAGAGACAGCGAGTAATTGTGTAAGGCTAAAGCATTCTTGGAACGGTTTGAAAAGATGCTCTCCGGGGTTACAGGTTTGTCTCAGTGTATACTATAATGCCATGGAGTTTGTGTAACTGTTCGACAGTGTGAACAACCAACTTTGAACAGAGGCGGTGGTTTACGACACCAACTGTCTGCCATCTATAATCCAGTTTTGAGATCCCTCCCCAGACGCCTTAACGCCCACTCACACCCTGGGCCATCTGACCTCAGGAATTCGCATGATAAGGTGGGGCCAGGTTTCACAATGGGTTCACCTTGCCTGATTGTGACTCACACCCGTTTTCACACCTTGGCTTGTGTGATTAGGTAGAGGATCAATAGGGGGTCCATGTCCCACTTGGGTACACTACCATAGGGCTTAAATCTGGGACTCTCCACCATTTGACCCCAAAACTGAAGAAGCTTCTTGCATGAGAGGTGAAACGTCTTCAAGCTTCCAGACGCTTTTCTTTCCAAGCTCCTTAGACTACGATGACCTGGATGACTGAGAACCTTCACAGACATACAGCTTGTTGTGGAAATGTCTTTTATTCATAACTTTTTGTTGTGTGGTTCTGGCTCATTGCTATTGTCTGTAAAAACAAATTGATCCGACCATGCTGAGTGTGTGTGTGTGTGTGTGTGTGTATGAGATAACGTGTATGTCATTTCTGTGTACATAGTTTGATAGACACTGCTACATAGAATAAACCAAAGACCTTCCTTAGTGTCTCACAGTGAAACATTAAGGAGCCGTGTCCTGGCAGCTTCAACAGCCTGAAGTTAGTGAGTTCAGATGATGACAGTAACATGGAATAACGTGTAAAGGAAGTAGTACTACCTGCAAAGTGTGTAAGAAACATGTGGAGTGGAGACCAGATGCTGTTTTTGTCAGATTATTAGAAAATAATATTGTATGGGACACTCCACTAATTGCTCTTAGAACTGAAGAAGCTTCTCGCATGAGAGGTGAAACGTCTTCAGGTGTCCAGACGCTTTTCTTTCCAAGCTCCTTAGACTACGATGACTTGGATGACTGAGAACCTTCACAGACATTCTTCTGTTTTATTTATACAGGATCCAGTCAGTACTTAAAGCCTTGTTGGAGTACTGTTCCTGCTGGATCGTTGTACGTACCTCTGTTAGTGTTAATGCTCTCTCTAGCGAATTTCCTTGTGTTTCCTGGTTCTCTCCTAACTCCTAACTCCTATCTCCATCTCCCTGTACAGATCTCCCTGGACCCTTGCCTGTTTCCCTTGGACCTGACTTGGATGAGCGTGAGTGAGAGTGAGTAACTGTGTGCGATTGGATTGAGTGTTGGTGTCATGGACTGTATGAAGAGGAGTGTGAGCGTGTTAATCACTGCCCTGGACCCTTCCTTTGGAACCCATGGAGCCCACTTCCCTTGATCACTGTTTATATGTACATATCTCAAATGGTGTTGTACATAAATTCTCCTTCGATTGCACAGCTATGAGTCCTGCAATTGAGTCCTGCCTAATCCAACGTGACATGAGCAATGTTTATTTCAACACTGGCCCCACCTTTCCAGATATCCCACCTACTGTTCCCCAGTAGGAGTAAGGATATGGATCTAAATATTAATAGCTCTGATACTGGTACCAGACTGATACTAGCAGTACAGGATCAACCCTTTAGTTCAATTCAATTCAATTCAATTCAAGTATTTATTGTCATTGTCAAGAACAATGAAATTGTGTTTAGAGCTTCTACAACAGATAATAATAATAAATACCAAAATTCCCCTTAGACCCAAGTGTGACTATTTAACCCAGTGTGACTTAAGTGCAATGAGACGATCCTTAGCAAAAACATGAGAATATGACAGGTAATGTTCATGGGACATTCAGACAAAGACCTGAGAAATATGACAAAGTGCAACAGTGCAACCCGTTCAATTATTGTACTGTGAGATATGATAATTGTCTATTTTTCAGACCAGTTCACTGCTATTAATAAGTTGGATATGGTTATTGTCCGTGAGAGGGGGGCAGAGAGGGGGGGGCAGAGTTCAGGAGCCTCACAGCCTGTGGATACAGGCTGTTGGCCAATCTGGACGTTCTGGCCTGTATGGACCTGTACCTTCTCCCTGAGGGCAGCAGGTGGAAAAGGTGGTGCGCAGGGTGGTGTTGGTCCCGCAGGATACTGTGCACCCTCCTCAGACAGCGAGTGGGGAAGATGTTGCTAATCTCTGGCAGAATCGTTCCAATAATTCTGCCAGCTTCTTTCACCACCCGCTGGAGTGCTTGCTGGTCGGCCTTGGTGCAGCTGGGGAACCACACTAGAAATCCATACGTCAGAACACTACTGATGGCACAGTTGTAGAAGTTCAACATCAGAGGTCTGGGAATGTGTGCGCTCCGCAGTCTCCTCAGGTAGTAGAGGCGCTGTTGGGCCTTCCGTACAGCTGAGGTGATGTGGTTGCCCCAGGACAAGTCCTCAGTCACAGTTACCCCCAAGAATTTAAAACTGCTCACCCTCTCCACCGCCTCACTGCCAATGAAGAGAGGCAGGTGGTTGTTGTGACCTTTCCTCCGGAAATCTACAATAATCTCCTTAGTCTTTTTGGTGTTTAAGACCAAGTTATTGTCACGGCACCATGACTCTAGTTGTTGCACCTCTGTCCTGTAGTTTGTCTCATCGTTGTTGGATATGAGTCCGAGCACTGTGGTGTCGTCGGCAAACTTAACAATGAGATTGGACGCGCAGGAGGAAATACAGTCATGAGTGAAGAGAGTGTATAGCAGAGGGCTCAGAACACACCCCTGAGGGGCACCGGTGTTGACCACAAGGGTGGAAGAGGTGTTCTTACCCACTCTGACGCTCTGTCTACGGTTAGTGAGGAAGTCCACAATCCAGTTGCACAGGGAGGAGTTGAGTCCCAGTTGATGGAGTTTGGGACGGAGTTTGTATGGCCGGATGGTATTAAAAGCCGAGCTGTAGTCTATAAAGAGGAGCCGTGCATAGGTGTTCTTGTGCTCCAGGTGCTCCAGTAGTGTGTGCAGCACTGTGGCGATCGCGTCCTCAGTTGACCGGTTCTCCCTGTATGCAAACTGGTGCGGGTCCAGAGATGGTGGAAGGGCAGCTCTGATGTGTTTAATGACCAGTCTCTCCAGGCATTTGGCGGGAATGGGGGTGAGTGCCACAGGTCTGAAATCGTTCAGACATGTGACATTTGACTGTTTGGGGATGGGAACGATGGTTGCTGCTTTGAAACAGGATGGTACCAGTGAACAGGACAGCGAGGTGTTATATATAGAGGTGAAGACGTCCGCCAGGTCCGCAGCACAGTCTTTTAGCACCCGGCCCAGCACTCCATCTGGTCCGGCCGCCTTCCTGGTGTTAATGCTGCGGAACACACGCCTCAGCTCATGAGTGCTCAGGACTGGAGCAGGGTCGGTTGAGGGGAGTGGGGACAGGACAGGGTCGGTGTTATCCCTATCAAAACGGGCATAGAAGAGGTTTAGGTCCTCAGCCAGAGTAGGACTGTCGGCTGAGGGTGGTGGTGTTCTCCTCTTGTAGTCCGTGATAGCCCTGATGCCCTCCCAGACCTGTCTTGGGTTTGTGATGTTCTCAAACCTGGCCTCTAGTTAATTTTTCAAGTTCAATACGTTGCTCCTTTTTGTGAAAAGCACCGATATTGGTGCAGAACCTCACTTAAACAAAGGCTGTAATTAGCTAGTCCCTTATTTCCCACAGCAAACAGTCCACATATTCGATTTGGTAGATTTTTACACAACCTGCCCTCTCTGATGCAAACCCTGAGGGATTTGTGTCAACACCTAGGTTCAAACAAGGGAATATTCACTTGTTAGACAAAGGTTGGACCACTACACAACAGGCATACATTAAAAAAAAAGTGCTGTTTGGGCAGGTTAAACTCATCTAAACCCATGTGGGGATTACAGACCCCTACATGGGTTTTCTGTGGGCAAGACAGCTGTTCACAGTTCATCCACAGCTACCCACTGTGGGCCTCCATGGGCATGTTTGCTGTAGAATAAACTTCCTTTTACAGTTAGATGATCACTCGCTGGCTTTTTGTTTGACGGTTTCTAATGCCTTATACATTTTTATTCTTACTTGTTTGAGATTACCCCTTTCTCATTGATATTTATGTATTTTAGAAAATCTTAATGCAGTTTTATTCTGTGAAGCATCTAATTGTAACTTTACCCCAAAGAGGGTCCTTGTGTCCCTCTTTGGGGGGACACTCCCACTAGGTTTAAATCTGGGACTCCCCACCATTTGACCTTAGAACTGAAGAAGCTTCTCGGATGAGAGGTGAAACGTCTTCAAGCAACTTAAAGAAGTCCAGACGCTTTTCTTTACAAGCTCCTTTGACTACGATGACTTGGATGACTGAGAACCTTCACAGACATGGTCCCCATGTGCCACCCCCCCAAAAATCTGGAAAAACAAACAAACAAATATTGTAGGAATAATAATAAGGCAGAGAAATACTGTTGGTAATAACTGCAATATGTGGCTGGCCTCTCCCTTAGAGATAGGGTGAGAAGTTCGGCCATCCGGGAGGGGCTCAGAGTAGAGCCGCTGCTCCTCCACATCGAAAGGAGCCAGTTGAGGTGGTTCGGGCATCTGACAAGGATGCCCCCTGGGCGCCTCCTGGGTGAGGTGTTCCGGGCATGTCCCACCGGGAGGAGGCCCCGGGGCAGACCCAGGACGCGCTGGAGAGATTATATCTCTCGGCTGGCCTGGGAACGCCTTGGTGTTCCCCGGATGAGCTGGAGGAGGTGGCTGGGGAGAGGGAGGTCTGGGCTTCTCTGCTTAGGCTGCTGCCCCCGCGACCCGACCTTGGATAAAGTGGATGAGGATGGATGGATGGATGTTCTCTGCCTTCATCTGTCAGCTCTGAGATGAAATAAAGGCAGCGTGGGAGACCCTGATGCTGTTGTCTCTGTTATTTATGCAGTGGATTCTTCCACTGACCGCTGCGGCACACCTGCACCAGGGCAAACATCCGCCTGCTATACAGGTGAAAATAGAGCAACAGGACCGCTGAGTCTTTGATTTTATTTATTTTCTGCTGTGTTTCACTTGCATCTATTTGAAAGAGTGAGTGTAAACACAAAAAAACATTTTATTTTATGTGCTGGAATATGCAGAAAATAGGTTTAAATGTTAAACAAATTTCTTCAAGTCAGAGAATGTTGCATATAATTTAGTTTTTGCTTGATGCAATGTGCATTAAGTTAAAAGATTAAAACTAATAAAACAAGTTTTAAAAAGAGACGTTTTCATTTGATTCAATTTTATATGGTGATTATGCAGAAAATAATAATAATAATAATAATACATTTTATTTATAGGCGCCTTTCAGACCCTCAAGGTCACCTTACAGTAGCACGTAAACAATACCATAAAAAACATTTAAAAAAATGTATATATAGCAAACATGGTAGATAAAATTTAGACATAAACAATCATAAAAGTATAAAAGCAAATATAAAAACTGAGCAAGGTAAAAATGGTCTAAGACAGATCAGGTGTATGCAATTCTAAACAGATGGGTTTTGAGTAGTGATTTAAAAGAGGTGAGACAGTGTGTGGTCCGTAGAGCAAGTGGAAGTGCATTCCAAAGTCTCGGGGCAGAACAACTAAAGGCTCTGAGTCCCATGGTAGTCAGGCGAGCAGGTGGAACTGACAGAAGGGAAGCTGAAGAAGAGCGGAGTGTACGAAGGGGTGAGTATGTATGGAGAAGATCGGATAGATATGGAGGAGCGAGGTTATGAAGCGCTTTGAAAGTGAGAAGCAGGATCTTGAAATTGACACGGAGGTGAATTGGGAGCCAATGGAGCTGTTTAAGAACAGGTGTTATATGTTCAGTGGATCTAGTTCTGGAAATAATACGAGCAGCTGTATTTTGAACCAACTGCAGTTTATGGAGGGATTTATGAGGTAGACCATAGAGAAGAGAGTTACAGTAATCCAGACGAGATGTGACAAGAGCATTGACAAGTATGGCGGTACTGTGTGGTGTGAGTGAGGGACGAAGACGGTTAATATTACGGAGATGAAAGTAGGAAGACCGAGTGATATTATTTATATGTGCTGTGAAGGACAGAGTGCTATCGAGGATGACACCAAGACTCTTAACCTGAGGGGAGGGTGTGACAACAGAGTTATCAATGGATAATGAAAGACTGGTTGGAACTGTAGTCAGTTTTGATCTGGTGCCTATTAAAATGAATTCTGTTTTATTGCCATTAAGTTTAAGAAAGTTGTCAGTAAACCAGACCTTGATTTCACTTAAACAGTCAGAAATGGATGTGGGTGGGAGAGTAGCTGTGGGTTTGGAGGATAGGTAGAGCTGGGTGTCATCTGCGTAGCAGTGAAACTGGATGTTATGCTTCCTAAATATATTACGTCGGGGTAGGAGATAGATGATAAAAAGTAAAGGACCCAGGACAGAGCCTTGGGGTACACCGGAATTAACTGGAGTAGATACTGATCTGTGAGGGAGTAATTGAACAAACTGTGAGCGGCCAGAGAGATAAGAAGTAAACCAGGCGAGTACTGTACCATTGATGCCAATAGATGCTAATCTGTGAAGGAGGATGCGGTGGGAAATAGTATCGAAAGCTGCTGTAAGGTCAAGGAGAATGAGGATGGATATAAGTCCAGAATCAGCTGCAAGCAGAAGATCATTGGTGATTTTTACCAGGGCTGTTTCTGTACTGTGACATGAACGGAAGCCGGACTGAAACTGTTTGTACAAGTTATTTCCAATGAGATGATGATGAACCTGTGCAGCCACCATCTTTTCAAGAATTTTTGCTAGGAAAGGGAGATTTGAAATTGGCCTGAAATTATTTAGATTGGAGGGATCTGAACCATTCTTTTTCAGTATTGGAGTTATTATTGCAGTTTTAAGAGAAGAAGGAACAGAACCAGATATAAGAGAGGAGTGTACGATATTAGCAATCAGTGGGGCAAGAGACGGGAATGAGAGTTTAACAAGATTTGTCGGCAGTGGATCAAGTTTACATGATGATGACTTTAAGTTAGTAATTATGGAAGATAGCTGAGTTATTGTGGGAAGTTCAAAATTGGATAGAGAGGATGACAGCTGAGAAGGGCAGAAAATGGAGATAGAACAATTGACCATTTCACAGGACGAGGGCAATTGTTGATGAAGATTCTCAATTTTGGTGTAAAAAAAA
The DNA here is from genome assembly GCF_001858045.2 of Oreochromis niloticus. Taxonomy (NCBI): domain Eukaryota; kingdom Metazoa; phylum Chordata; class Actinopteri; order Cichliformes; family Cichlidae; genus Oreochromis; species Oreochromis niloticus. The sequence goes on along the minus strand of NC_031972.2, from coordinate 36,921,911 downwards.
GTCCATAAATTTTGTTGCAGTGTGTATGTATGGCAAAGGTATCTGGGGGTTTAACAATATTATGCAATATAGAAAACAAAGTGCGAGTGTTTCCTTCAGCAGATTCAATAACAGAGGTGTAGTAAGCAGATTTAGCATGATGAATAGCTTCTTTATAGTGTTGTATATGGCTGAGATACATGTCCTTGTGAATAGTAAGTCCTGTTTTCCTGGAGAGACGTTCTAGGCGGCGTCCAGTAGCTTTAAGTTGGCGAAGTTCAGAGAGAAGAGCGAGAGAAAGAAACAGTTCGAGTTTTTTGGGGAGCCAAGGTATCTAAGAGGTTGATAAGTTCATTGTTATAGTGAGATACCAGGTCGTCTATGGAAGCTGAGGCATCAATGGTAGGTAGAAATGGGCTGAAAAAAAAAAGTAGAAATGGGCTGAAATTGCTATTGCTTTATTACGTATTCAGGTTGTGTGTCATGTTTTTAACAAACTACGTAACTAATTACTTTTGAAAATAAGTAATCAGTAAAGTAACAGGATTTCTTTTTTGGAAAAGTAATCAGTAATTAGTTACTAATTGGTGGTTCAATCCCTGGCTCCCCGAGTCTGCATGCCAAGTATCCTTGGGCAAGATACTAACCCCCACTTGCTCTCCGAAGCATCCATTGGAGTATGAATGTAATGATATGAATGTTAGTTAGAAAGCACTGACAAGTATAGAAAACAGTGCTTGTGTGAATGCGTGTGAATGGGTGAATGCGGCGTGTTGTATAAAGCGCTTTGAGTACTCCAGGAGAGTAGAAAAGCACTATTTAAGAATCAGTCCATTTACCAATCAGTCCAAAGGGGAGAAAATGCACAGCCCTCCACCCTAAAATTCAGATGAGGCTCAAATGACACTTAAGGTGCCACTCAAGTTTTAGTGGGTGGGGCTTTGGTGTTCTTCTGTTGCTGCATGAACAGAAAGGTCCGCAGATCCAGCACAGAGACAGACAGAGAGAGAACAGACAAAATACAAACTCATCTGTCCTCTCTAAACCTCAGAAGTGCTCTGAATCTTTGACTCTGATATTTCCTATTCTCTTTTCCTTGAATCTCTGCTTCCACAGGTGAGTAGTTGAAGAGTTTGTCTGTTTTTTAGTTGTCCTGCAGCCTCCTGTGGAATGAAGTAAAAGGTTATAGTTAGTGAAACAATGCTGGTTTAAATTGTACCAGTCAGAGAACTGATCAATACTTATGAGATCTTTTGGAATTATAGTTCTTTTTGTTTTATTGTTAACAATGAAATGATCATGTTTGCAAATCAGTTGCAATGTTCTAAAATATGTTTATTCATAACACAGGCTCATATAACTTTTAAAAAGTTATGAATTTTAACATTTTCATTGTATATATATCATAAATAGTATGGCATGGTGTGTTACATCTACATGTCCAATGTTTGGTTTCCTCACTGGATTTTGTGCAAAGTTGATCTCTATAAACATTTAATAAACACTAAGTAAACAAAATTAACTATAATTTTATCATTAATACTCACAAAACTCCTGCAGTTTAAATATTTTTTTTCATATTTTGTATTTAATGTTACTGATCCAAAGTGTGCGCACCAATATGACACAGTTAAAATCCAACAGCCTAATATCTAATATACAGACTAGTATCAAAACCAGCAGTAGGGTCCACCAAGCTCCAGCGTGGCCCACAGGTGAGATCTGCTGAATGTGAAGGCAACAACATGTCACCTGTCACACTCATCAAACTGTTAAGTGAGTCAGCTGACCTGTAGAAGAAGAGCTCTCTCTCATTCAGGGCTACTTTGCACTGACCTGCTGTGACTCTTCGCTTTGGGCAGTAAGTCTGTGAAATGTGAGCTGATGTTTCATCTGCTGATGCAGTAGTGAAGCAGTGCCGGGTGTGTGCGCTGGTACTCTCTGGTCCTGTTCCACCCTCCTGCTTCCTGATGGAGCAGCTGTGTGGAGTGACACAGCTGACTCCACTTAACAGTGAACACTCAGATCAAGAACACAATGATTAATAATTCAGGCCAAGAATTAAACTTCATTCTCATAAAGCATCAGGCTGCTCATTTTTTCAGCTTTGTGTGGTTGAGAGATGTCATGATATCAGAATTTACTACAGCTGTTGTGGCCAAAAAATCACTTCAATGATATTTCTTCATTGAAAATCCATATTTTGGGTCCCTATTTCAGTAAAAATTAATTAACTTTGAGTTTGTTTTGTCATTTTTGGTAAATCACTTATGATCAAAAGATAAGTGCAGGCAGAGAGAGAGTCTGTAACTGTAATTGTGTCAAAGGATGCAAAAAGAACAGTTATCAGTATGATGTGTTATTATTATTTAATAACACATAATACCCACATCATGCAGTGGGCAGCTACAATCATTAATTTTTAAGTATCTGTATTTATTAGTAGTATACCTAGTGTAAAAGGTGAACAGCAGCCAGCAGTTCAGCAGTTCACCTCATGAACTTTTCATGAGGTGAACTTTCATTCAGTCCTGACACACAGGAAAAACTGATCATGTGACACTAAACCAATTTTTAAAAAATCAGATCCCAGTGAAGCTCCGCCTCTTCCTATTGGTGGATAAACACTGAGTATCATCAGAGAGACGTCTGCCTGGACATGGATCCACTGCTGCTGCTGATGGTGCTGCTGTGGAGCTCAGGTAGGACTGGCCTACACATCTGCATCACCCAAACACACAGTTCATATCAAAGGAAATTGTATTCACTTCAGAGCCCCTTATTCAGCAGCATCACATGGGTTCACATTCAGTAATATGTCAGATAAAGTGTGTTTATCAGAATGAAAAAAGAATTTCTATGAAAGTAATGTTAATATTATGGCTAACTGGAGACTGTTCACAAAAGTCAACCTCATTCAGGAAAGGGAAGAGGCTTCCTGCTCGCACCGTATACAGCTGGAATGCAGCTTGGTCTGTCCACAGCTGAGTGTGACTGATAGCTCTTGTCTAACTTTCTCCTCAGGAGTCCAGGCTGAAGAAAAACATGACTCAACAGGTAATCATCCTAAAAAGAAGTAAACAGCCACAGAAGCAAAATCAGCAGGACGGTTTGACTTCATCCTTTTGAAAATTAAATTCACGTCTGTACTGATGACTTTCTGCCTTCTATTCAGAGTTTGCCAGGCTGGTGAGAGGAGCCAGTCGCTGTGCAGGAACACTTGAGATAAAACATCTGGGAGAGTGGAGACCCGTAGACATGTCTGACTGGACATTAAAGACATCAGCTGTTTTCTGTGAACATCTGGACTGTGGCTCTGCTGTTTCTGTAGAAGAGAGAAAAGAGTCTGCAGGCAGATCTGTGTGGATGATCAATTCTGACTGTGCTCAGTCTGGAGCTGCTCTGGGAGAGTGTGTAATATCAGGATCCTCCTCCTCTATAGTGGAGTTCACTTGCTCAGGTGACTCAATGATTGGTAGTAATGTACCTGGTTGACACACACACTGAGCTAACTACCAACCAGCCGAGGAGAACTCCTCTTTTAGCTTAATGAACTTTGTTGGTTACCTTCATAAAAGACACCAAAGAACACCTGGACACAAATCTGAGAACTTCTGTCCAACCGGAGTTCATCAGTATCTCCACACACAGACAACCTCCTTCACTCTGGGCACTTCCTTAATGTAGTGATCCATTTAGATTTTTTTAGATTTAGATTAAGATTTTTGGAGAATTTTCTAAAATGATTTATTTCGAATTATTAATCTTCATTCATAGAATTACAAAAGATGGAAATTGTTGAAATTATTGCTGAGAAGGAAGGAACATAATAGAGACATCTGCAGGTCGTAACGATGTGGCATCATTTTGAACATGTTCAAATATCAGTGAGAGCTGCTCCAGTGTATAAAAGTAAATGTGATGCTAACAAGTCTCCAGTGTGTGATGTTATAAAGATGTGTTCTGTTGTTAATGATGAAGTCATGTTGAGTTGTGCTGAGTTTGAATCAGTGAATAGTTGTTTGCTGCCATCTTTTTCTTGTGTGTCTGCTGACTCTGATCTCTCTGTTTGATCTTCTCTGATGTCTCCAGACTCTGTCAGGCTGCTGAATGGTTCCAGTCTGTGTTCAGGCAGACTGGAGGTGAAGTCTAACCAGAGCTGGTCCTCAGTGTGTGAAGCTGACTTTGACCAGCAGGATGCAGAGGTGGTCTGTAGGGAGTTTGGCTGTGGGCCTCCTTCGGTCCTCCAGGGGGCGCTCTATGGAGAAGTGGAGGCTCCAGTGTGGAGCAAAGAGTTCCAGTGTGGAGGCCATGAGTCTGCTCTCCTGGACTGTAGAAGCTCAGGCTCAGCTCGAAACAGCTGCTCACTTGGCAAAGCTGTTGGACTCACCTGTTCAGGTAGAAGAGGAGCTGCAGCTTTGATGTGGTTCAAACTCATTTACTCTTTTACTGATGACTCTCTGCTTTCTGTTAGAGCCTGTCAGGCTGGTGGGAGGAGCCAATCACTGTGAAGGTACAGTGGAGGTGAAACAAGGAGGGTGGAGATCAGTAGGTTCATCAGACTGGTCCTTGAAGGAGGCAGCTGCTGTCTGCCAACACTTGGACTGTGGATCTGCTGTATCTGCAGGCCAGAGAAAGGCGGTCTCACTCAGATCTATGTGGAGAATCACTCCTGACTGTGTTCATTCTGGATCTGCTCTGAGAGAGTGTGCAAGACTGAATCTCTTTTTCTACATTCAGCATCTCACCTGCCAAGGTAAGCCCGGTTAAAAAAACATAAGTTCAGAGCACAAACGTGTTGACTGAATAATAAGTTGAGGTATTTAGTAAAGAGAAATAAGTGATACACACCAGAAATTGTATTTGCTTACTAAGTGAGGAGATGGTACAAAGAGTTATTTACACTCTCCAGTTGGGGCAAGCTGTGGGTGACAGATTTACAACACTGACTTTAACTTACATGCTGTAGCAAAATTTAAAGAAGTCATCCCTTAACTGTCATTTTTTACAGTGTCATGTGACAATAAAATTCAGAGCATCTACCTTAACCCTACTCCAACAGAAGTTGGTTGTATAGTTAATACTGTTACATCCTTACTGTGTACGACACTGAATTAGATTTCACTCACTTTAAGACCTTCGTTTGGCCTGAAAAATTGTTTTTGTTGTAGTTTTGTGTTTTTTAGACTCTAGCCAGGCCGAGAGAGAGTCAGAGCTTTGTTGAGCCAAGCGTCCCTTTAACTTTCAGTGAGTTAACTTTTTGTTTCGCATTTTTTGAGGATGAATTCTTTGCATAAATTAAAGTCGGTGTGTATATTTGTTACAATCATGCTTGCAATCATAAGGCACAACTTTTACTTTGAAGATGAACATTCTCCATCTCATGTTTGTGCTGATTTTTTTTATTACTTTTACTACAACACAGACAGTAGCTCCAGAAAAATTGATGTATTCCATACAAACTATGGGTGACAACTAAAATTTGCAGGTAACCAATGCAATCACCACCTCCAGCAACCACATTCCAGTCACTTAGGAAATACACATTTTCCCAGTGGTCCAGAGTTTGTGAGGTGGTGGTCAACTGGTCTCTAGTCCTGTTTGACTGAGTTTATGTCTATCGTGTGCTGTCTTGAGTTTTACTTCCTTTGTGTGATTGTCTTGATTAATTTGAGACGTGTTTTGTTACTCTACTGTTTCTATGATTCATAATTTTCCCTCACCTTGTATGACTAGTCCTGTCTCTGTTTTGGTACTTTGTCAGAGTGCTACTTGTGCTTACATATGAAGGCAGGTAGCAAAGTCCAGCAAAAGTATGTGAAAGGGAAAATTCTAAATAATCCAGTAAGGTTGTAAAAACGGAAAAACAAAGAATAAACACAAGACATTACAGGAAGGCTTAACAGCAAAAAGTAAAAGACAATCTGGCAAGGTTTTTTTCCCCTTACAGTATGCTGTTTTTGGTCACAAAGTCCTCCTTTTTAAAAATGTATTTAATATTATTTTTCCAGACTCTGTCAGGCTCCTGAATGGTTCCAGTCTGTGTTCAGGCAGACTGGAGGTGAAGTCTAACCAGAGCTGGTCCTCAGTGTGTGAAGCTGACTTTGACCAGCAGGATGCAGAGGTGGTCTGTAGGGAGTTTGGCTGTGGGCCTCCTTCGGTCCTCCAGGGGGCGCTCTATGGAGAAGTGGAGGCTCCAGTGTGGAGCAAAGAGTTCCAGTGTGGAGGCCATGAGTCTGCTCTCCTGGACTGTAGAAGCTCAGGCTCAGCTCGAAACAGCTGCTCACCTGGCAAAGCTGTTGGACTCACCTGCTCAGGTAGAAGAGGAGCTGCAGCTTTGATCTGGTTCAAACTCACTTTATTCTTTTACTGATGACTTTATCCTTTCTGTTAGAGCCTGACCGTGTCAGGTTGGTGGGAGGAACCAGTTGCTGTGAAGGTATACTGGAATTGAAACATTTGAGGGACTGGAGACCAGTTTTTATCAATCATTGGAACCTGAAGGCAGCAGCTGTGGTTTGTGAACATCTGGACTGTGGTTCTGCTGTTTCTGCCCAATCTGAAGACTCAACACAAAAAAGCGTGTGGTTAATCAGACCTGACTGTGTCAAACCTGGATCCGCTTTGTGGGAATGTGCAAAATCAGGTTACTCATCCAATGTCCTGAAAGTAACCTGCTCAGGTAAGAACAACAGTGACATATTCTCTGAGCTGATCATTGTTATATTGAACATTCAGTTAGAAGTAAGAGTAATTATACAAGCATAACTTAAATTTTTAAGCCAATAGGCAACTTGAGTAAAAATATCAAGACATGAGTTTAATTTATCTCCTTTGAATGTAACTAACAATTTATCAACCACAGAGGATTCCCAATGTTAAAGAACTGGAAATTAACAACTGGTTCTACTAATACTACTACTGATGATAGTAATAACAGTGACAATACCCCTCTATGGATTGCCACATTACCATTGTTGAATGGTAGGGGTGTCCCAGTGATATATTCCTGGGCTTTTGATAGAGTCTCCAAAGACAGATTGGTCCTGATTGAGGTGTCAGATAAAGAGGGATTCACAAAAGCCCTATGGAGAACTCGATCAGGTCAAGGGACAAGTCTACCTACTGTTATATTAAATTCACTTGTTGGCCTGTTCTATGTCTGTGTAAAGCACTCTCTGGTCTGTTTTTTCACATGTTCATCTGTCTGAAAGCAGACTGATAAAATGACTCATGGTGAATTTGATAATATGTTTTTGAGCTGATAGCAAATTCCTCACAAACCAGTCTGAGATTTTGTTCTGTTCTCTGCTGAGCTCCAACCAATGTTTTGCCTTAAATATGTGTTTTTTCTTCTTTGGTTTCCTACTCAGGACTCCAGGCTGAAGAAAAACACAATGCTACAGGTAAAAGGAGAAATCAGAGAGAATAAAGAATGAAAGATAAATTAATCTGTTCAGAAGTAAATTGACTTCTTTACTGATGACTCTCTGCTTCCTGTTCAGAGCCCAATAATGTCAGGTTGGTGGGAGGAGCTAGTCACTGTGCAGGTACGGTGGAGGTGAAAAACCTGGGAGAGTGGAGACCAGTGGAGGAATCTGACTGGACACTGAAGGCAGCAGCTGTTGTGTGTGAACATCTGGATTGTGGCTCTGCTGTTTCAGTAGAACAGAGACAGAAGTCACTGACATTGGTGTGGCAGCTCAAACCAGATTGTGTTCAGTCTGGATCTGCTCTCAGGGAGTGTGTCTCATCAAGTTTGTCTTTTTTTGTCCTAGATCTCACCTGTTCAGGTAAGCCAATCAGGCAAAAATATTTATGACATCATGTACAGCACAGTAACAGCTTGCAGCACACAGCAGCTAAAGTGAGTTGTGCCCTTGTCTCCAGACTATGATTCCATTTACAGAAGGTATGTCAGTGAGATTTGCGATATCCTCAAAGTATTCCTAAGCTTCCAGCTCTGCAGCTGTTTTGCTGTCATTTGTAAAACATCAGTGTCAGGTTTTGTATTGTTGATTGTCATTTATGCTTAGAAATATCTACTCATATATGCTTAGAGTTTTATAATTAGTTGTAGATTGGTAGAGGTTTGATCCTTAGTAGCCTGTGGAGATTCTGTGTGCCTTCCAGAGCACTCTGGAAGGCACACACAACTTAAGGTCAGGAGAGGTTATATCTGCTCTTACTGATTTATGGTATGGGAGGACACCTACTCTGTATCTGGTTAAGTATAAGAGCCTTTTGTTTAGATGGACCGTTAAACTCCTGGCACCAGCTTTAGGGAGTCTTCACAGGTTCACATTCTGACACACACACACACACACACACACACACACACACACATACTTACACAACGCACAGGCAAGGTACTCTTTGTGTGTATGTATACGTCGTATGTTAATGAATCTATGCATATTCATGTAACCACAATAAAAGGAGTGCTATAGGGAACCTGGCTGAGAGTCTGACGGAGGTCAAGTGGGTGGAACGATACTTGGCTCTGCGCAGGCTTCCCTCATGCATGAGTAGCCCAACAAACTTTGCCTACTTGGTGTTCAATGCTTTCGCGGTGTAGTTAAATTGTCTCGTTCCAGAGATGGGCCTGTGCTAGACAGACCCAACAATCAGAAATCACTGAGAGCCTGTCCACTGTATGAAATGTAAATGTGATACTAACATGTCTCCTGTTAGAAAGATGTGTTCTGTTGTTAATGATGAAGTCATGTTACAGTTGTGCTGAGTTTGAATCAGTGAATAGTTGTTTGCTGCCATCTTTTTCTTGTGTGTCTGCTGTCTCTGATCTCTCTGTTTGATCTTCTCTGATGTCTCCAGACTCTGTCAGGCTGCTGAATGGTTCCAGTCTGTGTTCAGGCAGACTGGAGGTGAAGTCTAACCAGAGCTGGTCCTCAGTGTGTGAAGCTGACTTTGACCAGCAGGATGCAGAGGTGGTCTGTAGGGAGCTCGGCTGTGGGCCTCCTTTGGCCCTCCAGGGGGCGCTCTATGGAGAAGTGGAGGCTCCAGTGTGGAGCAAAGAGTTCCAGTGTGGAGGCCATGAGTCTGCTCTCCTGGACTGTAGAAGCTCAGGCTCAGCTCGAAACAGCTGCTCACCTGGCAAAGCTGTTGGACTCACCTGCTCAGGTAGAAGAGGAGCTGCAGCTTTGATGTGGTTCAAACTCACTTTATTCTTTTACTGATGACTCTCTGCTTTCTGTTAGAGTCTGTCAGGTTGGTGCGAGGAGTCAGTCGCTGTGCAGGTATACTGGAAGTGAAACTGGGAGATTGGAAACCAGTCTTTGTCCCCAACTGGACCCTGAAGGAGGCAGCTGTTATCTGTGAACATCTGGACTGTGGTTCTGCTGTTTCTTTGAGAATGATAACAAAGTCCTTAGCCAGACTTCCAACAAAGATCAAACCTGAGTGTGTCCGGTCTTTCTCTGCTCTAAGGGAGTGTGTAACATCAGTTTATTCTCTCAACATCCTTGATTTCACCTGTTCAGGTAGGTGATCTAAAACATCCAGTGTTCCCTCTGTCACACTGACAGTTAGTGGTTATTTTGGTCAAACCCTTTATAGACTTTACCTGACAGGACACACCTGGGAAAGCTATGTAAGATAAGATAAGATAAGATAACCTTTATTAGTCCCACATGTGGGAAATTTGTTTTGTCACAGCAGGAAGTGGACAGTGCAAAAGTTATGAAGCAAAAATTAGAATAAAATAAAATAAGAATAAATACAGTACACAACTGTACAGAATAGAATAAAATAAAATACTATATACAGTAGAATAAAATAGAATAAAATATACAATAAAATAAAAATAGAATACAAATGCTATATACAACTGAGTAAAAAATACAACGATGCCAGAAAAGATTATTGCACTTAGTGTTATTGCACATGTGTGGATGTGTGTGTTTGATCAGTTAAAGTCTTTGTTGTGGAGTCTGACAGCAGTGGGGAGGAAAGACCTGCGAAATCTCTCCGTCCCGCACCGTGGGTGCCGCAGTCTCCCACTGAAGGAGCTGCTCAGTGCTGTCACAGTCTCATGCATGGGGTGGGAGATGTTGTCCAACAGGGATGACAGCTTAGCCGCCATTCTCCTGTCACTCACCACCTCCACTGGGTCCAGAGGGCATCCTAGAACAGAGCTGGCCCTTCGGATCAGCCTGTTCAGTCTCTTCCTGTCCCCAGCAGAGATGCTGCCACCCCAGCAGACCACACCATAAAAGATGGCTGAGGCCACCACAGAGTCATAGAAGGTCTTCAGGAGTGGGCCCTCCACTCCAAATGACCTGAGTCTCCGCAGCAGGTACAGCCTGCTCTGCCCTTTCCTGTAGAGAGCGTCTGAATTATGAGTCCAGTCCAGTTTGTTGTTCAGATGAACACCAAGGTACCTGTAGCTGTCCACAGCCTCAATGTCCATACCTTGGATGTTCAGTGGTTGCAGTGGAGGATGTTTGTGCCTGCGGAAGTCTACCACCAGCTCCTTGGTTTTACTGGCATTGATCTGGAGGTAGTTCAGCTGGCACCAGTCCACAAAGTCTTGGGTCAGTCCTCTGTACTCCTTGTCGTCCCCATCAGTGATGAGGCCGACTATTGCAGAGTCATCAGAGAACTTCTGCAGGAAGCACTGGGTGGAGTTGTGGGAGAAGTCTGCAGTGTAGATGGTGAAGAGGAACGGAGCCAGAACCGTTCCCTGTGGGGCCCCCATACTGCAGACGACCCTGTCCGACACACAGCCCTGAGTCCTCACATACTGTGGTCGGTCGGTGAGGTAGTCCAAAATCCAGGTAGTGAGGTGATGGTCCACTCCAGAGTTCTCCAGCTTGTCCTTCAGAACCGAGGGAAGAATAGTGTTGAAGGCACTGGAGAAATCAAAGAACATGATTCTCACAATGCTCCCAGCAGTCTCCAGGTGAGCGAGGGAACGATGTAGGAGGTGAATGATGGCATCATCCGCTCCAATGCCAGGCTGGTAGGCAAACTGAAGTGGGTCCAGTGATGAGCTCACAAGGCGCCGAAGCTGAGCCAGGACCAACCGCTCCAGGGTCTTCATCAGGTGGGATGTCAGAGCCACCGGCCTGTAGCTGTTGAGGTCCTTGGGGCGTGAAGTCTTTGGCACTGGAACAACACAGGAGGTTTTCCAGAGCTGTGGGACTCTTCCCAGCCTCAGGCTCAGGTTGAAGAGGTGCTCCATCACCCCGCACAGTTGGTCCGCGCAGGACCTGACGACCCTCGAGCTGATGCCATCTGGACCCGCTGCCTTCTTGGCTTTAATCCTCCTCAGTTCCCTCCTAACCTGGGTGGTTGAGAGAGACAGGCTGGAGCCTTGTGTTGAGTGTGTATTGGATGCTGTTGTTGGGGGTTGGGAGGAGTGAGCAGGGTGAATAGGGCTTTGGAGGTGACGTCACTGGAGGTGGGCCACGCCCCCTTTCCGCCATGACAGTAGGCTAGACACAGGATACAGCTTCAGCTATGGTTCGTACGTGTTGTGTTATCAGTTGCAACGTTTGATCACACGATCGTGAAGGCAAGAAGCTGGATAATGGGCTCTCTTTTCATCGTTTTTCAACCTGGAGGCAACGTGAAGGATCCCATGTATCCGATATTACTAAACAAAGACGTCAGGCTTGCATTGCAGGGTGAGACGAGCGGATCGAGTTCTGTGCAATCCCCAGCTTTTTGTTGGTTTGGTCTCCGCATCTTCTTTCCGGTGAGTTCTAAATTAATTCATATCACTATTAAAATGCTTTTAGTGTTATTTTCAATGTGCTGAGGTCATAGATAATGAGATAAAACATGCTAATGTGTGATGCTGCAGAACCACGTCATGTCATCATGTCGACTGAGTAGCTTATGATTTAGCATTATTGCAGGCAAACCAGCATATGAAATGGATGTAACAAATCCAGACTGGGCACCAACACTGCTCATGTGCCTCTAAAAACATACTAAATTGCTCTCATTGTACACTAATCCGCACATAACTTCCAGATGAATCACACACCTGTCATGTGCACTAATTTTATCTTACCGCCTTTGTCCTATCCCGATCTTTGCATACCTTGTCTGTGGAGTCAGCGCATACACAGCAAACCAGTTTAAGAATTATAAATCCCTGGAGGCCCACATCCAATTCACGAACGGCTGGGTGCAAGATTTGTCCATCTTTATGCCTCCACGCTGCGAGTACGTTGTCGTTAAGACAAAGGTAAGTCGGTTTGAACATGATAACTTTCTAAACAACTTCCTTGTTACAGTTTTTGATTTGCACGTACAGCCAAACCATCTATATTTGCCTTGGTTCATTACAGACCTTTTATTAAAAGTGGTTTTTGTGTGTTTCAGGTACTGCACTCACAACGACTGAATGAAACTGCACTGTGACCTCGTTGTGTGGACACAGAGAGACCTTCTGTCATACGCATCTTCTCTGATGTGGATTTCTGGGAACCACGTTTAAAGCAAGCACTAGACTTCTTTCTTAAAGTGTGTCTTCCTGAACTTGTTGGGAAATACTTCTCCAAACAATGTGCTGCTCTAAATAGCCTGTAATGTTTCATTTTGTGGTTCAAGATTGATGCCAGCTGTGTGTTGCCATGTAAATAGTTTGCATTTCATTTCTATGTACTTGCTAAGTACATGTGATAAGATCAAGAATAAAAAAAAACAAAAACATGTATACTATTCTTTTCTGTTTTATTGAAACTACTTCACACAAAGTACAATTATTTACAATGAACTACACATGCAACACAACAGCTTTATGAATACTCAACAAGAGCAAGTTTCATTTGGCGCTGGTTTGACAACCACACTGGGGCACATATTCACCAAAACACAGCAAACCTTAACAATCTTATCAAGCAGTGTTGTGTTTATTTCTGCTCTGCCCTGTTCATTGCACACACAATGCTTCGTCTGCCCTTTAGCTTCTGTGATGCTGTCTGTCCGATCACCACTGTCCACATTTACAGGTGGTACCTCAACCTCCACTTGTCCAACACAACTGCTGTCCACAGCTATGACATTGTAATTTTGTTGTTGTTCTTCTGTCAGATCTTCATCGATTACTTCTGCACGGGGCACACCTTCAGACTCTGCAGCTGCATAATAAAAGCCTGTAAGATAAAATTAGTGCACATGACAGGTGTGTGATTCATCTGGAAGTTATGTGCGGATTAGTGTACAATGAGAGCAATTTAGTATGTTTTTAGAGGCCCATGAGCAGTGTTGGTGCCCAGTCTGGATTTGTTACATCCATTTCATATGCTGGTTTGCCTGCAATAATGCTAAATCATAAGCTACTCAGTCGACATGATGACATGACGTGGTTCTGCAGCATCACACATTAGCATGTTTTATCTCATTATCTATGACCTCAGCACATTGAAAATAACACTAAAAGCATTTTAATAGTGATATGAATTAATTTAGAACTCACCGGAAAGAAGATGCAGAGACCAAACCAACAAAAAGCTGGGGATTGCACAGAACTCGATCCGCTCGTCTCACCCTGCAATGCAAGCCTGACGTCTTTGTTTAGTAATATCGGATACATGGGATCCCTCACGTTGCCTCCAGGATGGAAAACGATGAAAAGAGAGCCCATTATCCAGCTTCTTGCCTTCACGATCGTGTGATCAAACGTTGCAACTGATAACACAACACGTACGAACCATAGCTGAAGCTGTATCCTGTGTCTAGCCTACTGTCATGGCGGAAAGGGGCGTGGCCCACCTCCAGTGACATCACGCTCCAAAGCCCTATAGAGGAGGTGTGAAGTGTCTGAGGTGGAACAGCAGCAGTGGGGGTGGGTGAGTCTGCAGCCGATGTTGGAGACTGCCTCATGGCTGAATCAAATCTGTTGAAGAAATGATTCAGTTCATTTGCCCACCTCACATCCCTCCCAGGCAGAGAGTTCTGATGTTTGTGGCCTGAGATGGTTCTGAGGCCTCTCCAGACTTCACCAACGTTGTTTTGCTGAAGCTGGTTCTCCATCTTTTGCCTGTAGCTATCCTTCCCATTCCTTATCAGTCCCCTCAACTCTCTCTGCACCCTTTTCAACTCCTCCTTGTCTCTGGATTTGAAGGCCCTCCTCTTCTCCTTGAGGACAGCTTTAATTTCTGGAGTAATCCAAGGTTTGTTGTTGGAGAAACACCGTACAGTCCTGGTAGGTACGGTGTTAGCCACACAGAAATTAATATAGTCAGTAATGCATGTAGTAAGGCTGTCGATGTCCTCTCCGTGGTCGTCACAGATCACCTCCCACACAGTCGACTCAAAACAATCCTTAAGAGCCTCCTCGCTCTCCTCCGACCATCTCTGTACTGTGCGGGTGGCTGGTGGCTCCCTGCGCACTAAGGGCTCATACACAGGGACAAGGTGCACCAGGTTATGATCAGATCTGCCCAGGGGAGGGAGAGGTGATGAACTGTATGCCTCTTCAGCATTGGCATACAGTAAGTCCAGTGTTTTATTATGTCTGGTTGGGCAGGTCACATACTGGGTGAAGGTGGGCAGTGTGGAGTCCAGTGAGGCATGATTAAAGTCCCCTGAAATTATGAGAAGGGCTCTCGGAGATTGTGTTTGCAGTGTGCTGACCACTGAGTGGAGAGTGTCACAGGCTGCATCCGCGTTGGCCGATGTACTCACTGTTTTTAACCCATTGTTTGAACAGAGGATGGATGTGACCTCACCTCAGGGCAGACACTACACAAAGGTTAAAGATGAGTTTATTGCATCAAAACGACCCAGAATGCTTCATGGTAAACTTGAGTAATTTTTACAGGGATCATGTTCAGTCTCTTCCACAGGATTACTCTCCAAAGATTTACAGATAAGTCGTTAATTCATAAATTCTTTCATCTAATTTGTTGAATTAGGGAATGAGTGTGGCTGGTACCTCAAAGAGGCTTAAAATAGAGAAAGTTTGGTAGCTCAGGAAGTCATTGTATCATCAGCATACTCTACCCATGGCAGTAATGTACTCCAGATGGATTGGTAGAGGCAACATAATTGTTTTTAAGTGCTTCATTTAAGTACCTTGTCTCTCGATTTGGAGTAAAAACCTGAAGATAAATTCACTCGTGCTCCTATGGCTGAGAAGAAAACTTTCCATACCTGTGATGTAAATTTGATTGCCACATTCAAAGACTATATCCACTAGGATGCCATGAATGATACCAAGACAAACATGTCACCCCCATACCGGGGTGATATGTAAATCTTGCCACATGCCACAGTGTATCATAGGGATTTTCAGAGAAGTGAACGGACATTGTCTCTCAGTCAGGGCCTGTAACTCCTGTGTGACTTGCTTATATAAATAATTTTAGCAGAAATCTTTAAGTTGACTCTTCACAGAGTCAAGGGCTTTCTGCTATGGACGAAATGAGCAGTGAACAACTAAATGACCAGTTTTTCTATAATACAGGCATTCACTGGCTTTTCTCCTCTGCTGTCACTCCAATTCTATTAGCTTGTCCAGTCTAAATTTCACTGGTTCAATACAGTCACCTGGAAGTGATAACTGCCTCCCTTCTGTCAGGGTTCCTGGATCGTTGACCCAGTGTTTTCAGTTTGATCATGTTCTGTTTATTTTCCATATGTTCATGTTTGCTGTTTTATTGTGTTAGTCATCTGTCTCCATGCACTGTGTTTAGTTCTACTTCCTGTGTGTTATTAGTGAGATTCAGTTGTAGCTGTGTTCTCACCTGTCTCTTATCATCATCATCACTACTGTGTATTTAAGTACTTAGTTTTCTCCTTTTCTGTCTTGTCATCATCAATTTGTGTGTGTTTCTGGTTCAGTTCAGTCATTCAGTCAGTCTCTATCATGTTCTGTTCATCCTGTCTCCACAATAAACACCATCCTTCACCAGCCTGCAAGTCCTGCATTTGGGTCCTCTCTTCCTTCCCTCCACACACCGCGACATACACTTTGTGGTGATGCCACTTCCTGTCTTCAAGGAAAGCTGGGATCTGGAGTTCTCACCTGCTCTTCTTTTCTGCAGGCAGTTGTCTGTCTTGATAGGCAGAGAAACCAATGTTTCAAATGTTTCTGTGTCATCACTTGATTCTACCTCATTCTTCGCTTGATTGTCTAAACTGTGCAAAACAAACCTCATGAGGTGTCTTCAGCAGAATCATCAGTGCTCCACTGGCCTTGTCTCAAACTTAGCAACCTATCAGAAGTGTCGTTGGGGCTAAGGGAATGATCAAACGCTAGGGACGATTCTTCCTCAACGTTACAGTAATTGAACTCCTTATTCTGTAATTGGGTTTGGTGACCGGAAACCTTTGACACTTCCCTAACTCACCAGAGTGGGCTTCCAGATGTGGAAGGTTGAACCAGGCATATGGGCGGTGAATCAGATGCCTGAGGGAGACGCTGTCTGAAGTGGACAGATTGTTCTGATGAGTTTGAGATTTTCAAAAGACTCATAATTTTCTTACTTTCCATTTAAATTTCATGAGGATGTCAATCAATTAAAGTAAGAATAAAGTGTTTGGGTGTTAAATGTATAACTGTAACTTAAACATAAGTTGGGTTCTGTTCTAATAGTTGTTTTTCTGAGTATTTTTGAGTCTGAATGAGATCCAGCATTTCCTGTCACGATGTTCATCCTGACACTGACTCTGCTATTGGCATTTGACATCCATCCATTTAAATCTGCTTATCTGGAGCTAGCATGTGGTAGCAGCCTAAGCAGAAACACGTCTGTCAATGAAGACCTCAGTATGTGATGAAGTCAGTCTGATCCATGCACTGTCATGTCTCCTCAGGCCAGCAGGAGGCAGAGCTCGAGCAGACGGAAACACACTGAGCTGGTTTACTCCAACCTCGGTGTTTGTGTGCATGAAGGAGAGATGGCTGAAGTGAAAGGAACTAAAGGAGCAGAAGACGACCTCATCTTACATCCACATGAATTTCCCATCATAGACAGCTAAACATCAGCTCAGTCAAACTCAGTTTTCTACCAAAGACACAAATCTGTAAACATACCGGAGTAACAAATTCGTTACAAATGAGACCATCAGTATGTGAATGTGAATCAAAGAATTGTCACTGAAAAATATTCAAAAGTTTCATGTATAAGTTGATTTTTTAAGTTGAGCTAAAATATTGCACAGCTGAAGTAACCGTGGAACGTGGATCATTTATAGAGCCGTGACTATCATCATGTTTCTAAGTGCTTTGGCTGATTTTAGTAGCTTACAAACACAAAGGAAGCATTAACTTCTATAACAGCTTTAGATTTAACTTTTACAGTTTTAAGTGTGATTTTCATGAATGAAGCTCAGCCAAGCCATCACAGGCCAAGGCTGCTTATTTTTCCATAGTTACGCAAAACAAGATGTTTGAGTACAATATGAACCAGACTTCATAAATCATTACAAATAAACATACAAAGCAAAATATCCATCCTCCATTTTTTTTTTTCCACGTATCCACTCTTGGGTTGTTCGTGAGGCCAGTGTCACTCAGTGTGTACAGAACCAACAAGATAGGTCCAAGGATCGAACCTCGTGTGCACCGCAGAAGAGGATCCAAAATTAGCTGCAAAGAAGGAAAAACTGCTGTGAACAAGAAGAGAACCCCTCCTGAGATGATCCAAAGAGGCCAACATGATTTTTCAGCCAGGATACAATCATCAACTGTGTCAAAGGCAGCAAGACACAGCAGTACAGAATACTCACCTGGATCTGCATCAAGGTTCTTACAGGTTATAAAGAACATCACTTATAATCATCATTTCACTAAGCTTATACTTCAGAGGTGTTCAATTATAATTCAAGTAGAAAATTTCCTCAGACAAAGGTCCAGAATATCATAATTCAGTCAATATATTTTAAAATAGCCTGACTGCTGTGTGTTGATAAAAAGCAAAGAAGAAGATGACAGTGGGTGAATTATGTCCTTTCAGAAAGACAGCTACTGTGATGAAATCTACTCTCCACAGACAAAACTAGACTAAAGCTCTTGCTTTATAAACCCTTTGTGTTAACTGTGAAAGTGACACAATAAAACTATTATATGTACAAAGGATACTGACTGATTTTATTTTTGAAATTTATCTTTTATTATTTCACCTACATCAGAGATATCAAACTCATTTTACATCGTGGGGTCCATACAGGGCACTTCAATCATTTAATAATATATTTAAATATACAAGCAGCTCAATTTTCTAACATGATAAAGAAATACTTCTATACTAAATGAGAGACATATGTCAGCCTCTGACTCTATGGTCTTAAACCTTATAAAATAAATGTATTAAATTACATTAAATTAAAGTTCTGGTTGCTCAATGCTTAGACTATTTCTAAGGTAGATCACAAAAAGAACCTTTTCTGCCACCTAATTGTTTATTTATTATTTTAGTGTGAATGGACACAGGGGGTGTGAAAGCAGTATGAAAACCTGTAAAATCTTTTAAGATACATTTAAAGGTCAACATTTACTCCCTCCTTCACATTTTCCAAAGCCCTGGTGTCACTACTGTTTGGGGGGCGATCGTGGCTCAAGAGTTGGGAGGTCGCCTTGTAATCGGAAGGTTGCTGGTTCGAGCCCCGGCTCGGACAGTCTCGGTCGTTGTGTCCTTGGGCAAGACACTTCACCCGTTGCCTACTGGTGGTGGTCAGAGGGCCCGGTGGCGCCAGTGTCTGGCAGCCTCGCCTCTGTCAGTGCGCCCCTGTGTGTGAATGGGTGGATGACTGGTTGTGTAAAGCACTTTGGGGTCCTTAGGGACTAGAAAAGCGCTACACAAATACAGGCCATTTACCATTTTTACTGAGAGCAGCTGCGTCCTGCAGGCACCGAGCTGCCACTGTCTGCAAACCTGTGGAAATATAAAGACTCACTCACTGCTGCTCATTGCTTAAACATCAAATCAGTTTAACCTTGATCCATTTTCTTTATATTCCCAGTTCATGTTACAGAGTTTCACCAGAAGAATTTTAACAGTGTGACCACTATAAAACAAAAAAACCTACTCACAGGAAAACAAAGGAAGTTGGTGTGGGTGGTGTTCCTGGTCTGTAGGACAGAAGTTAACAATGTTATCTCAAAGCTCCTCCGAACAAATTCTCAGGAAAATAACCTGGCACTGTTTAAATAACAACTTATAACCATTAGCATGTGATCGGTTTTAAATCTCCTGTGTGACGAAAGCCTCAGCTTCATGGGAACAAATATTATCATTTTATTAGATGTTATTCGGACCTGTAGTTAGACACTGCATCCTGTAATGCTAATAATATTCAAACAAAACTCAGATTATCTCTGAGGTCAAAAATATTTATTGAATTTAAATGTAATTTTCTTACAATATCATTTTCTAATAATCTGACAAAAACATCTGGTCTCCACTCCACATGTTTCTTACACACTGCATGTTGTTCAGGGTCTTTCTGAGTTTGCAGGTAGTACTACTTCCTTTACACGTTATTCCACGTTACTGTCATCATCTGAACTCACTAATTTCAGGCTGTTGAAGCTGCCAGGACACGGCTCCTTAATGTTTCACTGTGAGACACTAAGGAAGGTCTTTGGTTTGTTCTATGTAGCAGTGTCTATCAAAGATAAAAACATAAAAAAAACTAGTTTCACAGAAATGAGATACAGGTTAAATCACACGCACACACACACACACACACACACACACACACACACACACTCAGCATGGTCGGATTAATTTGTTTTTACAGACAATAGCAATGAGCCAGAACCACACAACAAAAAAGTTATGAATAAAAGACATTTCCACAACAAGCTGTATGTCTGTGAAGGTTCTCAGTCATCCAGGTCATCGTAGTCTAAGGAGCTTGGAAAGAAAAGCGTCTGGACTTTTTTAAGTTGCTTGAAGACGTTTCACCTCTCATCTGAGAAGCTTCTTCAGTTCTAGGGTCAAATGAGAGTCCCAGATTTAAGCCCTGTGGGAGTGTCCCCCCAATAGGGACACTGGACCCGCCTAATGATCCTCTACCTAATCACATGAGCCAAGGTGTGAAAACGGGTGTAGGTCACAGTCAGCCAAGGTTTCGGGTGAGCTCATTGTGAAACCTAGCCCCACCCTATCATGTGATTTCCTGAGGTCAGATGGCCTAGGATGTGAGTGGGCGTTAAGGCGTCTGGGAAGGGATCTCAAAACTGCATTATAGAGAGCAGACAGTTGTGTTTACATGTTAGAAGCTTGATTGTTTTATGTAGCCAAAGAAAGAAAAAATAAACTGGCCTATTAAAGAAAAACAGAAAAACAAACTTTAGCAGGGCTCTAGACTAACTTTTTGCCATGGTTGCACTGGTGTGCCTCACTTTTTTTCTTAGGCATTTCAGCACAAAAGTTAGGCGTGCCCAGATTTTTCAACCGCATTTCTATAATCCATTCAATTCCGATTCACAAGGTCACGATTCGATTCGATTAAATTTTGCTTCAGACAGTCAGAAATATTATAATTCTGATCATTTATCAGTACTGATCCATGTTAGACTTCATCAGAATTGTGAGCATCACAGCAGATGCCTTTGTGTCAAAGTAACTGAGGATAAAACACAGAAAAACATGAATCAGATTTTCCTGGCCTGGCTTTTTATAGCAGATAACCTTAAAATATTCTGCAATTTTGCATAATTTTAAAAAGTTTAAATTTCTTCAGTATTGAACAGCAGAAATTACGCTCTCTTGTCCGAGGTTATTTAAGTAAAATATTTTTTTTTTAAAGACAGCAGCCGACAGCACTGTAAACAACGATAGACTGGTGGGTAATAAACGAATGAATAATGCTATGGACTCAAATTGTGGTCATAAATATTTTGTACTTGTAAATCAGGATTTGCATGTGTAAAAAGAATTTGTGTGTGCGTAAAAAAGATTTGTGTGTGGACTTAGCCAAAAAATGCATGTGAAACTCTGCACTCAAGTTTCAAGTTACAAGTACGAATTTTGACCCTATCTTTCTTCCTTTCATCTGATTGGCCAATGTCATGTCAATCACAAATTTAACTATCCAATCAAAGAACAGATGGGTTTGGCTATTGGAGGGGTGCTTTATGGAGCGTCAGGTCCTTGAAGGGAATATTCATGCTACTCACCTCTCTCTATCCACCTGCACTTTCAAACGTACACACGCAGGACTACAGGAATATCTGGACCATGACCAATCAGAGATTTAGACCACGATAGGGGCATAATGTCTGCCTGTTGTTGACCACACGGAGACTTTCAGAGTTCCGGAGACTTTTTTTTTTTTTGTTACTCTGATAGTTGGTCCCGAAGGTGCGACCTAAGATTTTTTTAGTCGCACTTGCGACCAAATTGGTCACACTCTAGAGCGCTGTAACCTTAGGGTGCTTCATGTTTCATTAATTATGACAGTAGGCTCATTGTACTTGGATTCAGTTGCACAAACACACGCAAAGCTTTATAGCCACTCCGTTTGAGAGAAGGCCTGCACGTGCTCAGTGATGTTTTCTTCATCCACAGCTTTGTTCTTTTTCATTGGGAGTAAAAATGTTTTATAAAAGTAAATGGTTTCTCAAGTAGTTGGCTATGTGCATCATGTAGACTTCCTATTTAACACACAAACTGTCATGTGACAGTCACCTGCACTGGGACCAGCTTCCTGTTCAGGTGGTACAAGTAAGTGGATTGTAGTGTTCAGAAGTGTGAGTGTGTCTTCTCACTGATAGATGGAGCACATGTTGAGTCATTCTGCAGTGTCGAGACTAAAAGAAACTCAAAGGTTGAATTTCATTTAATCTGTAGACTAAATCTGTAAAGTGTCTGATGTAACTAAAGAGCTGAACTATCTGCTGGTTTCAGAGTTTGTCCTCATGAAAGTAAGTGAAACTTCTGAAGCTCTATCTTCAGCTGTGCACTCACAGAGCAACCTTTCTCCTTCTTAGCTGCACAGTTAGTGAGTTTTTAAACAGGAAGCAGGAAACAATGGGCTGGCTCATGTAATATAATAATAATAAAACAAAAAACAACACATCATGGTATTTCCCTCGTGGCAGTGTCATGGATCAACAGTAACACCTCTTTTTTCCTGTGGTTTTCCTCACAGACTGATTTGTCTCAGAGTTCAGGGGCTCAACTTTACTGAAATGTTATGAAGCTCAAAGAGAAAGTCAAAAGAGGCAGAAGCTGCTCGTCCATCAGAGCTAACTGTCTGTGAATCTGCACTCAGGTAGAGTGACCTGCAGCAGGTAAACACTAAGGATAGCACAGCTGATGCTCAGAGCAGAGAGCAGACAGGGAGACATCTACCTGGACATGGATCACCTGCTGCTGGTGCTGCTGCTGCTGTGGAGCTCAGGTAGGACTCTGACACACACATTAAAGGTAAAAAGACAGTTTATTCTGTTCACAGTCACTTATCCTGATATCTCTGCAGTGTCAGATGAGTTCATATTAAGTGATGATGATTCAGACTTACATTAATTTTACTCATGAGAAATGTTTGGCAGCCCATACCCTGGGAGGGGTGATGGGTAGTAGTATTAGTAGTAGTATGAGAAATGAGAAAGGAGTGTGCAGCCTGTAATCCAGTGTTAACAGGAATCTCATCTCTCTCTAAACCTCAAACTGAACAACCAGCTGAACACACCTAAAGACTGCTTCCACCGGCTGGAGCTGATTTTAATCTCTAACAATCAACTCATGAACTTAAAAACATAAAACGAGTCATGGATTCTAAGTTGCTATTTTAAATTCTGAATTATTCACAAGTATTTTCAGAACTATTTTTTAGTTCTCAGATTATATATATCTGAATGAATTTAAGTAGTTTAAGTAAATCTGTTGCTGACTTTTTTCTAAAATGTAACTGTATCAACAAACCTGCTTCCCGCTCCACTCAGCCTGTGTGAAGCACTCTCTGGACGTAAAATTTTACATTATTTCACGTTGGAGTCATTGATTTGTTTTCAGTGAGTCTAATGGGAAATAATGTAAAATTTTAAGTCCAGAGAGTGCTTCACACAGGCTTACTGGGGTATTTTTGAGCTGGTGGAAGTTTCAGGGAGTTTGTTCTGTCCTCATCTGAGCTACAATCAAATTCCTTCTTCACACTGAATGGTGTTACTGTTTTCTCCTCAGGCGTCCAGGCTGAAGTAAAACAGAGATCTACAGGTAAAAAGAGAAATCAGAGTGACATGAAGAATCACAGAGCAGCATTCATTTCAAATTTAATATTTTCAGAAGTAAATTCACTTCTTTACTGATGACTCTCTGCTTTCTGTTAGAGCCTGATGATGTCAGGTTGGTGGGAGGAGCCAATCGCTGTGCGGGTGCACTGGAGGTGAAACTGGAGGAGTGGAGACCAGTGTGTGCCTTTCATGATTCCTGGACCCTGAAAGAAGCAGGTGTTTTCTGTGAACATCTGGGCTGTGGCTCAGCTGTTTCTATAGAAAAGGCAAACATCTTGCAAACAGTTGCATGGTCGATCACACCTGACTGTGTTCTGTCCACATCTCCTCTGAAGAATTGTGCAACAAGAAAACATTATTCTTACCAAATCCTGAAACTCACCTGTTCAGGTAATCATACTGATGAAATCATTCATGACTTCATATATGACAGAGGTGTAAAAAGCTGTGACAGATAGTAGCTAGAACAGCCGCCTACATGTCAGAGCTTCAGCAGCTGTTTATAGACAAGTACAGACACAAAGTCTGGTGGAAGTGAAACTGGTTAACAGGTTCTTACAGAACAGAGAGGAGGACAGGAAGTGGGAGGAGCTGGGCTGACAGCAGGAACTAGGACAGAGCTCAGTAGGGATGTAATTCTGTGTGTTATTGAAGCACACTAATCACACCTGTGCACAGTGGCGGTCCTAGCCTGTTTGCCGCCCTGGGCGAACACTCCCTCTGCCCCCCCCCCCCCCCCCACCCCACACACACACACACACACAAAACATGTTAAGGATTGTACATTAACATAAAACTGTTGTCCACACACACATATGAACAGAGAGAGAGTATGCATTGTATGCAAACGGCTACCAAACAGCCATCATATTTCGTCATACAATGAGAACAGGACAAATCAACAATTGACAATGACTAATTAATATTAAAATCTGTAACATAATGTATTGTTTGGAGTTTAGTCTGTTACTGTTACTATTTTTACCATTTCTTCTTGGAGCAACTGTAACCCACATTATTTCCTTAGGGATTAATAAAGTATTCTGATTCTGATTGTTTCAGGATGACCTGCCATTATCCAATGACACATTTGTTTACCTGTATCATTTGTTCGTTTCTTCTCCTCTTCTTTTCTCTTTTTTCTAAACTGAGCACCTGATGGCTTTGAACTTTTCTTGTCCATCTTCCATTGGTTTTAATTTTGCACTCCAGTATGAACACCCATCCCCCAACCCGAGGATCACCACAACATAACCTAATAGACCTACACCTTAGTTCACAGATTAACTTTGTCTAGGGTGTATTTCTGGGATTTCACACAACCCAGGATTCAAATCATGAATACATAATGGGCTTGGATTTACAACATTATGAATGAAATGTGCTCTATTTGGAAGCAGTAGGTCTCCCTCCCCTTTCGACGGGTTATGTGTGAGACTTTAAATCATCAAACTGTAAATTATAAATTTTAAATTGTTATTGATCCCTTTACCCCGAGTCCTAAAATGTATATTTATTTTCTTACTCTACTATATTTATTGTTCGTTTACTTGCACTGCTGTAACTGGAGCCTCGTCGTCTCGTCTCTCTATATACTGGACTGTATGTAGCGGAGATGACAATAAAGTTTACTTTGACTTCAGCAGTGCGCAGGTGCACCGAGGGCTCTCGCGCTCAGTTTTCGTGTATAGAATTTCGAAAAAACATCGGTGCAAATTATAAGTCTGTATCATAATGTCTGGTGTTTTCGTGTTTGTTGTTTTGTTTTTGTTTTGTTTTATTTTGCGAGTTGGTTATTAGATGCTGCTCCAGCCAGCCAGAGAATCCCCCGCCGCCCCGCCCTCTCCTCCCTGTGCCGCAAGCAGCAGGCGCACCTCGCAAACGGAGGGCGCCCTTACTCCCAGCAAATGGGCGATAGAAAACCGATCGGTGCCTATGCCATTCCCAATATGCGCTGGCTGCCGTCGGGGCAGCATGAGTACGAGCATTTTTTTTTTTTTTTTTTTTTTTTTTTTGCCGATGCCCGTGATGCCGCCCCCATCACGATGCCGCCCCGGGCAACCGCCCGTGTCGCCCGTATCTAAAACCGCTACCGCCTGTGCAGGTACACACCACTCACACATGCTCATTTGAGTTGTGTCTAGTTTCTGAGGTTATGTCACTAGAGTGGCGTTTTTACATTTATTAGCACATATTCAAATCCTAGACTAGTTTCATCACCAGATCATCTGTCTGACCATTTTCATCAGCCACTACATCTTTCTCACATCTCATTGCTCTCCTCAGATCTCTCCTCTTCTATCTTTTTGCATCCTTTACTTGTGGGTCCACTGACCTCTTTCCCTCTTTCACTTATTCTTTGCACTTATTTTGCACAAAATTGTGCTGTTTGCTAAACAGACGGATTCACTTAATTTAATATCACATGTTTAATCTGCCACGAGCCGCACAGTTTATAGCAAAGTGACAGACTAAGAGATGATGTCCAGGTAATTTACCAACAGGGCTGGGGTTGCTACAGCTTGTTAACTCTAATCTTTAAAGCATGTAAATATACACGTGTACGTTAAATGGAGGCCTGAGGTGGCAACCAGAGGCATTTCAATGGGAACAGGCTTTAGTAACTGACAGGCTCTGATGCAGGACCCTAAACCACGTTACAATATTTTAAAGTATGTAGCATTCTTAATTAAAACAAACTTTCATCAATTCAAGTGATAAAAGGAATCATAAACATGATTGATCTCTGTACTCTGAGACTGCTGCTGGTAACAGAATCAACACAGCTTTACTCCATTTATATAGCAAAAACAATTATTAACGTAATGGAGTTGTGTGTGTGTGTGTAGGTCTACTACTAAAAACAGTCACATGTTAGACAAATGCTCATGTGAAATTATAAGTTTAATTTGAGTGTAATATAAAAGTGTGACGGGTTGATTTTTACGTTTGATTTTACGCTCGAGGTCCTCCTGATGCAACATCCTCATTTATTTGGGCTTGTAAACACTTCATGTCTTGGATATGTGGAGGTTCATGTGGAGGTTTGATGTCAGCTCACCTTCCATCTTATATGTGTTTACAGATCTGCTTGTTCAGACAAACATCCATGCATCCTCCATGGACAGGGTTTTCAGTGCCCAGCAGCAGGGGCTTCAGGTATCCAGGGGCTCCAGCTTCACCATCAGCTGCTCCATCCAGCCACAGTACCCAGGAGGCTCTTTCCAGCTCACCTTCACCTCCTCCAACACAACATACAGCTGCACCCAGCCAGCTGTCAGTCACTCTGCCCTCTTCCTGTTTCCTGCTGCAGAGCCCGCCCACCAAGGAAACTACAGCTGTGTTTATCACGTCTACGTTTTCTCTCATAACTTCTTCTCTGAGAGCCACCAGCTGTCTGTCACTGTGTCAGGTAAGCTGAAACACTGTCTTTTCTTAAGCTGTGTGTAAACAATCATTGACAATCATCTCAAACTGCAGTGAACTACTGTTACATACAGCCAAATACTTCACCGAGTGAGGTACTCTGCTATAATAAACACAGACATTACCACCTAGTCTGTCATAAGATCCCAAAAACCCTAACAGGGCAATTTTGTTTCTCTTTTCCAGAGTTCATCTCATAAACAAGGTTTACATTTTGCCCAAAAAAATATAATGTATGTGAAAAAAGAATTTCACACACACTCCACAATAAAAAGAACTTTCTTTCACCACAGTTTCTCCAACAATGAGATTTTACATGTGTTCTTAACGTTTTTCTCTTATTCCCATGTCCTTGTGTTATTAGTGCTTATTTTGTGTTTGCAGTACGATCCGGTTTCTTTGAATAACCATGGCAAAGATTTGTTCATTTTTATTACGAGTACTAGTACACAGTACACAAACTGTCGTTCCAGAAATACTTTTACCCTTCCTAATGCCTTCAGCATACATAACATAAATAGTTGTGATAAATGGTAAATACATTGTTACGTCCCCACATGAAAGCTAGGCGAAGAGGGTGGGGGACAGTAACAATTGGATCCGGACTGGAATGAAAAGGACGCCAGGCAGAGGTGTTTAACACAAAATAAATCTTTATTATAATCAATTAACCCAATAATCATATAAACAGTAACAACAGAAAGAGGCAGCAAAGCTGCTTTAATGATCAATTAGATAGGCCAACCCAAAGAGATGGTGGCCGCTTCAACTAAGAAAACAACTATAAGCAGGCCTTTTCTACACCTAGACCAGAATCACACACTGACCAGCACAGAGGAAATCCACCAGAAGCCTCTCCCCCACACACACACACACTGCTCTCCTCCAGATTATATATCACCTCTGGAGGGTAATTGGTGGTAAACGAGGGCAGATGAACAGCAGGTGTGTCCTAAAGGAGAAGGCAGGGGCAGAGAGAGACAAGGTTAGGGGCAAAAAAGAAGAAGGAGGAGAGGGAGAGGACAACACCACGCCCACACACTCCCACAGCCTCACAGGATGTAACAACATTTACACTGAGTAGCAGTGGTCCCAGTGGTAATAACCCCCAAGCTGGGCAAGAGGCTCCAGCAGATCCCAGGAACAACATCGGAGATCTCTGTCCAGAAGAGTGCAGGAACAGCTAAGATACTGTGCAGGACCCTCAAGCTCCCAGGCCTCTGGTAGAGGACCCGAGCTTGAAGGACAGACCGCCCTCAGCGAGAAATTTTTATATGTAATAAATCTGATAGAGATCTGAGCCTTCAGCATACTCTCAGTGCATTACATTAACATTAACATTACAGCTGCACATTAGAACTGTGAAACTTTAAACCACACTTAAACATTATCAGAGGCTTAAAGTGCATTCCAGTATCTGCAGCTCCAACTGTGTGAAAGAGCTTAAACAGCAGATTAGGACCAAATACATGCGAGTGTCAGTGATAATATGATGCACAGTCTGTGCTGCTGTGGCTGTTTGCATATATAAATCCACACCTTCAGCAGAGAAGCTATATCAGGATTTATCAGGAAGTCAAAGAACTAGTGAAACTTTGGTGCTTCCAGCAGATTTTAAACTGAAACTCTGAACATGAGCATGTGATATGTAAAGCAAAGGTTACCTCATTACCTCAGACACTGAAGACTTTAGGCTCAGCTTAGTTTGCTAAAACATTCATTTCACTTTATGATCCTCCACTCTGGTCACATTATAATCAAGGGATCTATTTGCTCTAACATCAGTTATGTCACTGCAGACAGAATATTTTAGATGCTACGTCAGGCGCCGTTCACAGCATGCAGCTTTGATTTGGTTTAAAATCATGTTTTTCTTTTGCTGATGACTCTCTGCTTTATGTCCAGAGCCTGATGATGTCAGGTTGGTGGGAGGAGCTAGTCGCTGTGCAGGTACACTGGAGGAGAAACATCAGGGAGAGTGGAGACCGGTGTCTGGGTTTGACAGGATCCTGGATGAAACAGATGAAGTCTGTGAACGTCTGCACTGTGGCCCGTTTGATTATGGAGGACTCATAAAGTCCTCACAAACATCTGTGTGGCAGATCAGACCCGTTCAGGCTGGATCTGCTCTGACAGAATGCTCAACATCAGAAAAGACTTTGTTCATCCTGAATCTCACCTGCTCAGGTAAGCTGATCACTGATTTCCTCTATGACAGTCATGTTTTCTGTCACTGAAACAGTCGGTGATCTCGTGTGGGCTGACCTACAAAGTTCATGGATTTTTTTTAATAAAGAGTGACCAAATGTGTCAAAATGTAATACAAAAAGGAAACAGTCAAAGATTTCTTAATTTTACTGGAAGTAAAAAGACTGATTCTAACAAATTGCATTTTTCCATTGGTAACTATGACAACAAGTGGACTTTTAATCTGAGACACTGAGTGGATTAGCGATCCTGTTTTACCCTACAAGAGAAGAAGAAGAACACAAAGTTTGGCTTTGATAACTTGTGAATGAATCTGAACTTGTTCAAAGCAGAAAGCTGAGAATCTGGACCCAGCTGGGTTCAGTCCATGGTTTAAGTTTTTAAACCTTAGCAGGTGTGGTTGGATTATGTTTTACAGTTCATCGTCTGTTTTGGGTCCGGTTCCTTAGGAAGCAAAAAAAATGCTGGATTATTTCCAGCCGAAAACAGAAATTCCCGAACACAAAGAAGCTGCTTCTTTCTGCTCCGATGTATATCCCGCAGTAATCTGTTCTCACTTGTTATTTTTATGTAGACATAAGCACATTTATACAGTGGTAAATTTCTTTCTTTAATTTTTCATTCATTTAAACTACATACCACTTTTCCTATCAGGGGTCAATAAAATGTTTCTGGTTCAGTGTAATGAGCTGACATAACTGGGACTGAATGAAACCATCTGTTAAATGAGACTGGACTCATGAAACTGAGATGACTGTTTTTTGTCAGATCCAACAGATCCAGAAGCTCATAACGTCACTGCTGTCGTCCTGCTGGTGATTGTGCTGTTTATGATCGCTGCTCTATGTTTCTACTGTAAGGTACTGAAAAGATCTGAAGCTCTCAGCCTGTTTATTGCGTTGAAGACATGATCAATGCAGTCAGTCTGACCTGTGCTGTCATGTCTCCCCAGACCAGCAGGGGGCAAAAGCCAAGTGCACCTGACAGCACTGAGCTGGTTTACTATAACTTCAGCGTTTGTTCAGCTGAAGGAGGGCCGACTAAAGAGGAAGGAGCTCAGGGAGCAGAGGAGGATCTCCATGGAGATCATCTCACATCCAGATGAATGTTTTAGCTGACACACAGCCGTCCGTCCTGTCGAATAACACAGCTGTTTTCTATTGAACACAAACGCTCATCGCCTCATCTTACACGGCACTGGAAAGTCTGGGAAAAGCTAACTGGATTGGATTGGACTGGACTGATTATTGTCTATTTACATATCAATATATGGTGTAAGCCTTGAGTGCAGACTTAGTAAAGTAGAAATCTATTCTGATATCTTGATAAACTCAGTTTACAGATTAGGATGCAGAGAAGGAAAGCTGGAAAACCGGTGGCAGCAAAGTGGTAAGCTTGGAGGAGGAGAGGAGGTCTGTCGTCTCTGTCTGAGGACAAAGCAGAACCAAATCTGTAAAACTTGGGAGAAGAAGGAGCTTGACAAAAGAAAAAGGAGGGAAAGAAGGAGGGTTAGAAATAACCCGTCCTCACTCAAGAGCTGGCTGATGGGTTCTTTATTTTCTTAGAGTTTTGGAAGAAAACAGAAAATAAATATGAAAACAAGGAAAAACCTATATATGTTTTTTACTTTGAGCCTTCCCAGTTCCTGCTGCAGGGTGCAGGTTTGCAAACAGTGTAAATGTGATAATAAAATCAAATCTGAGAAATTCAAAGGGGCAGTATTGTTGGAACTTAGCAAAGGATTAAGTAATGTAAACCATAAACCATAATGTAAATCACTCATGTCATGACATGAATAAAGGTTATATGTGTCCAGGTTTAGAGTGACTGAAACCGTAGACTTTGAATAAAATCACTGAACTGTGTGAAAAAGGGACAGAAAAGGATGTAAATGTTTTATTTTCTCCACCTTTACTTGGAAAAGGGGAAGGAAAGGAAACAGAAGGTGATAAGAGGACAGAGATTATGTAGGATGTAAAAGCAGGAAGTTAAACTGAATGTTTAAGAAATGCTGTGCAGAGATATCACAAAGATGTTAATGGATGATATTTAGATTGTTTCCAAATAATGAGGCACACACTGACCCAGGGCCATCAGGAAGAACACTGGAACAAAGCCAGCACAGTGACGTTAGCACTGACACCTGAAGGTCAAACCAAGACATCTTCTCTGCTTTATGCTCAGTTTGTTTGTTTTTATTGAATATTCAAAGGGTGAAACAGTTGGAACAATGTGTTGGTTCACTCTAAAATGTTGCACACCACCATCTTAGTTTACAAAAACAAAAAGTCTGATTTCCTCCTCTGAATCTTTTCTTTATGTAGGTCTCTTTAAATCTGTACATGGCTCCTGCTCATGTCATATTTATAATTCAGTTTAATAAATTAACAGCTCCGATGTGTTTCAGACAGATTTCTGTTCATAATCAAAAGTTTCTGCATATTTAAATCCGTCACACACAAATCTGTGATTCAAAACCATTATTAGGAATCATGTTCCTCTCAGCTGTGTTACTGAAGCCTGCTAAAAACAAACCATCACCTTTACACTCGTTAGCAAATATCACCTGTAAAGAACTTCACTCAGTGGCCACAAATTATTTTGTTAAAAAAAAAAAAGAAATTTCTGGACCTTTTGTTTACCACAAAATATTCTGAGTCTGTTTTTTTTGATGACTAATAAGCAGAAGAATTTTTGCCTCGGTGGTCTGAGATTAGGGTTGGGAATCCATTATTAATTCTGCTGATTCTTTATCTTGACCCAGCTGTGTAACAAGAAACAAATTCACCTCTGCAGATTTTCAGCATCAACACATCTGCTTCATTATCTGATGTCGTGAACAGAATACTTCCTACAGGTCAGTGACTTCAGTGCAGATTACAGATTACACACAGCTCTGAGCACCATGTCTCAGTCTGTATGTTGCCTCATTGCATCATGTTAAATTTTAATGCACCTTTTCTTAAACTGTCTTCAACACTGAGAGTAAATGAATAAAACAAAGTAGCCTTTGAACAATTCCAACAATCTTACTAAAAAGGGAACAAGACTGAACCAAATATGGAACATATGAGGTTGTGGTCCAGAGTCAGGCTTGTCCGCTGCCTTTGAGACATTCTTATTCTATTAAATTGTCCTTTTCACCCTGGTGCCAGCAGGGATTAGGTGGATTATTAGACTCTCTCTCCTTGGGGGTTTATACTTTGAGTTTAGGGTCTTAGTGATCTCCCTACAGATGTGAATAAAACTAAACTCATTAGAATAGAATGCCAACATGCAGCTATACATTTCTAAACCATTGTTCCCCCCTCCTCAGAAAACTCCTTTTTTGGTTAACTTATTTTAAGAAGAACATGATAAAAATGTTGCTGGCGTTTCCATCCCTACTTCAAATAATCATTTTGGATCTTTTGATCTTTCTTCCCCAAATGTAACTTCTTCCTGTCTGCCATGACTTATGCCACCGATGTCAAATGCCACTAAATATATTTCACTGCTGCATGTTGTCACCACCTACTGGGATCAACAAAGGAACTATTTCTTTTGATAAGTTCAGAGGTGTACTAGTTTTCTACAAAGCTAATGCCTGGTGGTATTTTTCTTCTGTTTTTTTTATGCAGGCCTACTTACTTAAAGGTATTTTTTGCAGAATTTAATTAAACCTTTCACCACCAGGGGGCAGCATTTTACCAGTGGACACATGCTGCTGTGCTGCCCTGCTCGGACTCAGCTGCAGCAGAGTGACAGCAAAGGTTTCTTCACACTGACAGTTTTCAATCATTTTGGAAGCTTTAAAAATGTAACCGCATGAATTTATGAGAATTACATTTAATACAAAACACAAGGTTTCTGCCTGTAGACATGCACATCACTAAAGGACACTGCTGAGCCTTAAGGATTCAGTTCAGGTACAATTTAATACTTTCCAGGTATGGGGAAAAAGTCCAGTCTGACAGTCATCAAGGACAGAAATGGTTTGACTAAGATAACATGAAGCAGTTACTGACATCTCCTACATGAACAGCAATGAAACCAGTTGTTGATTCTGACTACATTATTCATTTCCAGGTCCAAAGGCTCCTCAGCTCGCAAAGCAAACAAATTCTAAGGTTTCACTGAGATTTAAAAAATTGTCCAAATTCTTAAGTTAGAATGATCATTGTGTTGTTCTCCCACATGATGTCTTAAGACTTAAAAAGGTAACATCAATGAAAATGAGGATCTAAAAATTTTAGTGGAATTAGAAGTTATCAGGAAGTTAGCTTTCTAGTTTCCATTTAAAGATGATTTACCAGTTCTGATTTAAGTCTTCCTAAAAATCTAAATCGTACAGCTCTGAATACGATTAAGTAAAACTAAATAGCAGGAACATTTGGAGTGTTAGTGAAGTTCAGCTAGCTGACATATACTGATGTACTGCATTTTGGCTGGGCAAATATAAACAAATTACCAGCGTAAAAATGGAGGATGAGGGTTAATTTGACAAATGACTTCTGAATACTTAATCGGATCCCCGCTCCAGCTCAAGATGCTATAGGTCTGCTCAGTAACACCGGCTCGGCAGGTACAACATAGCTCTATTAATTGGCGCTCGAATACTCTGCAGCTTTCTCGAATGACCTCGTATGAGCCTGAACAAAAACTGAATTATAGAACTGAAATTGAATGATGCGAAGTGAAACTGAAAGCAAGAGCTAAATTTAAAGAAGGATGGAATAAATTAAATTATTCATTTTCAAAATATAAAATTCAGTTTCAATTTAGTGATGATCATTTTCAAACCAGTACATTGGATTTCAAATTAGGCTAATTCAAATTCAGTTTCAGAAGCTTTTATTCAATCTGAGCAATTTAAATTCGAATCTAACTTATTCAAATTCAGTTTCTGATGGCACAAAGTTCTACCCATAAACACGTCATATTTAACTAACATCATCTTCAAATGAAGTCTCATTTTGTTTGATCAGCAGAATAAACAGCAGGAAGTGTTCAGGTGTCTGTGCCTCAGGAGGTGAAGCGGATCATCTACTAATTGGAAAGTCAGTCAGTCACATGGAGCCACCTCCTCTACATGGATAACATCACGCTGTATGCCAAGAGTGAAGGAGACATTGATTCACTGTTCCACACTACCATGTAGTTGGATGGTAACTAAGAGAATGAAGGAAGTCCAAACTGAGGGGATTGAACTACCAGAATGCAACATTGCAGACATCGAGGACAGCTACAAGTACCTGGGGATCCCACAGACAAATGGGAACCACGAAGAGGCCGCTAGGAAAGCTGCAACCACCAAATACCTGTGGAGGATAAAATAGTGTGATAGTGAAGTGGTCAGGTACCCTGCTGGGATAACAAACTGGCCAATGGAAGAGGTAGAAGCCACTGACTTCAAAACAAGGAAGCTCCTGACCATTCTTGGAGAGATTCAACTCTGTGACTGTACACTCGTGTACTTAGTGAATACCTCAGGCAGCAGAAACCCAAGAAAGAAGAGGAGCAAGCATCCGGGATCTCTGTCCAGGAAAGATAGTGTACAGGACCCTCAAGCTCCCACGCCTGTGGTAGAGGACCTGAGCTTGAAGGGCACAGAGTGCCCACAGGGAAAGTGGGTGATTTATTATGCCATCCCATTTGTCATGGTCTGGAGTCTAGTGCCTCCTTTTTTATGTTTTGTGATTATTAATGTTCCTCAGTTTAGTTAGTTTCTGGTTATTTGTTTTGGTTTCTAGTGTTCAGGTGTTACTGTGCCTCCCTTGTGTTACCTCTTGTCATCCTTGTCAGGACGTGTTTTGGAGTTTCGCTTCTTCTCTGTCTCATCTTGTGTGATTAGTCTCAGCTGTGTTCCCTGCCTGTCTGCCATTCCCTCTGTGTGTGTGTGTATATGTATAGTCAGGGGTGCTCATAAGTGGTCCGCAGGTGCGCATTCGATGTCAAAATAAAAGACGTGCACCAGATAAGAAGTTGCAACGCGCGTTTGCGTACATATAAAGGCACTGTTTTTGTCAGCTAGAGTGGAATTTTCACGGCATATTCTGCACCACATCTCTGTGCGTTCATCATTTGTTTGAAGCCAGCTCACCTTCTGCAACCACTTTTCCGAGAATACGCGCTTCTTTTGCGGTTCGGACTCCTTCTGACATTTCTTTGGAGGTGGAGGAAGACCAAAGTAATTGCTTAAAGGAGCTTGCTTCTTCGACATCTTTAAGAGTTCTAAACAACTGTCTGTCCTCCTCCAGAAAATCTTATGTACGCAAACGCGCGTTGCAACTTCTTATCTGGTGCACGTCTTTTATTTTGACAGCGAATGCGCACCTGCGGACCACTAATGTGCACCCCTGTGTATAGTGTCTGTTTTCACCTGTTCCTTGTCGGTTCATCTGCATTTTCTATTGCTTGTCATCCTCTGTGTTTCTCCTCGGTGTTTCCATGACTCATGTTCCTTGTTCCCAGTGTCAGGGGTTTTTGCTTTGTTTTCTATGTTCTCCGTGTTATTTTGTTTAGCTTCTCCCAGTTTAGGTTTTGTTTCAGTTCCTCCCTTCGTTCAGTGCTTTGAAGTATTTTGTACAGCCACCAAAGAAAGGCTCACTTTCACTTTATGCCTTTTTCTATTTCTCTATTTGCCTGCGCTTTGGTCCACACCTCTCATCTCCACACGGTTTGCCCTTGCAAACCTTGACACTGTTCTTCTGTTGTTGTTGTTGTTTTTTGTACAGTCAGAAAGAAAAGGTAACGTTTCACCTCTTCATCCATTTCCAGTTTTTAACCCTACATCAGAACTCGCTGTCATAACATTTTCATACATTTGGTCTGCAGTGAGGATTAAAAGATGTTTTCACACACTGGTACATTTACAAATTAAATGGTGATGATTTAATGAAGCTGATTCTCAATCTGAGTTAAATGTCAGTTTCTAAAACTGTCATTCAGCACTGAGTTCAAGTAGAGTCACAGACCCGAAGCCGGGGTCACACAACCATCCATCCCACCCCTTCCTGTTAGCAGAAATATACGTAGGAAAGCACATGATGGTCAGAGCAGAGAGACGTGTAGCTGGACATGGATCACCTGTTAGTGTTGCTGCTCCTGTGGAGCTCAGGTAGGACACACACACACACACACACACACACACACACACACACACACACACACAGAGTTCAGTTGTTAAAAACACCTTCTAGTTAGAATCCTTCAGACTTTGTAAAATCAAGGCCATATTTAATATGTTGTCATTCATTCTTTGCTTTTATCTGCATGTCATGGGTTTGTATTCAGTGATGATCTCTGTGCAGCAGCTCTCACTGTAAGACTCCTTCACTGATGATGAGTCACAGTTACTTTACTCATGATCAGAAAGTAACTCAGGAAGCTCTGATCTCATCTGATCTCTCACACCAAAAGACTGTTTCCACCAGCTGGGGCTGATTTTAGTCTCTAACGATCAGACAGGAGCACAAACTGATGTATTATGTTATCCACTACACAGCACACTTAACGCCTGCTCAGTAACGACTGCACATTCAGACGTTGAATAGTGTAAAAATAAAAAGGGGAAACATCTACTGTCACGATATGAAGAATAACAGCTTTATTATGAAATTAACTGTAAGAGCACTTCCTGTTTCTGTGAGAAACAGGAAGTGCTCGGTTTGTTTTGTGGAGTTTAGGAACTGACCCATTCGAGCGGGAGCTACAACAAGTATCTACAATCCTAGACTGGAAGAGTAATTTCCTAGCAGGGTTTTATTGGTTAGACTCTATTTCTAATAATTCTGTTTGATAAATACATCTATCAATCCTCATGTTTATGAGCATCTATTTCCCTGTTAAAGTTACTGCATTAGTCAATTAACACAAACTGAACACTATGAAGCCCTGCAGGGTTCAGTGCACAGAAACCTTACACACTGCAAATACTGTAAGACATTCACAGAATTATAAGTGCGCAGGACAGAAACACTGTTTGGTGTTTATGTCGAGATTTTTCATGAGCACTTTTACCCTGCAAGCCAGAATCACCCAGTGACACACGCATTATTACAGAGCTTAATTTATCTTACACACACACACACACACTGATGGATACATCAGAATAATCTGGGGTTCAGTATTTTGCTCAGTTACACATGGGCTGGAGGAGCTATGGGTCAAAAAACTGACCTGATCAGTAGATGCTCTACCTCCTAGAAATCACATTTTTGCTGATTTGTTTCTTCTTAGGACTTCAAACTGAAGGAACACACAGTTCTCCAGGTAAAAAGAAATCGAAAAAAATAAATACAGACCAACAGTAAACTTTGAAGTTATTTTTTTCAGAAGTTCACTTCTTTACCGATGACTCTGCTTTCTGTTTAGAGTCTGATGATATCAGGTTGGTGGGAGTAACCAGTCGCTGTGCAGGAACTCTGGAGATGAAACATCTGGGAGAGTGGAGACCAGTGAAGGGGCATCGCTGGACCCTGAAAGAAGCAGCTGTTATCTGTCAACATCTGGACTGTGGCCCTGCTGTTTCTGTAGATTGGAGATACGACTCCCCATTAAGATCTATGTGGATGATGAACTCTGAATGTATTCAGTCTGAATCTGATCTGACGAAATGCGTAACATCAGATTCCTCTTCTGCTATCATGAATCTTACCTGCTCAGGTGAGCCTGTCACTATATATCACAAAACTGTAAACCTGCAGATTCAGAAACACACCAGCTACAATTGTGACAGAGCAGAGTTTCAGGATTCCTTGGGACCAGTCACCAACCTGCTCTAAATGATTCTTCTTCAGCTCAATAACTTTCTGAGCTCCTCAATTCAGTAGCAGATTCTTTGGTTGTCATCATGACAGAAACTAATGACTTATGTGGTGGCTGTAGCTCAGGTAGTAGAGCACTTACTAACTGGAAGGTTAATAGTTCAATCCCAGTTGGGCAAGATGCTAACCCCATGGTGCTCTCCGATGCATCCATCGGAGTATGAATGCATGTGTGAATGTTACATAGGAAGTGCTTAGAAGAAAGTGCTTGGGTGAATGAACAGGTTGTGTAAAGTGCTTTGAGTGCTCAGACAGAGTAGAAAAGTGCTAATATAAGGACCAGTCCATTGATCATTTACTGGCCACAAATTTGAACAGATAAGTTGATCCTGGATTTTCAGCATCATCAAACTCACACAGTGCTTAGTCTGAATTGTACTGCTTCATAACAGTTGGCATTTAGATTCCCTGCCCTGTGGCCTCTGTGCAGATCTCTCAAGAAAGGTGAATATGCTGTGGACCTCGCTCTCTGTTTCAAAACATGTTGAAGATCATCCAAAGGTCTTGAGGATGGGGGAAGTAAACATAAAAGTGTTCAAGTGAAAAAAAAAAAGACACTTAGAGAGACAGCCAAGCTGATGTTATCACCACGGAGAAAGAAGGAAGCACTAAATGTAATGTGTCAACTGTTTTCTCTCTGGCCATGTCCTTTCCCTCAGCCAAGTACCAGAGCTGACTGCTTAGTGGAGTCAGCTGCACTCATTTTACTGGTTCCACAAGAAAAATAAGGACAGTACTACACATCCAAAAAGGACAATCCCAGTAGGCTAGGGCTGCAATAACAGCCGCTGGATTATGGAATGTAAATGTGATGCTAACATGTTAATGATGAAGTTATGTTGGAGTTGTGCTGAGTTTGAATCAGTGAATAGTTGTTTGCTGCCATCTTTTTCTTGTGTGTCTGTCTCTGATCTCTCTGTTTGATCTTCTCTGATCTCTCCAGACTCTGTCAGGCTGCTGAATGGTTCCAGTCTGTGTTCAGGCAGACTGGAGGTGAAGTCTAACCAGAGCTGGTCCTCAGTGTGTGAAGCTGACTTTGACCAGCAGGATGCAGAGGTGGTCTGTAGGGAGCTCGGCTGTGGGCCTCCTTCGGCCCTCCAGGGGGCGCTCTATGGAGAAGTGGAGGCTCCAGTGTGGAGCAAAGAGTTCCAGTGTGGAGGCCATGAGTCTGCTCTCCTGGACTGTAGAAGCTCAGGCTCAGCTCGAAACAGCTGCTCACCTGGCAAAGCTGTTGGACTCACCTGCTCAGGTAGAAGAGGAGCTGCAGCTTTGACGTGGTTCAAACTCACTTTATTCTTTTTATTGATGACTCTCTGCTTTCTGTTCAGAGCCTGATGAAGTTAGAATGGTGGGAGGAGCCAATCTCTGCGAGGGCACGGTAGAGCTGAAACATCTGGGAGAGTGGAGACCAATGGAACACTTTCACTGAACCCTGAAGGATGCAGCTGTTGTGTGTGAACATCTGGAGTGTGGATCTGCTGTTTCCATAGGAGTGCGAAGTGAACTTCTCGGCAGGCCTTCATGGTGGATCAGACATGACTGTGTTACATCCGTATCTGGTCTCAGAGAGTGTGCAACACCAAGTTACACTAGCCTCATCCTGAAGCTCACCTGCTCAGGTAAGCACATTAATGACATCATCCATTATTAGATCATATATTAAAGCTGTGTAGCGGGTTGACATACACAGCAACTACAATAACAGCAGACTGTCTCCAGCAGTCATGACCTGGCAGAGCTTTAGAAGTCTTATATCCCAATTTTTCAATTTTCTTCAGTTGGAGAGTTGTAATATAAGAAACATACGTCAGTTCAAATGTGTCAAATTTGGCTTTTGTCCAGGAGCCGTCAGGCTGGTGGGAGGAGCCAGTCGCTGTGAAGGAACAGTGGAGCTGAAACATTGGGGAGAATGGAGACCAGCGATTGACTATAATCTGAGGAAAGCAGCTGTTGTCTGTGAATAGTTGGACTGTGGCTCTGCTGTTTCTGCTGTAATCAGACCAAAGTCCTCACCTGGAGATCAGCTCTGACTGTTTTCAGTCTGTATCCACTCGAAGGGCGTGTGTAGCACCAAATGACTCCAACTACATCCTGGATCTCATTTGCTCAGGTGAGACCATCTGTGACATCTTATATGACATCAGCCATATTTCAGGGTGTTTTGCCGTCTGTCACTGTGATACGTGGAGGAATTTCTAACAGCTGACAGGACACAGCTGGAAGAAGGTCAGTGTTTATCAACTATTTTCAACATATAGTTAATTTAATGTCAGCTACTATTATCAATGTATGTTTACAGACCTGCTGGTTCAGCCAATCATCTCTGTGTCCTTCATGAATGGGGTTTTCGAGGCCCAGGAGCAGGAGCTTCAAGTGTCCAAGGGCTCCAGCTTTACCATCAGCTGCTCCATCCAGCCACAGTACCCAGGAGGCTCCTTCCAGCTCACCTTCACCTCCTCAAACACAGCATATAGCTACACCCAGCCAGCTGTCAATCATTCTGCCCACTTCTTGTTTCCTGCTGCAGAGCCCGCCCACCAAGGACACTACAGCTGTGTTTATCACATCTATGTTTTTTCTCATAATTTCTCCTCTGAGAGCCGCCTGCTGTCTGTCACTGTGTCAGGTAAGCTGAAGCCGAGATGATGATGATGATGAAATATCAGTTTAAATATCTGTTTACACTCTGCTCTGAAAAAAAAATCAGTCCAAACCAAGGTTATTATCGTTAACGAAAACTAACGAAATAACGAAAACTAGAAGTGAAAAAACATTTTCGTTAACGGAAATAAAAATAAAAACAAAAAAAGGAAAACTAACTAAAACTGTAATGAGTGTTCACAAAACTAACTAAAATTAACTGAATTTATAGCAAAAATGTGTTTAGTTTTCGTTGATGTGTGGGTGTCATACAATAGTCAAGGGTGAAAATGAAGTTTAGTTTCCAGGTTTTTTTCTTGCTGTGTCTCATTATGCCAGCAGGTGGCAGTACGTTAGTCGAGTCGTCTGTGTCGCTGCTCCGTCCACGCGTAGAATCATGTCAGGAAAAGTCTGGAGAAAGCACCAGAGTCCAATTTGGGATTTCTTTGAATATGACTGTGTTTTGGATAAAGCAAGTGTCTTGTAGTGGAAAGAGACAAATTATGAGGGACATTTCTAAAGGGAAAAAAATCCCACAAACCTTAAAGTGCACTTGAAAAGCTCACACAAGAAGGCTAACCTAGCTTACCTTGAGAAGGTAAGGGAGCACACTCAACCCTCATCCCCAGAAACAGAAGCTAACACCAGGCAAGGCAGCGTGATGCATCCCGAGACAACAGGACTGGGATATCTACATAACTGTGTGAGTCAATTGCCTTAACACCCGGTGCTGCAAGAGTTAATAGTCTCATTGGGGCCAAGATATACATTTTATAGTTGCCTGGTATCAATGGTTGTTCGTCTGCCTTTATTTATTTATTTAAAGAACCCATAGGTGGGAATGTGAGTTGTCTGTCTCTGCGTGTTAGCCCTGCAACAGACAGGCGACCTGTCCAGGGTGCAGGGTATGGTAGCTGGAATAGCAACATACCCAAGGATAAGCAGAAGAGAATGACTGATATAATGAAACTGGGATTTTGTTACACTTAATTATTGCAAACACAACTAAAACTATAACTGAAACTAATCAAAACTAAACTGAAACTAAGGATTTTCAAAAATAAAACTAAACTAAACTAGCAAACAATTGGTAAAAACTAATTAAAACTGATATAAAATTGAAAATCTGAAGTCAAAACTAAATAAAAATAAAAACTAATGAAAACTGCAAAACTATTAAAACCCTGGTCCAAACAGAATGAAAATGACCTGGAAACAACCCGTGTGACTAAGATTATAGAAAGTGTATAAATGTCAATAGAAAACACTGCTGTGTCACATGTGTTAGAAGCACATCTGTCTACATAGAACGTTAAACCCTGACAATCCTGTCATGGTCCAAGATCATGATTTATTGTAAAGACAGAATGAAATCACTGCTGTTGCTGCAAGATGAGTCCAAATGAGCTGAGAACATGTTGGAAAGACAATGGTCTCATTTTAAACACTGACAACTTCTTTGTTAGTTTGTGGCACAAGATTGTCAGGGATGCCAACATGGGTCACACCCTATTTGGTGCTTTATGGTTTCATATTTTTAAATTTTTCATTCCTTAAGCTGTTTTAGTGTCTTTTATCCCAGAGCTCAAAAGGAATATACTTAAATATAATAAATTTATGCTTAGAACAAAGTGTAATAAAATTAGTTTTTGGTTGATTTTTGTTGTCACAATGCGTCTTAATCATTCATTTTATGCCATTAGAAAGGCTGTTTTTTTTTTAATGCTGCCACATCCGTGAGTATGTGGCAGCATCTTATGGAGGACCACAAGAGCCACGCGCATCGAAATAAAAAATTCTGTGCTTAATTTTAATAAACTGCATTTCAAAATCCTTTTTCGAATTCCACTTTAATAAAAACATTTTCGAATTGCACTTTAATAAACTGCATTTCAAAAAACATTTTCGAATTCCACTTTAATAAACTGCATTTCAAAAAACATTTTCGAATTCCACTTTAATAAACTGCATTTCAAAAACCTTTTTCGAATTCCACTTTAATAAAATCATTTTCGAATTGCACTTTAGTAAACTGCATTTCAAAAAACATTTTCGAATTCCACTTTAATAAACTGCATTTCAAAAACCTTTTTCGAATTCCACTTTAATAAAAACATTTTCGAATTGCACTTTAATAAACTGCATTTCAAAAAACATTTTCGAATTCCACTTTAATAAACTGCATTTCAAAAACCTTTTTCGAATTGCACTTTAATAAACTGCATTTCAAAATCCATTTCCCTTTCCTGTTCGCTCAGGGATTAACATGTGGATTAGCAGTTGGATTAGCAGTTGGATTAACAACTTCATTTTAAAAATCCTGCTGCTATTCAAATTAGCCACACCGTGGGATGTAAGGAGCTCTCTGATTGGTTGGTCAGACACAGGCTGTCTGCCAGCCTGGATTTTTGTAGCTCATAGCTTCGCCCTGCTACGAAGCGTGTGTGCTTGTACAAAGGCCGTTCAGCCTCGGGATTTACACTCGGCTCGACACGGATATGTGAAGAATGAAGGGAGCCTGCAGCGAAACGGAGAGCTAACCTCTGACTGAGTGCCCGTTTACTCAGTCTGACCACCTGTGAAGGTAACGTGCTAATGTGGCTAACGCTAGCATCACCACACGTAGCCCCGTTATTTTAAGGTCATCTTAGCTTATGAAAGTTTTACGTCACAGCTGTACGAGCTAGCTACGTGTTTTGTAAGCTGCTGTGCTCTTCATAAATAAAGCTGGAAGCAGCTCAGACTGTTAGAACCAGCACTGAGGCCTGTTACATTTATACAGTGTTAGAGCAATGGCTGCAACCTACAGCCTTTAAACTAGCGATTAAAATGCTGACAGTAAACTCGTCAGTCCAGGTGTTACCACATTACTTTGTGATACTTAGAGTTAAAACAACTGAGACAGGCTGATTAAAGTAACAGCTGTCAGTTCTCTCATTCCTTATATCAAGACTGGAGATCACACTACTGATTTCAGTTCATTTAATATGTGAGTGCACAGATTCATTCTCAACTGGACATAAATGATGATCAAAGGTTGTATATATGATGAATTCATCAAATCCCAGCCTCTAACACAGTGCGCTGAATCTTAGCTTTGGATGTCCAGTATATTCTAATCAGTGCAATTTAAGCATTCACTGAACCTACAATATCTACACCTGTGTGGCAAATATGTGGTAAAGATACAGATAATGAAGTTTAATTATTAATACAATATACATCATGAGAAACGAAAGCTGAAATTGATTCAGTTTAGTACTTTTCTCTGTATGTTCTGTGATTATAAAGGCCTTAAATTCTGTGATATATATACTGTAAATGATTTTCACAGAGGTCTTAAAGTACTTAAATCACTGCTGATAGTCTGGTTGTTTATATTTTCACGTTTTTGTGTCTGTAGGGCTGTTTGATGACGATTTGGACTCCTCTGGGTGATGAGGACACACCCACATCTGTTCCATACTGCAGCCATGGATGGTGTTACAGCTCTGAGTCAGCTTTGAGCCATCAGATGCACACACTGGATAACCAGCGCCTGTACTTCATGCAGGAGAGATGACCTCAGTGATGATTGACTCTGCATCCTCTACTTTACCTCCTAATCTCTTTCTCTTTAACACACAATTAAAATCACTCCAAAAGAGTGTAAACTTACTGAGGAAGTCTCTAACTTGTACACATTTGTACTTTTACTTGTTTTATGAGTTATTTTTAAGAAGAGTAAAGTTATTCACAAAGTTTTTATTCTTCTGTATTTATTCTTTTGTATCATGTACCACAGTCATACTGAACTTTACAGACCTGGTGAATTGGGGGGAAAAAAAGTCATATATATACATGAATGAATCATTCAGCTTCAGCAGTATTTCTATTCATCTTATGAATTCCAGTCTAATGTCAATTCACTGTTTGAGTTCAGTTTTGGTCTTAAACTCCAGAGAATACCACCTAGTTCAACAATCTTTTTATCTGATTATTTGCAAAACGGTTTTCTTCTGAGAGATGCTGCTAGAGCTGAAATTGAGCCCAAAGAAACAACAACAAAGTTTAGTTCCTCTGGATTTTCCATGGAAAATTGCTTTATCACTCACTCAGGTGACTTCTCCAGTGTCACGGATGAGTGATGAATGTATCTCCCACTGGAAACCATTGTGTCCAGTTAAAGTCAATCGACTTTTTTAAGGAGAGTTGTTAGATGCTGTGCTCATGAGGACAATGAGTTTTAACTTGGAGCACAATAAAAAGCTGCCATATTGGATCAACGAACAAAACACTTAATTGAGCAGAATTAAGTCAAAATGTAATATCCTCATATGACACATCACACATGACCCAGCATTGTTCTAAGAAACTTTCTTATTGGAAGTTTTCACAGCTGCCAGAAAGTGACAGATTTCTGTCTGGTCTTAATGTGTGGTCGTTGCTCTCTCGTTTTCTCTGGAATTGCTGCGCAGAGGATGTAACACCCATGATAAGCGCTGAGGTGTGTGTCCTTGTCAGGAATTAGCCATCCTCAGCTTCCAGGTTAAGAAAAGTGGAACCAGAAGATATTCAAATACATCTCTTCACAGCTGCTGAT
Source organism: Oreochromis niloticus (assembly GCF_001858045.2). Lineage (NCBI taxonomy): Eukaryota > Metazoa > Chordata > Actinopteri > Cichliformes > Cichlidae > Oreochromis > Oreochromis niloticus. The sequence goes on along the minus strand of NC_031972.2, from coordinate 36,877,105 downwards.
GAATTCTACAAAAAACAAAGTTTGTTAAAAACATTTGCAGGTGAATCACCACTGATTTATCAGTGACATCCATTTACTCAAAAATTACTGACAAGTGGATAACTAGAATATATAGTTTATAATTTCAACAATGTACTGTACAAAATGGAACTGTATATGACAAATGTGGTGTGGTGCTTGTGGAATTTTTAACAAGGGCCCTACAAAACTTTACAGTACTCATGCTGCCAAACTTCTGATGGCTAGGTGTGCAGTTCCTGCTTTAAATGCATTCACTTTTAAGATTAAGAAATCTAAGTGATAAGAGGCCAGAAATGTTTGAACTTGCTTATGAACCTACATCACTGAGGTCATCTCTCCTGCATGAAGTACAGGCGCTGGTTTTCCAGTGTGTGCATCTGATGGCCCAAAGCTGACTCAGAGCTGTAACACCATCCATGGCTGCAGTATGGAACAGATGTGGGTGTGTCCTCATCACCCAGAGGAGTCCAAATCGTCATCAAACAGCCCTACAGACACAAAAACATGAAAATATAAACAACCAGACTATCAGCAGTGATTTAAGTACTTTAAGACCTCTGTGAAAATCATTTACAGTATATATCACAGAATTTAAGGCCTTTATAATCACAGAACATACAGAGAAAAGTACTAAACTGAATCAATTTCAGCTTTCGTTTCTCATGATGTATATTGTATTAATAATTAAACTTCATTATCTGTATCTTTACCACATATTTGCCACACAGGTGTAGATATTGTAGGTTCAGTGAATGCTTAAATTGCACTGATTAGAATATACTGGACATTCAAAGCTAAGATTCAGCGCACTGTGTTAGAGGCTGGGATTTGATGAATTCATCATATATACAACCTTTGATCATCATTTATGTCTAGCTGAGAATGAATCTGTGCACTCACATATTAAATGAACTGAAATCAGTAGTGTGATCTCCAGTCTTGATATAAGGAATGAGAGAACTGACAGCTGTTATTTTAATCAGCCTGTCTCAGTTGTTTTAACTCTAAGTATCACAAAGTAATGTGGTAACACCTGGACTGACGAGTTTACTGTCAGCATTTTAATCGCTAGTTTAAAGGCTGTAGGTTGCAGCCATTGCTCTAACACTGTATAAATGTAACAGGCCTCAGTGCTGGTTCTAACAGTCTGAGCTGCTTCCAGCTTTATTTGTGAAGAGCACAGCAGCTTACAAAACACGTAGCTAGCTCGTACAGCTGCGACATAAAATTTTCATAAGCTAAAATGACCTTAAAATAACGGGGCTACGTGTGGTGATGCTAGCGTTAGCCATGTTAGCACGTTACCTTCAACAGGTGGTCAGACTGAGTAAACGGGCACTCAGTCAGAGGTTAGCTCTCCGTTTCGCTGCAGGCTCCCTTCATTCTTCACATATCCGTGTCGAGCCGAGTGTAAATCCCGAGGCTGAACGGCCTTTGTACAAGCACACACGCTTCGTAGCAGGGCGAAGCTATGAGCTAGAAAAATCCAGGATGGCAGACAGCCTGTCTGACCAGCCAATCAGAGAGCTCCTTACATCCCACGGTGTGGCTAATTTGAATAGCAGCAGGATTTTTAAAATGAAGTTGTTAATCCAACTGCTAATCCACATGTTAATCCCTGAGCGAACAGGAAAGGGAAATGGATTTTGAAATGCAGTTTATTAAAGTGCAATTCGAAAAAGGTTTTTGAAATGCAGTTTATTAAAGTGGAATTCGAAAAAGGTTTTTGAAATGCAGTTTATTAAAGTGCAATTCGAAAATGTTTTTATTAAAGTGGAATTCGAAAAAGGTTTTTGAAATGCAGTTTATTAAAGTGCAATTCGAAAATGTTTTTTGAAATGCAGTTTATTAAAGTGGAATTCAAAAAAGGTTTTTGAAATGCAGTTTATTAAAGTGCAATTCGAAAATGTTTTTTGAAATGCAGTTTATTAAAGTGGAATTTGAAAATGTTTTTTGAAATGCAGTTTATTAAAGTGCAATTCGAAAATGTTTTTATCAAAGTGGAATTCGAAAAAGGTTTTTGAAATGCAGTTTATTAAAGTGGAATTCGAAAATGTTTTTTGAAATGCAGTTTATTAAAGTGGAATTCGAAAATGTTTTTTGAAATGCAGTTTATTAAAGTGCAATTCGAAAATGTTTTTATTAAAGTGGAATTCGAAAAAGGATTTTGAAATGCAGTTTATTAAAATTAAGCACAGAATTTTTTATTTCGATGCGCGTGGCTCTTGTGGTCCTCCATAGGATCTGTGGGTTGAGCAGCAGAGCTGAGTATGTGAAACACTTTCTACATCTGCTCTGCCAATGCCATAGTGATCATATTTAACAGTCATTCAAGAACAAACTGTTTGGATTGGGTGGACGATACACCACAGTACAGTGAAAAGGATCATTATTCCTGACTTTAATAAGCTGCAGTTAAAATGATGAAAACATTTCCAACCTTTGCTGAACAACATGAGAACCAGCTTCTAAACAGTGCACTGAGACCTCCTCCTCAACCGGACATCCGTGTCATGTTTGAACAATTACCTAACAGTAGTGATTACTGTGGTTTTGGGGTTCTGCCCAGGACTCCTCTGCAACTGTCACACCACCCTCTCCGTCTCACTGCATGACATAAAAACAGTTGCCATTCATCAATCCAGCTTAGCACACCTGCTCTTCCCCTCCTCTGCAGCAGCATCATCTTTTGCATGTTGTCTTATAAAATTAAAACATTTTTATCACCTTTCTTCCACATTCTGATGTTCAGTTTGAACTTCAACAAGTCATCTTGTTTACATGATCATATATATATACTCTACACCACCACTGTGACACACACACCAGGTAGTCTAGCAGCAGGCTGTCTCCAGCAGCCTGAAGCGTCTCCTCCTTCAGATCCACAGCTTTCTGCTGGTGTCCAGCAGCAACTCTGGGCCACAGATTTGAACAGAACAGTTCATTTGGGGTTCATTAGTATTTCCACGCTCAAGTGTCATTCACTAATTTACATAAGATTGTGGCTCTGAGGCAATCGTGGCTCAAGAGTTGGCAGTTCGTCTTGTAATCGGAAGGTTGCCGGTTTGAGCCCCGACTCCAACAGTCTCTGTCGTTGTGTCCTTGGGCAAGACACTTCACCCGCAGCCTACTGGTGGTGGTCAGAGGGCCCGGTGGCGCCAGTGTCCGGCAGCCTCGCCTCTGTCAGGGCAGCTGTGGTTACAATGTAGCTTGCCATCACCAGTGTGTGAATGGGTGGCTGATTGAATGTAGTGTAAAGCGCTTTGGGGTCCTTAGGGACTAAGTAAAGTGCTATACAAATACAGGCCATTTACCATAAGAGTTTTACTCTGGGTCACAGATCTTCTCAGAAAATCACAAAAATGAGAACGAAGCCTGATCTGTGCTGTCATGTCTCTCCAGGCCTGCAGGAGGCAGAAGCCGAGCACACCTGAGAACACTGAGCTGGTTTACTGTAACTTCAGTCTTTGTGCAGCTGAAGGAGCAGAAGACGGCCTCCGAGGAGCTTGTCTCAAACCCAGATGAACTTCTTATTTGTAAAAACACAGACTGGTTTCTGCTGAACCCACATTTACAATCAGAGAACAGTTTCAGTACAAATGAAACTTGAGACTTCCTCAAATTATAAGTTTCACCCTTACAGATACAAACAGTTCTCATCTTTGAGTTTTCCAAACATTTAAATTAAAGTCTCACTGACTCAGTGATGAAAAATCCATTTTATTTTAAGAATTTCCTTTTCCTTTCCAGTCATCTGTGTCTTTGATCCATTTGGTACTTTCCACACGACTTTCATTTCTTCATTTTCCACAGATACCAACTATCAACATTTCATTAAACGTGTTGTCAGCAAAACTTTATGTGTCGATTCTTCATCATAAGTTTACTTTTGAACTATAATCATAATTTAATCATGAGATTATGGAAACAATCAATTTACGGTCACTTCATTATAAGTTTAAACTTCTATGCAAATAGACTTTCAGCTTAATATATTTCTTATTCTTCAGCTTTTTAATATTCCTGTGTGATCTAACCTCCACCTCCTCTCGTTGGTTTCCTTGGTGATGTCTGAAGGATGGGTGATAATCAGCTCTGGATCTTCTGCTGCTGGTTCAGGGGAGGTACAGTGAGATTCTGGAGCAGGATCTGGGTTCTGTGATGCAGGGTGGGCCTGTCATGTGTCTTTCTCTTCTTCTGTGTGTGGTTTTTTTTGTTTTTTTTTGTTTAGAGCTTTCTTCCCCAGGTTTCTCATTTCAGTTGGAGTCCTGTGAGTCTTCTTGTCTAAGTCGGGTCTGTGACTCTGCTGTTTTTATAGCATGGACCTGTGAGGTCCATGATCTTTCCTGGTTCTATCTTCACTACCTGTCCTTCTTTTTGATTCCTGTTTGTCAGCCACAGATCAGATCCTAATCTTCTTCTTCCATCACGACAGATGTTTCAGTTACTAAGAGATGTCTGCAGGAGAGAGGAGGTTTGCAGGAGGAGCTGTAATCAGCATCCACAGCTATGTTTGTTGCAGACGTTTTTTTTCCTGTGATTTTCGAAAGATGACAAAAAAAAAAACCACAAGGGAGGACTTCATAAATATGTGCTTTAACTGAATCATCACACTTAGTCTTTCCTGTGTGTGAGATACAATGAGTATGGTGTCTTTAAATTCTTGTCTTATTTGTATTAAAATGATTTTATTAAAATAATGTTGATCGTTACACTCGTATTATGTCTGATATCATGAAGCAGAGCAGTGGCTGTGAATAGATCATATTTAACTGACGTCACCTTCAAATGAAGTCATTTTGTTTTATCAGCTGTTGTATTAACTCCTCTTTTATTACACACTGTTATCAGCTCAATTGAGGTGAACCGTGATGTTCTTCTTTAATCTCAGTTTTCTCCTCCTTTAGCTCTTTCCTCCTCTGTGCCTCCTGCTCATCAGTCTGCTGTGATTTACTTCCTCTCACCAGTTTCGTTAAACACAGAAGGCTGTGCAGAATAAACAGCAGTGAGGTCTCGGGTGTGCGTGGCTCAGGAGGTGGAGTGGTTCATCTACTAATGGGAAAGTTAGTTATTCGATCCTTGCCTCCTCAAGTATGCATGTTAAAGCATTGGCTGGAGAGTACTGAACTGTCAGAGTATGAGAGTGTGAATGCAGACAAAGTGCTCTAACAGTGTGTGTGAAGAGGCTAATAGCAGAAAATAGTTTTTGCAGCATCATAAATTTTCAGAGGAAGCAAAATCTGCATGATGAAGCAGGATAAAGTCAGGCAGCGCCTTTTCCTTCCATCAGCGATTAGAGGTCAAGAGGGAAAGACGAGGAATTGGTGAATGCTGACTAACCATCTTTATGAGCTTCACTATTTTTGAAAAGTCATTTAATAATTTATCTGTGCTGTTTATATGAAGCAAAACTGCTTCCTTTAGCAGGTTTTTACGGTTTTTGTTTCAGTTCTGCTGCCATAAGCACAGATAATCATGCCTGCTTCATACCACAGTACCTGCATGTAATTTGGTTCCTTTTTTCTTATTAATTATTACTAATTTAACTTTAACTGTATTTTTTATTTTAATACAGGTTGTGTTTTTTATTGTTATAGCTGTTTAAATAATAAAACATATCTTCTCTTATCCTCTTCTTCTGAGTCATAAAGAAAAGTTTGCACTTCAGCCCTTCATCCATTTCCAGTTTTAACCCTATTATCAGAACACACTGTCGTAACATTCTCGTACATTTGTCCTGCAGTAAAGAAATACAGATGTTATCAAATAACATGAGTTAAAATTTCTGGATTTTTGATGAACACTGGTAATTTACAACTCTTTCTGAGCTTTTATCTTCAACAGGGAAGAGAAATTATGGAATATAAAATGTGGTGATTTTTTTCCTCTTAAAACTGCTTTGTAATCCCACCTTCAGCAAACATTTGGAAAATGTAATTTAAGATTTTACATCATTTGTAGAAATAGTTACTGCTACATTTGTTGTCAGTAAAATTTAGTTTTTGGTGTTGATTAAATGATGTGAATTTAATGAGAATGACAGAATTCCAGCATCAGTTACTGCTGACTACTCTGTGGGATGTTGGGGTGGATTTAGATGTGCTGTTGATGGACGGCATGTCTGATGGACAGAAAAAAAGACCTGAATTCAGAATGAAAGATTCTGCTCATCACGTCTATATTTCTGTCCAAAATAAACAAACTAAAATATGGTTTCACACATGTATTTAAACCAGAGTCCTTCTGGGTCAAAATCTACTTGACTTTTATACATCTAAAAATCACATGTTCAAACTGTTATTCATGTCATGAGTACATATGATTCTAGCTGCTGGTCATCATAAGCATGTGAAGCTTGGCTGGTGCCATAAACTCCGAACAGATGAGAATTTATAGCATAAAAAAAATCATGGGCCTGGATACAGGATATTTGATCTTTTACTAAATGATATGTTCAATAAGACACTGAAGAATAAGACACAACCAACCAACCAACCATCCCACCATCCCGCCCCTTCCTGTTAGCAGAAATATACTGAGGACAGCACATGATGATCAGAGCAGAGAGACATACAGCTGGACATGGATCACCTACTAGTGCTGCTGCTCCTGTGCAGCTCAGGTAGGACACACACACACACACACACACACACACACACGTTCAGTTTTTAAAAACACCTTCTAGTTAGAATCCTTCAGACTTTGTAAAATCAAAGCCATATTTTAATATATTGACAGTCACTTGTCAGTTGTTTTTATCTGCATGTCAGATGGGTCTATATGCAGTGATGATCTCTGTACAGCAGCACTCATTGTAAGACTTCTTCACTGATGATGAGTGGCAAGGGCTTAGATTTGGCATGGACGGAAGGGACGTGTCCCCACCAATAATTTCATCTCTTCGAGTAAAGAAAAACAAACCCGATAGAAAAAAAAACCGATCTGTCAACGTCTCATTCACCCAGCGGTGCAGAAAGATTTAAATTACGTTCTCTACTGGAGCCCTTCCTCATGTGACAAATATGGCCAATGTGATTGGCTGTGCCTTTCAGGGAGCTCTGTTTAGTTTTAGCAGCGGCAAGCCTGCTCTGCGAGGACCTGCAAGGATGAGAGGAGGATGGCAGCAAAAAGGAAGAACCTGGATATAAGAAAGTATTTTTCAAAGAACTCTGTAAGTCACTTAAAGCCAAGTTAACTCATAAAATGTGTCCGTCATAATAACGTTACAGGCTATGCTAGGCTTTGGCCCACATCAGTCTAAAATTGTATCTAACCATGAATAACGTGTTTTGGAAACTAACTGCCCAACAGGCAGCACTATTAGTTATCTCAGTCTCAGACAGGGGCGATTTTAGCCCATTTTTGGGGGTGCTTCAGCACCCCCAAAATGAATCAAAGCACCCCCAAAGATTTCTTACTTTTTTTGGACAATATTTGCTGTCTGTGTGACACACTGCTAAAAATATAAAAACCATACAGTACTTGGTTGAAACATAACATTTTAACAACAAAAGTATAGATAACACCCCCCTCCCAAAATGGTTTGTTCCAGCTCGGCTCTCCCTTACTCTGGCTCTAGCTCTGTTGCTGCCAGAGCGGCAGCAGACGCAGCGGAGCGGAGGTGTAAGTGCCTGGCTTAAAACAGGACATATTAGCTGCATTTAACCTTCAGTTACTCTTTATATAGTTAGGTAGCAGTCAGGCCATGTTTCTTTTTAGCTGAAAAACATTACACCAGGTAACCTGCAGTGTTGAAAACATGTTTTCCGACAATGTTTGCTGCCCTACAATCCGTCCTACTCTGTAGTAAAATCAGCGACATTTGACCGTCCTGTTGCTCCCATTGAAATTTATATAGCATATTTAAAATCTAAAACTAAAAATTGTCCGTAGCCTACTGTTGTTACCACTGTCCTGTTTGAAATGGATACTAACTAGCTAACTGACTGGATGCCCATTAACCTTAAAACTACGGTTGTGTGTGTGTGTGTGTGTGTGTGTGTGTGTGTGTGTGTGTGTGTTTGTGTACAGAGAGACAGCCAGGTTCATAAGGGATATAAGCAAAAAAAGGAGCAACATTCAGGTAAAAGTGTAAAAACAAATGATCCATCAATAAAGGATAATGTTGGATCAGTGTTTCAATATTTATATCTTTTATTAGATGTTCATGTGGTTTGGTTATTTGCCTTTTGGTTGAAAGTACACTGAGAGAGGACTTTTTGTTAGTGATCTTAATAGTATTTTTTCATATTAATGTAATTTTTCATCTAATTGAATCCAATCTATTTGTGTATGATTGTCAGTCCAAAGAGGGAGAGAGGAAAGAGGGAACGTCAGGAGAAAGTACATGGTCAGGAAGAAGCAGGTAAGAAAACAGACAGGGAACAAAACAGAAACTATTAAACTGACAAAGAGAAAAAACCTGATTTTACTCACACAGTCAGGAAGTTGTGTCCTCCCTGTATTAAAGCTGCTATACAGAAGCTGCAAAACAAACTGGGTTGAAACATTTTTGACCCTCTTTAACAACATTCCAACATTATCATTGATTGGGGAGATTAAAATTAATGATATATTTTTATGTGGTTCAGCCACAACTCTACTAAAACCTCAGCCAGTAATAGGTGGGCCAACTTTTGGACTGTCCAGTTGTCTGTATGACTGTCGCAGTACAGTATCAGAAAGTGCCAAACAGCCCTGGTGGAGTGAGGAGCTGTAAAGAGAAGCAGATGCTCTGTTTATATTCTAAAAATGTTTTAAGCTTGTTTCAAAGATTCTGTATTGCAGCTTTAAATGTTTTCCAAAAGCACACATACACTTATCAGTGTTTCTCAAACTTTTTACAGTGTGTACCACCTGAGAAAAATGTCAAGCTCTCCCAAGCACCACTATGAAAGCATGAAACTCATAAATCTTACAACACAAAATTAGTATTATTAAATTAGTAAAATTAGTATCTGCAGTAAAGATTTTTATTTGTAATAATTTATTCTGTTTTGGGAGTATTTTTATGTATCTGTATTATATTATACACACACATTAAAAGTGAATCTCTGTCCAAATGCACTCAGTTTACTTCTTACTCACTATGAGCATCATTCATTATTCTCCCCCAGTAATTAAGGTTAGGATATGTATTTTTTTTTATCCCAATCCATTCTTCTTTTGCAGCATTTAAATAACCTTTATCAGATTTGATGGTTTTGTTACAGACTTTTCAAAAAAAGTGTTTTGCCTTTCTTTCTCAAATGTGGGATTAAATTGTGTTAAAATGTACAAAACAGTGATGTCATGTTTTGTGACGAGGACCCAGGCACAGAGAGACTTGTTGAATTTAAGAATCTTATGATTTAATAAAGAAATTTGCAGACTTGCACAGAGATGGTAAATTATGATGACTGATAACGGAGACGAAGACAACAGACGATGAGGACAGGGAGGAACAGGGGTTTAAATGCACCAAGGAGACAGTCAGAGGGAACTCAGGACAACTGGAGACATTTAAGGATGCAGGGACTGACAGAGACAGGGAAGAAGTCTCATCGTGACGTGTAAAGTTTATCTTGCCTGGCTGGGCAGCTCTCTGGGTGTTCAGCACCCCCAAAGCTCTGATCCTAGAATCGCCCCTGGTCTCAGAGCAGCATTTTTAACTTTGATTGAAACTGTCAGAGAAAACGGAGCCTCGAGCAAGCCAGGATATTAGTTTACAGAGGCTGTTAACATTATATGTCTAATGTTAAAATGTTGGTGACACAATAATTTCATCCTAATGGTGCTGACATATTCATAAGGTTAATTTTTGAGACAATATGAGGTAGTCATGATTTTGCAAATATTCCACCTTGTAGTGCAGTTTGCACAAATTGTTTTAAAAATGCACTCACCCTACAAACATAGTGTGCCTAAAATGTTGCATAATTTTGCTGAGAGATCTTTTACTTTGTGGTAATCTTAGATGAGTAGTTTTATGGACAAAAACCACCAGGTCATTCATTGTTCCCTTAGTGCTAATGTATATAAGAGATGTTGGTGTAATATAACTGAAGTAATGTTGTTAAGTACTTAAAGTCATATTCTTTTATTGTCATGACTGTATTTGAAGCTATTTTTATTTTTGTATGATACCTGATTTATATGGGATATGGCTGAAGTAAACTAAAGTCTAAAATACATTTGTTTAATAGTAATTTAACATTATATAATTCACATATAAAACTATGAATTGCAATTTTAAGTGGTTTAAAAGCATGTAGAATAGCATATGTAGGCAAGTATATTTCTCCTTTTTTTTTTATCAAGAAGCAAAGACAAAAAGGAAAGCAAAAAAAAAAACCAGGGCAGAGTTCGGTGGCTGTCCTTGATGAGGTCGCTCCTTTTAAAACTATAAACTCGAAACCACGACCAGACCCATGGATAAATAAGGCCACTCGTTCAGCCAGACGAGAGTGCAGGAAGGCTGAACGTAAGTGGAAAAAAGATGGGCTGCAGGTGTCCTTTCTCATGTTGAGAGACAGTCTGTACAGGTATCAGGACATTGTTAAAAAGGAAAAGTCAAGATTTCTTTCTAATGTTATTGAGAATAGCTCCAATAATTCTCGGGTTCTGTTTTCAATTATTGATTCTGCCCTGAATATTTCCCCAGCTTCTTGTATTAATAGTTCCTCAGACACCTGTGAAAGGTTCTTGCAGTTTTTTATCAATAAGATAAAACAGCTTCGATCTATGATCGCCCTGCCTTCACATGATGTGTCTAAAATATTCACCTGCTCTGCTGTTTTTGATCAGTTTGAGCCTGTGTGTCTTGATCAGGTGGAGGAAGTATGTAATGGCACAAAGACATCATCATGTCCAAATGACATTATTCCAACACATCTCCTAAAAAAGATTTTTAATGTTGTCAGTTCTGACATTTTAGCTATTTTTAATAGCAGCCTTAGCTCAGGTGTTGTGCCAGCCTGTTTTAAACATGCTGTTGTACAGCCTGTACTTAAAAAACCTAATCTTGACTCCTCCGTCCTCACTAACTTCAGGCCTATTTCAAAGCTCCCCTTCCTGTCGAAAATTTTGGAAAAGATTGTGTTCGTTCAGCTGCAATCTTTTCTAAATGGACACAATGTTCTTGAGAGGTTTCAGTCTGGCTTTAAAACTCTCCATAGCACAGAAACTGCACTTTTAAAAGTTCTTAATGATCTTTTATTAGCCACTGACTCAGGTGACTCAGCTGTGCTTCTGCTTTTAGATTTGACCGCTGCCTTCGATACTGTTGACCACAGCATTCTAATCTCACGGTTGGAGCATTGTGGCGTAAAGGGCACCCCATTAGAGTGGTTCAGGTCATACCTGTCTGACAGGACCTTCTCTGTGAGCTTTGGTGATTTTATCTCTTCCTCAGCTCCCCTTACTTGTGGTGTTCCCCAGGGATCTATACTGGGGCCAATATTGTTCTCCATTTATATGCTGCCTTTAGGTCTAATTTTTAGAAAATATAACATTTGTTTTCATTCATATGCCGATGATACCCAGATCTATCTTCAATTGAAGGGAAACAGTCCTGCCTCACTAGAACCCTTACTTCAGTGTCTCGGTGAAGTTAAATCCTGGTTGGCCTCTAATTTCCTTAACTTCAATGAGAACAAAACCGAAGTGATAATTTTTGGACCAAGCGGCAATCCCAACACTTCTAATTTTAACCTGCACAGTCTTGAGCCTTTTGTCAAATCACATGCCAAAAATTTGGGGGTTATATTTGACAGTAATTTCACCTTTGAAAAACAAATTAGCTCAGTCGTACAGCGGTCTTTCTTCAAACTGAGGCTTTTATCTAAGGTGAGATCATTTTTATCTTTTAAAAACTTTGAACGGGCGATTCATGCTTTCATTATAGCCCAGCTGGACTATTGTAACTCCTTATATGCTGGAGTCAGCCAGACCTGCCTGGCAAGGCTGCAGTTGGTCCAGAATGCTGCAGCTCGTCTTCTGACACGTACTAAGAGATGTGAGCACATTTCCCCGGTACTTGCCTCCCTTCATTGGCTCCCTGTCCGCTTCAGAATTAATTTTAAAATTTTATTGTTGACTTACAAAGCCCTGAATGGACAGGCTCCTGGGTATTTGTCTGACCTCTTGCAGACTTATACCCCCCTTAGGTCTCTTAGATCAAGTGATCTTTTGCTTTTAGCTGTACCAAGGTCGAGGCTGGTTCATCGAGGTGATCGAGCATTTGCAGTCGTAGCGCCTAAGCTGTGGAATAATTTACCCCTACACATCAGACAGGCTCGTACTGTCAGTCTTTTTAAATCATATCTTAAAACACATTTTTATTTACTGGCTTTTAATACAGCATGAGAGTTATTTGTTAATTCATATTTGGTGTTTGCTTTTAATACTCTAAGTTGTTTTATTATGTATGTTCTATTCTTGTACAGCACTTTGGTCAACGCTCCTGTTGTAATTAAATGTGCTATATAAATAATTAAACTATTAAACTATTAAACTAAACTATTGAATCATCCGTCCCCACCAATGTCAAAACCAAATCTATGCCCTTGCTTCATTGGCTTCCTGTTAAATCCAGAGTTGAATTCAAAATCCTGCTCCTCACATACAAGGTCTTAAATAATCAGGCCCCATCTTATCTTAATGACCTTGTAGTACCATATCACCCTATTAGAGCACTTCGCTCTCACACTGCAGGCTTACTTGGTGTTCCTAGAGTATTTAAAAGTAGAATGGGCGGTATATAAATAAAATTGAATTGAATTGAATAGAATGTTTGTTTAGATACCAGAGAATATTCAATGAAAAGGTTAAAGTCTACACATTTTCAGTTAACATTTTGTGTTCTTAACTCATAATTGTATATCTTATTGGTGGTCTAAGGAGCTTGGAAAGAAAAGCACCTGGACTTCTTTAAGTGTGTAGACTTAATTCAAATACATCTACTCTCTGTTTCATAAGGATATAAGGATAAGGATAAGTGTACTGACATACTATATCCCAGTGTAGTTTGCCAGCTGCATTGCTCAGAAAAAACGCACAATCATTACTCTTCAGCTGTGGATACATGTGCAATCAGTAATGATAGTTATACTGGCTGCTAATAAGGGTTAGATTGAAGGTTAGGGTCCTGCAAATTCTAATATGATGCCATAAGCTGCTGATTTATTTGGATCTTTGGGTTTTTGCATTGGTTTGAGATGGCGGCGACATAAGGCCAGCAGCCCTAACCCAATTTTCTTCGGGGCCAACCTTCGGGATCAATAAAGTTTATCGATTGATTGATTTTTTGTATTTTATTTACACTGTTTTTATATTTGATTCTGTTTCACTTCACCCTTTTTATCACAGGTTCACTTTTTGCAATATTAACCCTGCATGCTGAAAAATGGAACATCATCTCCTAATATATCATCATCATATTATGCTTTTGACACACCGACAGTTTTGACAAAACAAGATTACTTTAAGCAATGAGGACCAGAACGGACCGAGAGGAGAGACGGAGTGACAACTGACATTTCTGATGTAGTTGTTGGTGTCCTACAACAACTACATCAGAAATATCTGGCAATAGATGAATTTTTATTAAGATACCAGAGGAATGATAGGTTGGATGTCAGGTCGTCAGTGATTGCAATGAGACACACTCATAACTAAAGAGTCATGCGGAAGATAGATCAGCCCTGCAGATGAACCAGTTGAGATTGATTTGATTTTGTCAAACTGTTGGATTCATGGTGTGCAGTTTTTTCTCAAACATGTAGACCCACACAGTTGGACTAACTTGGTTGACTTTGGAGAGTGTCACTGTGCGAGGACACACTGTCAGTGTGCGAATGAGCATTTGGTTAAATAATAGGAAGGCAGGTTTACACCACCAAACAGCTTCAGTAAAAACCAAATGACAGAAGTTTGGTTTCACCCTCCTTAATATTACATTTATTGTATGTTAATACATTTATTATGATGATGATTATTATTATCATTGTTATTAATATTATTAATTGCATCGATTTATATGGATTAATGCATTGCCTTTATTTCTTTACAGTATTCAGAATTTGGGATTTGATTCTCATTAATTGTTTTAGCTCTGCTATGACACATAAATGATTCAATTTGAAATGTATGTCTGCTGGTGACTTGCCAATAACATAGCAGATGCATCCTGAGTCCTGCTTTGTGCTCCATGAAGTCTTTAAAAACTGCGATGTTGATTTATGACTTCTTGTTTTACATGTCAGACTGGTAAAACGAGTCCAATCAGAGTCCTGCTTTAAAATGGCAACTTTTTTTCTCTAATGTTCTTTTCAGGAGTCCAGGCTGAAGAAAAACATAACTCAGGTAAATGCAGAAATCAAACACTCACAGAAGCAGCACTCAACTTTGCTTTTCAGAAGTAAATTCACTTCTTTACTGATGACTCTCTGCTTTCTGTTCAGAGTCTGATGATGTCAGGTTGGTGGGCGGAGCCAGTCACTGTGCAGGAACACTGGAGCTGAAACATCTGGGAGAGTGGAGAGTAGTGGATGGTTATGCTTGGACCCTGAAACATGCAGCTATTGTCTGCCAACTGCTGGACTGTGGCTCTGCTGTTTCTGTAGAATGGAGAATTGAGACCCCAAACACACCTGTGTGGAAAATGAAAATTGAATGTATTCAGTCTGGATCTGCTGTGAGAGATTGTGTAACATCAGATTCATCTCCTGTCATCACCAATGTCACCTGTGCAGGTGAGCCTATAAGTATAAAGTGTGTCATAAGGGCAACACGTTCACATCAGCTTCTCGGGAGTCACAACAGAGAAAACTGTAGGATTCGTCTGAACCAACCACCTCTTTTAAAGGTCTCCTTCAGTTTTCTGAGCCATTGTGTCCCATCAGTACCTTCTTATCTGCCCTCATGACAAACAACAAAAACATGCTATCCACTAATTACAACAAATCCCATTGTACACACCCAGACTGTAGAAAGTCTTTGCTGACAAGCAGCAGCTGATTGTTGTGACCTGGCTACTGTGGAGGTCTGCTCCATGTGTGTTTGAAAACACACTAAAATCAAAGATAGAGGTTATGTTTCCAGTCCAAACTATAAATGAATACATCCAAGTAAAAAAGGAGCTACAAGGCAGATTTGAGAATAAAACAATGGAATACCTAAAGTCATAAAAGGCTATTATCACTAAGAACAAAAAGAAACAAGTTTTGAAAATGGTCAAAATGTAATGCATGTTAATGATGTTATTAATGATGAAGTCATGTTGGAGTTGTGCTGAGTTTAAATCAGTGAATAGTTGTTTGCTGCCATCTTTTTCTTGTGTGTCTGCTGTGTCTGATCTCTCTGTTTGATCTTCTCTGATGTCTCCAGACTCTGTCAGGCTGCTGAATGGTTCCAGTCTGTGTTCAGGCAGACTGGAGGTGAAGTCTAACCAGAGATGGTCCTCAGTGTGTGAAGCTGACTTTGACCAGCAGGATGCAGAGGTGGTCTGTAGGGAGCTCGGCTGTGGGCCTCCTTTGGTCCTCCAGGGGGCGCTCTATGGAGAAGTGGAGGCTCCAGTGTGGAGCAAAGAGTTCCAGTGTGGAGGCCATGAGTCTGCTCTCCTGGACTGTAGAAGCTCAGGCTCAGCTAGAAACAGCTGCTCACCTGGCAAAGCTGTTGGACTCACCTGCTCAGGTAGAAGAGGAGCTGCAGCTTTGATGTGGTTCAAACTCACTTTATTCTTTTACTGATGACTCTGCTTTCTGTTAGAGCCTGATGATGTCAGGATGGTGGGAGGAGCTAATCCCTGTGCAGGTATACTGGAGCTGAAACATCTGGGAGAGTGGAGACCGATGTATGAGTTTGGCTGGACGCTGAAAGATGCAGCTCCTATTTGTGAACATCTGGACTGTGGTTCTGCTGTTTCTTTACAAGAAACCAAGTCATCATTAAGATTTGGGTGGAGTATCAAACCTGACTGTGTTAAGTCCAGATCTACTCTGAGAGAGTGCACAACATCAGGTTACTACAACCCCATCATGAATCTTACCTGCTCAGGTAAATATATTTTTGTCGTTATTCAATTCAGATCAATTCAATTTTATTTACATAGAGCCAAGTCACAAAAGGAGCTATGCTTTATATTGTAAGGTAATGACCCTGCAATAATGCAGAGAAAAGCCCAGCAATCATATGACCCCTATGAGCAAGCGCTTTGGCGACAGTGGGAAGGAAAAAACTCCCTTTTAACAGGTGTTTTTTCTTCACTCATGTGTTTGCACACCTCTCTGCTGGAGATTTCTTCCTCTGAAAAGGGAGTTTTTCCTTCCCACTGTCGCCATAGTGCTTGCTTATAAGGGTCATATGATTGCTGGGGTTTTCTCTGTTTTCTCTATACTATTGTAGGGTGTAGCTTACAATATAAACGTCCTTGAGGTGACTGACATTGTGATTTGGCACTGTATAAATAAAATTTAGTGTGTGTGTGTTTGATTGATTGGTGATTTGAAAGTAGCCATAGGTGTTATCATGCACAGGGATGCCTCTTTTAACACTACATCTTGTTCAAGATTTAGTTTCCTTTGACCATGACTGTTGGTATAGGCTCCACCCCCTCAGAAATCTGAACCGAATGGATGGAAGAAAATGGAGAGATTGGTCTTTTTTTTAAGTTCTAAATAATTGCACCACTAATCATACATCTATGAACTATCATTTTTACAGTTACAAGTTACCAAAAAAATTCAAAGAATTTGAAAATGAACATATCAGAGGTTTAAAAGCTAATCAACTATAGAGATCTTTTTTAGTTTGAAAAATATTTTCAGTTCCTCCCCTTACAAGACATTGCCCGATTGTGTATTTTCACATTACAGTTAAAAGTGTTATGACCTGCATCTGAAGAAATAAGAGCTGAATGTAATTTTAAAGATGTGTTCTGTTGTTAATGATGAAGTCATGTTGAGTTGTGCTGATTTTGAATCAGTGAATAGTTGTTTGCTGCCATCTTTTTCTTGTGTGTCTGCTGACTCTGATCTCTCTGTTTGATCTTCTCTGATGTCTCCAGACTCTGTCAGGCTGCTGAATGGTTCCAGTCTGTGTTCAGGCAGACTGGAGGTGAAGTCTAACCAGAGCTGGTCCTCAGTGTGTGAAGCTGACTTTGACCAGCAGGATGCAGAGGTGGTCTGTAGGGAGCTCGGCTGTGGGCCTCCTTCGGCCCTCCAGGGGGCGCTCTATGGAGAAGTGGAGGCTCCAGTGTGGAGCAAAGAGTTCCAGTGTGGAGGCCATGAGTCTGCTCTCCTGGACTGTAGAAGCTCAGGCTCAGCTAGAAACAGCTGCTCACCTGGCAAAGCTGTTGGACTCACCTGCTCAGGTAGAAGAGGAGCTGCAGCTTTGATGTGGTTCAAACTCACTTTGTTCTTTTACTGATGACTCTCTGCTTTCTGTTCAGAGTCTGATGATGTCAGGTTGGTGGGAGGAACCAATTACTGTGAGGGCATGATGGAGCTGAGACATCTGGGAGAGTGGAGAACAGTGAGTGCCTTTAGCTGGACCCTGAAAGATGCAGCTGTTGTGTGTAAACATCTGGACTGTGGCTCTGCTGTTTCTGTTAACTCAAGACTTGAGCCTTTAAATAGACCTGCGTGGTGGATCATATATGATTGTGTTCACGTCAGATCTGCACTGAAGGACTGTACAGGATCAAGTTATCATACCTTCATCCTGAACATCACTTGCTCAGGTAAAATATGTATGACATAATTATGACGGTAATGTAGCAGGTTAACATACACAGCAGCAGGAATAGCAGCAGACTGTCTCCAGCCATTATGAAATGGCTGACATTTAGAAGTCCTCCGAAGGAACCTCTGACCAGTCTGAAAGGACTCTTTCAGCCTAACAGTTTTTTAGTTGCTGATTACAGCAGCTGTTTATGAAGTAATGTGCCTGAACAGCAACTATGCTAACACAAATCACAGCTAGGTCTAGGAAGGTGAGCTTTGGGCATGGGCTAATATGGAAGTGGTGAATTGTGAACCAAGAAACTGAACAGACAGTAAGGCGAGGTGGGAGATACGGGAACAAATGATGCGACATCATTTGAGATGAGGCATCAATGATGGTACAGTCGGCTGGAACTACTCAACAGAAATTAATTCTTGTTAACATGATAGTGGCAGGTGACCCTAATCTAGGGGTAGGCGACTCCAAGGTGTCCTGCATATCCCCATATAGATATCCCCCTGGGTCAACACACCTGAATCAAAGGATTAGTTTATTAGCAGGCCTCTGGAGAACTATGCCACATGTTGAGGAGGTAATTTAGCAATTTGAATCAGCTGTGTTGGACCAAGGACACATCTAAAACCTGCAGGAAACCCTAACCCTACCCTTGAGGTCTGGAGTTGCCTACCCCTACCTTAATCCTACCCACAGATCACACTGTTCCTCCTGCTCTACCTGTAGCATTTATGTCATTATTTTACAGCAATGCAAAAGATACTGGATCAGTTGTAGGTTTGTAGGAGCGTTGGGGCAAAGCACAATAAAAAGATCAGAGCTAGAAAATCTTTAAATGACTACCATTACTAAATACAACAACAAACAAAAAGTACAGCTACAGCTATTGTTACATAATGCTGAAACCTTCTTTGAATAAAACTGAATTCTGTTAACAATTTCCCCCTAAGTCGTTTCCTTAATTATCTAGTTTTTGTCTCTTCTTTTTAGTGAAAGAAGGACAGGGAGTTATAAATCTTAAAATTGGGATAAACTGTGGATTCAGCAGAGAAATCCGCTTTTTTTTCACCAACACCAGACCCATGTTCAATAAATCAACATGGGTCTGGTGTTGTCCACTGGTTTCCAAACCCTTCCAAGTGTCAACTGCTACCTTACTCAGAATAGATAAACCAGCCAGGCAACCATTTTTGATCTTTGTTACGCACATTCATCACTACTTCTGGATGCCTTTTTTGGGTATCTGCCCCGGCTGAAAGCTGCTCCCATCCCTCTCTCAGGCCTTTTTTATTAACCACAGCCTCAATTCATGTTCAAGCCATCTGGCGTTATCCACTTAAAATATTGTCAAACCTAAAATGAGGATGTGGCCCCAGCTATTGAATTGGAGAAAAATTATCTGTGGGACCACACCTCCAAACATGTCCCTTCTGGTTCTCTATGACCCCCCCCACCGGCTCTATAAGCGGTTCATTCTCCTTTTGGTGCCCCACCTTCCCTCCCCATTTTAGATTCATTCACTTATCATTAGTTCATGGGGAAAATTGTGTGAAATCTAAAATGAGGGTGTAGGACCAGGTAGTGAAAAAGACGAAGTCTTACTTCTTGCTGTGTTGTTACACCTGTAAACTGGAAGATGGTAAATGAACTGGTTCATGTATAGCGCTCTTCAACTCTGAGCACTCAAAGCACTTGACATAACTTGCCTCATTCACACCAGCACTTTTTTCTAACTAACATTCACACACGTTCATACTCTGATGGATGCATCCGATAGCAATTTGGGGTTAGTATCTGTGCAGGCTGGGATCAAACCACCAACCTTCTGATTAGTAATTGACCTGGACTACCACCTGAGCTACTGCCACCCCGACAGGGCTGTCTGCTATGGGTAATACACTGACTAGGCATAAGTACCTCGCACAACCACACTTAAAGACAGCTGAACTACCAGTCTCACATTTACACACTTACTAATTTTGATATATTTGAAATTTGAGCGTATATGAAATCCTTTCCCCCCTTACATTCAAACAGATCTTCATAAATCAGTAACTGACTCAACAGAGCTAATATGGAGCTGACTCATGGAGCAAATAATCGGCTGAATTTAGCCATTCTTCAGATAAATAGTCTAATAGCCTAAATAGACCACAACTGCAGTTATCAATTCCAACTGAAATTATTTCAGTTTGTCCTCAATAAATTACTGTTTAACATTATTTTATCGCCTTTAGAATATCCTAAAATGTACCAGATACATTTTGACTACATCAGGTACCAAGCACAAGCATGCTTATAACTACTTACCAGGAGATAGCCAGGGCCAACCAACATTAGCAATGTCATCAACAGTGTCTTTTTTGCAAATTTAAACTAGAAACTCAGCTATGAACATTCTTTTTTAACTCGTAGGGCACACGTATCATTTACCTTACCTTTATATGCTTACACAGGTTTGAAGTCAGAAGTTTTATAAGGTGCTAGTTCAGTCTCCCTTGGCAAACAGCTTATACTGCCTAATAAAGCTGCTGCATTTCTTAAACTTCAAGCTGAAATAGTCCCTTAAATATGGCAGTGGCTTCACTTCATTTCCTTCTTGTGCAGCTTCAGCAGAATGCAACAAGGTTTTGCTTTCACCTGGGTTTGCACCAAGGGTGTCTGACTTGTTTTTTGGTGTCTGATTTTCTTTTCCTTCTCTGGAACTGGGTCAGTGGCAATTTGAGGCCTGCTTATCGAGGCTGGTGACTGGGACACGGAACGTTAATTCTCTGGTGGGGAAGTAGCCTCCTGGAGAAGGGCTGGTCAAGTCTGGAGTTGCACTTGGTGAGAGGCAGCAGTTAGGGGAGGGTTTTTTTTCTTTGTATCGTGTTGGCTCACTGCCTGCACATTGGGGGATTTTCCGGTGGTCAAAAGGGTTGGATACTGACTTTCATTTGCTTTTTTATTCTATTTTATATGCTGAATAACAATTCAGAGTACCCAGCCTTCTTGGAGTGCCTGGTTGTGGTGCTGGAGGTTGCTCCATCTGGTGACTCTGTGGTCCTATTGGAGGACTTCACCACTCACATGGGCAGTAACATAGAGACCTGGGGAAGTTGACTGAGAAGAGCGACCTGTCAGATTTAAACCCAAGTGTTATTCAGTTACTGAACTTCTATGCAAATTAATTTGTCTATAACAAAGGATGTCCGTAGGTGCACATGGCACCAGCACACGCTACGTCACAGGTCAATGATCAGTTTTGTGATGGTATCATCAGATCTGCCGCTGTATGTTCTGTACACTCAGGTAAAGAGAGGAGTTACGCAAAGGTGGGTACTGGACATGCCTGGCCTGGCTAAATCTATAGTGAGCATTGGGAGCATCTTACAGAGGCCCCGGTCCACAAGATCTTCAGGTCCCACCTCGATTAGAACTTCGACAGCCTTCCAAACAAAGCTGGGAACACTGAGTCTAAATGAATGTTCTGCAACTCTATTGTTGAGGATGTGTAGAGAGCTGTAGCGTGCAGCTCTTTGCACCAACCTTTCATGGTGGTAAGCCCTGAACTAGATGGTGGAGACTGGAGATGAAAAGAACCATCGACCTGAAGAATTATACCTGTGAGGCTTGGTTAGCCTTTGGGCATCTGATGAGGATACATCCCGGGTGTCCCGTAAGTGAGCTGTAGGCATGTACCATGGAGAGGAGGCCCTGGGCAGACCTGGACATGCTGGAGAGGTCATATTTCTGAGGAGGCTTAGCAATACCTTAGTGCCCCTGTAATTGAGCAAGAGGAGGTAGCTGGGCAGAGGGAGGTCTGGTCTGCTGCTAACAACTAGAGGAAAAGTTTGTACCTTTTTCTTTTCTCCAAAATATTAGAAGTGGTTAATTTATAGTTATTGGGCAGTATGTGTGAATGGACTGTGCCTTTTGAGAAGGTTCTGCGTGGATTGTACTGTTGTCTGTTGGTATGAAAAAAATAAGGGAACTTCTTGAAACCTCTAAAAGAAACAAACTAGATTCAGTTCCTATCTCAAATGTCAGATTATTGGCAATGTCCTATAAGCAAAATGTAAATATACTTAATCTAACTTTTCAGACTCTTCCTCACAGTAGAGATTCAAATCACGTGAGAGGAGCATTTAGTTTGCAATAGGTGTTAATTCTAGATCAAGTGAATCAAGCCTACATACAAGTAGACAGTCTTTCAATGATGAGCACTCAATGATGATGAGCTGGGAGTCAAGGAGGCCATTTACGTGAAAAGTGAAAGACCATCTCTGCATTGAGGAGGGAGCCTGAGGGTACATCTTTCACCATCTTAAAATGCTTTTTATTAATTTGGGTTTCACGCAAGACTGTATAGGCGTTGGTTGGATAGCAGTGGTGTTCACCTTAGGGTGTCGGTCAGAACATACAGGATGCTCAAATAAGGTTATTCCTTCTTTACTGTCATTCTTTAACACAACATTACAGTAATGCAACTGCAGGCTAACAGGTGTGGCGTACAAGTAAACAAAAAACATATGCAAACTGCTGAATATTTAATAAACACTCAAGTCATGAATTATGCTTCATTAACTGTCTTCCAGTATAACCAGAAATATAAATGAAAGTTCCTATATGATCGTCTTTGAGCCCAAGTTTCCTACTCATCAAACCAAACAGTGTGATATTAATTGTAAATACACACTATAATGCTACATCACAGAACACCAAAATGATTCTAGCTTACAGCTTACCAGTGTGTAACATAGCAGCATGAACCAGCCACATGGTGAACAAATTAATAGACATTGCACTTCTACATAAGCCAATTCCCTAAATGACATGAAAAGGCTCAAGACTATCCTTTCCTGGCAGCAATCAGTGTTGACTCACAGTTGTTTAGCCACGCAAACAAATCACAATCGGCATAGCAATCCACTGTCGAATCAGTTTGCAAGTTGTCTCTTGCTACGTTAGCTTAACCTCCGTGCTCTACCATGTGCCTAATAGCGCAACTGTGCTCTCTCGCCACAAGGGCGCTCTCACTCACCGTTGGCAGCCTTTTCAACGCTTTGATTGCAGCAATTCCCCAACTCTCTGTGAATGATACTCATAATTCATTACACAATTGTCATTGATCAATGGTCTTTGATCAGTGGTTGTTGATCAATGGTCAGGACAATTTGCATATTAACCTCCTAGGACCTGGCATCCACATATGTGGACATCACATTTTGGGATGTCTAGACCAAAATACTTAATTTTTCTCTACAAGGGCCTGATATCCACTTATGAGGACATTATACTGCCACTGTTCTATCAAAATTTAAAATGAATGTCCTCATATGTGGATCTTATTTTGCTCAGAAACAAAAATTAGGAAAAAAAAAAACCTAATTCTTTGTTTTTATATTGATCAGGTCCCAATCAACCCAAAAAGCAAAGAAAAATTAAAAATGCATGCCATGACAGAGTTTGGGTCTTAGGAGGTTAATGATCGTAAACTGACAGCCCATTGTTCATTCAGTTGGCTAGTTTCAGTCATTGTGCAAATGTACTGTTTATAAGATTGGAGGAACCTGTAATCAGCTGAGACTAAAGAAGTCAATTGGATGAGTGTTGAAATGTTTCTCCCACTGAAAATGCTAAGTCCAGGTGAACAGAATGAACTTTTTGGGGTTAATGAGGGTTATTACAAAGTAGGTCTCTCTTCTAAGTCTGATGGTAATTTTTTTCTCTCACATTAACCTTGTTTTATAAAGAGGAAAATATCAGTTCAAATGTGTCAGGTCTGTTTCTCGTCAGAGTCTGTCAGGTTGGGGGGAGCCAGTCGCTGTGTAGGAACAGTGGAGCTGAAGCATCAAGGAGAATGGAGACCAGCAATTGACTATGACCTCAGGAAAGCAGCTGTTCTCTGTAAACATCTGGACTGTGGATCTGCTGTTTCTGCTGTAATCAGACCGAAGTCCTCACCTGCAGATGTGCTGGAGATCAGCTCTGACTGTTTTCAGTCTGGATCTACTCGAAGCGAGTGTGCAACACCAAATGCCTCCAACTACACCCTGGATCTCATTTGCTCAGGTAAGACCATGTGTGACCTCATATATGACAGCCAGAATTTCAGGGTAATCCTCCCTCTTTAAGTTTTAAGTTCTTGGAAGAACTGACAGAAAACACCTGCTCCAACTGAGTGTGACTGTAACTTCACCTTAAATAATCAACTGTCTTTACAGACCTGCTAGTTCAGCCCATCATCCATGCGTCCTCCATGGATGGGGTCTCTGAGTCCCAGGAGCAGGGGCTTACAGTATCCAGGCACTCCAACTTCACCATCAGGTGCTCCATCCAGCCACAGTACCCAGGAGGCTCCTTCCAGCTCACCTTCAACTCCACCAACACCACATACAGCTACACCCAGCCAGCTGTCAATCACTCTGCCCACTTCCTGTTTCCTGCTGCAGAGCCCGCCCACCAAGGAAACTACAGTTGTGTTTATCACGTCTACGTTTTCTCTCATAACTTCTCCACTGAGAGCCGCCTGCTGCCTGTCATTGTGTCAGGTAAGCTGAGAGATAATGAAATATCAGTCTGGAAAAAATATCAATCTAAACTTACTGAAAATGATCTGGAAACAGCCCATGTGACTAAGATTATAGAAAGTGTATAAATGTCAATAGAAAACACTGTTGTATCACATGCATTAGTAATTAACTTAACACTCATTGGAAACAAGATAGCATATATAATAGTTTTGTTTTACACATGAAAATGGCAGATTATGATTTTTGCACTCCTGTAACGGTTGTCTTTAAGTTTACTGGTTGTCCTGCTTCCAATTCCGCTAACTCTGTATATGCAGTCTGCGGACTCGTGTTTCTCATATTTATCTCACTGACTATTAAAAAACTATTTTAAAAAAGGCCAGAGTCAGGTTACTGAGATGTTTCAAGGCTGAAAGAAAATTTCTTACTAATCAAGCAGAGAGAGTTCGTTCAGTCCTCAGCTGAGCTTCAGTCAAAATCCTAAACTATACTTCTACAGCTACAAGAAGTATTCAGAGAGGAGTGATGATTTACAGAAGCGCCATCAGCAGTCAAGTTTTTAATCTTTTCAAACGTAATTTTACTTCTTTCCTTATGACACTGCTTTCTGCTCAGAGTTTGTCAGCTTGGTAGGAGGACCCAGTCGCTGTGCAGGAACACTGGAATTGAAACATTTGGGTGTGTGGAGACCAATGGATGGCTCTGACTGGACCATAAAGGCAGCATCTGTTATCTGTGAACATCTGGACTGTGGCTCTGCTGTTTCAGTAGAATGGCGAGAGGATTCCACAGAGAAATCTGTGTGGAAGATCCAAACCGACTGCATTGAGTCTGGATCAGCTATAAAAGAATGCTTACAACTTTGGTTGTCTTCCTTCTCTCTGTATCTCACGTGCTCAGGTAAGCCTATCAATATTATCACGTTACACTGACAGTAATGTGTCAGGTAGACACACACATCACCTAGACTGCCAGACAATCTTCAGCAGCCTGGCAAAGCAGAGCTTCAGGAGTCCACTAGCAGTGGTTCCCAAACTTTTTTTGCCAGGCCCCCCTTTTTTACAAGAAAAATGTTCGCGCCCCCCCACCACCTAACCCCCCCCCGCACAAACACATCCTCCAAACACACACACCCATATTTTGTTTACAAACTCCATTGCGGTTTATTTCACACCTCAAACATTTAGTAAACAATTAAGCAAATACAAGTAAACGGCAATAAATTACAGGTAGTAATAAAATATACTACTAACTCTTTTACGCTGCGTCCACACCTACACGGGTATTTTTGAAAACGCAGCTGTTTCTATGCGTTTGGGCTTTTCGTCAACACGTAAACGGCGTTTCGATTCACCGAAAACGGAGATTATTTAAAACTCCTTTTTTGCGTTTACGTGTGGACGAGGATTACAGAGTTCGTCACGCAACGTCAAAGCTATGTGCCTCTTTTCACGTCACGCTGTGCGCCACGTTATTGTTTACATGAGATGAATTGCAGAATGGCAGATAGAGACGAAATACTGTTAATCTGACTATCTGCAGGTTTTACACGCTTACATACACACACGCAGTTACTGTCCCTCTATTTAGAAAGGCAGAGGCGTCACGGTGTGATTATTTTACGTGTAGTTGTTTTTTTCCTGTGTAATAATATTCAACATTGCTGTCAATACATTTTTCAAAAAATGCCTCTCTGTGCAAAATGGGTTCAAAAACAAAAACAGCTGTGGGATACTGTTTGTCCGTGATTTGAACCGGGGAAACAAATCGTGGCAGGATCAGCCTGATATTATTTGTATCCCACTGTAACTTTACTGCATAAAGAGCTAACATCTCCAAAATGTCAGGAGTAGTTAGTTATTACAAGAAGTGTTTGTGAACTAAAAATCAAGAATGTGGGAATCTGTTTGTCCGTGATTTGGAGAGCCCAGCGCTGCTCCCGACGCAGGGAAAACTAATTTTGCAGGGGAGACCTACCTTGGCACTTGTGCAGGTGAAGCCAAAGGGAAGATATGCTTCACCATATTTTCTAGTCTTTGGCCTGGAAGGAAGTTGGTTTGGAGACATATTCAGCGATGCTTCATCTCCTGCTTTGCGTTTGTGTGGGAGCCCCGTTAAAAACCTGTCCATTATGCTAGCAGTGTCCAAGCATTCTTTTTTTTTTTTTCATACCGCGCCCCCCTGCAATGGCTCTGCGCCCCCCTAGGGGGCGGGCCCCACACTTTGGGAACCTCTGCACTAGAACAACCAGCAGCAGCTTCTTTGGTTGCCACTGTCACATCCCCCAGTGACTGACTGGCCACAAGTGTTAACAGCTCAGCTTAGCCAGGGTTCATTAGTACCTTCACCCTTACACAGCCTTTGTTTTCCAGAGCACCTCCAAAAACTCCTCATTTGAACTTGTCAATGTATGTGAATGCTAATGCTAGGTTCTAGACAAATGTTAAAAACCTCTGTGTGTGCCTTGATGGTTCCTTTAAACTGTGTAGACAGGTGAGCGCAGTAGTCGAATCTAGCTTTTTTCATCTGAGACAGCTAGCCAAGTAAAGCCATACCTGCCAGCTTATGTCTTTAAACGTGTTAATGATCTGTTCATTACTTGCAGACTAGACAACTTTAATCCTCTGTACTTTGGTTTAGACCAGGCTTCTATTTATCATCTGCAGTTGGTCCAAAGTGCAGCTGCTCGTCTGCTGACTGGTACAAAATGAAAGGTGCATATAACCCCAGTGTTGGCTTCTCTATACTGGCTTCCTGTTTCTTACAGGATCCAATTTGAAATATTACTCTTGGTTTTTAAATCACTAAATGGCTGAGCCCTCTCTTATCTTTCTGAGTGTCTATTTATTTTTGCTCCAGAAAGAACCAGGAGGTCTGGTTAAAATCCAATGCTATTCATTCCACAGTCTAAACTTAGATCTTGTGGCGATGGAGTCTTCTCTGTGGCAGGTCCCAGACTCTGGAATAGTCTGCCTCTAACTGTTAGATTCGTATAAATGCTGGAACTTTTTACATCTTTACTGAAGACACATTTTTATGGTCTGGCTTTTAGCACAGCTTGACTGAAACATGTTTTCTTTTAACAGTCCTAGTTGTTGTTGTTTCAGTTGATTTTATTGTCTTATTGTATTATTCCTTCTGTTTTATATTTTATTGCATCATTGTTGTTCATTTTACTTATGGTAGTTGCATTTCAGTTTGTAAAGCACTTTGTGCAGCATGGGGCGTTTGGAATGTGCTATATAAATAAAGTTGACCTTGACTTTTCCTGCTTAGCCAGGTCTCCATTTAAGAGATGCTTAACGTTAATGAGACTTTTTACCAGGATAAATAAACAATATATATTCGGTCATTATGCAGACGCATTTGCACATCCATTCCATCCCCATATTGTTCTCTCTGTGGTTCCCCTTGTGCATGTTTAAGGCAGAGACTTTTCACAACAGACGATATTATTCCAGACCTGAAAGGGAATATACATAAACATAATAAAAATACAAATATTTATAAGTTACTCTGCATCAACTGTCTGTCTGGTCATCTGGCTGATCTGAATTGCCAAAAAGAAATAGCCTTCTCAATGCGAGATATATCTGGTCATGACTTCACATTACTATTTTTTTTGTAAATAGATCATTGCGAATATTCAAGCATTGTACATATTGAGTGCTGCAGTAGGAGTGGTCACTAAAGTTAATTAGTGACATTGATATCAGACTGGGCTAATGTTAGCAGAAGTGTTCATCTTAGCCGAGGTTAGCCCCCCATAAGAAGTATTTTTTTAAGTGTTCTCCTTTTTCTATTGGTGCTTGCACACCATTTAACTGTGAAAGCACCACCAGCCAACTCCAGGTTGATCTACTTCCATGCAGAGGTGGTCTGTTCCCTCTCTCTGTATCTCTGTGGCTACTCTGCCTTCCTCCCACAGTCCCAAAACCTCCAAGTTAGTCTCAGAAAAAAATATTTTCCTTGTGTGTCTGCTGTGTCTGATCTCTCTGTTTGATCTTCTCTGATGTCTCCAGACTCTGTCAGGCTGCTGAATGGTTCCAGTCTGTGTTCAGGCAGACTGGAGGTGAAGTCTAACCAGAGATGGTCCTCAGTGTGTGAAGCTGACTTTGACCAGCAGGATGCAGAGGTGGTCTGTAGGGAGCTCGGCTGTGGGCCTCCTTTGGTCCTCCAGGGGGCGCTCTATGGAGAAGTGGAGGCTCCAGTGTGGAGCAAAGAGTTCCAGTGTGGAGGCCATGAGTCTGCTCTCCTGGACTGTAGAAGCTCAGGCTCAGCTAGAAACAGCTGCTCACCTGGCAAAGCTGTTGGACTCACCTGCTCAGGTAGAAGAGGAGCTGCAGCTTTGATGTGGTTCAAACTCACTTTGTTCTTTCACTAATGACTCTCTGCTTTCTGTTAGAGCCTGATGATGTCAGGTTAGTGGGAGGAGCCAGTCGCTGTGCAGGATCACTGGAGCTGAAACTGGGAGAGTGGAGACCAGTGGAAGCTTCTGAGTGGATCCTGGGCAAAGCAGCCGTAATCTGTGAACACCTGCACTGTGGTTCTCTTGATTATGTGGAGGCTAGAAATGAGTCCTTGCTCAGATCTGTTTGGAGACTCAAACCTGACTGTGTTCAATCTGGATCTGCTCTGAGGGAGTGTGCAACATCAGAATACTCTTTAATGATTATGAATTTCACCTGCTCAGGTAAACTCACCACTGACATCATCCATGTTATACCTGTCACATGCTTTCTGTCATGAATATGTTTGCTTAGTGCTCTTGATTGTAAAGATTGAGAAAGATTCAGACCCTCCAGGACACACTTGGAGGAAGCATTATACTCTGTGTTTGGTGCTCATTGTTTGAATGAAAGGTTGATGTAAGGTGACCTTGTAGAATCTGTGTGTTTACAGACCTGCTAATTCAGCCAAACATCCATGCGTTCTCCATGGATGGGGTCTCTGAGGCCCAGCAGCAGGGGCTTCAGGTGTCCAGCCGCTCCAACTTCACTATCAGCTGCTCCATCCAGCCACAGTACCCAGGAGGCTCCTTCCAGCTCACCTTCACCTCCTCAAACACCACATACAGCTACACCCAGCCAGCTGTCAATCACTCTGCCCACTTCCTGTTTCCTGCTGCAGAGCCCGCCCACCAAGGAAACTACAGTTGTGTTTATCACGTCTACGTTTTCTCTCATAACTTCTCCTCTGAGAGCCGCCTGCTGTCTGTTGCTGTTTCAGGTAAGCTGAATTTTTCTGATGTTTTGGATGCATATAAACACATTTGACCAATCACAGCATTGCAGAGTGGTGAAACAGTCAAAGCGTTCAACATGGCAGAATATTTGTTTGTTGTTGTGTCACAGAACAGCTCACAATCAGTTCTTTGAAATTATTTCTTTGCCTTCTCATGTGTGGTCCTAAATCTGCTACCCCACTGAAATCCTGAAATATGGATGAAAAATTCAACTCCTGGATCAGACTAGGAAATTCACCCTGCTGCCGCCTTCTCCTGAGAATGTCATGCACCCAGGATCAGGACTAGCTCATCGCCGCTTGATGTCCTCTACATTTTTTCCTCACAGTGGGCTTTCTGGGGATAAAATTTTTTTTGTAAAAACTTAACATGCTCAGTGTGTGTAGGTTATACGGCAGGTTCACATAAGGAAAATTCCTAACATCTAATTTTTGTGTATGAGCCTTATAAATGGAGGAGAGATCACGTTTCATCACCTGGATAAGCCTGGTTCTGAGTGCGGTCAGCTCTGAGAAACAAACAAGCTTAGGGCTGTTCGATATAACGATATATATCGGATGACGATATAAAAACATCTATCGTTTCATTTTACGCTATCATTTGTTTCGCGGTGTCGCAAAATAAACTGTTTACGGTAATATTTTTTCATTATTTTGATGGTCACTGTAGTGGCTATATTAATTTCCTAAAGTTCTCTCTTTCTCTTATATTTAATATAACCACATTACAGACGGACAAGCACTTGTTTTTATGCGTTGTCGTTAGCAACAACGACGGTAAAACCACCACGCGTCGGCTTGTTTATTTTCCACATAAACCTTTCACAATAAAGCTCAAGATCCTGTTGAGACTTTTCAAAATAAACTGAATCACGTGAAAGATGCAGAGTATTTACGGATGAGAAGCAAAAAAGAGTCGTCAGGTGCTAAAAAATAAACCTTAGACTCAAACGTTAGAACAGGCTTTTCCCCACAGCACGCTGTGTAATAAGTACTCACAAAGAAAACAGCGGCCGTTACAACTTATGTCTAAAAATGTATCGTGTCATGCATCAGTTAAAACACTCGACTCCAGGTACGTGACGCCCAGCTGGAAACACTTCACGCAAGTCGAGATGCCCGAGATTCACAGAATTTACAGAAAATGTTACATTTTTGTGATTTATATCGTTATCGGACGATAAATGTCTTAATATCGGGATATGAGATTTTGGTCATATCGCACAGCCCTAAACAAGCTTTATCTCATCTGTCATGCATCCCTCAGCCATTTTCAGGTGCACTTCCTACACCTACCTAATACTCAGATACTTCATTCAGGACTCAGAACCAGGGTTAATCTGCTAATAACTCACCATGTTACTATGATACATAAGGACATCCCGGCGTGCATGACGACCCACACCTGATGTTGCGTTCCAGAGTTTTCATTTGCCAAAATCGCAGTGGTCTCAGGACTTATGTTTAGGTTCACTGAATCCCTACAAACCAAAAAGTGCTTCACAGTGAAAATGGATAATGAGCCAAAGGAAACTGAAAAAGTAACCCAAGAGTTTTTTCAGGAAAAAAGATGGGTGATTCTTTAACAACCAAAACAGCCACCTAATGTCAACCCAGCAGAGGAACTTTTCAGAATAACCCACAAGCAGAGCATCTCAGGGAGGGGATCCAGGATTTAGTGAGTGATGCTCTTGGGTCCTCAACTTCAGGCAGCCAGTGACTGCAAAGGATTTTTATGAGTTTAAAAAAAAAAAATCTATATATTTGAAATTTGTTTATTCTGAAAATGTGGATTAACATGTTTGTAAGTGAATACTTGGTTAATGCTTTAGTTTACTGTTTAGCTAAACTTGATTTCATTTAAACATCCACTGTGATGGTGTACCGAAACAAAACTGTCCCAATACCTTTTTATACTACAGTACAGTATCTCAAATATGTAATTAAAATTATATTTGTAATATTTCAATGAAGATATATTTGCACTTTCAACAAATAATTAGAGATGTGTATCACCATTTTAGTCTGATTAACATATTTCTTTCATTTCACATATTCTTATATTACTATTCTTATGTTTGACCAGCTGTAAAAATGACTCCGTTTCTTCTCAGAGATCAATCAAATATTTTATTCAGGTTCAGTGTAATAATTTAAACTACTGGACTCATTAAACTTTGTTCCATCCAACAGCTCCAACAGTTCATACCATCACAGGAGTCGTCCTGCTGCTGATTCTCCTGATTGTGATTACTGCCCTTTATTTCTCCTGGAAGGTACTGAAACATCTTTGTAGCTGATAATGAACTGATGAGAGGATCAATGCAGTCAGTCTGATCTGTGATGTCTCTGCAGGCCAGCAGGGAGCAGAAGCTGAGAAGAAAGGAGAACACTGACGTGGTTTACTACAACTACAGTGATCACGGAGCAGAGGGAGGATCAGCTGAAGATGAAAGTCACCGCCTCAAAGGAGCTCATCTCAAATCCAATTGAATTTCTGAAAAATAAGTATCATAACAGTTAACACAACAGTTTTCAATTGATTATAAACCTGTGTACTCACTTCACTGATGTATCGCTTCATTTTAAACTAGAGGGGAAAGCACAATGTCATCCAACAAACATATCAGGCAATCAGGACGTCAGGCTCATTTTTAATTTCAACAACGCTCTAATTTCATGTTGTATATTAAATTAAGTCATTGTTTATTCTTTAAATCTGATATTGTTATACCATGTGCCACTGGATTACATCTGGTAACATGCAACAACAATTTAATGTTACATCCTTGGCCTGGGTTCACCTGAACATAACTCCCCACTCAAACCACGCCAAAAGGCCGACAACACAGTAACTGAAAATGCTAAGTAGCAGTTTATTAGCTTCAGTGCTGAGCGATGCCAAAACAACAAACAAGGTCTCTAATGTTCCCTAACTGAAAGTTTTAAAAAACAAAAGACAGATATCTAACCTTATCTCCCAACTAACAGACAAGAGAAAAAAACATCTCAACAAAAAAGGCTTCTCACTCCTACTGCAGTGCTTAACATGTACAGTGCATGAATATTCACAATTGTGTTTTTACAAACTGTTTACAAAAAACTAGTGATTTGAAGTCATTGGAAGCTGAAGCATCGGCGCATGTGTCAGAACAGCCACAAACAACAAGATAGTGCTTCAGAAGCACTGTGCCAACATTTGATTCGTCTGGCCGGTCACGTGATCTACACTAACTGTGTTTTACTTTCACTTTTTGGGTGAGAGAATTCATGGTTGGTGGTTTTCGTCATCTTAGGAAGACAATGCTCACTTCAGACAGTTTGCAGGTGTCTCAGACCCAACCTACACAATCCCAATTTGGAAAGCTGAGAAGGAAATGGTGGAGGAAAAGTTTATGGAAGAAAAAGAGAAAGGTCACAAACTGAGTTTTCTGCTAATGGTGTGGTGGTTGACACATTTGCACAGCAAGAAAAAGGTCACTGGTTTAATTCTCTCTGTAGACACAGGGTGTGAAGGAAGGGCAACCCTATCAAATCAATCACATTACCTCCAAAGGCAAAAACCTTTTGGTGCAGCTATAGCACAGTTATAATATCTGCTAATTTGAAGGTTGGTGGTTCTCCGATGCATCCATTGGTGTGTGAAAGCACTTAAAACATGGTGAATGTGGCACGTTGTATAACATGCCCTGCACCCACTCCACTTATTGGTGACCAAGAGCGCTGTATATTCACACCTTATCAAATGGTACTTCAGCCTCTTCTGTTCCGTGTGATAGGATTTTCTCGAAGGCGCACTGTGGAACAAATTCTCTTCTTGAATAAAAACCAAACAGGATAATCGTATATGCATTATGGATTCTTGTTTGGGATGCTTTTTTTAGTTTCATATCATTTGTAAATGACTTTTTTAAATATGCCCACATTGTGACAATTTTATTTAAAAGATTAACAGAATAAATTCATCATTATTTCACAGAGTATAAAACACTTTATTAAACAGAATGAAGCAAAAGGTGCAGAGAGGTCAAATGTTATGTCCCCTTAATAATGTCTGAGTGGGTAAAGTTTCCTAACTTTGCTCTCAGCTGTTGGTTTTTGAAAAATGTCTTTTTGTATCGCTCTGCTTCTCTGGTTCCTTCATCGACTGCGTTTTCCATCTCCTCCAGTTTCTGGACCTTCTCTTTGTCCCCTTTAGCCTTCATCCTCTCAATCAGGAAATCAAAGATATTAACAGTTGATCTTGGATTAGCTTTAAAGCAGATCTGCTTCAGTGTGAAAACACGTCTGTTGGACTCATTCAGTAACTGTGACCAGTGGTGCTCCTAGCCTGTTTGGCGCCCTAGGCGAACACTCCAAGTGCCTAACAAACGTAAACAGAAGTTTTCACTATCCCTACTAATTAATGTTATCTTGTTGTATCTCTGTTGTGGTGAGTGCTATCCTCTATACTGATGCATGCTGGGGCAGCAGGCTGAGGGTCACAGATGCCAACTGACTAAATAAACTGATCCACAAAGCCATTAATGTTTCGTGGATGGAGCTGGACTCTGTTAGGGTGGTGTCTGAGAGGCAAATGTTGGATAATACCCCACCCACTCCATGACATGCTGGCTAGTCACAGGAGCACGTTCAGTGAGAGACTGAGATTACCAAAAAGCACCACTGAACAACACAGGAAATCATTCCTACCTGTGGCCATCTCCCTGTACAACTCCTCCATCTAACACACTGTAAACACTGCAGTAGTGTTTACACCCTTTTTACACATGCTTTTTTCTACTCTGTAATATTCTTGTCAATTTTCTTGATATGTATGTATAATCACCTCTGTTAATCCTTGATATTTATAATTGAGTGATCTGTGCTATTTCTTAAATTTGTAAAATCTGTAACATAATGTATTGTTTGGAGTTTAGTCTGTTACTGTTACTATTTTTACCATTTCTTCTTGGAGCAACTGTAACCCACATAATTTCCATAGGGATTAATAAAGTGTTCTGATTCTGATTCTGATTGTTTCAGGCAGATGTGCCATTATCCAATGACACATCTGCTTACCTGTATCTTTTTCTCGTTTCTCCTCCTCTTCTTTTCTCTTTTTACGAAACTGAGCACCTGATGGCTTTGAACGTTTCTTGTCCATCTTCTAATGGTTTTAATTTTACACTCAGGGGCGGTCCTAGCCTGTTTGGTGCCCTGGGCGAATACTCAGTCATGAATACATAATGGGCTTTGATTGACAACATTATGAATGAAATGTGCACTACTTGGAAGCAGCCCGCCCCCTCCCCTTTCGAAAGGTCGTATGCGAGACTTCAGCACAGCAGCAGCAAGCAGGTGCACCGAGGGCCCTCGCTCTCGCTTTTCACGTATATGTGTGTGATAGAATTTAGAAAACACATAGGTGCCAATTATAAGTCTGTATCATAATGTCTTCAGTTTTTGTTTGTTGTACGGCTGTCAACGCCGTCATCAAGATTAACGCGATTATAATTTTTAACACAATCAACCCATCTGGAGCGCAGAATAGACAAACTTTGGACTAACTGCCCAGAATGTGTTAACAGAGACATTTCAGTGATTTTGAGTTATTCTGCGCTCCAAATGGATTAATAGCGCTAAAATAGCACCAGGTTTATGAACTTGCTAGCTAGCTAGTGTTAGCCTAGTGTTGCTGCTGCCTCTCGGCTCATGTTAGTTAAAAATTAACCCCACAGCTTTAAAAACCTTATATAAAAATCTGTAAGTGAAATTTTCTGTTGATTGTCAAAATTTCGACTTATTAATTCGAAATTTTAACCAGTAATCTATGTGAATGACGTTTTCAAATGAATCCATGTTGGAGAGCGTTTTCAAAAAGCTCCATTTTCCTTGACCAAAAATGCTGTCTTAGTGTGGACGGAAGGCCAAAATAGAGAGAAAAAGATGCGTTTTTATACGAAAATGTATTAGTGACATGGCATTAGAACAGAGTTAATTAACAATGTCATATAAACAGCATAAAACTGTACATTTACAGCAAGAATAACATATAGAACAAGAAGCAACCGTCACATGTAGAGCCTTAAAGCACGCACAGCAAAGACACACAAATGACAGGCAGGAGAGCAGCAGTCCGGGGCATATCATCCTTCCTCTTATATAGGATCAGCGATCCCTTCTCCTGCAGTTGGGTACCCTTTCATCCTTTGTTCTTCCTTTTCATCTTCATCTTTTTTTTTTTTTTAAACCTGTCCCGTTTGGTTCTTTTGCCATCAGAATTATTGTCTAAAGGCGAAGAAAGATGCCCAACGGATTTACTTTACCAAATGGACCATCCCAGCCTTGCCGTAATGGTCCATCTGATTCACCTTTTATTGTTTATTTTATTTTCACTTGCTGAATACGGGACAGACTTGACTGGTGGAAAGAAAGGGGAGAAAGAAAGAGGGAAAGAAAAAAAAAAAAAACCTGAGAAGAGGGACGGGGAAAAAGGGCAAAAAACAAAAACCAACAGAATAAGCAGACAAAAAAAAAAATACATATCGATCACCTGGATCACCTGTTGAGAAAGAAAAAAGAAAGCAAGCAGAAGAAGACGAGTAATAAACAAGATCACAATGATATATGGGAATATGACAGTAAATACTAAATATTAAACATTATTGTGCAGCACGTGAGATCGACAGCGCACAGTGTGCTTTGAGGTAGGAGCCAAAAAGGGTGTAGTTTGTGTGTGTGATCACCCGTGTGTACACCTGTGAGCATGAACGCGCTTGTTTTTA
The DNA here is from genome assembly GCF_001858045.2 of Oreochromis niloticus. Lineage (NCBI taxonomy): Eukaryota > Metazoa > Chordata > Actinopteri > Cichliformes > Cichlidae > Oreochromis > Oreochromis niloticus. The sequence continues at coordinate 36,840,840 of NC_031972.2, read as the reverse complement.
AAAGGTTCCTTCATGTAATGATCTGCTAGAGGGTGTGGGGAGCCACTGCCCCGACCTCCAGGGCATGAAGCAGGTATGGAGGAGATCAAAACTCCAGACGTCCAGAGGCCCTCAGAACACAAGAGACCAAGGAAGACCAACAGAGGGGCAGCCGCGCCACTATCCCAGAAAGAGCTGAGGAGAGTCCCAGATGAGGGGTCACTCAGCAGCCGCGGAGCAGAAGCCAGGGGGGGTTGCAGTGACGTGCCCGTGAGCTCCGCCGGCAGCCAGCTGTGCCTGAGTGACCGAGCCCCGGGCCGAGAGGCCGAGGGCACCCCATCCCCGAAGTGGCCCGAGCGAGCCCCAGGCTCCATGCCCCGATAAGCAGCCGCCAAGGAGTGAGCCGGTGGGTACATCTTCATCTTTTAATACATCCTTTCTGACCCTACACCAGGGGTCGGCAACCCTGGGCACGCGTGCCAGAAGGGTTAACTGATGGCACGACCATAGCTGGACTGGCCATCGGGCATTTGCCCAGGGGGACGATGGTGATTTTTCGTTTTTATGGGCTGATGTTGTTTTTTTGGGGGGTAACGGTATAAACAATGAAAGGTGGTGGATTGGCCAGATGCTGGCAAATAACTCAGTTGTTTGGTGGTGGCTATGGCGGAGCTACCACAGAGGCCAGCAGGTGGATGAGGGAATGGGGAGGCAGGAGGAGGAGAGACCCGAGTGTCAGTTGAACTGAACTTCAGGTAAGAAGTTATGACCTGCAGTCTATCTGGGTCAGATATAAACCAAGTTTAGGTGGAGTTTATTTTCGTTGTGCTGACTTTTTACCGTCAGTTACAATAACTCTTACTGCGTACTAGCTAGCACGACGGAGTTGCTATACAGCTGGGTGGGTGCTATGATGTTACTGATAGTGAACTTTATTTTATTCATAAGGTTAGTTAGTAGAGTTGCCAACCGTCCCGTAAAAAACCGGAATCATCCCGTATTCAGAGAAAATATTACGCGTTTCGTATTGAGCTGAAAAGGAACGCAGGTTGTCCAGTACTTCAGCTAGAACACACAAGACACAAAGCTGGAGTTTTTCTGCGTCTTTATGCTGACAGCTGCCTCCTCTTCTCTCATTCTCTCCCCCTCCCTCTCCTGTTGTTACTTCAATCATGAAACTGATCAGCTGATCGGCTTTTCTCTCTTGTTTATTTATCGCCCACTTTGCACCAGAAAGAGGAAACCAGCGGATGTCACGCTAAACAACAGCAGCACGTTTAAGCTTGATCAGCTGTTGTTAGAATTTATTTAATATTAATTTCTAGTATCATCTGATGTTTGCTGGAGCCACAGCTGTAAAAGCTGCTGGTCATGATATTGGTTTGTATATGTGGTGAGAGGGAAACATGAAGATGGAACCAGGAGATGTCCTTACTGAATCATCAGAGCTGAACAGGTGATGGAGAAACAGGTTTACCTTTTAGGTGACATGAATGAGTTGAAGGGAAGTTATGAACTGTTTCTGAGAGACAAATAACACCAGGATCCTTTTCTAAGTAGCTGACAGCTGGTAACTGTGCAGGGGCGGGTCTAGGAAAGTTTTGCCAGGGGGCCAGGTAGGGCATTAACAGAGAAAGGGGGGGACAAAGAAATACTTTTCTTTCTTATTCTCATTTAAAATGTCTAGCTTTTATTAAATAATTATCTGAATTTTACAGTCAAAGTTTTTATCTGATGTAAAATGTATAGAAATCATACATATAGCAATAAGACAGAGTACATCACTGTCACAACAGTGTTTGTTTTCATTCAAAGGCTTTATGGCTTTAATACCTGGTGGGCTGGTCTCTAGTCAAAATGCCCGGGCCCATTTTTTGTCCCAGTTCAGCCCTGAACACGACACGCAGTGAGTTAATTTGAGAGGGTGCATTAAAAAATAAATGTCCGGGCTAGCAGTGCACATCACAAATGAGCTCACATAGAAACATTAGTTGTGCCGCTTCTCAATGACGGTATCTTAGCTAACAACCCCAACTACCAGATTCAACTTGTAACTGGCTAAAAATACCTACCGGTGAGAGGGACGTTGCTAGCTGGCAGTTTTTTCAACCGATGTTGAAATTTCCACATTCCGACACTTCAAATGCTTCAGGAGCTGTCACTACCTGACAAGTTTAACTGTCTTCAGAACATTGCAGAGGCCTTATTGACAGTATTTGGCTCTACATATCTGTGTGAGCAGATTTTCTCTCACATGAGTGTCCTCAGGTATCCGTCTGAATGCTGGACACTTGGAGACCTGTGTCTCTGAGTGGGAGACCAGAGATCACATTAACATGTGTATCTCTGTATTAACAAACATGCCATATTGGCCCAGTTTATTTTTCTTATCATTGTTGTGAGGAGACAATAAATAACATTTGCAGTTTCTGTTGTACAGTTCATTTGCTGTTATGGATAAAAAAAAGTGTCTTTTTTTTGTTTCAAAATAGCTGATAACTATTCGCTGATAGCTGCCAACATCTGCAAACAAATATAATTCTTGTTCTATATACTGTGTAACTGTTAATATAGAGCATTATTAATTTTATTGCTAATGCAATCATATGGCACATTGACTTCTGAGGAAATTTTAGATGGCACTCATCATCAGAAAGGTTGCCTACCCCTGATCTACACCATAGCTTCTCGAGAACCAGTTTTACATCCATCATTAAATTGGGTCCCACAGTGAGTCTGAAACTCAGCAAAAAGGCAGTTAACAGTTAATCAATTTGACAGTTTAGTCGGGGGTGCATGCCAGAAATAAACTGCTCAATAAGGGGTTTTCTCGCCTTCTGGCGTCTGAGGTGAGAACCAGAATCCCAGGTACATGCTCAGCGAAGGCCAGGTTTATTTTCCCATATAGGCATTGAAAGGGCTGTACATGCCGTGGGATAGTACAGTTAAATGCAGATAAATGCCGAGAAAGGGTCTTATGCGCATACTTTAGCAGTGCCAAGCTGAATTAACCCTATGTTGGACTAGTCACCGTTGGCCCTAACACATTCAAATGTTACTTATTGATCCTAATTATTACATTTTCAAGCAGTACAGATCAACATGTGTTCATACAACAAGTGGCACAATTTTTTTCCTTAATATAATGGTAGATACCGTAATTTGCGGACTATATGCCGCTACTTTTTCCACAAGCTTTGAACCCTGCGGCTTTTAGTCAGGTGCGGCTTTTCTATGGATTTTTCATCATTTTTGTGATATCGTAAGAGGATTTGTTTTGGTTTGTTCCGCTGTTGTACGGCACTACTTTGCCTGGCAGAAGGGCATGTGATCAGACACACAGTATCGGGGGAAAAGAGTGGTACGTTGGTCACATGTCCGTCCGCCAGGCAAAGAAGTGCCGTACGAATTAGCGCGAAAAACAAACTAGATTAACAAGAGCAAGGCGAGTATTACAGGAGCAAAGGAAGCTTTCATTCACAAACCCTCAGTATGGCAAACAAAAGAAATGCATATGATGCAGCTTTTAAATTAAAGCCAGTCGATTTGGCTCTCAGCGAGGGAAATAGAGCTGCTGCACGTACCCTTGGTATAAACGAATCAATGGTGAGATGTTGGAGACGCCAGCGTGAAGAACTGGCTCCGTCCAAAAAGACGGAAAAAGCTTTCAGAGGAAATAAGAGCAGATGGCCCAAACTTGAAGACTTTATTGAAGACTGGGTGAACACACAGAGAGCAAACGGACGAGGTGTGCAGCTCCGACTAAAGGCCAAACCAGTCGCCACCGAAATGAAGAGAGAAAATTTCAGAGGTGGGCCATCCTGGTGTCACAGATTTATGAAACGAAAAGGACTGTCCATCAGGGCGCGGACGACTGTGTGTCAGCAACTCCCTCCCGACTATGCGGAAAAATAACAAACTTCCGCGAATTCACACTAAGAAAGATAAACAAATATTCCATCGGACCGGATGAGATCATAAATATGGATGAAGTGCCTTTGCCGTTTGACCTGCCTCTCACTAGGACTGTTAACAAGCAAGGTGAATCATCCTTCACGGTGAGAACCACTGACCATCAGAGAACAAATTTCACTTGTGTTCTGGGCTGCAGAGCATCCGGGTTAAAACTTCCGCTAATGGTGATTTTTAAGCGGATGACTATGCCAAGAGAAGAGATCCCGAGCGGCATCTCTGTTAAAGTCAACAAGAAAGGATGGATGATGGAAAGCGTAATGAAGGAGTGGCTGCAAGAGTGCTATGGGAAGCGACCTGGAGGATTCTTTTGCCAAAAAAAAGCATTGCTTGTTTTGGACAGCATGAGGGCCCATATCACAGATTCTGTGAAAGCAGCCATTAAGAGCACAAACTCGATTCCAGCTGTGATTCCTGGAGGCACAACGAAGCACCTGCAGCCACTCGACATCAGTGTGAATCATACATTGAAAGTAGCACTACGCGTTCAGTGGGAGGCGTGGATGGCGAGCAGTGATAAATCATTCACCAAAACTGATCGCATGCGAAAAGCAAGTTTTGCCCAAGTCTGCCAGTGGATTCTGACAGCGTGGAGAAGTGTCAAAACATCCACGCTCACCAACGGATTTCGAAGGGCTGGACTGCTGCGTGATGGAGAGGAGGACACCGCCACGGCCCTTCAGAGGGTGTTCGATTCTGACACTGACAATGAGGATTTCTTTGGTTTTGAAAGCAACAACGAAGGAGAGAAGCGGAGAGTGGATGACGAAGCCACCCTGAGCCTGTTCGTTTCTGACACTGGAGAAGAGGACTTTGGTGGTTTTAGTGTGCAGGAAGAAGACAAAGATGCTGATGAATGACTGACTTTTCTTCTTGTTGAAGCCGTGTTACTGAACATTAGCCCAAAAGGTAGGCCGAATCTATTTTTCTGGTGTGCTGTAGGTTATTGTTATACAGTACATTTGTTACTCATTTAAACAGCACAGTACATGTTTCGTACTTGTAATTACCAGTACTTGTACATTTACGTAAAAAGTTATGCAAATATGTACTGGTAACTTGTTTTTCAAAATATTATTAAAAGGGATGTGTTCCCAAACAGCCATCTCTTTCCTGACAATCCCCTTTGTGCATATTCTCTTACATATGGTAATAAAACATTAAAACACCTGCGGCTTTTAGTCAGGTGCGGCTAATGTATGAACAAAACAGGATTTTCCCCTAATTTTAGCTTGTGCAGCTAATACTCAGGTGCGCTTTGTATATTTGACCTAAATATATGGGTTGTGTGATTTGAACATGCAGGTTAAATGCTTAACAGAGTGACTCCACTATATAAAACACTTCATTGTAAGTGTGCATAGTATATATGAGTATATATGATTACACAGAATGATGTAATTACAATTAGTAATTATGATTAGTGTATAAAGGTATATATGTCATAATAAAACTCACAACAATTGGTAGAACTAACGTAAACGCGAATGATTAAAAAGAAATGTCAATCATCGCAATGTAAAACAGGCCAATTGTATGTGAGTGTGTGGGGGATTCTTAAAATTTACGAAAAACAAGCACTTTTAGGCATGTAAATGAAGTTAAGTCATTTCTGCTGTTTAATACCTAAGACATTCAACTGACTGACTGTGCCAAAATGTACCACCTGGCTACAGTGCTTCACTGAGTGAATGGGTTAAATGCAGAGAGTAATTTCCCCACAGGGATCAATAAAGTATACATTATTATTATTATTTGTTCATTTAAAGCTCTGTAATTTGGTAAAGTGGTTATAAATTGGTTATAAATCAATAAAATCCAAAAGTAAATTAGGTGATGAAAAAAGTTTCTATATTTTCTATGTTCCAGCCTCAGTTCCTTTGACATAGTAACATCTGCTGTAATATTTATACCTCTGATGGAATTTCACAAGTGTTAGCTTTATTTCGATACCAAGTTTACACAGAGTTTGTAATTGCAGAGAAATACTCAATTCATTTTTGACTTGTCACTTTTTTTGTTCTGTAAGAGGTTTAAAATTACCTTTCATTAACAAATGTTATTTTCAACCATGTAGTGCCTAAAATTGCACTGGTACACCCATTCAAATTAACCATGAAATATTTTTGTCTACTTTGAATACAAATAAAACTAAGTGCATTGAAATGTTTCATGTTAACTATTTATTATTCATCAGCTGCACACAGAGGTTTTACACAAATGACATGACATGCAGTGTCATGGGCCTGAGTTTGGGGACCCAGGGTTCATGTGCTTCATGGACTTCTGTATATTTGCTGGTCTGTCCTGGGCTGGCGGTCCTCACAGGGTGACCAGCCATGTTTATGCTTTGCGCTGTTGTTCTCCATTTCCCCTTTTACTGGTGTGTGTGTAGCGGTGTCCTGGTTTTCCTGGAACACCAGGCCTAGAGAGTGTGTCCCTTTGGGAGGCTGGTGACACCTGAGGAGGATGATTACACACAAATGCAGCTGATCAGCCTCATCTCGGGAGCTTCTTCGGTGCATTGGTCGTTCTTGGTGTCCGGGGCTGGGTGCTCAGGTATGCACCGACTCACTCCCGGTGGGTGCTTGTCGGGGTCTGGCGCCTGTGGCTCGGTCAGGCGCCAGAGCCCCTCTGGGGGTGGGGTGCCTTCGGCCTCCGGGCCTGGGGCTCGGTCCACTCTGGCACAGCTGGCTGCCGGCGGAGCTCACGGGCACATCACTGCAACCCCCCGGCTTCTGCTCCGCGGCATCTGGGGCTCTCCTCAGCTCTTTCCGGGAGGGTGGCACGGTTGCCCCGCGGTTGGTTTTCCTTGGACTCTTGCGCTCTGAGGGTCTCTGGATGTCTAGAGCCTGGATCTCCTCCATACCTGCCCTGGAGGACGGGGCTATGGCCCCCCACACCCTCTAGCAGATTGTTACATGAAGGAACCTTTTGAATACAAGCGCGCTCATGCTCACAGGTGTACAGACGGGTGCTCACAGACACAAACTACACCTTTTTTGGCTCCTACCTCAAAGCACACTGTGCACTGTCGATCCTACGTGCTGCACAGTAATATTCAATATTTAGTATTTACTGTTATATACACATAGATTATCACGATGATATTGTTTATTATATTGCTCTCTTTTTTTGCTTGTTTTCTCTTTTCTTTTTTCTCAACAGGTGATCCAGGTGATTGATATATGTAATGTACCATTCCCCTTCCCTGCTGTTTTTCTTTCCCTACCTCTCTTTCTTTCTCCCTTTCCTTTCCCCCAGTCATGTCTGTCCCGTATGTAACAACTGAAAATAAAATAAAATAAACAATAAAAACAAAGGTCAATCAAATGGACCAATACGGCAAGGCCGGGATGGTCCACTTGGTATAGTAAATCCGTTGGGCATCTTTCTTGGCCTTCAGACAATATTCTGATGGCAAAAGAACCAAACGGGACAGGCGGAAAAAAAAAAAAGTGAATATTGAACTAGAGGAGCGAAACATGGACCACTGGCACAGAAGGAAAACACTGCACGGGAATCTGCAACACACATAGTCACTTGGAGCTTGCAAAAAAGACATTCTGTATTTTGATTGTCTTCTGCACTGTAAATAAACATACTGTCTTCATTCAAAGAGTCCTGCGTTTGGGTCCTGTATCCGCAATCCCGACATGCAGAGTTTAAAACAGTCTTCATTTTGCAGTGGATGGTTTTTCAGCTGGTGGAATAAATTCAAGGTACTGCTTTTTTGAGGCAATAGTTTTACAGCATGTTTTGCAAATTACCTCATTTTGTTTGACATCCTGTGAAATACAAATAACAGCAAGTCGAGCAAGGGAATGATGCTAGCAGGCTAACATCCTAGGTGTGATTAGCATCCTGGTTTTTCTTATATTTATTTTGACGTTTGAATGAAATCTCAGCTCTGATGGAGCTTTGTATGTGTTTGCTGAGCGTGTCTGAGAGCTGCTACTCACAATAAACTGAAAGTGTTTGAACAAAAAGAAAAAAATCAGCTGATGATCCAGTAAGGACACTCTGAGCAGACTGACTGAATGAAGCAGAGATTTTATTGAGGATTGACAGAAAAGTGCATCAAGCAGGAGATGATTTCATGTGGAAGAACAGAATATGGAGAATTTGAACAAATCAAGTCCAACATGAAAGGATCCACATCTTTCCACTTGGCTTGAAGCCCAGCTGTCAGCTGAGTCCCCACTCCGCTTCACACATATTAACAGTACATTTTGGATTTTATATACCAGTTCTAAATATGTATGAGTAAATTATATAAGATACAATAAGAATAAGATTTTTTTTAAGGACATATTTAGCTATACAGATTAGCTTTTACAGATTTGGGAAAAATCTTCCTCCAGCAATTTTTTTCTGACAGCATTAAAAGAATCTTACAATCAAATCAAACAACAAAAAACGTTTTTCATGTTCATAGAGTCAGAATAATTTTGTTCATATTTTCACTCCTCCTTTAACCTTTTTTCTCAAATGTTATTGGTTTATTACAGAGCTACTCTGGTTCCTTCATCCACTCTGCTTCTCATCTCCTCCAGTTTCTGGACCTTCTCTGTGTCTCCTTCCTCCTTCATCTTCTCAATCAGGAAGTCCAAGTGGACAAAAGTGGACGCTGAATCAGCTTTCAGAGCGATCTGCTCCAGATTGACAACATGTTGGTAGGACTCATCCAGTAACTGTGACTTCTCTGCTGTCAGTCGGCTCATTTCCTTTTCAAGATTTTCCAAAAGGCTTTGCTTGTTCTGACTTTCATTTTTATTTGTCTCATATTTCTTTCTCATTTCTTCCATCGTCTTCTTAACTTTTTTGGTCTTGTTCACATATCTCCACTTTTCTTTCACATGTTTTGATGCAGGACACTTCCTGATACAAACAGTGCAGCTGCCATCTTTAATGACCTCACAGTGTGAAGGATACCAGGACACAGTGCATCCAGGATAGTGACAGTTCTCCTTACAGACTGTACAGCACAGAGCTCCCTGATAAAAAGCACCCCACATCCCACCTTTGATATTTTCTTCTTCTGTGTAGGCCTCATCTACTTCAATGGTAAAATTCTCGTTCTCATTCATGGTTTCTTCATGTTTCTTCAGACCTACTTGAATCTGTCTAATTTCTGTCTGTTTCAGTTCAATCATTTTGATTCGTTCTTGCAGGTTTTGGATGCTGGCTTTCAGTTTGATGCGCTTCTTCAACACTTTTTTGGTTTTCATCAGCCTTTGAGGTCCACAACTTGTAAGAAAAGTTAAGAAATCCCCCATTTGTTTCTTTGTTAAGTTCCATGACTTTATTAAAGAGCCCTGATATGATTCTCTTCTCTCTTTGCTCTGTTGGTTATCAAACAGGAAGTGAACAGGCTCATTCTTCTCATTTCTGGCACATTCAATCTTTGCTGCTTCAAGCGCTTCAAGAGCATTTTCAGGTGGCATTCCATCTGAGTGTGTGATCAGAGCTACAATATTTTTCTTCAAGTTTTTTCCAAACAGAGAAATCACAGAATCAAAGATGTATCTCTGCCGCTTACTCAGTCGATTATCTGTCGCCTTCATCACCAGACCCACTGAATTAAGTTCATGAACTCCATCCTCTGACCGAAACAAGTCCAATAATCTTTCACTAACGATGTTATCATGTTCATCACCTTTGGTGTCTCCAAATCCAGGAGTATCGATGATGGTCAGAGAGTAGGGCAGAGTTTGATCTTCAAAACCAAAGATCTCATACACGATCACATCTGATGTCTGACTTTGTGACTGACTTTTCTTCTCTTCCTCTACGATCTGAAACCAGACTTCATCCTCCCACTTCACTCCCATGGTGTAGTTGATCAGAGTGTTGATCAGAGTGGATTTCCCCCCCTCCTGTTTCCCCCACAAGTAGGATGGTTTTATTTATCTTGTTAATATCTTTTTCACCAACAGTCATTCTTGTCAGAGTTCCAAACTTCTCTTTTTTTTGGCCTCAGCTGGTAGACAGCAGGAGGTCCTGAACAGATCAGAAAGCTGTCGGATGAAATATCCTCATATGGTGGTGAGATGAGATTGATCCTGTAGGAGAAAGTACAGATTTCTGTTTCTTATTTTCATATGATGCAATACATGACTGATCACTTACTGTAAAATTAAACTCTTTTATTGCCAATTTGAGCTCATTTTTCTATCTATACTCTCACAACCAGTCATTTGGAAATCTTTTATTTTATGTTATATGTCATGTTGTGACACATGTACACATATGGAACAATGCAATTCCCCATGTGCCTTATTGTATTGTATTGATTTTGTATTGTTGTCTGTATTATAGTAAGGTCTTTACCTTACAATATTAAGCACCTTCAGGCAACAGTTTATGCGATTTGTTTCTATATTAATAAAATGTAATTGTATTCAATAGAAATTCATTTGATTTTTGTCATCACAATGGTGAAAAAAGTTGTTGGATGGTAGGAATGATGAAACTGTAACATATCAAAGATCTTGTTTGACAGCAATGGTTAATGAACAGAGAAACAGATCCATCCTGGAGCACAGGCCAACTAACCACCAATGAAGAAGATGCTAAACAGAAGTTGGCTGATAGCATTGTAAATAGCTAATAGCTAATGGTCTCATAAATTAAGCTGGACCAGTGATCTCATCAGAAAAAACAAGAGATGTAAAATAATCCCACCATGCTAATATTTGCCAGAAAGTCTGCTTGTTGGATCAAGTTAAAGTGGCTGATACCAGCACAGAGATAAGGCATATGCTAGTGGAGTGGCAACACACATACTTTAATGATTCCAGCTTGTGGCTTTACATTCTGGTTTTCTCTTTGGTTTATTTGGCACAACAAACTTGAAAACCAGAGGAGTAGGTTCAGATTACAGCTGAGCAACAGGTGAGGGGGACACTATCAATATTATTATCTTGTCAAACTGTCAGAAGTACATGTGTTTAGTCACAAGTAGGTGCCTGGTCTTGGTCTTCTTGTTACTGAGTTGCATTAAAGAATCTGTAAAGTCACAGATAAGCCACTTCTCTTCTTTGACCTTATAATTCTCACATTTATTTATCAGGATAAACCCCTTGAGATGTGACATCTCGAATTTGAGATGGCAACCAGGTTAGATATGATAGTGAATAAACCTCCGTCAGCTGTGTCATCTACCTTTAACCTGGTAGTTACCTGGTAAGATGCTTGTTACTGCCGGCAGTGCACAAGTCTACATGACTTCATAACTAGACCTTATTATCTGCACAGCTGTTTAGCAGTTTAACATACCTGTGTTGCAGAGCTGCTTTGGTTTCTTCATCAACTTGGCTTTCAATCTCTTCCAGTTTCTGGATCTTTTCTTTGTCTCCTTTCTCCTTCATCTTCTCGATCAAAAAGTCCAAGTGTACAGAAGTGTTTACTGAATTAACATTCAGGTCCATCTGATCCAGTCCGACCACATGTTGATAAGCTTCATCCAGTAGCTGTAACTTTTCTGCTGTCAGTTTGTTCATTTCCTTTCCCAGATTTATCAAAATGCTCACCTCAGGTTCAGTTTTATTGAATTCAAACAATCTCTTCTTCTCGGCATTCCTTAACCTGGTCACATACCTCGAGTTTTCTCTTACGTGATCTAATGCAGGACACTTTTTGGTACAAACAGTGCAGTGTCCATCTTTCATGACCTTGCAGTTTTCAGGTTTCCACCCTAGTGTGCATCCAGGATAGTGACAGTTCTCCTTACAGACTGTACAGCAGACAGCTGCTTCCAGCCCACACATCCCCCCTCTGACTGGTTCTTTATGTTTGAAGACCTCAGCAACACGAGGAGTGAACTCTTCTATCATCTTCCTCTCTTCGGGTTTCTTCAGAGCTTCTTGAGTATTTTTGATTTCTCTCTGTTTTACCTCAATAAACTTGATTCTCTCTTGCAGGTTGTGGATGCAGGCTGTTAGTCTGATGCGTTCATTCAGATCTTCAGATGTTGTCTCCAGCTTTTGAGCTTCACTTTCTTCTAGAAAGGCTGTGAATTGACGTACTCCTCTCTCTGTTACTCTCCATGCCGTCTCCAAACCAAACTCATTTTCATCTGTTCTCTCTTTGTTCTGTTGGTTATTAAAAAGAAAATAAAGTGATTGGTTCTTCTCATTTTTAGCACATTTTATCTTCTGATGTTCGAGAGCTGTTAGAGCATTTTTAGGTGGCATTCCATCTGAGTGTGTGATCAGAGCTACAGTGTTTTTCTCCAGGTCTTTTCCAAACAAAGACATCATTGAATCAAACACATAAAACAGTCGGTCATTTAATCGATTATCACTTGCTTTTGTCACCAGACCCACTGCATGAACTTCATGAACTCCACCCTCTAACCGAAACAAGTCCAATAACTTTTGATTGCTAACATCATCCTTTTTGTTCCCCATAATATTTCCAAATCCAGGAGTATCGATGATGGTCAGAGAGTAGGGCAGAGTTTGATCTTCAAAACCAAAGATCTCGTACACGATCACATCTGATGTCTGACTTTCAGACTGACTTCTCTTCTCCTCTACGATCTGAAACCAGACTTTATCCTCCCACTTCACTCCCATGGTGTAGTTGATCAGAGCGTTGATCAGAGTAGATTTTCCTGCTCCTGTTTCACCCACAAGTAAGATGGTTTTATTTGTCTTGTTTGGATTTTTTTCTCCAACAGTCATTCTTGTCAAAGATCCAGTCTTCTCTTTTTTTGTTCTCAGTTGGTAGACAGCAAGAGATCTTGATGAAATCACAACTCTGGAGGTGATGTCTTTGTATTTGGATGAGATGTTATTCTTCCTGTAGGAAAAAATGTAAATGTTACTTACACATTTTCTTTAAATGATTATTGATTCTAATAATTATGAAATTATGCGTTTGCTGCTTTTAAAGCTGGAGGCTTGTATTGCCTCACGGATTTTGGACCATCAATATGTGGAATATTGTATATTTTTTATACAAACATTCTTTATATTTATTTATTATTATAAGCTATTTACCTTACAGTATAAAGCACCTTTAGGCAACTGTTGTTGTGATTTGGCATTATATAAATAAAAATGAATTGAAAATTGATTTTCTTTTTTTTTTTTACCAGTAAGATCATACAAGCAGCAAATCAAATTCTCATAATTCGTCTGATTGGCCGCTGTGACCCATAAGGGTTAGAACAGACTTAACCCTCTGGACTCAGTGAACATGCACAGCCAGATCACCTGATCAATTTAACCCTTTGAGACCTACCATAGAACCAGTCCGCCAGAGCTTATCTTTATATTTTTGTTCCTTTGTTGTTCCTCCCAAAGCGTACAGCAATATGTCTGTGAAGGTTCTCAGTAGCCTAAAGAGCTTGGAAAGAAAAGCATCTGGACTTTAAGTTGCTTGAAGACGTGTCTCCTCTCATCCGAGAACCTTCTTCAGGTCTAGGGTCAAATGGTGGAGAGTCCCAGATTCAAGCCCTATGGGAGTGTCCCCCCAGAGAGACAACAGACCCCCTAAAGATCCTCTAACTAATCACACAAGCCAAGGTGTGAAAACGGGTGTAGCTCACAATCAGCCAAGGTTTCGGGTAAACCCGCTGTGAAACCTAACCCCACCCTATCATGTGATTTCCTGAGGTCAGAAGGCCCAGGATGTCCGTGGCCATTAAGGCATCTGGGAATGGATCTCAAAACTGGATTATAGATGGCAGAGAGTTGGTGTTGTAAACCACCACCTCTGTTCAAAGATGGTCGTTCACAGTGGACATAGATGGCTTCTTTCACTCTTTCAAACCATCTGTCTTCTCTGTCCAAAATGTGAACAGTGGCATCCTCAAAAGAGTGACCTTTATCTTTTAGATGCAGATGGACAGCCGAGTCTTGTCCTGTCGAGGTGGCTCTTCTATGTCTTTCGTGAGTGTTGAAGTCTCCCAGTAGGACAACAGATGGATCACCATGAAGTATCCCACCGGGGACACCAAGAAGATGTATAAGCGCAAACAAAAGTCAAAACCTATGAACCACTTAAAGCTTCTATCTAAGGTCAAGCCCTTACCTTTGAAATGCTTTTCTTGCAACTCAGTAGGACTACTGTAATCCCCTTTACATTGGTGAATCATGCTTCCCTCTCTCTCATACAAATGGTCCAAAATACTGCTGCTCATTTTGTTACTAAAATCAATAAGTTCTAGCATATCTCAGCTGTCCTGGCCTTCCTTCACTTCCTGTGAATTGTAGGACTTTAGTTTAAGATAATATTGTATGGTTTTAATTCCCTTAATCAGTTGACACCACCATATCTTGCTTAGCTTTTAGGTTGCTTAGATCTGCTGATCAGTTACTCTTACTTAAAATACTAGACAAAAGAATATTGTGGAGGATTGAGCGTTCTCAGCCATTTGTTGTTGCTTTTTTGTATTTTTATGATTCTTTAAGGTATATTTATTGATGTGTGTGCATATGTGTGCACATGTGTATGGCGTATTGTGTATTTTATTATCTAAGACTTATATTTTCATGTACAGCACTTGCACCGGCATTTATAATTGTGCTTCATAAATAAAAACTGTATTGAACTGAACAACTACAGAGAAGGATAGTATGTATCCAGAGGATGGCTGCTTTGTTGCAAACTGTTCTGACATATTAAGCTGAAATCTCTGTGTTATAGTTGACATGTATGATGAGCAGAAACGCAAAAGAACACATCACATTATCTACTGTAAGCTCTTGAGCCATATCCATTTTATTGAAAAGGAAACGCCTACAAATACAGATGCAATAAGGTCAGCTTCAAAAATATGTGTCCATGCCTTTCAGTTCCAAAACTGACACTGCACCTCTTTAGTAAACAAGTAGCAGCAGTAATAGTAAACAGCATGTTTTTTAACACCAAAAGAGGGCTGTGCACTAGTGGAGCCTTTAAGGAAATTTTGGCCTTTGTGTTCCAAAAGTTCCATAATAAGAACCTTTCCCAATATCAATTTTATGCCATAAAAGCGGCTGTGTGCAGGCAGGAGGGGACCCAAATGCAAACTCATGGAAACTGGGCTTAAACTCAAAATGCAGCTTTATTTGCTGAAGATGGCAAAAAGCGATACAAAACCTAAACTGGGAAATGTTAAACTCATGGGGAGACACAAGGAGAGTCACGTAGCCATGAGGGAGGACGTGAAACAGAACTGAGGGAGACGCGGACATAAATACACAGAAGGATAACGAGGGACATGGGAGCACACGGGGAACACAGCTGACATTGATAATCATAACAACACAGGGCAGGAGCAAACACAACATGATGTACACTGATGGGAGACTATCAAAGTAAAACAGGAAGTGCACAGAGACGTAGACTGGAGGGGGAGAGATAACGCGGAGGACCACGAGGGAGAGCACAGACATGACAGGCTGGGGAAGCATGATGGAATAAAACACGAGGGGAAACAAGGCACAAGAACTCACAATTAAATAAACACAGACACACAGAGGGCGACAGAGGGCAAAGACACAAGGGGGAATCCAATAAACTAAACTAAACAGAATGACCTAGGAACCCTATCATGAATCTTTGGAATAACAAATGGACTTAACAGAATACAGAAGTCCCGGAACCATGACATTTTATTATTATCACTCAGGGATCATCTTACCAAAAACACTCTTAACACTGTAAAAGGAAAAAAACAAAAAACAGCCCAACATACCAGTGTCAGAATAATAAATTAGGATCATCTTCTCATCAAAGGGTTGGGTCATTCCATGGAAAATCACTGAGTCCCTTATTTGAACCAACACCTCTCAGATGGTGAATGATGCTTTAAAATTTCACTTTTTGACTGAATGAATGGCTGCACAGTAAGGATTACCTTTGTTGATTTCTTGAGTAGTCCTGGATTACCGATTAACTGGCAGATTATATAATATTAGGCAATGCTGTCTGATTTGGTGATGTGCTGCATCAGATCGCCATAAGGGACTGTGCTGTTTAAATTCCCATTCACCATCTATGCTTCAGATTTTTAGTCCAATTTGGGTCATGACACCTACAGAAATACTCTGATGATCCCTCAGTGGTTGGATGCATTAGTGATGGACAGGAGGAATACCAATCAATAAAAACATAAGCAGGCCATAACTCTAAGGAAGTTGAGATCCTTCACCGTTTTGATTAAAGTGTTTGGGGTTTTCCATCAGTCACTTGGGATGAGCAGGGTACACAGGGTCTGCAGGTTGAGCAGCACCAAAGCTGGAAACATCAACTGACTAAATAAGCCAATGAGGAAGGCTGGCTCTCCAACTGGTTGCGCAGTGGACACTTTTGAAGATGTGGGGGACACGAGATGACTTAAACTGCTATCCATCATGGATACTGACCACTCTCTGCACCACTTATTGGACAGGCAGCAGAGCTTCTTCTCTAACTGACTGATTCAGCTCCGCTGCCACAAAGACAGATACAGATCTGTCATACAACAGTCAGCGACTCTTGTTATAGATCTGTCTGGGACATAGTCATCTCATTTTGGTTTCAACTTTAGAGTATGCTACCTCAGACTATTCAATCAGTAGATCATAATCTGTTTTAACCCAGGCTTTCTGTGAGCTCGACACAAGAGAGACATCTTAGTCAACAAATTTTAATTTGTGTCTTTGTTATAATGTTATAATATTTCATATTTAGATACCATATTACATTTTCTTCTTTTTTATTTTAATGCTTAAACATTTCACTCACTGTGTTGCCATGGTGATGAATATTACAGAGGTGTCCACCCAAGAAGCTTGAAATCAGTGCTGGTATCTGGATTAAATAAAGCAAAAATTGTGTGAATCACTGCTAGAGTTAATCAAACCACTGGTGAATTGCCAAAACTGCTGAAAGGTTTTCATAGTGTCACTGAGCAAAAAACTTACAACAACTATAAAACAATAATAATTAATTTTTTAAATATCAATAAATATGAGTTAAAATATATGTTTCCATCACTCTTGGCTCTGCATAGAGTTTAAAGCTAACTAATCCATCGTCTTACCTGTTTTGTCAGCTTCAGGCTCTGTGATATCTGAGGAGGCAGAAAGAGCAGAGGTGAGTCAGTGCCCATAGACTTTATACACCATCAGAAGAAGGGACGGCCCCTCTGCCCTCACAGAGTCCTCTGATTTCACAGGTGGCTTCCTAATGTTTTCCTTTTGGAACTGTATTATCAGCAAATAGATGAGGACGACACGAATAAAATATGTGCAGCACATATTGTACATATGCTGAGAAACTACAATGACAAGCTGATTTTACAAAAGCCTGCAGGTTTCTCAGTCATTAAACCTAAACTGACTCTGAAGTTGTTCATATATGAATTACACACTTTCACATGTTGACATGTGTTGTTAACATTAACTTTTTTATACTGAATTATAAACTTTTTTGGAAAAAACATTGGGGAAAGGTGCCATTATTTCACTTTAACTCTATGGTGTTCGTCATTCAATAAGTTATATTTTGCATCTATTTTGGTGATCTCAATTTGTCTGTTTACTTACCTGTTTTATTTTATACAACAGTTAAGTAAACCAGTATAAATATAACATACATATTTAAAAATGGAAACATAAAATAAATGTGCATTTGTCAGTGTTTGGTGACTTTTTACATAGCTGCATCATAGACAATGTGATACTGTGAACTTTAATTTAATGGTATATCAAAAGATTGTAACCCATCAGATTCTCTCTTTTTTAATGACAGGCTTTTGATATTGATAAGTTTGTTAACTCATAAAACTAGTATTTTTGGAGGGTTTTTTTCTTTCTGCTTTCTAAGGTAAAATTTATTAATATTGTAACTTTTTTCAAGTGCAAACACACATTTATTCATACATCCCTGTTAATAACACTAACTGCACTGTAAGCTACTTTTCCTCTCACACTGCTGATTTATCTGCAGCACCTGTGCTACTTTCATTATTGGAGCTCCTCTCAGTCATTTACTGACTGGGAGTCCAAACATTTATAGCAGTCCAGCGGTAGCTGATATTTTCACGTTTATTCAAGTCATTGCGTAATTTATTTAAATTAACTGTGATAACTAAATGTGTAAAGGTTTTTTTTTATCGCTGGAGAGATGATTTATTTGGAATGAGAAGGGAAAGTGTCATCAGAATCACTGTGTAATTGTCACAGATGAAAGCTTTGAGCACATGGCTAAAACTGTGGCTCTGTCCTGTAACGAGAGGTGGGAAGTAACACACTACAAATACTTCAATACTTTATTAGAATTTTCAGTTATCTGTTCTTTATTTGATTATCTATTTTCTGACCATTTTTTACTTTCACTTGATACAATTTTACAGAGATATCTGTATTTTCTACTGCTTACATTTTCAATACAGACTCATGACTCTAGGCTTAAAAACCTTTGGGGTGAGTTGTTATTTTCATTAACGTCAAACATCAAACCAATTTGAATCAAAATGAAGGAAATAACATTGTTTAACATCTGCTTATTACACATGATAAAATGAAATACAAAAAAATTCCATAATTCCATAATTAACCTTAGTGTGTGAAGAGGACTCTCCATTTACATGAACAAATTGGAGTCTTAAATAAATACGATACAAACCACTGCAGCGCAGCACCTGTAATACCTACAGCGTGCTCTAATCTGTCTAATAGGATATTAGGGTCACCAGTATCGAACGCTGCACTGAGGTCTACCAGGACAAGCACAGAGATGAGTCCACTGTCAGAGGCCATAAGAAGATCATTTGTAACCTTCACTAAAGCTGTTTCTGTGCTGTGATGATTTACATTTCTGTAAAGCAGAGGATTGTGCACTTGGTGAGAAACAGAGTCAGACCACAGATAACATCTCAGAAATAACCAACGGTCACAATAAAAAACCATCTCTGTGCAAACGTTCAGCTTTCTGCTCCGTTGCCTTTTTTCCCCTCGTTATGACGGTTGCTGCCTCAGGCAGGTGAAGAACAAAGAAGAGAGATCAGGTTTCCTTGTTAACCACATGTTTGGTCCAGTGCGTTTACACTCAAATTCCTGCAGCAACTGTAGATGCAGGCACGCACATGCAGTTTGTTTCAGCCTCACCTGTTAAAAGTAGGAGTGAATTTTAACCACTAAATGCTTTTTCCAAGGGACAATTAAAACTGTCACATTTCCCAGAATTCTTTTTGTTGGTTTCTTTTTCTCACCTTACCTATAAATTCAAATTCAAATTTTATTTGTCACACACACAACCATACACAGTATGACATGAGGTGAAATGCTTATAGCTGTGCAATGCCTGACCATTAAATGACAGTAGGTTTACATCAAGATATACAAATTTACAGGTTACTACAACATTTACAAATTCAACTTAGAAATTTACAGTAAAATGTGCAAATAACAGTTTACGTAAGAGATTATTAGTCTAAAGAAATTATAAATTATAGGAAGTGTTGTTAAATATCCTAATTCTTTGATCTTTGGGCTGAAGGAAGAACAACACTCTGTGTGTAACTGCTCAATCAACAATCTCTTTCTTCCAAACAATTCTCATTATTCCATACAACACTTTGAGCATAAATGTCTGGATGGAAGATGTGGACAGGAGGGTGTCCGCCAGATCTCGAAGTGTCTGATCGTTTCTAACATTCTTATAGCTTCAGCCCCCCTCCAAAGTCATAAAACCTAAACATCCACATTTCTCTCTCTCTGAGCCTAAGTTATGACCTTGGCTTCCTGTGCAGTATGTTCTGTTCTTTCTAATCAGACAAATAAGGCCATGATTCTCTGAAAACAGTATTTCTTATAAATCAGCAGTATAATGCATCATAAAACAGTGTAATGATTTCACAATCTTTAATCCAAGGCAAAATGTGGCCTATAGCCGTAAATGATTCAACAATTCTTTGATTAGAAGTATAAGGTGGCATAAGATAGTATAATAATCTCACAGTGTGCAAGAAGAAAAACCAGAGTGGGTGTGGTGATGTGATGTGTGTGAGAGTCCAGTCCTACACCTGGTTCAGGGCCCGAATAGCCTGGGGGAAGAAGCTCCTCCTCATTCTCTCTGTTTTGACCTTAAGTGAGTGGAAGCGCTTCCCAGACCTCAACAGTGAGAAGAATCCATTGTTGGGATGGGAGAGGTCCATCATAATCTTCCTGGCTTTAGTCTTGCACCGCTTGGTGTAGATGGACAGCAGGTCAGGAAGCTCTGATTGAATGATGCGTTCGGCCGAGCGCACCACTCTTTGCAGATCTCGTCTGTCCTGCTTGGTGCTGTTCCCAAACCAGGTGCAGATGTTTCCTGTCAGGACGCTCTCTATGATGCAGGAGTAAAAGTTCTTGAGTACCCTCAGTGGCAGATGGAAGTCTGAGTCTTCTGAGGAAGAAGAGACGCTGGGGGGCTTTCTTAACCAGGGTGTTGATGTGACAGGACCATGATAGGTCCTGAGTGATGTGGACACCCAGTTATCGGACACTGTCCACTCTCTCCACTGACGTGCCACTGATGATGAGGGGCTTGTAATCCTCGTCTGCTTTGTAGTGATGTCCACGATCAGCTCCTTAGTCTTGCTGACGTTTAGGAGGAGGTTATTCTCCTGGCACCAGGTCTCCAGGTTCCTAATCTCCTTCAGGCAGGCCGTCTCGACGTTGTCGGAGATCAGGCCCACAACAACAGTGTCGTCAGCAAACTTGACGAGTAGGAGAACGCTCACTGCTTCTCCACCTCATTGAATCAACCACCAGCATTACTATATCCAATCCTTACAATGATGAGTTAAAGTTATGAAATACAAACTCTGCCTCCAACATGGTAATGAGCTTTATACTGGGCTAGCTCTGACCCAGATCAGCCTGTACGTCTCCTTAAACTCTATCGATTCCCTCTCATCATTCTCTTTCACTCTATGGGACTTCCCTACATGCTGCCCCCAGGATCTGCTGATTGGTCCTCCAGCTCACCAGCAGTCATCATCACATCAATAACTAATAAAACCTATTCACTATTTATTTTAACAGACACTCTGTGACTGTGCTAAAAACTTCATTTCCTTTCCTGAAAGTATGGAGGGCGTTTCTGTGAGGTGCAGATCTGGACAGGATGTGGTTTTTCCTATTGGTTGTGGAGGTGCTACAGGATCAGAGCCTTCAATGTCTATGTGTGACTCATCTGTCTGAGGATGACGCAATGCTTCATTCTATCTGGAATCTCACAAACAGGACCTAAATTGAACAGATATCCTGGATGTTCTTTGATATCCCAGTTTTTCTGCTCTTCATCCTTCAGCTTCACCACCTCACAGATTTCATTCACTGTTCATATTTCACTAGCTGGGCCCACGTCCTCATTTTAGGTTTGTCAGCGTTTTAGTAGGTAAAGGTGAATGCTTTGACATGAATTGAGCTGCGGTTTGGGGAAGGCCTCGAAGGGGACTGGCGATGGCTCCCGGGCCAGGCAGATCCCCATGTACTAAATAGAAGTGAAGAAGTTGAAGAATGGAGAACAAGGAGGGAGGGAGGGTGGGGCACGTAAACGAGAATGGTCAGCTTGCAGAACTGGGGGAACCTATATAGATGACAGCCAGAAGGAGCGTGTTTGGAGGCGTGGTCCTGCTCCTGAAATTCCAATACATAATCTCCAATATGAGACCAAATCTGAAGATCAAAATAGAAAGAAAAAATCTAAATGTCATCACCGTGACTCCAAAATCTACCGCTTTTATGTTGAATTTCATATTCACATTTGAGTTTGGACATCATTTTCACATTGAGTCACTCACAGAGCAACAAACTGAGTCCTCCAACAGTTCTGCTGAGTGCACTTACATGAAGGGTGTGTGCACTGTAATGTGACAAAGAGTCCATGTGGTCTCAAACAGTGAAGGCTCATGTTTCAGTAAGTCAGAAAGATAAAGAGACAGTTGAACCATTCCGTGGGCATCCTGTAAAAAGGTTCCTGTAGCGATGAGCAGTATATCTGCAAAAAGCCTATGTTTCTGTGAGTTACGTTCCCCTAAAAAGGTCCCTGGGATGAGTGAAAGTAACAAAAAGTGTCCAGGTCAAAAAAGGAGATGGAGGCAAAATGGCTAAAGAGTTTTATTAGTGCTTCTATTAATAACGGAACTGAAAGAGACGGTCAAGATGCTATCACCATTTAAAGAAACAAAACAAAACTCAGGTGTTGGTCAGTAAACTGAAAAGTAAGTAAAAAAGGATTGGCCACCAAACAAACTCCTCTCCACCGAGCAGGAGCAATCAATGACCACACACAGCTCTCTAGCTGCAACCACCAACATGACTCTCTGGCCCAGAACTCACCTTTTTTTTGCCTTAAGTAATTCTAATTGCTGATGGGAGTCAGCTATACAGAAAAGGTGGCACCTAAGGCAGGAGATATGGCAGGACACACCCACACAAGGGCAACTAAAGGAGGAGGGCATGCTAGGGCCGTAACATGTGACACTGACCACAAATGAAATCTTCAAAATCCTGAACAGTTTTTTTGCACATTGTAATCTTTTTTTCATGCTCAGGGTGAAGTGGTTCACATTTGTTTGGGGCTTTTTTTTTTTCAAGGAAAAAAAAAATCCTGTTGATTTTTCAATAAAACCTTCAGGTGACAGAGCAAACAGAAAAAAACCCCAACAAGCTAACGTCCAACAGACAGTATGCAGATGAGAGAAACTCTGAGTTCATCAACATGTTCAAACCATCTGAGTCTCCATCAGGGATTGCAGAGAGCTCAGATTTACTGTGATGAGCTCTGAAACCTTGCTGAAACTCTTCAAATAAGCCATTCCTCTGCAGATGATCTGTTAGCTGTTTGACAACTACTCTTTCAAGAATTTTTGATGTGAAAGGAAGGTTGGAGATTGACCGATAATTAGCTAAGATTGCTGGGTCAAGAAATGGCTTTTTAAGTAACTGTTGAACTCCTGCCATTTTAAGGGCCTGTGGTACATGGCCAATTATGTTGTGTTTTGTAAAGCCTTAGAAATAAAATAAGGTGCAATTTCACATCACAGTTGTTGAGTGATTTTTTACTGTATCAATGTTCTGCACAGTAGTAATCCATAAAATAAAATCTGGGCCTGTACGTTTCTGTTTTGGAATGGGAGGATCACTGATGCACAATATTACTTATTTACATTTCTGTAAAGCAGAGGATTGTGCACTTGGTGAGAAACAGAGTCAGACCACAGATAACATCTCAGAAATAACCAACGGTCACAATAAAAAACCGTCTCTGTGCAAACGTTCAGCTTTCTGCTCGTTGTCTTTTTCCCCTCGTTATGATGGTTGCTGCCTCAGGCAGGTGAAGAACAAAGAAGAGAGATCAGGTTTCCTTGTTAACCACATGTTTGGCCCATTGCGTTCACACTCAAATTCCTACAGCAACTGTAGATGCAGGCACGCACATGCAGTTTGTTTCAGCCTCACCTGTTAAAAGTACGAGTGAATTTTAACCACTAAATGCTTTTTCCAAGGGACAATTAAAACTGTCACATTTCCCAGAATTCTTTTTATTGGTTTCTTATTTCTCACCTTACCTGTAGTAATGCTCACTGCTTCTCCACCTCATTGAATCAACCTCCAGTATTACTATATCCAATCCTTACAATGATGAGTTAAAGTTATGAAATACAAACTCTGCCTCCAACATGGTAATGAGCTTTATTCTGTGTTAGCTCTGACCCAGATCAGCCTGTACGTCTCCTTAAACTCTATCGATTCCCTCTCATCATTCTCTTTCACTCTATGGGACTTCCCTACATGCTGCCCCCAGGATCTGCTGATTGGTCCTCCAGCTCACCAGCAGTCATCATCACATCAATAACTAATAAAACCTATTCGCCATTGATTTTAACAGACACTCTGTGACTGTGCTAAAAACTTCATTTCCTTTCCTGAAAGTATGGAGGGCGTTTCTGTGAGGTGCAGATCTGGACAGGATGTGGTTTTTCCTATTGGTTGTGGAGGTGCTACAGGATCAGAGCCTTCAATGTCTATGTGTGACTCATCTGTCTGAGGATGATGCAATGCTTCATTCTGTTTGGAATGTCACAAACAGGACCTAAATTGAACAGATATCCTGGATGTTCTTTGATATCCCAGTTTTTCTGCTCTTCATCCTTCAGCTTCACCTCCTCACAGATTTCATTCACTGTTCATATTATGAGACTAAATCTGAAGATCTAAATAGAAAAACAAAATAAATAAATAAATAAACCCTAAATGTCACCACCATGACTCCAATATCGACCTCTTTTGTGCTGAACTTCATTTAACTGCCTGTGTATATTTGAGTTTGAACATCATTTGAAGTGAAGTGTGTGTGTGAAGTCTCAGAGAAAGAGTCCATATGGTCTGAAGACTCATGTTTCAGTAAGTCAGAAAGATAAAGTCACAGTTGAACCGTTGAGAGCAGGCGTGTGGGCATGCTGTAAAAAGCTTCCTGTAGTGAGCAGTATATCTGCAAAAAGCCTTGTTTCTGTGACACTGACCATAAATGAAATCTACAAAATCCTGAACAGTTTTCTGCATATTGTAATCTTTTTTGTGCCCAGGGCATTTGTGTTGGAGTTTTGTTTGTTATTTTCCAAGAAACTAAAATTCAAGGAAAATGGGCATGATGTAATCTGAATGTATATCAATCGAGTACATTTTATGTGACCAAATTCATCAAGGACCCCATGGGCATTCACTTCACTTCAGATTACATTCACTAGAGAATACAAAAGGCCACAGGCTACTTATTAACAAGCAGAGGTGAGGCAGGTCCATCCATTCGCTTCCGCTTATCCTTTTCAGGGTCGCGGGGGGCGCTGGAGCCTATCCCAGCTGTCATAGGGCGAGAGGCGGGGTACACCCTGGACAGGTCGCCAGTCTGTCACAGGGCCAAATTGGCCAATTTCACAAAACAAAAGTACTAAAAGCACAGAGCTGCAAAAAAACAAGCCCCCCTTCTACCGTGTTTCCTATAGCGGTTCTTGTGTAGATTAGGAAAGGGTAGGTGGAAGAAGCCGGTTGGAGGGTCCGGTTGTGGCGGGGTGGCGTTGCCCAGATTCCAGTAAGGATCAGCCCGAGACGAATGGGAGAGTAGAAGATTTAAAAGTGTTTGCCTGTCGTACGTAATCAGTGCACAGCCACTAGATGAGCATACAACTAAAAGGATAAAAAATACAATGCCAAGGTCCATAAAAAAAGGTAAAGGGGGTAAAAAGCAGCGAAACAGGTGTGGACGAGGACGGCAAGCCATGTACACCAGCGCCATCTTGGAAACCTTAATATATTCACATAAATACATTTCTCATTTTGGAACTAATCTTTCAAGAATTGAAAACAGTCTGCCAATCCTCTCTCTGCTCTCCTGCGCTCTCTTCTCTCCTGAGCCTCTCTTTGCTGCCTCATGTCCTCTCTGATGAGGTCTAGCAGCTCAGCATCCCTGTATCTTCTCCTGTTCGTCCCCGTTGTGGGTGGCTGACCCTCATAGCTTTTGTTTAAGTCACCCACTGCTGCGTGTGGCCCTGTGGTGTCCTCAGGGAGAGAGGAAATTAGGACAGGAGGCCTAATGGAAGCCTCTGTCCTATCACCTCATCCATGATGGCAAACCAGGGCCAAGTAGCAGCAGTGGGCTTCCCACTGACCTCCTCTCCTGACCCTGGATACAATCCTAAAGGCAGAGGAAATCAAAAATGACAGTAGACAAATAAAAACACCACAACAGCTGTTAGTAATTGCACATTTATTAACTTGTATTCTTAAGAATTATTTTCTTGATAACACACATACATACTTTGTATTTTTTTAAAGTTATCCCATTTCTTTCTGGCCTGCAAAGAGGTGACTTTCCCCTGCAGGCCCATCTTCTCCAGAATTGTCCTGATCACACACAAAAAATAAGAGAAGAGAGAAGACCATGGTAACTATATTAATCCCTAAATCCAAGTTTTCACAGACTCTTTGAATTTGGACAGCCGTATTCGAAGCATGCTACCCCTGGATTTGGACACCGCAATCATCTCGTGTTATGTTCAGATTTGCACCCTCTGTCTCTTTGTGTGTAATTAGCCCCAGCTGTGTTCCCAAAGTGTTTCCTGTCTCCTGTCATTTCCTGTGTATTTAAATCCTTTGTTTTCTTCTGTCTAATGTCACGTTCTCCCTCATTGCTCACTGTGTGTTCTGCCTTCCAGTCTGTCTGTTTTAGTTTACTAAGTACTTTTCATAGTATTTGACAGTGAAACAGTTCTTGTTATGTAGCAAACTGTGAGTCTCATTGCACTTCAGCTTATTTTTGGTTATGTTAGCTGGGCCAGCACAGGACCACCAGTGTGTCTGAAACTGGCCTTGTGCTGGCCCATGTGTGGGCCACCTCTGGCAAACCAGGTCTGGGCCACCAAAGAGCCGTCATTCTTTGCGGCATGTGGGCCATGTGTAAGCACATTGTGTGGGCCAGATCTGGGCCATACCAATTTTGCTGTGTGTGTGTGTGTGTGTGTGTGTGTATGTGTGGTCGTGTATTACTTATTGTTGTGGGGACACAAATTTCTTTACACACGCACATTGTGAGGTCTCGCCTACTTTATGGGGACAAATTGTAAGGTAAATCATCAATTTTAGGGTGAAGGCTTGAGTCAGGGTTAGGGTAAGGTTCAGGCAGGGACTTGTGATGGGTAGAGTCAGGATAAGTCTCCAGGAAATTAATGTAAGTTCATGTAATGTCCCCAAAAGTGATGGAAACACAACACGCGTGTGGGTGTGTGGGGTTAGGGTCAAATGTTGGATGTATTTTGGTGTTTTATTGTTCTGTGAAATGTTTACATTGTTTATTTGTTGTTTTTTTATTTGTTCATCCTTGTTGTACTAATACAACTTATTATAGAATAACTTGGCATTTTACTACCCTTGTCGCACAGTGTTGCCTTGAGGCAACAAACCAATATCTTTTTGGGGGGGGGCAGGGTGTCAAATTTTATGATTGATATATTATTAGTGACCCTAAAGCTCCCCCAAAATAGGGAGAAATATTTTTTTCCCCCAAAATTAAAAAGTCATGCAGTAGAGGGATAATATTCCAGAAACACCCTTGCCGATCCGATCAGCTGTTCGTAACACTTCCTAAGTTGGAATAGACATCAGCGCAAACTATGGTATGTCCGCCATTACTTGCTCAAAACCGGAAGTGATGTCATTTTTGCGGAAATGTAGTTTTTTTTTACCTTCAGGGCCTTTACTGGCATTTTTAAAAGTTATGTTTGTGCAACTTTTTTGTATTTACAGTTTTGAGTGATAAGCCTCTTAAATTTCTCTAACTAGAAATATATGTTAAAAAAACAAAAACGATTTTGAATTTTTTGTAGTTTATTGCACTTTTTTGCAATTTATGTAATTACTATGCACTTAATGCATACATATTATTAAAATTTGGGCTATAATGGTTGTATTGATGTATAGCAACTTGAAATGCTCCCAAAAATGGCACTACAGCATGTAAAAATATAATATAAGCTCTGGCGGACTTGGTTCTATGGTATGTCTTAAAGGGTTAAGTGAGCAAACGTACAAATTCACCAGGGCATCAAATGATTACTTTCCCCACTGTATTAGCATGGTGATTCTAACTGAAATCCTGAAACACACCATTTAAAAAAGGACTTTTTGCAGAAAACAGAGAGCGGCCCATGTAAAAAGAATGTGGCCAGACAAGAAAATATCAGGGATCATAAACAGTTCTGCAAGTTATTTTCAATTAAATAAAACCAATAAAGCCACAACCCAGCCCTGGCCACGGGTTGAATAAAGCCTCGGACATTGACCTTGACCACTGACTTAGTGCCCATACATCAACAATGAGTGTGTGGAGAGGGTCCACACCTTCCAATTTCTTGGGGTTCTCATCTCTGCTGACATCTTCTGGACAGACAACATCACAGCGGTAAGAAGGCCCAGCAGTGGCTCCACATCCTGAGAGTCCTCAGGAATACAAACTGGACTCCAACCAGCTGCTGACCTTCTACTGCTTGTCCATTGAGAGCCTGCTGACATGCTGCATCACAGTATGGTGCAGCAGCTGCACTAAGGAGGATAAAGTGAAGTCAAGCTCAAAAGAGCATCGGCTGCCCTCTCACCTCACTAATGGACATTTATTCCTCACGCTGCTTCAGCATCATCAAGGACAACTCTGGTTTTGACCTGTTCAACCTGCTTCCCTCAGGGAGGCGCTCCAGGTGCATCAGCACAAGGACAGACAGACTCAAGAACAGTTTCCTCCCAAAAGCCAAAACCACCTTGAAGTCACACATGCACTGGCAACATGGTATGGCCTGTATTTGTCCACCCATTCACACACCCATTCAGACACTGGTGATGGCAAGCTACGTTGTAGCCACAGCCACCCTGGGGCGCACTGACAGAAGCTGCCGGACACTGGCGCCCTCTGACCACCACCAGGCAACGGGTGAAGTGTCTTGCCCAAGGATACAACGACCGAGACTGTCCGAGCCGGGGCTCGAACCGGCAACCTTCCAATTATGAGTCGAACTGCCAACTCTTGAGCCACGATCGCACCATGGTATCACCCGCCAATCCAAGGACTTCCCTCTATACACAGACTACACAACTATTATTACTACTGTGCAGTATTTAATTTACATGCAATAACCCACACTGTAAATATGTAACACTATTTATTTTATTTTTTTCTGATATTTATACATTTCATTTTTTTTATATTGAGACTGTTCATATGTATTTAGTCCTTCAGATCTGTGCACCTGACCCCCCTTTCTTTCCCACGTCTGTACTGAGTAGGAGATGCTCTGAATCTCATTGTACATGTGTATACTGACAATAAAAGGCATTCTATTCTATTCTATTCTATTCTACCCAAGACAGCAGCGATCTTATCTGAATTGTGATAAGGGTTTGGTACCCACCGGAGGTGGACAGAGACAGTTCTCCTCCTACTGGCTGCTGTTAACTTCTTCCCGCTTGATCTCACAGCAAAGTCCAGAATGCTTGTCATGTCTCCTACATCTGCTCACACCTGTGTCGTCTTCTCCTGTTCTTACACAAAATCCCACCATTGCATATGCTGCAGCTTTCTCAGCTGCGTTACTGAAGCTGACTAAAAACAAACAGATTACCTTTGGGCTTGTTGGCAGAGCAAATATCACCTGCAAATTTGAAAAACTTCATGCACTGGCCACATCTTATTTTGGGGGAATTTTTAGAAAAAGTCTAGTGACCCAGTGTTTGGGCCCCCATCAGAGACAGGCAGTGTCTCATGACCTGCAGCCAAACTGAGGAGAAGCATAACGACCTGATGTGGAACCAACTGAAAAACATCCACTCTGTCCACAGAACAGTGACACGAGCCTCTAATGAGGAATAATGGAGGTTTCAGAGGTGGCTCCATACTCCTCCTTTGGATTCAGACACAGGCACGACTGGAAAAAAAAACTCTCGATCGTCAGTCTAAAAAGACTCGAGCAGCTCAGCATCTGCTGTGATGAAAGTAAAGGGTAGTCTGATGATAATGGTGCAAATATGAAAGAGAAGAAGAAGAGAGTCCACTCCAGACTTCTTGACATAAATCCAAGATCTGTTTTTGTGCCATGTGGAGCTCACTCAGTAACTCTGGTGGTAGATGATGCAGCAACAAGCTCTGATGATGTTATCGACTTCTTTAGCTGCTTTTTACTGTTTTCTGGCTTCATTAGAAAAAATAAAACACATGTACACAAACCTGAAGTCCTGGTCAGATACTCAATGAGGGAGTCAAACCGGCAGCATGTAGCCTGTGAGAGATCAGACTGCAGGAGTCTCATATCCACTTTTTGAGCTGAGAGACAAAAGTAAAGATTCAGCCATAAGAACTGTTTCAGTCCTTAACTGAGTCTTACTTTATCTTTATTCTCCATGTGCACTGTGACAAAAACACAGCATGTCACTATCATCACAGTCTGAGGCCATACAGATGGATCTCACACCTCCTGAGGAAGAATGAAGTCTGTGCATATAGGTGCATATATGCTGGAGACATTTCTGCCTGAGCATCTGATGAAGACATGTGAGAGGAGATGAAAGTGAAAGCTGTTCATAAGCAGAAGAGATTGTGAGGCTCCTGATGAGGAGGTGACTGTTGCACTGAGAGAAATGGAGATTTCCTTTGTCAGAGTGGTGGTGGATGTCTCCAGTATGTCACTGTGAAAAGATCAGAGACCCTGGGTGAAGTAAAGAAGTTCAATGCTTGTCACTGCTGATCTGCCTGATGAAGAGGTGAAGAAGCAGCGTGAAACCCTGTTCCAGAAACAGTCGCAGCTGCAGAGAGGAATGTCTCCAAACTGAAGCTTATTAAAAATAATTAATATCTGCAGTCACTGACTTTGAATTAAACCCACACTGTTTGTATTGTTTGAACATAACACCTTTTCATTATTGATATTGTGGGAGCTGCCAGGACTTTCTGAATATTTGCACAAAACCTGAACTCTTATTTTGTTTTTTTTATTTAGATATATTTTGTTATTTTAAAACATTTTTGATATTTTATATCATTTTAGTGTTTCTTTATGTTAAATGTTAGAGATGGTTTAGAAGACTTAAATGTCTCTGTTCTACCTTCAGGTTGGAGCTGAATGAACGTGCAGACACGACTCAGGGCTGAATGAAGTCCTTCAACATTTTCAGGGAAAATCAGTCAGAGCAGTTTATTATTTGTTTATGCGACTTTTTCTTTTTCCAAGTCAAACCTTCAGTCTCCACTCAGCAGTATCTCCTCAGTAACATAGTACAGCTCCCTCGAGTGGTCTGTGCGGAACTCCTCATCAACAGTTCATCACAGGTTCTTCCTGATATTTGAATGAAATCTCAGCTCTGATGGAGCTTTGTGTGTGTTTGCTGAGTGTGTGTGAGAGCTGCTGCTCACAATAAACTGAAAGTGTTTGAGGAACAGAGAAACAGAAAATCATCTGATGATCCAGTGAAGACAATCTGA
This sequence comes from Oreochromis niloticus, assembly GCF_001858045.2. Lineage (NCBI taxonomy): Eukaryota > Metazoa > Chordata > Actinopteri > Cichliformes > Cichlidae > Oreochromis > Oreochromis niloticus. The sequence goes on along the minus strand of NC_031972.2, from coordinate 36,809,901 downwards.
GCAAAGTGACTGAATGAAGCAGAGATTTTATTAAGGGTTGACAGAAAAGTGATCGACAGATTTCATGTGGAAGAACAGAATATAGAGAATTTGAACAAATCAAGTCCAACATGAAAGGATCCAAATGTTTCCACTCAGCCTGAGTCATCAGAAATAATTCAGTCATTCAGAGCATGAACACACATGAAGACTCCAAGGTATCAGTCAGATGAAAGAAGATCAGATTTCAGGACTGGACTCTTCACAAACACTGAAGAGTCAAAGTTGGATTGACTATTTCTACACTGTGTCCGAGTTCAGTGTCTAACATCCTCTGTACTCACTGATTAGACAACAACATGTTGGACTGTTTCTGGATCATGTCAGTGACATGTTACTGTCCCACAACCACTTTACTGACACTGAGTCACCATGAGAGGAGCAACAGATTAAAGCTCACACTGACAACATTAGAACAACGTGACAGAAACATGTCTTTGTTGAGAACACAGAGTGACTTTGTGTTTAGTTTGTGATATCAGGGAGGGAGGGAGCTGTTCTCACACACTGTTGTACCGATCACAAACAGCAGGGGGCGACCTCACTGCATTTAAAGCACAGCAGGCAGCTCAGACCCAGCTGTACCTTGCATGTTAGCTCACTGGAGTTAACATAACCACTTTGGTACGACCCGGCTCAAAAGCCGCAACATAAAACAAGAGAGAGAGAGTGTGAGAAGAGGTTTTATCTTAAAATGGAACACCAGGTTGGCTAAAATGGCCAGTGCCACCAAGGCAAAAGCAAGTGAGCTCCCTGGGAAGCTTGCCTCAGGTATGCCTTTATCCACACCTGACTAGGTGTGGCCAATTAGCACCAGCTGAACACACTGAGCAGATTAGAGACTGCAGAGGGATGTAACACCTCCCTTAAAAGGGTTCCTCTAGGACCCCTAAATTTATTAAAAGCCCCTCTAAAGCCTTCAGGTCCTTGACCTACAAACCTGAAATAAAAGTAAAAGCTAACAGAAGCAGTGTTCACATTGTAGTTGGCATCTGTAAGCATGGATGGGCATGAGGATTTGAAGTTGCCACACTGAACACACAAAAAGTAACATGTGACCAACACAAAGGAGCACAACAGTCAAACCCAAAACGATTACCTGACCTACAACACAAAACCAAAAGTAGCAACAAATAATCACGACTAAGTGATCTGTTGTCTCCACCACACAAAGTCACATACAAGTGGCCCTATACCACAACAAGTTATTTTAATATACAAAATTCAGTAAAGCAAGCATACTAGTGACCAACCATAAAATGGAGAGCTATGGCCACACAATGATCACATCAAGGGTGGCACAGCACCCCACAGAGTTATTGCCATCACCTGGCCAACAACACTCACAAGTGATCCAACAAAATAGCCATATTCCCCATAACACTAAAGGTCACAGCACAAAACACTCACCTCATGAGGATCTCATTAGCATCCATCAACACTGACATATGCACACACAGTACACATTATGCCAACTTAAAAACAGCCTACCTGCCTCAGCTACAGATCATAATTAATTACTGGTCTCAAACCTCCTGCCAAGTTTAGTGCCACTGGTTCACTTTGAGCAACTCCCATCCTAAAATGCTAAAAAAAAAAAAAAAAAAAAAAAAAAAAAACACCACACCACACACACACAACACACCAATAAAACTTTACCTGTCTAGTCTTTAGTGGTGTACCGGGCTCGAGGCACCTTTAAACGCAAACTCAAGGGTAGGCAGCAGACCATGGGTACAGTCTCCCACCAAACCCTGAAGCGTACCCCCACCCAGGATAACCACCAAACACAAAAAACTAAAACAACAAAGCAAAACAACAAACAAGTGCTTTGATGGAAGGGCAGCACAGCCACCCAGCCGAAACACACTAAAGGGATGTTGCTCAATCACAGTGAACACCTTCGCTCACCCACTTAAAAGCAATACAAAAAACTGATATTCCGTCTCCACTAAAATGTCCAAACAATCCCGGACAAGCCCCCACTTATGTTACGACCCGGCTCAAAAGCCGCAACATAACAAAGGAGATGAATAGCAGAGTGTAGGTGAGAAGAGGTTTTATCTTAAAATGAACTACCAGGTTGGCTAAAAGGGCTGGTGCCACCAAGGCAAAAGCAAGTGAGCTCCCCGGAAGCTTGCCTCAGGTATGGTTTTATCCACACCTGACTAGGTGTGGCCAATTAGCACCAGCTGAACACATTAAGATGATTAGGGGCTGCAGAGGGACGTAACAACTTGCATTAGAATTTAGAAAATAACTATATGCAAAATCGAAATATGCGAAACAGTTTTTAGTTTAAAAAAGAGTGTTTGCAGGCTTAAGCTGTTGCACCAGTATGACTGAAGAGAACTACAAGAACAAGCTGAAAGCACACCATTGAAGTGTAATGAGTCCATAACTTTTTGCCTGGGATTGTTTTCCAGTAATAACAAATTATACAAGTAAAAGTGGCATATTTGTGTAAAGATATAGTTTGTATGATCATTTGTCGTTTTTATGTGTTTCGAGTAAATCTAAGAGTTAAAATATTTTGAAAAAAAATTAAAATAATTTATTCTATGAATACAAACTACAATTTACCAACATCATTGAACTTTCCTTTTTTTTTTTTTTTTTTTTTTTTAAACCTGTCCCGTTTGGTTCTTTTGCCATCAGAATTATTGTCTAAAGGCGAAGAAAGATGCCCAACGGATTTACTTTACCAAATGGACCATCCCAGCCTTGCCGTAATGGTCCATTTGATTCACCTTTTATTGTTTATTTTATTTTCACTTGCTGAATACGGGACAGACTTGACTGGTGGAAAGAAAGGGGAGAAAGAAAGAGGGAAAGAAAAACAGCTGAGAAGAGGGACGGGGGAGAAGGGCAAAAACCAAAAACCAACAGAATAAGCAGACAAAAAATACATATATCGATCACCTGGGTCACCTGTTGAGAAAGAAAAAAAAAAGAAAGCAAGCAGAAGAAAACGAGAGTAATAAACAACATCACAATGATATATGGGAATATGACAGTAAATACTAAATATTAAACATTATTGTGCAGCACGTGAGAACGACAGCGCACAGTGTGCTTTGAGGTAGGAGCCAAAAAGGGTGTAGTTTGTGTGTGTGATCACCCATGTGTGCACCTGTGAGCATGAACGCGCTTGTTTTTAAAAGGTTCCTTCATGTAATGATCTGCTAGAGGGTGTGGGGGGCCACTGCCCCTTCCTCCAGGGCATGAAGCAGGTATGGAGGAGATCAAAACTCCAGACATCCAGAGGCCCCCAGAACACAAGAGACCAAGGAAGACCAACAGAGGGGCAGCCGCGCCACTATCCCAGAAAGAGCTGAGGAGAGTCCCAGATGAGGGGTCACTCAGCAGCCGCGGATCAGAAGCCAGGGGGGTTGCAGTGACGTGCCCGTGAGCTCCGCCGGCAGCCAGCTGTGCCTGAGTGACCGAGCCCCGGGCCAAGAGGCCGAGGGCACCCCATCCCCGAAGTGGCCCGAGCGAGCCCCAGGCTCCAGGCCCCGATAAACAGCCGCCAAGGAGTGAGCCGGTGGGTACCTGGGCGCCCACCCCCGGACACAAAGAACCACCAACGCACCGATGTCTGAGGGCGTCTGCCACCGGCAGGGGAAGTGGTGGGGGAGATGGGCCTCCAAACCTTGGAGGGCCTGAGATGTCCCCAGAGAGGTGGCGTCTGATACCCAACCTGACATATAGACACAGACAAACAGGCACACACAGATACAAACATCTATTCCCACCCTCATGCTCTCATATACAATTACTCAACACTCACCCAACGTGGAGACGGACATAAAGAGACGCTGTACACACAATCACACTCCCCAAGCGTACTCTAAGCCCCGGGTCTAGGTACCCTTGCCCCTGGAGGGGGAAACTGCGCCCAGACCCAGGTGATGTTACCCTTTTCCCTGCGGTGGGGAGAAGCAGACTGCCCCGACTCCGCAGCAGCAGGGAGGCCCCACATTCCAGACCCCAGTCGGACGGCCAACTCCTCCTCCTAGCCCCCCCCACTCCAGCAGGCCGCAGAGAACGGGGGTGTAGGAAGACTCCAAACCTCCCTCCACCCGCTCATATGTAGTGTTGATGTATGTGTGTTCTAAGGTGCATTTAAAACCCAGGAGGGCATGGAGCCACCTGCCAGAGCAGCAGGTAAGCGTATAGCCCCTCCTGCTAGCCCTCAATGTCTACGTGTATTTAAAATTGAGAGGTGGGCAACGACGCCAGGGGTGAGGTGTACACCCTGATGGTAATTTGGAATCCGTGTAGCGTGCCCACCCCCAAGATCCTATATGTATGAGTAATGAGAGTGTGAGTAATGTGAATGTCTAAGTCATCATTGAACTTTCCTATATTATCACTATAGTATTAACCAGTCAAACAACAAAAATACAAAAAAATAAGACATGAACTGTGTCCTAGAAATTACCCATAATGCACTTCTAAACAACACAGGCAATCATTCCTGTCTGTGGATATCTCTGTACATCTCCTCCATCTAATGCATAGTACACACTGAAAAAGTTACATAGACTTACAGACTTTTTATGCAGTTTCCAGCATATAAAAAACAGTGCAGGCAGCATGGTGATTAGCACTGTTACTTGACAGTAAATCTGGTTTTATGGTCAAGCAGAGAGAGCTCGTTGACTGTCCACTCCATTCCAATTCCTGCAAGTCTGGCTGCAGTCAGCTCTGTTTGTACACTTCCTCAATTGGAGGAAGTGTACAAAGTACATGTTACAGCTAGTCTGTGGGCTATTCTTATGTTGTTGAGAGCAAAGTTCTAACACAAAAAGAGCTGAAATTAAACTCTGGTGTCAAAAAACAATTAAAGTGTCACTGAAATCACTGCTTTATTTTTTGATCTTTGAACTTTTTTTTGCAGTTCTCCTGTTCCCAGTGCTATCACTCGCCTGTCTGTTCCAGCCCATTTGTCAACCAATTAACATTTGGCAGTCACATATGCCATGTGCGTCCAGCAACGTGCAGTCAGGATCTTTAAGGACTGCAAGGGAGCACGTCTGGAGTGGGTGAAAACCCCTTTGCACTTTCTGTCTAACTGAAAAGAGTACACAGGTTTACATTTGTGGGACTATAAATTCTGCATAAGAAGGTGGTGGGTTCAGGTTTGCATATTCTCCCTGTGCCTGCTTGGGTTCTCTCCGAGTACTCTGGCTTCTTCCCACAGCCCAAATATATGCAGTTAGTGGGGTAAGGTTAAATGGCAATTCCAGTTTGCCCATAGGTGTGAATGATTGTCTGTCTCTCTGTTGTAGGCCTAAAACAGGCTAGTGACCTGTCCAGGGTGTACCCCACCGCTTACCCTGTGGTAGCTGGCTCCAGTCCCCCCTACAACCCTGAATTGGATAAACGGAAGAGAAATTATGAATGTAAATTTAAAAACCTGCCACTTCTTCAAGAAATACCATCAGAATAAACTAAAGTTCAGTTTGTTATGCCACTTTTGACTTTACCCTCTAACAGTTCCAACTTTAAAGGCAGGAAAGGGCTGCACTCATTTATCAATAGCTGAATATTTCTGTCTGGCAGTAAAATAAAATCTGACAAATAAATTACGAGCTGTGTGATACCATCTGAAATGTGTTGGAGTGGTAACAGGAGAAAATAGCTCTACACGGTTACCTGATGATACCATATCCAGCTTATTTCATAGCTGATGGTATTTGAACAAACTTGTATCTCAGAGCTGCTCTGGTTCCTTCATCCATTCTGCTTCTCATCTCCTCCAGTTTCTGAACCTTCTCTGTGTCTCCTTCCTCCTTCATCTTCCCAATCAGAAAGTCCAAGTGGACAACAGTGGACAGAGAAAAAACATTCAGAGCAATCTGGTCCAGCTTTTCAAGATGTTGGTAGGACTCATCCAGGAACTGTGACTTCTCTGCTGTCAGTTTTTTCATTTCATTTTCAAGATTTTTCAAAAGGCTCAATGTATTCTTACTTTCTGTTTTATACTTTTCATACTTTTCTTTCATGTCTTCTTTGGTCCTCTCAACTATCCTTGTTTTGGTCACATATCTCCACTTTTCTTTTACATGATCTGATGCAGGACACCCTTTGGTACATGACGTACAGCGGCCTCCTTTCATGACCTCACAGTATTCAGGTCTCCAAGCAATTGTGCATCCAGGATAGTGACAGGTCTCCTCACAGACTTGACAGCAGACAGCTCCTACATAACCACCCAACAAAAAGTGCCTCTTGATTCGTTCTTTAACTTTGTAGACCTCAGGAAGTTCTATACTAAACTTCTCATTCTTCTTCATGTCCTCCTCATGTTCCTTTAGAGCATCTTGAGTTTGCTTGATTTCATTCTTTCTTTCTTCAATAAATTCAATTCTCTCATGCAGGTTTTGGATGCAGGCGTTTAGCCTGATGCGTTCGTTCAGAACTTCAACTGTTCTCATCAGTTTCTGAGGACTTGGTTTTCCTAAAAAGTCAGCCAAACGACCCATTTCTTTCTGTGTAAATTTCCATGAATGTTTCAAAGCCTTAATTTCCTCCGTTCGCTGTTTATCCTGGCAGTTATCAAACAGGAAGTAAACAGGCTCATTTTTCTCATTTCTGGAACATTTAATGTTTGCCACTTTGAGAGTCTGAAGAGCATTTTCAGGTGTTCGTCCATTTGAGTGTGTGAAGAGAGCTACAATGTTTTTCTCCAGGTTTTTTCCAAACAGAGACATCATCGAACTGAAGATGTACCTAAGTCGATCACTGAGTCTATTATCTGTCGCCTTCATCACCAGACCCACTGAATTAAGTTCATGAACTCCATCCTCTGATCGAAACAAATCAAACAATCTCTGACTGATAATGTCATCATGTTCAGTACCACTGGTGTCTCCAAATCCCGGAGTATCGATGATGGTCAGAGAGTAGGGCAGAGTTTTATCTTCAAAACCAAAGATCTCGTACATGATCACATCTAATGTCTGACTGTCTGTCTGACTTTTCTTCTCCTCCTCTACGATCTGAAACCAGACTTCATCCTCCCACTTCACTCCCATGCTGTAGTTGAGCAGAGCGTTGATCAAAGTAGATTTTCCTGCTCCTGTTTCACCCACAAGTAAGATGGTTCTGTTTGTCTTATATTGATTTTTTTCACCAACAGTCATTTTTGTCAAAGATCCAAACATCTGTTTTTCTGTTCTCAGCTGGTAGACAGTAGGAGGTCCTGAATGGATCAGGAAACTGTTTGAGAGGATGTCTTCATATTGTGATGAGATGACACAAGTCCTGCAGAGAAAATGCAGATTATGTCCACTGCATACATTTACAGTAAGAACTCTTTGTCATAGTTCTTATTTATAAACTGAACTGATCCTTTTATGTTTAGGATCAGATTAAATTCTTTATTTCTTTTACTCATTTAGACTAATATTTTTGTCTTTCCCTAAGCAGTGTTTGCCACAAAGTTACTTTATCTCTTCAAAAAAAGAAAATGCACAGTAGTTGACTTTAGAAGCTGATTGTACACTGCCCACTCAATCAGATAGAGCTTTTAGTATATTCTGGTCATTTTTATTTACACTGGCTAAAACAACACAATTTTTTCCCATCCACCTTTCATTGGGTGGGCACAACACTTATTTGGGTGGGCCTCAGCTCTTGCTGACCTGATCTTCTGCAGTTTCACATTTAATATAATTTTTACTACTATTATGATACAAGGATATGTATGTGGAATCAGATTTTGGAGTGAGGTGACTCACATGAGCAAGGCATTGCTCTGCTCAATGGTATATAGTGCAAGTGGGGTGCTGCTGACTTCAAATGAGGATATGGTCGGGCAGTGGAAGGAATACTTGGAGTGCCTCTATAATCCATAATGGCAGGTCTTCCATAGAGGAAGCAGAGTCTGGGAATAAATGAGATGACTCCCCCATCACCGAGGGTGAGCTCACTAAGGTAGTTAAAAAACTCTTTGGTGTCCAGGCAAGGGGGATGGACGAGGTTCACCCTGAGTTCGAAAAGCTCTGGATTTTGAAGGGCTGTCCTGAATGACATGCCTCTGCAACAGTGCATAGAAATCTTGGGCAGTGTGAACCCGTGTTGGTGATTCCCACCTTTATGAAGGCAGACCAGAGGGTGTGCTCCAACAACATGAATATCAGACTCCTTAGCCTCCCTGTCAATGTCAAGGTTCTGGAAAGGAGAGTTCATTCATTAGTCCAACCTCGCATATGGGAGGAACAATATGGTTTTCCTCCTGGTCACGGAAGAAAGGACCAGCTCTTTATTGTCTCAAAGATATGGAAGGTGCATGGGAGTTTGCTAAACTAGTCTACATGTTTTTAGCAAACTTGGAAAAGGCTGGCCTGTCATTTTCTTTTGTTCACCAGGGAGGATATGAAAAATGACAGTCTAGCCTTCTTAGACTGTGAGCCCATAATGGGCGACATTTAAAAGTTGATGGTAAGGTAAATCAACACATACGAATCAGTATTTAAGGTTTGACTCTCATCATCCGCTGGAGCACAAACTTGGTGTCATCAGGACGTTACAACATAGAGCAAACACCATCCCCACAGACACAGCAGCCAGGGAAGCAGAAGAACATCACATCAAGAAGGCCCTGAGTAAATGTGGTTATCCCAGCTGGACATTTGTCAAAGCTGGGAAGGCACCAAAAGAAAGCTCCAGACGGTCCAGTTGAGAAGGACAACTGTTGGCTAAGCAAAAGTCCTCAGTTATCACTTATGTGTCAGGAGTATCGGAACAGTTGAGACGCATTTTTTCTAAACACCGCGTCTCTGTGGCTTCAAAACCCCAAAACACCCTGATTGGTCCACCCCAAGGATCGGGTCCCCCGACACAAACAGAGTAACATAGTGTACGCTGTTAAGTGCCAGGAGGATTGCCAGGATTTATACATCAGGGAAACCAAACAACCTCTGGCGAAGCGGATGGCACAACACAGATGAGCCACCTCGTCAGGCCAGGACTCTGCAGTCTATTCACACCTACAGGCCATTGGACACTCTTTCAATGATGAGGATGTACACATTCTGGACAGGGAGGAACGCTGGTTTGAGCGCGGAGTCAAGGAGGCCATTTACGTGAAAAGGGAAAGACCATCTCTGAATCGAGGAGGGGGCCTAGGGGTACATCTTTCACTATCTTACAGTGCTGTGTTTGCAGCCATTCCCCAACTCTCTGTGAATGGTACTCATGGCCACTGATCAATGATCACTGATGAATGGTCATGACAATTTGCATATCAGTGACATGAAACTGACCTCACAGCTCATTGTTAATTCAGTGTGCTAGTTTCAGTCATAATGCAAAGGAGCTGTCTATAAGGTTGGAAACCTGCAGTCAACTGAGACTGAAGAAGTCCTTTGGATGAGAGACGAAAAGTTTCTCCAACTGAAAATGCTACGTCCAGATGAACAGAATCAACATTTTGATATCTCAGGATTTTGTTCACAGGAGTTAGATGCTGTACTGATCAGTTGTGAGGAAGGAAGTTGAGCATAACAGTGAGGTTGGTGATTTATTGCTGATCTACGTCCATACCCTCACATATTGTTATGACTTTTGGGTAATAATTGAAAGAATGAGATTGTGGATAAGAGCAGAGGAAATGAGCTTTTGCCAAAGGGTGGCTGGCCTCTCTCTTAGAGAGAGGGTAAAGAGTTCAGTCATTTGAGAGAGGCTCAGAGTAGAGACACTACCCCTCCACATCAAAAGGAGCCAGTTGAGGTGGTTTGGGCATCTGACTAGGATCCCTTCATGATGAGGTATTTCGGACATGTCTTACTGGAATGAGGCCCCACTAGAGGCCCAGGACACGCTGGAGAGATCATATCTCTCAGCTAGCCCAGGAACATGTCTGTGTTCCCCCAGATAAGCTGGAGGAGGTGGCTGCGGGGAGGGAAGACTTCTCTGTTTAGGCTGTTGCCCTCGTTGATAAGTGGAAGAAAAATGGGTGATTTTTTAGTTTGTTTAGCTTAGTTTGTTTTTCAAACAGGTAATATTGTTTTAATCAATGTTATGTTATGCTCAGGGAAGGAAACAGTTTGAATTTTGAAAGGGAGTGATGTGAGAACTCAGAAAGCAAAATAAACCTGATGTCGATTAAACATGTTTCACCAGTGATATTAATCTGTACAGTTCTTCTGATAAATAACATACTTGTACAGCAGTGCTTCTTTGGTTCCTTCATCCACTCTGCTTCTCATCTCCTGCAGTTTCTTGACCTTCTCTGTGTCTCCTTCCTCCTTCATCTTCTCAATCAGGAAGTCTACGTGGACAATAGTGGACGCTGAATCAGCTTTCAGAGCGATCTGCTCCAGTCTGACAACATGTTGGTAGGACTCATCCAGGAACTGTGATTTCTCTGCTGCCAGTTTGTTCATTTCATTTTCAAAATTTTGCAAATGACTCAACTTTTTCTCACTTTCTGTTTGATCCTTCTTATCGCTCTGTGTCATTTTTGCTTCTTTTTTCTGAACTTTTCTTATCCTGGTCACATATCTCCACTCTTCTTTTACATGATCTTTTACAGGACACTTTCCAGTACACGAAGTACAACGACCATCTATAAAAACTTCACAGTGAGTTAAAGCCATAATACATCCAGGATAGTGACAGTTCTCCTGACAGACTGTACAACTGACAGCTGCTTTAAAACCAGGACCAAACACCTGTTTTCTGATAAGTTCTTTATGTTTATAAACCTCAGCATCAAATGCAGTTAACTCATCGTTCATCTTCATTTCTTCTTCATGTTCCTTCAGAGCTTCTTGAGTCTGTTTCATCTCTCTTTCTTTTACTTCAGTGAATTTGATTCTTTCTTGCAGGTTTTGGATGCAGGCTGTCAGTCTGATAAATTCCTTTGACGCTTCATGTGTTGTCTTTAGAGGTGTAGTTTTCTTCAGGAACACTTTGAACTTTCTCATTCCTTTCTCTGAGATTTCATAATCATGTTTTAGGTATTCTTCTTCTTCTTCGTCTCCTCGGGCTTCATGCTGACTGTTATTAAACAAGAAGTAAACAGGCTGATTCTTCTCATTTTTGGCACATTTAAATTTTGCAGATTCAATAGCTTTAAAAGCATTTTTAGGTCTTTTTCCATCTGAGTGTGTGATGAGAGCTACAATGTTTTTCTCCAGTGTTTTTTCAAAGAGAGACATCAGTGAATCAAAGGCGTACATTAGTTGTTCACTCAGTTGATTATCTGTCGCCTTCATCACCAGACCCACTGAATTAAGTTCATGAACTCCATCCTCTGATCCAAACAACTCCAATAATCGCTGACTGATGATGTCATCATGTTCAGCTCCCCTGGTGTCTCCAAATCCAGGAGTATCGATGATGGTCAGAGAGTAGGGCAGAGTTTCATCTTCAAAACCAAAGATCTCGTACACGATCACATCTGGTGTCTGACTTTCTGTCTGATTTTCATTCCTCTCCTCCTCTACGATCTGAAACCAGACTTCATCCTCCCACTTCACTCCCATGCTGTAGTTAAACAGAACGTTGACCAGAGTAGATTTTCCTGCTCCTGTTTTACCCACAAGTAAGATGGTTTTATTTGGCTTGTCTGGATTTTTTTCACCAACAGTCATTCTTGTCACAGTTCGAAACTTCTCTTTCTTTGGTCTCAGCTGGAAGACAGCAGGAGGTCCTGAACTGATCAGAACACTGTTGGAGATGATTACCTTGTATCTAGATGAGATGTTCCTGTAGAAAAATGGAAGAGCTCAATCCATGTTTAAACTTTATATGTACACTTTATTCTTTCTTAAATGTGCTGTTGTGATATTTTCTAGTTCAAAGTTCGAGAAATATTAAAATAGAACCATGTACCGAATGGTGATGAACTGACGAAAGAACCTGAGCCCTTGACGTCAGCAGTGAGAGGTTTATTTGTTAAGCTGTGGGGTCATTACAGTTCAAAGAAATTAATCATTACCATTATATTTAACTATTTCTTTTTGATCCAAAATGCTACAGCAAAAGTTCAGACAGGGACTAGAAAGTGAAACCATTTTTTCCTATGTTAGTTTCGCTTCATAGAGTCCTTGATAGATTTAGAGTTGATTTTAAAACCCTTCTTATAACTCACAAAAACTTTAATGAAACAGCTCACTTTTGTGTTTTTATACAGGTTTTGTGACACATTGTTCCCTAGATTGATTTATGAAGCAATTTAAAGGTTTGATTCCCAAAGGAATCATAAAGAGTCATATTGTGTATTCAAACAGAGGAATCTGCTGAAAGGTGGGAACTTTGCAGACATGACAAAGTCAGTTTAAGATGTAACAGTAATGATGATACTTACATAGTCTGGATAAGATCTGGTACAGGCAGAGCCTGAGGTTTAGATGGCTGCTCTTTAGTTTCTGAAAATATTAAAAAGAATAAATTAACCTTACACAGTCTGATTAATCTGACATAAATATAAATAAATATAGATATAATAATATAATATAATATAATATAATATAATATAATATAATATAATATAATATAATATAATATAATACAACTTAAATAAATAATAAGACATATAACTACGATGTAGATTGGTAAGCAGTTTTTTTTTTCAGTTCATTTGTTGCCGTGTTTTATTTAAATCTAAGTACTGCTGACCATTGTTGCAGTTTCTCTCTGGTTTCATTGGATATTTTGTCATGCAGATTGGATCAGCCAGGGTTTGAACTACCAACCTTTCAATTACTAGCAGACCCAAGTCACAGCCACATACATCTGTAGGTCCACTATGAATGTATAAGCCGTTTTATTTTTCTAAATCTTTCCTGTGCAGCACTTCCTGTTAAATTGCTGCCCTGATACCCTCAGTGCCTCTGTCTAAATATAGACTGTTGACTGTGTTGTTCAGCCTGTTGTTCTAGGACACACTGACCTCTGTAATCTGAATGTAATAACCAGACTGATCTCAATGTGTAAAATAACTGTAAAATATTAATTTCTTAAGAAGTCCTCTAATTTCTGTTTGAGTACAGTTTTGGTTTCTCTACTCACCTGAGCTGCTCTGTGGTAAAGAAAAATCTATATCAAAATACATGCTCTCTCTTTGCTGTCGATGTGAGGCCATTTTCAAAAAGTAGATCCAAAGTTTTACTCAGCAAAATCTCATTCTCTGACTGAAGACTGCAGAGCTGCAAGACTCTGCTGCCATCAACAACACAAACTGATCAGGATATTCTGCAAGAGAAAAATCATCAGAAACTTTCTCTGTCGTTACAGCTTTAAATATATTTTTTCCCCTTTCTCTTTTTTTCCGTCAGAGCAGTTGAAAATGTTGGATTTAAGCAGCTGATTAAAGTAACAGATCCTCTGTACCAGCTCCCTGGCCATAAACCTTTCCCCCGATACACACAGAGTACAGACAGACAGCTGAACAGCTGCAAACTGTATCATATTCACCACACATTGGATTTGTGGTCACGTTGCATATCACATGAACCTCACTGCTCACTTCACTGAGACAGTTCTGCACTTCCTGTCCAGCACTGAACAGGAAGTGCAAACCACAGCTGAGTGACTATGTCAATTTTCCAAATTTACTAATTTGTTTGTTTGAAAGCTTATTTCATTTTAACAGAGGATATATCCACCATTATTTTAAATGAATGTTTACTTTAGTTTTGTGTATTCACATGATTTTGAAACTGACCCAAGAATTAGTTATCCATTTTATTTGTATTCTGTAATGGTAATGCATACACACACACACACACACACACACAAACAGAAACACTGTTGTTCTTGACCACCTTTGGTGGTGTCTCTCATCAGGTCTTGGGGACTGTTACAGTATATTTGGCTCAGATGTTGCTGTACAATATTCCAGACACTTGGTTGTGTCTCTCAGTGTACGCTCTCCAGTTAGCCTCCGGGTACTTTTGTAGTCTGCAACTCGGGTCCTGTCGACTGTGGCAGACTCCTGCCTCTGTGGATAGGGTCCTTAGGGCCTGTCCGCAATCAGAACATTTGTTCTGTCCTTTAAGTCGGGTTTTTCTAGCCAGTGATAGGATTTCTTGATGTCACTTCCTCTATCTGTCGACTGTACATTGCATCCAGGGGCTTGGTCGTCCATTAATGTTCCTCTACCTGTTTGTCATTACTCTCTGTCTTCAGCTGCCTGTTCATTTATGGAGGAGCTCTATCTATCTATCTATCTATCTATCTATGGATCAATCAGTTTCTCCATAATAACATTAATCCTTTCAAACACAGTGTTGAACAGCTATTTGAAGGTAAAGATAAAAAAACAATACAGTTCAAAAATAGATCAAACAAAAGGGGACAGCAATAAGAACCATTCAAATTTTTAGGTGTAACCGGTGTGTTCCTGCGTTGTGTCTGACACTGACAAAGAAAGGTAAAAGAAAGAAAGATCTCCAAGCAAATAACTTGCCCGCTCCAGCTCCTACGACCAAATACAAACAGTGGGGAAGAGGGTTAGCTCAACCCATCACAACTTCCAAGCTAGTCAGAATTATATACTAATGCTAGCCTTAACGGCGCCTAAAACACATTTGTGGCACACACATACTACACCAGCGGTTCCCAAACTTGTTTTGCTAGCCCCCCCCCCTTGTTTTACAAGAAAAATGTTCGCCCCCCCACCCCACCGCACTAGTGATGGGATTTGCGGATCTTTTTAGAGAACTGGCTCTTTCGGTACTTGCTGGCTTGTGTAGCCACTAGGTAACAAAGCTCAACACTGCGCCTAGCATCCTGGAGCACTTCTGTTTTGTTTTGTACGTGTTTTGGAGTTTGTACGTGCTTTGTCTCTAGGGGCCACCGTAAATATACTTTTATTTATTCACTTCACATAAAATGTAATAAATAAATCATATAATACAAAAACCAACTAGTCACAGTTCAACTTTTAACTATTTAAATTTTCAGCTTTTTCATTTTAAACAAATTTAAAATGAAACAACACAAAACACTGCAAACCACAACACAATTAAATATAAATTAAAATATGAAAACAAAAAGAAGATGCACATTCTCTGTCATATGGGCCTGCATGAATAAACTTTCTGAATCCTTTATCATCCGCAACTGAAAATAGTTGTGGATGATTACTATACCTTTCTAATGTGACGTTGTCGTCCCTGGCTCTCTTTCTCTGTCTCTCCCTCCCGCTCTGTTCCTGTGCTACTGCGAGTGTAACTACCGCCCCTCCCCCCTCTGCCCAGCGCAAAGCACAAGGCTCGCATGCGGAGTGAAGCGGAAAAAAAGTGCGAGAGAGGGTGAGAGAAAGAAAAAAAAAAACCCACGGCTCGCAATAAGGAGCCGGCTGGCGTCGTTCACGTCAAAGATCTGGCTCTAAGAGCCATTTCCATTTCGTTCGCGACCGGCACATCACTAACACGCACAAACACATCCTCCAACCACACACACCCATATTTTGCTCCATTGCGGTTTATGTCACACCTGAAACATTTAGTAAAAAATTAAGCAAATACAAGTAAACTGCAATAAATTACAGGTAGTAATAAAATAAACTACTAACTCTTTTATGCTACGTCTGCACCTACACGGGTATTTTTGAAAACGCAGCTGTTTGTCCACATATAAACAGCGTCAGGGCCGTGCAGAGACATTTATAGGGGCGGGTGCTCAAAGCTAAAAAGGGGCACATTGAACCAGGCTGAATAACAACAACACACATTCATCAAGAATCTAATATGGGATCACATCATACTATATCACTGTTGTGAGGCAAAGCAAACGTAGCCTATGTTTTACCAGATGGGTACAATGTTGCTGTTGAGGGGTTGCTGCTGCTCCTGCTGCTGATGGTGCTGGAGGGCAGGGCTGTGTTGATCTGAGACTGTAGACATTAAAAAGTCCATAGGA